>NC_062578.1:43030892-43656071 GCF_022837055.1 Prionailurus viverrinus
ATGATAAATATGAGATGGCATATATGGAAAAGACAGCATGGCAATTTCAGGGCAGACAGAATTTAAATTTCAGTTTGCTCACTTGTGATCTTGTACAGTTACCTAACATCTCGGAGTACATATGAAAAGTTTAAAGAGTTTTTTAAGGAGGGGCACCTGGGTGGCTCCGTAGGTGAAGCGGCCAACTTCTCGGATTCTCTGTCTCCCTCTCTTTCTCTCTCTCAAAAGTAAACAAACATTAAAAAAGGAGTTTTTTAAGGAATAACAAGACTGCTAATAGCACATAGTGAACACTAGGTAAATGGTTTTAGCTAATTTTATTTTTAAAATATTTTTTCATGTTTATTTATTTTAGAGAGAGAGAGAGAGAATGAGTAAGGGAGGGGGAGAGAGAGAGGGAGAGAGAGAATCTCAAGCAGGCTCCGCACTGTCAGTGCAGAACCCGAAGTGGGGCTCAAACCCATGAACCCTGAGATCAGGACCTGAGCCAAAACCAAGAGTCAGACACTTAACAGATTGAGCCACCCAGGCGCCCCAAATTTTAAATAACAAATGATTGGTTGAAGCAGTCAGTGCTTCAGAAATTCCAAGAAAATAGAAATGTCAGGTGTTTTGGGATCTGGGAGGGCTACTTTGAGTAGGTAGAATTTAATTTTTGTCTGAAAGTAAAGCTAGAACTTGGGCAGAGGGGATGGTGAGGTTTGTGAGTGGCATCCCAGGAGACAGGGAGCAGGGGAGACAAAGACTAGAGATAGAATTTTGCAGTGTGTTTGGGGAAGAGGGAGTTAAACAAGAAGAAAGAGCTTGCCCAGAAAGACAGTGCAGCAGTATGTCAGGATGGGTGAACCTTCTGTTTTCTGTCATACAGCATCTTTTTAGCACTGGCATTTCCCTGAATTAAATTGTGTAGAAGAGTAAGTCTCTGATTGGAAGCAGATCCATCAGGCATAGAGGCAGAGAGGTGAGAGTAGTAGGAGACAGGCTTTGGAAGGTCATTCCCTTCGACAGGAACTTGTGTGGTCCCTTAGAGGCTGACACTGGGCCATGAGTTGGCCAACCTCAAAGAAGCAAGCTTGTAAACTTTTCCGGGGATGGACCACAACCCAGTTCCAGTGGTGGCACTTGGTGCTCCCACAGGAAAACCCAACCATTCTTGAGAGGAGCCCAGCTCTGAGTCAGGGTCCTCGGTTCCCAGTCAAATTCCTGCAACCAAGGACTATTCGGTGAAGAGACTACTAACAAAGGGCAGGCAGGGTTAAGGGGAACCAACAAAGGACAGGAGTGGGGAGGCAGAGAGCTGTAGGAATCCTGAGAGGCACTGACAAACCTAGCCCAGCAGGTCGTGGGCCAGGTAAGTAAACCCCAGTGTCTCTTATCTGCCCTCTCCTGCAGGTGACTTTCCATTGGCCAACCTTAAGCCAGAGGGCAAGGGTGTCTATTGATGCAGTCCATATAGGTCAGCCTCCCAAGTGCAAAACAAGATGGAGAAGTACAGAGAGTGGATCTGGAATATCCAGCACAGCAAACAGTCTTACAGAATGACAAGCTCACAGAATGGGCTGATTACCAGCCTGCATTCCCCCTAGAGCATTCCCTTCAGTGGATCCCCTCCCTCTCTACCTCCTACCTTCACCTTCTGCACATGTAATCGATCATCCAGTCTTGCCAGTTGGACCTCCTAGTATCTCTCAAAAATATGCTCTGCTCATACCATATACCTAAATTCCTTAGAGATTAAAGATTTATGGTTGTACTTCTTACAGCTAAAAGCACTGGATGAAAACCTCACTAGATATTTATATAACCTTGGAGTAAAGGGAGGACTTCTCAAAGTATGACCTCAAAGGCAAAACCACAGAGGAGAAGACTGATAGATTGTACTACATAAAAATTGGAAACTTCCATTTGACAAAAACCACCATGAACAAAGTTGAAACGGCATCAAAAATAACCCAAACAAAATTCAAACAATGAAATAAGAAAACATCATCTCAACAAACTTAAGTAAAAGGAGTACTGTATAAATACATAAAGGTCTCACACAAATAGATAAGAACTGACCCAAATTGGGGGGTGGGGGGGGGAACAAAGAAGAAAACTAAACAAATAAGGAAAAAGCTATAAAAATAAAAATAGAGGCATAGGCAAAGGACATGAACAAGATTGATTAAGGAGGAAAAACAACTTGATAACAGCATATGGAAAAATGTTTAACTACTCAATCCAAGAAATGCAAATTTAAACAAGAAACTCTCCAACCAAGTTCACAAAGATTGTTCTTAAGGGGAGCATTCAGTGCAAGCAGGGGTGCTAATGGATTGCTTAGAGAAGTATAAATCATTACAAAGTTTCAAAAAGCAAATTGGGGGGCGCCTGGGTGGCGCAGTCGGTTAAGCGTCCGACTTCAGCCAGGTCACGATCTCGCGGTCCGTGAGTTCGAGCCCTGTGTCGGGCTCTGGGCTGATGGCTCAGAGCCTGGAGCCTGCTTCCGATTCTATGTCTCCCTCTCTCTCTGCCCCTCCCCCGTTCATGCTCTGTCTCTCTCTGTCCCAAAAATAAATAAAAAACGTTGGAAAAAAAAAAAAAGCAAATTGGCAGTTCAATATTGAGAAACTAAAATTCATCCCTCTTGACCCAACTTGAAAATTCTGGGAATTTTCACTTCTCAGAATTTTTTCAAATACTTTCCTGCTCACAAAGTCCAAGCATGTCGATAGGGAATTACCTTCCAAGTTTCATCTCACCTCTTCCAGCTGACATTTGCCACTTCATTAATGCAAAACTGCCTGTTCTTCCCTAGACATACACCTTGCACTTCAGTGTCTCTGAGCATGTCCTTTTTATTTCCCTCTGCTTGGAAAGTCTCCACCACCTTCTTGGCCTGCCTGGCTGTGCTTACTCTTCTGGAACCAGCTAAGCTGTCAGAGGGTCTTCCCTGATTACCCTCCTGGTTGAGTAAGGTTCCCCTCTTCCATGTTTCCATAATACCTGATACATATATTTTTGCTGATAATTTACACATTTACATATCTATTTACATATTTATATATCTATTTACATATCGGTCTCCACCATTTTGGTTTCTCTCTTTGTATCCCTATACTGATGGTTTTCAACTGGGGACACTTCTGTCTCCCAGGGGATATTTGGCAAGTTCTGGAGACATTTTTGGTAGCCACACTGGGGGGATGGGGGAACAGGGGTGCTACTAAACATCCTAAAATGTATAGGAAAGCCCACACAGCAAGGAACTATTAAACCCCAAATGTCAATAGTACTAATTTTGAGAAATCCTATCCTATCCCTAGCTCCCACCTAGTATAAAACATATAAAAAGCACACACTAAACAAAAAATTTTTAGGGCCACCTGGGTGGCTCAGTAGGTTGGGCATCTGACTTCAGCTCAGGTCATGATCTCGCAGTTCGTGGGTTCAAGCCCCATGTCGGGCTCTGTGCTGACAGCTCAGAGCCTGGAGCCTGCTTCAGATTCTGTGTCTCCTTCTCTCTCTGCCCTTCCCCTGCTTGTGCTCTCTCTCTCAAAAATGAATAAACATTTAAAACAATTTTTAACTATATAATGAACAATAGTAAAATGACTTTTCAAGCCCAATTTCTTTATCTATACGGTAGATGTAATAATATCTATGTCAAAGGGTTGCAGAGAGGATGCAAAGAGACAAATATGAACAATGCCTGGTACAAAGCTGATGCTCCATCAAGAGTACTTTTTCTTAACTATAACGTGCATAAGTTAAATCACAGACCCAGATTGTTTTGGTGCTGAAATGTCTTAAAGCCTTTGCAGTTAAGCCCCTTCATTTTATAGCTGGGAAACCCCAATCTATATAGGCTAATGACTTGCCTAAATTGTTGGCATCAGATCTGAGTTTCCAGTTTAGTGGCAAACCACATTTTAAATGCATGCATAAGAAAGGAATTATAAACTGACTCTTCTGTAAGCCAAAGAAATTACCTTTCTTGGTGGGGGGATGGCTTGTAAATATAATTTTCATATGTATGTATAAAATTTTCTTTAAAATAGTTAGAATATTAACAGAGCAATGACTCAATTGAATAGTGTTACCAGAATTTTCACAGGGATTTATTTTGAAATTAGATTTTTGGCATTTATGCAAAAATAGTCAAATGTATTAAAATACAAAGTAAAACAAATAATACATTCTTTTGACTGTAGGAGAGATATAGTCAGAATCCAGAATAACAATTTAAATAGTTTGTCATAATACATAAGCCCCTCAAATATTAACAGACTTTCTGGAATCTATGCTAAAAATTAACTGCCTTGTAACGATTCCATTCTTCTTCCCTGCTCAATTGCTAATACATACAATGACATTTCTTAGCAAAATATAATTCGGAGGCACCATCCAATCTGAGATCTCAGATTCTAACATGTTATGACTTTTAATATGAACAGTATAACCAGAATTTAAACAAATTATGGCAAATAAATTAAAACATTCATATTTTAACATCTATAGACTTTATTAGGTGTTCCTTATACAGTCATCTGGTATGTTTAAAGAGTGAGCAATCATATAAAAGGAAATATGGTCATAACTGATTGAAGTAATAAAATCCTGAAACTAAATAACATCTCATAATTCATTGCACAGCATATATTAGATTTCATTACATCAGTATATAGCTTAGTTGTAAATTCTCCTGATGGTCATAAACCTCTAAGGTGTTGTCATCCTGAAAAATGAAGGGGAGGGAGTTGGGGCACAGAATGGATAAATCTTCAATTGCACTGGTGTAGTGGACCTTGAAGTTGTAAAGTTGTAGTGTATTGCCACCTAGTGGCAGAATTTAGTACCTATTCCAACAAGGGACCCTTTCCCTGTATTTTCTAGAGTTCTGTGTTTCATTCACCCTTCAACTGTGTTCATCTCTGATACCGGTAGTTCCTAAAATTCATGTTACTCATTCAGTGTAAACTCAATTCCCTTCATCCATCAGGTTGTCACGGCTTTGCTTAGTACAGTTTTTATGTTCACCTAACTTAAAAATTCCAAGTACTTTGGGTATTTTCAACACTACACACAGGATGTCTATATTAACAAAACCCCATCATGTTTGTGAATATAGAAGGATTATTATGGCTATAGGAACTTTGGGCTTTGGCCCAGTTTTTATTTTTATTAATGAATCTTTTAGAAAGTCAGAATTAGTGCAGAATTAATGCCTTAAAAGGGAACATTATCAAAATCTACACTTGGGACTTTATTAAGATTCTAGAGTTTTAAAATATGCAATGGTGCTGCCTGTGAACATTCCTTCACTAACATGTTGGTTCTGGAACGCCTGGGTGGCTCAGTTGGTTAAGTGTGGGACTCTTGATTTCAGCCTAGGTCGTGATCTCATGGTTCTTGAGATGGAGCCCCATCTCAGGCTCTGCCCTGACAGTGCAGAGCCTGCTTGGGATTCTCTCTCCTTCTCTCTCTGCCTCTCCTCTTCCCTGTGCGTGTGCCCCCTTCTCTCTCCCAAAATAAATAAATAAACATAAAAAAAATACAACAAGAAAAAAAAATATGTTGGTACCATTCATAGAGCATCACATAGATGTTCAAGCCATGAGAACGCCATTTGGGAACATTACCAAACATTGCTGTGCAGTTTGGGATTCGAATCAGAGTCAGTATTTGGGGACCTGAGGCCCCACCATTCCTTACTCTGCTTCCTACACCTCAGCAACATGAAGGTTGACTGATGTACTACAACAATGAACATAAGCCAGGTGTTGGATGGAATTGCAAAGAACAGAAAGATAAAGTAAACCACTTCAGAGTAAGGAATCTTTCTTCAAGGTCTAGGAAATTATACATTTAAAACTTAAATCAACCTCAAACTTTGAACGATAAAAAATACCAAACATTTTACGCTGTACAACATAAACTAGCAGGATGTGAAATTTTGAAAGTTTAAAAAAAACAAGCTCAACTCAAAAGGCAAAACAAGGAGACAGCAAAGTCTTAGCTGGGCTCCATCCCAGTGAAGCTGTCATACAGGACCAATTCCATCTGTCCTCATCTCGGCTTATGGGTACCTTCATTCAAGGTCAGACAGCCAAAGGAGGCAGATGGACCAGAAATGAGAGTGCCACAGGGGAGATTGAGGAGACGTGCCCAGGACCTGGACCTCAAGTCAGCTAACCAGACTTGATGGCTGAGTGCATCTCCCCAGAATATTTATTCTTTCTATTCACCTAAAGGAGCACAGAAGCTAAGCCTCCTAGTGCTAGCCATGTGCCAGGAAGTAGTCTAAGTGCTTGACATGTAAGGAAGTCAGGTAATTTTCACAATATCCTTGTAAAGTAGGTTCCATCATTAGCCTCATTGTAGAGTTGAGGAAACCGAGGCACAAGGAGGTTAAATCATATTTCTGAAGTTACACAATGAGTCATGGACTCATCTCTGGGCAGTCTAACCCACAATCATTTCTGAATCACTCTATTCTGTCTATAGGATGATAAGCCTCTGTATTTCAGATACACCCATGCTGATTTTTCAAACACTACAGCTTTTGGGAGCAAAAAGGCCCTCTCTTCAAATGAAAGGATTTCATTGACCAATTAACAAAATTCTCACCCCTTCAACTATTCTTTCAATGGCCAAATACTCCTTCTACTGTCTTATTCCTCATAACAAGCAGAACAATACTAATAATTATAATTAACAGTAAAAACTTTGATATAGTGTTCATGGTTTTCTAAGAACTTTTGCATACCTTTTCTATTTAGAAGAATCAGGTAATTGACATAGAAAAGCCTTACAGTTTGGCTATAGAGCTCTCACAAAGTCACAGATCACCCTACTGTCATGCCTCATTTTCTACCTTGAGCAGGTGGATGACCCAGCTGTTTGTTACACCTTAACCTTGGCCAATTGTTTGCCCCCATCTTTCAGGGGAGCCTTTAGGCTTGCTTTAAATATCAACAGCATTTGCAAACATAGTTCCTAAGCTTAGTACCTCAGCCTCCCTCCACTCCATCCTTCTCCGCACATACCATTGTAGGGGTCCAGTTTGAGATGCTTCAGCTCTGGTCTCCTTGCAAAGGTACACATTGGCTGCCTAGTTGAATAATTATATATAGACTCCTGCAAAAGTGATCTTTAACTTAAAGGAGCCTCTGGAGAGTCCTAGTCAAGGAAAATCCAAATGGTTTTAAAAACAGGGGTTCAGGACAGTCTGTTTTCTTAGTCTTTTTCTGTGAAGCAGGACTATGTTGAAACCTCCTCCAAGTGTGGCCTGATCTTTAAAAGCCCCCAGGGAATCTTGATCTTGCCTGAGTGGTTTTCAATCCTCGCTTGTACTAGGAATTCACCGGTGACAAAGGAATACAAGGGCACAACCTGCCTGCTGTTCTTCAGTCCAGTCTTCCCTATTCAGCCTGAACATGTTTTAGAAAAATTGTTCAGTCTTATTGTTAGCTACCATTTCACCCATAAGAGCCCCTGGGGCAGGGGGCTCAAGCAAGTCAAGAGATCCTATGACCTACAGCTTTTGTGCCAAGAACACAAATATCTGCGATTTCCTTTTCTACTGTAAAAGTGACTGCTGTTCAGTTATAAAAAATTGACTATTAGAGAAAATGAAAAATATAAATGCTACCTTTATTCAGTAAAAGATAACTACTGTTGCCATCTCAGTGTTTCCCCAGTCTTTCCTTAACCAAGAGTCGGGGATTTTGTTTCACCTGGTTACATCTTTCTTCATTTAATATCGTAAGAAGTTTCCAAGTTTTTACTTTTTTTTTTTTTTTAATGTTTATTTTGGAGAGAGAGAGAGACAGAGCACAAGTGTGGGAGGGGCACAGACAGGGAGACACAGAATCTGAAGCAGGCTCTAGGCTGTCAGCACAGAGCCCGACACGGGGCTTGAACCAAGAAACTGTGAGATCATGACCTGAGCTGAAGTCAGACGCTTAACCGACTGAGCCACCCAGGTACCCCGAAGTTTCTAAATTTTAAAACTCTCTTAATATACTTTTTCCACTTAGCACAGCTTAGTCATGTCCTATTACTGAAAACTTTCATTGCTCAGTTTTTCACTCTGATAAGCAGTGCTGCAAAAACATCCTTTTCATAAAGTATCATTCCATCACGGTTTTGGAGTCCTACACTATTTCTGTGGATGCATGACCTTGGACAAGTTGCTTGATCTCTGTAAGCCTTTCTCAATTTGTAAAGGAGTAATAATCCTATCTCACTGCATTGCGGTAAGATCAATGATCACAAAGTGCACAGTGTCTAATGTAAAATAATCACAATCACTCAATATAATGGTGGCCACTACTGGAATTATTTAGAAAAAGTTTGCGGTTCTTGATACATATTGCCAAAATGTTATCCAAATGGGTTATATCCATAGAACACCCATCAGCAACGTATGAGATTCAAATTAATTTGCAAAGGTGTGAGAGAGGAACGAAACTGAATCACTGAAAACAATGGTCCTTGGTTGTGAGAATTTGTCTTAGTTGCTTCATTGGGCCTGATAGGGAAGCACCTTGACACAAAAATCTTTACTAATCTCATATAGTCCTTCACTAAACCACATCCCAATACTAGCATCTGTCAACATCCTCAACCATTTCTCTGTGATCTGTGATACTGTACCAATAACAGAACTCAAATGGATTGCAAAATCAAATCATAAATCTTACAAAATATTAAGTATGTTAAAGGAGAACTGCTTTGCCATGACCAAATCCATGATCAAAGGAGGATCTAGGCAAATTGCTCTATACCATCCCTGCGAGTTAGGCGCTGAGGGGGCGTCTAAGTATACTGCTAATCTACAAAGGCAATACAAAGGTGACTGTTCTACTTGGAAGAATGTTATATCCTTCAGTACATTAAGAAGTTATCCACTCAGTGAGGAAAACTGATTAAAGTAGCTTTTTTAAGCTCCAGGAAGGAGTAAAATGCTAACTAAAAAGTATCTTAGAATTGTAACAGGGAAGTAAATTCGGTAGTTGCTCAGAATAGGGTTTAGAATTCAAACATCCCAACAATAATTACAATAGACATTTATTTAAAGTTAATACATTTGCAGCTCAAATAGTTCCAAATTGTATATTTTGGGTTTACCCAATCTCTTAAAAATATCTGAGGGCAGCTGCAACCACAGATTTCAACTCCATGATTATTTCTTTGCCCATTCTTCTCTTTCTTTTCTTTCCCGAATAACTTCTTTCAGATATGGTTCAAGGTAGAACTTATCCTAAAGAATGAATAAAAGAAAAATATTATATGCCAATATCACACACTGATATATCCCTAACACTCAACAGGTCTTCGACAAAAGAAATCCATCAAAATTAATTTTTATTTCTAACTTAAAAATATATATATATTGAAGCAGGCTAAAAACGGTCTGCTTTTCTAACATGTAAAAGCCCACAAAGATACTGTAATAAGTTGCTTTGATAGGTTATGAGAGGAAAGTCTGCCAGAGAAGAAGAGATGAGAGTACAAGCCTTTGCCTAGTTTCAATGCAGTTCAAGAGGAGGGTTTACTTCGGAGTCCTTCCAGGGAGCTAGAGGGCCACTCCATGGGCTGATCACATGCATATCACCAATTTTTTCATCTGAGCAGAAAGCAGAGTGCAGAGGGAGAACAATGGGCTGGAAGAGACACGATCTGGATTCCAGCCCTGGATCTCTACATTAGAGACTTGCTTAGGGATTTTGGAACAGTCACATCACCTCTAAGTCTCAAAGTGTTTATCTCTAAAATGGAGCTAACATTTGCCCTACTAACCTCACTGGACTGCCATAAGGATATTTCTTTGACATCACCTTGAGAACCCTAACTGTACAAATGAATGTGTTTCTCTGTTTCTAATGCTCAATCCTTGGAGGCCAACATTGTCAGATACATAAAAACTGTGCTACCTCCTCATATTTTGTCCACTGCTCTTTAGGCAAGATCTGGTGCCTCATGGTCAGGTCCAGTGCTCTCTTAATGCGAAACATCCTGTCATTATAAAGGTTCTCAGGAAGCCTTCTTATGGCCTCTTTCACATCATCATTCTCATATATTGTATCATCTCGCATTAGTCCTATGATAAAAAACAAGAGAGTCAGATTGAACACACATCTCAAAAATCAGACATTTAAAAAAAAAAACGGGTAAATATGTTTATGACTTATAACTTAAGACTCAGGTGAAAAATGTATGTATTTCATACATAATAATGGGTTATTTCTTAAACATACTATAGAAACAAAATAAGAGCCTTTTAAAATACACTGCCACAAAACTCACATTTCCTCTGAAACAATTTTAAAAATATTTAAAATATTTACTTTATTTTTAAACACACATCAATAAACCACATGTCTATTTTCTTATACTTTACATCTGAGATCAAGGTATTAAAGAATCTTAAGATGACAGTGTACTAAAGAACCAGTAACATTTTTTTTTTAATTTTTTTTTTTTAACGTTTATTTATTTTTGAGACAGACAGAGACAGAGCATGAACAGGGGAGGGGCAGAGAGAGGGAGACACAGAATCTGAAACAGGCTCCAGGCTCTGAGCGGTCAGCACAGAGCCCGACGCGGGGCTCGAACTCACGGACCGTGAGATCATGACCTGAGCTGAAGTCGGACGCTTAACCGACCGAGCCACCCAGGCGCCCCAAGAACCAGTAACATTTAATGACACTTCCATCAAGCTTCAATTAATAAAAAGATGAAGTTCATGGCAAATTATAACATTTTTAAAAATTTCAGGTATCAGATGATTGTAAAAATGCCAGACAATTTTAACATTTGAAAAATCTCTTTCGAAGTTCCTATAACTTAAATTTTCAAATGCTAAGTGGAGGAGTTGGGAGAGGGAGTGTATAAGGAAAATGTACTGTTACCATATTTCAAGAACATAATTTATTTCCATCTCAAACATCTGAGATGATTCTATTACTCTCTTCTCAAAATAATAAAAAGGAAATGACTTAACAATAAAATGTGGCCTAATTTTAAAATTCTCTAATGTACACAGGTACAGTTAAACTGTTTTTGGGAATCTTAACTCTTGCAAAAGCACTACTCTCAGATAAAGCAAAACAAGAAAACCGAAGAAAACTCAGATACTCACCCAGTTTATTGAACCCTGCAGCATTATAATACCATTTTCGAATACCCTCCAGCCACCGACTTGATGCTGCAACTGATATTGTCACACTGTTAGTTGCTATGATTCACTTATTATACTATATGAACATGTAGACAGGCAAGCAACCAGTACTTTTATTACCTTGTTAGAGAATGCAAACATTGGGAGGAATTTCCTTTTAAAATCGCATATCCTATATAGATAAAAACTGCTTATTGTATCTATGAGCAAAAGTGATCACAGGTTAAAAAAAGGTGGGCAGCAAGTCATGGGAAAAAGGGTAAACTCAAGTATCTGATGTACAAAAGATCTATATAGAGGTACTTATTACCACTCCAGCCTCTCCATGTCAAGTGTCCCATCCTTTTATGTGCCTGTTACCATCAGAACTGAAGGGGTAGGATGTGGGAATGGTACTTGGAACTCCTACACCTTTTGTAGTTTCAGAAATTACAGGAAGGAAGTGTAAACTTTTCAAAGGAGTTGGAGTTATATGAAAAGAAGATAAGACTTCAGGATAGGCTGGCAGGTCTCAATGACCCTCTTCCTCCAAAATCTTTATTCCACATTACCTTTACTTCACTTGGCTACCCTCTCTCTCTATATATCTATATATCTATATCTATATCTCCCGAATATATATATATATATTTCTGGGAGGATTTTGATACCATTAGCCTGTCATTTAATATAGATTATGGTAGAAGCAGCCCACTTTCCTCCTCCCAAGTAGCTAATTTTCCAACAAGGAAATGGATGAGAAGAAATAGGTAGTGTTAAAGCCTAGCAGGACTGAGCCTGATGGGATAACCCAGTAGAGGCTAAGGGCAACATGATAGTGCCTGACGTATTCGTAGGAGAGAGGTGGTAAGAAGGGGAGGAAGAGCATGTTTAAATTTTCTTTTAAAGTTTTGTCTGGGGCTAGCCCCTCACTAAGGGACGAAAGCAAACTTCCCTTTTATTTCAATCCCTCCTTATCCCTACTCCTTACTATATCACAGATTACACAACTTTGGTTAAGTCTCCTTGAAAATTAAGCACCATGTATAAAATTGCTTCTAGAAAAACAAGTGCCAAAGAGTCAACAATCTACAAACATACTTGTAGAGGACAAATTATCTGTAAACATATTTACCATTGATGGTGGTAATGATTAATATCCATTGAACACCTGCATGCTAGGCACTATCCTATCTGCTTTACCCACATTAGCTCTGTTTATTTACAACACACCTGTAGGTCTATCTAGTTCTCAAACACAGGATAGAGTGGAGTGCTTTCTACGTTTGTCAAACTATGAAACAATGAGTTCTTAAATGTCTCCCCGCCACCAAAAAGTTCAGTGTCATTTAAATTAATGGATTTTTCGGGCAACCTGATGTTTCCTAACAGCTTCGACCACTGCTGGGGGCGAGGAGAAAGGGATCAATAGTTTTTAAAAGCTACTCCAATGTATACCTCCAGAGGGCAGAGACTGGCAAAAAATAGTGCTGGGGAGGGAAAATCCTACTTGGTCCTCACGATCTGTTTTAAATACTCTGGTAATTTCTGTATTCTATTCCATTAGGTATGTTTGTGCCTGTGCCTACAGTAAATACAAATTTATCCAAACCTACAGATCGAGCTGCCGTCCCAAATAAGCCAAGGTTAATCTGAAGTTTGGCTGTAACCTTAGCTCAGCTGCCCCTAATTTCCGTTTGAGAAGCGTGAGGTTGGGAACCGAGTTTGCAGACCTATTTCCTCCGGCCACTCTGCCTTGGTTACCTGATCTGCAGAAAAGGGAAACTAGTACTAATCTCTCACGTCTCACTGGCAGGAGAATTTATCACACATGATAGGGCTTGACTCACGGCAAGCACTCGGTTCATTCTGGTTGAAAATCCTGCACTAATTATCTCCTTGTGCCCTTGAACTTTTTTAAGGTCGAGCGGAAGGACTGCCGAGCACGGGCAGCTGGAATGGCAGGGCTGTGGAGCCACCGCGGGCACCTTCACCAGCAGAAGATCCACCTCCCGACCCTCCAGGTGAGCCCGGGGACAGCAAGGGGATGAGGGAAAAGGTGTCCTTTAGGCTAGAGCGGAGCCGCCACCTTCTCATCGCCGCACACCTGGCCCCTTAGAGCAGAGGAAGTGGAGCAAATTGCTGCAAGAATAAAAGGTTGAGTGTGGCGATGCCTGGCAGGGTGGTCGCCAATAACTTACCCGCAGGCCGGCTAGCCATTTTGACCCGACACTGGAGCGTTGCCTGCTGGGTAAGTCCTGAAGGACGCGCTGGACACAATGCGCAGGCGCCACCTGTCGCGTCACCAGGCGAGGAAGGACGCCCGCGCAGGCGCAGTTTTGGCGCCGACTTCGGGCGCCTGCTGGCGGCGCTCTTCCCCTTGGGTCAGGCCGCTGTAGTAAGCCTGGCGTTTTGCGCACCCTGTTCCATTAAACATTTCATGTGACCTGGTGGGAAGAACATTAGGCAAGGAATAAGGACACTGGGGCTTTAGCCTGGATTCTATAATGGACAAGCTGTGAGAATTTACGGAGTATTAATTGAGCCCTTTGTACATAGTAATGCGCTAAGCCTTTTACCTGCATATTCTCATTTTCTTTCATTTAGTTGTAAATCTAAGGTAGGTACTGTCATTATCCCCATTGTAGAGAGGAAACTGAGGTTCAGAAAAGTTGGATAAATTGTCCAAGACCACAGAGCTAGAAAGAATCCAGATCATCTTCTGGTATCAGAGTATCTAGGTAAAACTTTGGGACTCCTTAACTCTAGGACCATGTACTTAACTACACTACTAATCCAGGCACCCTAACCTTCTCTGGACTTCCGTTTCTCCAGTTTAAGATCTACACCAAGCCATTTTAGTGGAAGGGAAGGTTAGATAAGAACAACAACAACAAAAATTGATGCTAAAACTAAGAGATATAGCAGAGTTTGTGTACAATTTTAAGATAGAAATATACTCTTAAGAGCTCAGCCCCAACATGTTAAGTCTAAGGGATTAAAATCTTGGGACAGAAAGCAATTAGAATTAGTGTGACTGATTCAGTTACTAGTGAACCTCTAGCAGCATTACTGTCATGGTCAGCTTGAACTGCTGTAACAAAACACCAGAGACTGGATAGCTTAAAAAACAAAAGTATTTCTCACAGTTCTGAAGGCTAGAAGCCCAAGATCAAGGTGGCAGCACAGTTTCAGTTGAATGGTCTTCCTGTGGGTGGTGCAGGACTGCAGTCTCACTGTGTCCTCACATGGCAGAGAGAAAGCAAGCTCTTTTGTGCCTATATTATAAGGGCATTAAATCCCATTATGAAGGCCCCACCCATATTACTTCATCTAAACTTAATTATTTTCCAAAAGCTCTATCTCCAAATGCCATCACCTTGGGAGTTAGGGTTTCAACATATGAATTCTGGAGAGACAATTCAATCCATAGCAAGTACCCACAAATATCTACTTTTGTTTTCTTCAGGCTTAAGCTGAGAACTGGAACCATATAGAAAGCCATCTCATTGTAAATTCAAAAGGTTAGATTTAATGGTCTTGGTCACATTCCAGTCCTAAAATTTTACTGCCTTCCCCTTTTTTCTTTTGTGCCACCAGATTCTCAACACTACTCAGTCCTTATGCAGCACTAAAAACTGACGAGGGCTGCTCCCAGACTACACTAGCCAAAGTGAAGTCTGAAAGATGTGAAGAAATGCAATACATTTTACACTGGCACATTACTTTACCAGTGCTCTACTAAACTCTTTTTCCTTCCTCATTACCCTGAAGTTTCAGCTTGCTGGTTATAGGGTGAAGGCAGTAAGAGAAGGAAGACCTTGTCAAGACGTCAGATATCCAAGACTGTTGCAAAATCCAGCTCCTAAAGGTATTGAGCCTAGAGATCCTGGATGTTTGCTGGCAGTCATTAGTATTGATTCAAAAAATATGTTTGATTTCCTCCAGGCACATGGGTAGGATTGCACTTCTCTACTCCCTTAAAGGTAGGCATGGCCATGTGACACTTTGGCCAAGAAAAATGTGAGAAGTTTTTAAGAACAATTCACATTCCTTTCCCCTTTCATGGATTGGGCTATAGTTAAGACACAGTGGAGGTTCCATCAACTTCTATTGCTAAAGATGATATGGAGCACAGCTCTTTTGGTCCCAAGTTGGACATGTAGGAGACAAATTTTTCTGTGGTTCTAAACCATTTAAGGCTTTAGGACTATTCATGAGAGCCTATTCTGACTGATATGAGTGGTTTTTTAATAAGGGCAAAATGAGGTTCTGAGCCATAGACCAGTTGTTGTTTAGCTGAACCTTCTTGTTTTCTTTGTATTGATCTCATTCATTAGAGAATTCCATGAAGGCATGTATCTATGCCACACTCACCACTGCATTTTATGAACTCAAAAATCTGTTGGGCAAATGAATAAAATACCTAACAGGAAGGCTACTATACTTAGCCCCGATCAATTACAAATCTAGTTGCTCATGAGGTTGCGGGACATACATACAGCACATCACAGAACCCTGGAGCACAACAAACTACCCCCAAAGTTAGTGGTTTAAAACACTTTATTATTTCTTCAAATTTTGAATTCAGCTGGGTAGTTCTGCTCCATGTGGTATCTGCTGAGGTGAAATATCGGAGATAGTTTCATCCCTCAAACATGTGGTGCTCTGTTGGCATGGCTGGAACAGCTGAGGTTTGACCAGGCACGTCTTTCTCTCCACCTCCTTTCTCTAATAGGGTCACCCGACCTCCTTCCATAGTGGCTCAGGGTTCCAAGAGGACAAGCCCCAATGTGCAAATACTTGTCTAGCTTCTGCTTGAGAATGCCTCAGGGACCAAATCTCATTGGCCCAGGGTCAGTGTGGAAGGGGACAAGGAGTGCAAATACCAGGGTGGTTCACTGGGAACCACCAGTGTTACCTAGCCTGTGATCCCAAAGCAGATAGCTAAAGTCACAACACCTTGTTTTTTACAAATAAGAACTAGACCCAGAGGTTAAATTATTGGCCCAGGATTACATGTCTAAATGACAAATGGGGGAAAAAAGTATCCGCTCATGCTGTAAATCTTTGCATACTGGCAAGAAGTCAAAGGTTTGTTATAGCCTTTTTCTATGTCTCATTGCCTTCCACTTCCCTTCAAACTACTTTCCGCTCCTTTTTCCTTTCCTGATTCTCAGTAGCCAATTGTGGGCAACTTTGAATATCTATGCTCAGGAAGATAACAGTGCAGATAATCCAAAATAGAATGTGTCTTGTAGCATTATCTAAATGAATAATAGATATTAGGTGAATAATAATATAGCATGCTCCAGAAACTCATTATATTTCAAAGAAAATAAAGATGTCTTGTGACAAAACCACTTTAAAAGACCCGTAAACATCAGAGGAAAACCTTTGTTCTCATCTTCACCAGAATGACAATGTGCCAGCCTATAGTAAAGTGACTCTCTCTCTCGAAGCTTGCTGTATTTTAAGTTCTGTTCTCCCTGAGAAGGAAGGAAATGGTTGAGTTAAAGAAAAATTATGTCACTAGGAACTTGTAAGAAAGATGTACTGTAAGTGTAACCAAATTCACAATATCAAGAAATTGCGCCAGTATCAATCGAGGGCTGGGCATTTATTTAAAACTAAATATATATCATCCATTCATATACACGTTCATTTTACATTATTACATCTTAACATTCATCACACACTAGAGAGTTTTTAAGAATTTTTCAAAGTCCTGTACTGAGGCTTTGGCAACCTCTTCACAAAATATTTCATCAGGCACAGACACTAATTTGTCCAAAGAAATGTAGTTAAGTTTTGTTGGATCATACTGTGCTCTTCCTAAATAGGTAAGAAACAAATGTCTTTCCTTGATTTTAAACAACCTTGTATTAAATACCTAGAAAAGAAAAAAAAAAAAAAGGTTAAAAAAAACATTGTGCACTGAAAGATGAACTATTAAAAATGTCTATTTCACTAAAAATTAAAAAATTTTTAATGTTTATTTTATTTTTAAGAGAGAGGCAGAGCGTGAACAGGGGAGAGGCAGAGAGAGGAGACACAGAATCAGAAGCAGGCCCCAGGCTCTGAGCTGTCAGCACAGAGCCCGACATGGGGCTCGAACCCACAAACCATGAGATCATGACCTGAGCTGAAGTCGGATGCTTAACCGACTGAGCCACCCAGGCGCCCCTTCACTAAAAACTTTCATTAGGCTAACAACTATAAAGTACTGACTACATACTCAATAACTATGATAAATGCCACAGGGTTTAAACCATATAGCTTCTGCTAAGAAATTATGATTAAAAAGGGACTCAAAACTAATAAACAGAACAACTATAAAGTAATTAAGGGCTATATTGTAGGCAAAGAACATTGACTAATCCAGATAGAGGACATGTTGTTAAAACAGCAAATCCTCAGGCCTTGCCCTAAAAGTACTTAATCAGAAACTTTGAATGGGGTTCACAGGTTCTCCAGGTGAGTCTGATGACTGCCAAGTTTGAGAACCGAGGTTAGAAATCAAGGTCAATGGTACCAAAAAATTTGTAAGATTTCACAATCTGTGAATCTGTGAAGCTTCCTTATTATTCTTGTAAAATTCCTGCTTGCTCCCTCTCTCTGATTAGCATCAGAATGAAATGAACCTGGCCTCTAGGAGAGCAACTTGGGAAAGCATGTCTTACCCATCTTGGGTTAAAACTCCTAAGAAGTAGCATAAGTGGCAGCAACTTTAAAAGGGAATCAGAAATAGACCAACCAGAACTGTTTTTTTCCAGAGAAAATTTGCTTCACACCACTGGTTTTAAAGCACCAGCCAAAACTTTAAGGTCTGTATCAGTTCCCTCACAGCCCTGTGAGTTAATGTATTTTTCCATTATTATTATTTTTTTTAAACAATATTAGCCAGACCCCTAGGACTCTGAGAATCCCAAGAAGGAAGTCACAGTTTTATAACTGGGCTTCCCAGAAGTTAGGGGTCAGCATGCCTAAAAGTCTGTGTTTTTAAATAAGTGATTCTGATGCATCTGGTCAAGTTTATAGTTTCCTCAGAAAGCTTCTGTCCATCTTTGAGACCCCACTCATTCTACTGACAGTGTCAGTTCTTAGAGTGATAGCATATCCTAGTTAAGAGGATGGGTTTTTAAACTCGACTGCCAGAGTTGTAATCTTGGCTCTGTCCCTTGTTACCTAGGTAGCCTTTGTATATGTGCTGCCGAAGCGAGCACACCTAGGTAGCCTTTGGACAATTCTTTTATGCTCACTTTCTCCACTTGTAAAATGGGGATAACGGTACCCATCTCATATGGTTGCTGTGAGGGCTAAATGAATCAATACAAGCAAAACAGTAAAGACAGAGCTGGCACACAGTGAGCACTTAGTAGCTATCATTATTTCTATGATTTTCCTACTTCTTCTAAATTAAATTAATAGCTCTACAAGGTATCTGGTTAAGACTCTAACATTATGTAAATTAATTACATTTTAGAAGCTTGTCTTCCACACTAGATTACAAATTCCACAAGACTACAGACCGTGTCTGATTGATTTTTGTATCCCCAAATCAGATTATTTATCATGCTCTATCACTGAATTATTTAACCACTCAGGGGAAAACTAATTGTCATTGCTTTTTAGTTGAAGATCACTTACTTTATAATTGTTCCAATGAGCCAAATTTGTAACACCACTGCAGGCTTCTGACACTTTTAATAATGAATAGATACGCATTTGATGAAACAGAAAAATTCTCTATTAAAGGCCCATTCATAGTGAAGTATGATAGGTAAATAAACATTGCTATTTGTGAAGGAATTGTACCAAATGCAATCTAGTTCTGAACTGTATTAAAGTCATGTTTCTTTTGCCTATCTTTGTATCAAGAACATATATAGCAAATTAGGGTATGGGGATCACTTTAATGAAATTCAATCATTCATTTGTTCAGCAAATATTTATCTAGTGCCTACTAAATGTCCTGGTTTAGTTCCAGGCACTGGGAATCCAGTAGTATATAAATCAGACAGGATCTCTACTTTCAAAAAGTTAACATTCTTGTGAACAAGCAGATAATGTCACTTACTAAAGACCAGGAAGTCTGATTAGATTAGAAAATAGAAATACGGCTTTGGCACAATGGCAAACTAGAACTGTTTCATGCTTTGGGAGGTGATCATTACAATATGGCTTAGCTAGTGGATTTAGATAGATTGTGAAATAAAAGTATACATAGAATAGAAAGGACCTTTAAGGGAAGTAATCTATTTCAGATTTAAATGGAGAAAAACACAATAGGGAATACCTTAGATTCCAACAGGCAGAATGACCAATATATAAAAACTATAGGGAAATAGATTCATCATTTGTGTCTCCTCTGGAGATGTCCATGTGTGTTCCAGAAGTTGTAAACATTTTTTTTTTTTAACATTCATTTATTTTTTTTGGGGGGGGGGGAAGGGGCAGAGAGAGGGAGACACAGAATCCGAAGCAAGCTCCACACTATGAGTGCAGAGCCTGATGAGAGGCTCAAACCCATGAACCATGAGATCATGACCTGAGCTGAAATCAAGAGTTGGCCACTTAACCGACTGAGCCACCCAGGTGTCCCAGACATTGTTAACTTTTCACAAGTGATCCCTCAACTTTGTTTGCTAGATGTGTTCTTGATTAAAAAGATGGGCAGAAGAAATATGATCTTACTACAATGGTCAGTCTCAGAAGCAGACTATATTTGGTCCGATTCCTTTCCAAACAGCAAGTCATTTTTGCAGTGGAACAGCACTATGCACACAGACAGCAGTTCTGGATGAAGGGCAAGGACAGCTCTTCGAGTTGTGCGCTTGTTACCTGTGGGAACCTGACAATGAGGTGGTGGGGAATGCTCATCACATTGTGCACATAGTCGAAAATCTCTGTAAGTTTCCTTTTATTTGCAGTTAACATCTTTGGGACTTGGGTGATCATATGTTGAATTTCATTATGTTTAAAACCTAGTTCAAGACGATAAACCTAAAAGAAAGTAGAGTTGCTATGAATCATGAATGGAAATAGTTTTTTGGTAATAGGCCAGAGGACACACGGATTCCTTCAAAATTTGAAATGAGGACCTTAGAATCTGGAGACGGCTATGCCAATGCCCTCAAGGGTTCATAACTTCCTGCTTCTGGGGTCACCTGAATTTCAAGCCCCTCTCCTGAGGATGAACTGCTCATGCCATGGTGATCATCATGAAGATCATAACTATGGTATAACTATCATAGCTATGAATAGAATACTGGTTGGATGTGGAAGGCCTGGTCAGGCTATCTGGATGGGCCTTATATCACAGACCAGCAGTTAAGATTTTCAAAGTGTTTTTTGAGCCTCTGCTCCCAAACACTCATATACATGTTATCTGGAAAACCTACATCTCAAAATTCCAGACAGAGATGATAAAACTAAATACCCAAATGTAGGTTATTGTACGCACTTATAGTATCCTATGCTCCCCCACCAATCGACTGCTCTTATTACTCTGTTTATTATGCCCCCACTAGACTATAAGCTCCATGTGAGCAGGGACTATCTCCCCTAGCACAGTGCACAGGCAGGTGCTCAATAAAAGTTTCCTCAACAACTGGACATGAAACACTTTTAGCACCTCAGAAAAATAGGCCTTATATCATAATTTCAAATACTACTATAGCTTTGCTTACTTGTCAGCTGCCTTTGGCTTTATACTATCCTCTTGAAGGAAGGACAGTAAAGAGTGTCTGGTATGTTCTGTGATAGAACTGGCAATTGGCACAGTTCTAAGAAGAGCAATGTGCTGGCTACTAGTTTCTTCACAGAAGTCTTTTGGATCCAGCCTCCAAAACTCATCCCCCACCGAGATGACATAAACCTGGGCAACAGACGCCCTCAAGTCTCACACTGGGCAACAGATGCAGTTTCCAGGCATCAGCCAGGTACCTAATTCATTACTCCAGGGTTACGTTTCAATGTCTACAAGGGGATTCACTCCCATAACACCTGGTAAACATGTGAACAAGTTATTAACTAAAATAAACTGCTTGCTAGATACTTATTGTATCATTTCCTATATCCATCTTTTTAGAAATAACTTCTTTCACAATCTAGTTTTCTTTTAAAATGACAGTACAAAATCTATCCTCTTCTTAAGCAACAAAGCTGATTTCTGAAAAGCTTAAAGTCATCCTACCTTCATGTTTTCTTTCACAGGTTCCAGACTTCCAGTTAGTAGCCTTGGGAGACGAACTATCAGATCTCTAGTCTATAGTTGTAAAACAATCTATTATTACTATGTATGCATATTTAACTAGTTTGGAAAAACAAGGCATTACTAGGAACTAGGAAGGAACACAAAACTAATTTAAAAATATGACCCATTAAAAAAAATGCTAGGAAGCCTGATAACACATAAACTTAATACTGTTTGAGGAGAAAACAAACACTGAAACCAAACTTAAGGCACCACCTTGATGGAATATTATAAAATGATATGGCTATATATTTAACATAGCAGGGTAATTCATTCTGGTACAAAAATACCAGGCATTTATAGAATTCATATGGGCTAGGTATCTGTTAGAAACATGAGAGATTTAAGTTACTAAATGAAGCTGACACGGAAGTATACAAATTCTCCCCTTACCTTCTTCATGCTAAGTTCAAGTTCTTTCTGAAAAAATCCCAATCTGTTATCCAATCTTTCCACTGAAAAACTCAGCAAAAATGGTGCATTTCTGACCATCTGTGCAATATGTGCCTTACTGAAATTTTTTGACTGTAGATAAGCCACTCTAGAGAAACAAACAAAAAACACACGTACACATGATCAACATTTACTAATGTCATGCTACTTCCCAAAGTAACAAACCAAAAAAGGAATAAGTAAAAACATTCTATAGTAATGGCCCAAATATGGTTAAAGCAAAACAAGCATCCATCCAACTCTAGAATGGTTCCCATTTATACTTAGAAACCAAATAATTCTGAAATCTACTAACAGACTGATTCTCTTTTCAGTTAATCTGACTTATTTTATTACTTGATAGAAGAAAATCAAATAGTTTCTGTTTAAGAACAGAAAATCCATAAATTAAGAAACTAAGAGATTCCAAACTCTTTTTGTAAAGACCCTCAAGCATGGCTAAAATCGGGAGTTGTTTCAGTTAGTCAATTTCCTGAGTATTTATTTTCATAAATAATTTTTACCATGGTTTCCATTGTGCATTTTGTTAACAACTGAGAAATTCCTGTTCAGTTTCTGGGAACAAAAGTAAGGTAGTAAAATATAGAAAATATGACTATGAAATAACATTATTGATTTTAAAAACTTATAAGCACAGTAAGAAGCAGTTTTATTAAATGCCTAAAATATAGGAGGGCATGTTTAATTCTCACCAGAAAAAACAAAAAACAAAAAACATGTGAACCAGGTAAGTTTTCCACATTGCATTTGAAGAAACACAGATTCAGAGAAGTTAAATACCTTCTTTAGACCACAAACTGATTAATGACCAAGCTGAGATTTGAACTTGGGCATGCCTACATTGAATGCCACCATATGGCATGGTATATTCTATACCGTATGCCACCAGAGCTTGTATTTTAAAGTGACTACTACTCCTTTAAAGGACTCCTTAGAGTTCATGAGAAAAAAGACCAATAAATTTAAGTATATAAATATTTTAAATGCAAGGCAAAAAACAACAACAACAAAACCACCATCGACAAAGTCAAATGACAAATATTTACAATATGTCATAGAGAAACAACTACTTTTATTAAAATATAGAAGAATGCTTACAAAAGACAGAAAAAGTCCTAATTTTAAAATGGCAAAGGTGGGGCGCCTGGGTGGCGCAGTCGGTTAAGCGTCCGACTTCAGCCAGGTCATGATCTCGCGGTCCGGGAGTTCGAGCCCCATGTCAGGCTCTGGGCTGATGGCTCAGAGCCTGGAGCCTGTTTCCGATTCTGTGTCTCCCTCTCTCTCTGCTCCTCCCCCGTTCATGCTCTGTCTCTCTCTGTCCCCAAAATAAATAAACGTTGAAAAAATAAAATAAAATGGCAAAGGACATATGTGATTTATGAAAAAGGAAATGTAAATGGAAATTTAGCATACGAAAAGATACTCCAAACATTTCTGGAACAACACTGAGGCAGTTTTTATGTACAAAATGAACTGAAACCATAAAGTTAGATGTCACAGTATTAGTGAGGGTACTAGAGAAACTGGCGCTTCTGTAAGATGTTGGTGGAAGTGTAAACTGGAAAACAACCTGACAAAGGACCACCTGTCAATACCTATTAAAATTATAAATGCACATACCCTTTGACCTAGCAATTCCCTTCTAGAAATCTGTCGTACACTTATATACCACTATGTGTGAAATGATACATATGATAACGAGAGTCACTGCAGCCTTGTGATTACTAGTAGAGATTGGAAACAACCGCCATGTTTATCATAAGGGACTAGATGATCCTCAGTATGAACTATACTAGCATTAAAAAGATAGGAAGTGCCAATACAAAACTATCTCTAACATATAGTTAAGGTAAGAAAGTGGAGTGCAGAATAGTATGCATAAAAATGCTGTCAATTGTATGTATGGCGATTCATGTATATTTGTACACACAGATCTACACATATGCTTGCATATGATAAAACATTCTTAGCACGCTGAACACAAAATTGGTAATAGTACTGCCTCCACAGATAGGTCTCAGAAGGTTGATGAGGGATAGGAAATAAGTGGGTGGAAAGTAGGGTTACTTCCATGCCCCCCCCCCATTTTTTTTTGGTCATAGCAGAAATCAGTATCTGACTAAAACATTATCAAAACCTTTGTCTACATGGTGATAAGTTTTCTAATAAAAAATTCAGATATAAGGCCCAGCCAAAAAAATTTTTTAAATGATTTAAATGCAGATTATTCACTTGAAAATTCTTATGAAGAATCAAATAACTTTTTTATACATTTGAAATTTTCCGCATTCAAAAGACAAAAAATATATGAAACCAATGCTATTACAGAAATCCTAGAAAATAAGACTGCTGTACATACCAGAGACAAAAGCTAGTAAGTTCAATTAAATAAAGATTATCTTACTCTCGACTCTTACAGCAGAAGCTTATTTGTTGTCGTATGTGGATAAACTACCTATTAAAAAATTCCAAGTAATTAAAACAAATGCTCCAGAGTTTTGAGTCAGCTAGGTTTAGGGATCATTAGACCATGCTGTCTACAGGAGAATATCCCTTAGTTGTTAGGAGCATGCATGATCTACAGCAAGTAACGTCAGCTTCTTTTAAACTTAGGTTTCCTTCACAGAATTAGGAATGGGGAGACAACATGGTGTAGTAGCCAGGACTCTGCAGTTAGACTAAGTGGGCCTGAATCCCAGCTCTGCCACTTATACTACCTGCGTAATCTTGGGCAAATCATTAAACCTCTCTGTGCCTCCTCTGTAAAATGGGGTTATTAGTAATATGGTGTAATAGTTAATGGTACTGAAATAGTGTTGTATGGTGATGGATGGTAGCTACACTTGAGGGGAGCACAGCATAACAGACAGCCTTATACAGACTTGTTGAGTTACTCTGTTGTACACCTGGAACTAACGTAGCATTGCACATCAACTATACTTCAATTAAAAAAAATAATATCAGTGCAGTAGGCAGCATCTGAAATGGCTCCCAATCCCCACCTCCTAGTATACACACTTCTTTTGAATACATCTTGAACAATAGGGCAAACTGGTGTTGGAATGGGGAGAGATCAGTGTTCCAGAATCAGAAGCAGAGCTGGATACATCAGACTGCGTTTCCTTCGTTCTCTCTCCTGTATTCTAATAGCCTATTTATATTATACCAGACTGTAAGTCCCATGAAGAGAGAGTGTGCATGTATATCTTTTGTGGCTCAAGTCTAGCTAGGTGCCTTACATATTTAACCGCTCAAATTGTTCAATGTAAGGAATCCAGTTTTTTGTTTAGATTTTTCCTATTCCAGAGACAAGACACTGGACTCTGAAGCTTCAAGGAACTGCACAGTTCTCTGAAATGCATCAGTGTAAGAATAATCTGGAGGTGAAGACTAGAGGTGGACCAGTTAGGAGACTACTGCAGTAATCTTCATGTGAAATGATGGGGACCCGAGGTAACCTTCACAGTGAAGATTAAGAGAAATGTGTTGACTGATTTGAGAGAGATAAAAATGGAATTCATAGGTGATTTATTAGATGTGGATACTAAAAGAAGAAAAGTCAAAGTCAATACCAATATTTCTAATTTGGGCAACAAGGTGAGCAGTGCTTTATCTAGGAATACAGGGAAGAACTGACTCTTGGGTGAGAAGTGGGGATGAGGGTAAATTCAAAACATGAATTTAGGGACAGGGGCTCTGTCTTGTTCTCTGTGGTGTTCCCAATGCCTAGCAGGATTCTTATCTCACAGATCAATACTGTCTCATTTCACTGTATTGATTCTCACAGATTTTTCTTTGAATGTTGAATGAAGTACAAAGATGTTTATAGAAGTGCTTTTTAAAGAAGAAAAAAAGGAACAACCAAAATAGCCAATGTACGGAAATGATTAAGCGAATTATACAATAATGTGCCAAGAGGATGCCAAATGTCTACCATCAAAAATTGGCCAGAAAAATTAAAAAAAAAAAACACAAAAAAGTTCAGGCTTTCATAATTTAAGTGCACTCTCAGAAAATTCAGCCATCTGCTAATGGATTAAAAATTTTTTTTTATTCTGGTCTCCAAAGAGATACAGTTAAGTATTGACTCAGCAATAAGCTTAACACATAAAAGTATGAAGTTGAATAGTAAACTGTCTTAGATACTTAATCTTGATCAAAGAAAATCTATAACAACAACAAAATAACATTCATGTTCGTTATCAGTCAATCCTTATGCAGCTGAGACTTAAAAATAACTTACATATACATTTCCTTCATAACCATAACCACTTGTTGGGTTATGTGAAAATCATTGTAACAGCCCTACCTGGTCTTAAGATTTTCAAGGTCTTCAGAGAAAATAGCATAGTTTTTAGTCAGGTATGTTCCCAGTTGGTTATCCTCTATACCCAAATCTTTAAGAAACACGAGTATTTGCTTAATGTCTTTTTCAAAATCCAGTCTCAGAAGGAGGTTGGCTGCATCTGGATGTTTTTCTATCTTTGAGAGATCCACTCCTATAATAAATTGCAAATACTGTTTGAGGAAAACAGTTTAGGTAGGTCATTAAACTTCATACACAAAAACACAAAAAATTACTGATGAAGACCAACAACCTGTCCAAAGGAGAACTGAGATAGGCCACTAGCAATTTCTAAATATATTTCTAAATATATTTCTAAATTTCTAAATATATTTAAACTAATCTGGTTGCAGAAATAAAAATAAATTAAAATGAAATATAGTACTTATTTCAAAGTCATCTATAGAGGAAAACAGTGCATTTGGGGCTAAATTTCTACCCAAAACAAATTTACCAAGTCATACTGACCTAGCTAGGATCATCACCTTTATCTATGCTTTCTTGAATATTGTTTGAAGGATGCTTATCAATCCCTGGTGATCTCCACAGTAACTGCTTAACTGGTAATTCTGCAGTGTAACAAACCCTATAAATGATTGTCACTTTCTTCGAAGTTTGTCATTTTCTTAGTTATAATCATTATTTTAAAAATATACTTCTGATGGGGCATTTGGGTGGCTCAGCTGGTTAAGTGTCCAAATCTTTAATTTTTTTTTAACATTCATTTATTTTTGAGAGACACAGACAGAGAACAAGCAGGGGAGGGACAGAGAGAGAGGGAGACACAGAATTTGAGGCAGGTTCCAGGCTCTGAGCTGTCAGCACAGAGCCTGATGCGGGGCTTGAGCCCACGAGCCATGAGATGTTGACCTAAGTCAAAGTCAGACACCTAACCTACTGAGCCACCCAGGTGTCCCTAGTGTCCAACTCTTGATTTTGGCCTGGGTCATGATCTCTAGGTTCATGAGTTCCCACCCCGCATCAGGTTTTACACTGGCAGCATGGCGCCTGCTTAGGATCCTGTCTCTCCCTCTCTCTCTCTCAAAATAAATAAATAAACTTAAAAAAATATATATACTTATGATCCCCTCCAGAGGGGAAATAAAAATAACCTGATGTCTTACTCATTGTAATCTCCAGGTCTTCAGCATAAAGACAAGTACCTTGAAGGAGCTCAAGAAATATCTGTGTGAGAACAGGTGAGCATATACAGCCCTCAAATATGCAACACAGCAGGAAGTATACAACCCATAACCCTCACATATCCTTATAATCTTAGGTAGTCTAAGAAAATGAGACAAAGGGCAGGAGAAAGGAAGAAGGAGAAAGCAAGTTGTTATTTTAAAGTATTCTCTGGTTATGGATATAATTAGATGTCAACATTAATTAGGCAGGGAATCAAAGTAACCTGTAATTCAAAATTCTCATTAAAACTGAGTGTTTTATTCTCTCATTTTTTTCCTTTTATCTGGTTAAAAAAAAAAACAAGAATAGGAAAGGCCTATTTCTTACCTTTAGAATAAACCTTTGAAGATAATGTAAAACTTCAAGGTTAGACTTAAATTTTATATTCTTAAAAATATTTCTTCAGGTTAAAAATACTCTAAAAACTGATTTCCAGAAGCAACTGTATAATCTTAAATATAAAAGCAAAGAAATAAAAACATTCTTTCTTTAATGGTATACACAACCAGAAAAATAAATTATTATATCCACACATATTTGTAAACCCATATTTATTGATATTAAACAGGCATTGATATAAGATGATCATGAACAGAAAAACAGATTACACAAACACGCACACAGAACGAAAACCAGAAACAGATCCAGGATGAGCTAAATAAATAAAAAATTAGCATAAATAATGACATTTCAAATTAATGATGAAAAGATGGACAATTCATTAAAATATAATGGGATCACTAGCTATACATTTGAAAAGTAATTGTTTTCATAACTACACTTATCATGGTGAACATGATATAATGTACAGAACTGTTGAATCACTATGTTGTATATCTGAACTACATAACGTATGTCAATTATACTTAAATTTAAAAAGTTCCTTCTACATCTGATATAAAATTTCAGAAAGATTAAGAATCTAAATGTGTACTAACTCTACAACTACTAGAAGAACACAGAGTTTTAACTACATAAAAATATAAAACCCTTGTACGGTTTTCTGTAATAAATTGCAGAGAAAAAGGTGGGGAAAGCTATTAACAAATTGGTGATAGGGTTACCTTTGGAAAGTGGAAATGGATATGCAGAGAAGGTGAGAGTTCTTTCTCTTATGATACTTGCATTATTAACAACTAGATGTAATTATTTTATAATTTAAAAATAACATTACTGGAAAAATAAATTAAAATTGTTAGATGAAAAGATAAGACAGAAACTAGTTCTAAAAATCTGTGATAAATGTGGGAAGAGGTGCTTTAAAAACAACATAAAGGGTTCAAACTTCAAATTTAATTTAATATTACAGGTGACATGTGCTGAAGTGCCTTGCTCAGCGTGAGCCGTCACACCCTGACTGTGCTGAAACAGAAATCCTGAAAAGCTGCTTTTTAACAGCAATAGGAGAGCAGAATCTCATCAGGAGAGCACGCTGCTGTCAGCACAAATCACTTGGGCTTACTCAAGATTTCATTAACTTGAAAAAATAATCACTGAATGCGTACTATGGACCAGGCACTCCTGTTAGGCTCTGGGGATATAAAAAATGAATAATACACGACGCTAACATCTAAGTGACCACAGTCTAAGTTGGTTTTATCTGTTCAGTAACTAAAAATATTACCACTGTATTCAGTTATGGTTATACATATTTAGTGTATCCACCAAGGTCTGGCAGGATTGCCCTAGAAAGTGCAAACAAAAAGAACTTTAATCAAGAGACTGTACAGTGTGGTGTCACAGAGTTGAGGGAACCGACAAGGGCACCCCTAGTGCTAACGAGACAGGCAACAAAAAGTATTACCCAAACCCACAGGGAGCTGCAAGCTATTGAGAAAGGGCTGCTCAGTTGGAGCTGTTGTCATGGAGCAAGGCAGTTATAGGACCCAAAGCTGGGAGGGAACAGGGAAGACAGTACTCCCACCTGCCCTCCCTCTCCTCCTGCAAGTGCCTCCCACTGGCTGAAGCTGCCCAGAAGCCAGCTGGCAAAGGAGCTCTAGTGCACAGAGGTTAGCCTCCTAGGATACAGACAGAATGGACAGAGAAAGGCAAAAAATAGATCTGAGAAGCAGAGAGGCACCAGGACACTAGGGTCCTTAAAAATACTGTTTGACCATGTAATCATGGGTCCTCTGTTCTGTCATTTAAATTACTTCCAAGATGTGCTGTCCACAAATCAACATACAGATGAACAGCTGAAACATATTCTAAAACTGTTAAGTATGCTGTAAATTATTTAAAGGCAGGGCAACGTCTTCTGTTTATCTTGTGTTACCCATAGTACTTCTCATAAGGTTGGAGGAAGCTGTTCCAAAAGGAAGGGGGCTGACTCTTCTGTTTGCAGTAGATGTCATCTTTCTCTCCCCTTTGACCCCACGAAACACTTTATTCATATGTCTTCTGTGGCACTTACCACTTTACCTTTCATCCTTGTAGGCTGGTTATTCTTATAGATGTATATTTAGATGCTTCTAAAGACTTGAAGCTTAGTGAGAACAAAGGCCATTCCCTGTACATTTGGGTCACTTGCATAGGAACAGGTAAGTAAGCAACTGTAATACTGTTATTAGCACAAGAAAGGCAGTAAGCTGCGGGTGATAGGAACGCCCAGCGAGCGGAGGGTCACTGAAGACATTTTAGAAGTTACTTGAACTTGAATTAAGTTTTCCAGTTGTCAGAGCTGGCCAACCAAAAGGATGGAAGGGGCAAGCAGTGAGCAGGGGCCAGACCAGACAGAGCTCTGATATCTTGGGAAGGCTTTGAAGGACTTCAAGTAGCTCACTGATGTAGTCAGATCTGCATTTTAGAAAGAGAACTGATATTAGGGATCATCAGGGTAATGGTGCTGATAAGACGAATATCAAGTTAGAAAACTCCTCATTTTCCAGTGAAAAATAAGGATCTAAACTATAGCAGCGACTGGAGAATGGGAGTAGCACATGGATTTGACAGAGAATCCCTCACCTACCCTGCTCCTCTCAATCCCCTAGGAGAAAGGTTTGTCATATGGGAAAACGAAGCCTGAGAAGTGCCAGACCCAGAGATAATGAGAAAAGCAGAAGGCTGAAATAAGATGCTGGACTGAAAATGAGAGGACCAAGTAAAAAAGCCTGTGGTGGGGTCCCTTGGCTGCCTTCAACTCTCCAGGCCCAAGTATGTCCTCCCAACCAACAAGCTGAAATACTCTGGAGTAGGCCTAGAGAGAAACCATCGAAATTAGGGGGGCAGTGGGCTTCAGGAGGAAGGCTGTTGGGGGGGGGGGGAATGGAAGTAATTCCTCACCTGATAGGGTTTACTGTAGGAAAAACTGTCCTGAGAGGCTATTGGAAGGTGTAGGAAAATCTGGCTCTAGAAATAAAGAAAACGAATCAAAGGAAAAACAAGAATTATCATTAACTATGGAAAAATGAAAAGTTGTACAGGAAGGAAAACAATCCCAGGACAGCAAGCAATATTGATAGTCATAATGTTAATTGATGACTGATGATTCATCTAAAATTTGTTACCATAAACATACTGGGCAAATTGAGTAGGGGAAAGGTATGTGTGTACATACAAGAGATCAACTAACGTCTAAAGCTGATGAACCAAGAAATAACAGTATAAACAATTATATAAACAAAGGTTAACTGCAAACAGAGCCGTAAAAGTTGAGTGGATACCTCTGGGGAAAGGCATGAAGGTCAGGAAGGATGAAGCAGAGAATATGGGTTTCCACTAGAGGGCTTTTCACACTATTTGACTTTCGTTCATCTTGATAAAGATTAAGAATGCTGATTTGAACAAAGTAAGGCAAAATAACACAAATGAAGACTACACCAAGAAGTACTTGTAGGTTATTCAGACTTACCTAGAAGCACTAATTTCTGCAGAGTCTCAGAATGATCCACATAGTCTCGAAGTGTGAATGTATCTGGGGGCAATGGAGGGTCTGCAATAATCTGAATGGCCTCCTCCTCAGAAACTGGCTGCAACGGAGACAATGGAGGCAAATCGTCCAGTGCTTTGAAGCCAGCCATGTAGAAAGAAAGAAGCAGTCAGCTATCCAGTCTGTACAGCTAAAGCTAAACCCCTTCTTTTTAAATCTTGGAACCATTTCAGAATTAAAGATCTGAGTTCAAATATTTTCCACCTTCAGAGAGGTAAGGTTAAGACTATTTATAGAGAAATCAACTGCTGTTCCTCCAAGATAAGAAATCTGTTGGTAAGTTTCTATTCATAAAGAGGTCCTATACAAAATTCGTTTCCTTTGTTTTACTTTTTTTATTTAAAAAAAAATTTTTTTAACGTTTATTTATTTTTGGGACAGAGAGAGACAGAGCATGAACGGGGGAGGGGCAGACAGAGAGGGAGACACAGAATCGGAAACAGGCTCCAGGCTCTGAGCCATCAGCCCAGAGCCCGACGCGGGGCTCGAACTCACGGACCGCGAGATCGTGACCTGGCTGAAGTCGGACGCTTAACCGACTGCGCCACCCAGGCGCCCCTCCTTTGTTTTACTTTTAATCAACAGGTAAGAATGCTAAAGGTCAACTGACCTTCAAGTATATTTTGAGATAGATTCTACCATAGCTTGTTAAACTGGACCAAAATACAACATATTCTACCAGCCTGATTTGTATGAGTTAAAATCATTATCTCCTGAAATATCTTTTTTTTTAATGTTTATTTATTTATTTTGAGAGAGAGCAAGAGGGGGAAAGAAAGAAAGAGAGAGGGGGAGAGAAAGAAAGAGAGAGAGAGAGAATCCCAAGCAGACTCTACACTGTCAGTGCAGAACCCAACACGGGGCTCAATCTCATGAACCATGAGATCATAACCTGAGCCGAAATCAAGAGTCAGATGCCTAACCAACTAAGCCACCCAGGTGCTCCCCGAAATGTCTTTTGATGCAATCCCCTTTCCTCCAAGTTATTCTCAAGTATGTTGGTTAAGCGTCTGACTTCAGCTTAGGTCATGACCTCACGGCTCGTGAATTCGAGTCCTGTGTTGGGCTCTGTGCCGACAGACAGCTCAGAGCCTGGAGCCTGCTTCGGATTCTGTGTCTCCTCTCTCTGCCTTTCCCCTGCTCATGCTCTGTCTCTCAAAAATAAATAAACATTAAAAAAAAATTTAAAGAACTTCTGTGACTCTGTTTCTATCACCTGTAGTCCTTCCCTAAGGACATGACCCTCTCTGGTATAGTCTTGATTCTGATATTTTCTTTAAACCAAACAAGGTATGGAAGACACTGGGAACTGTCACCAACCTTAAGCTAAAGAATCAAGACTATGATTTTTTTGTTCTATTTTTTGCTTCATAACACTACCCTTTCTTATTTCGTATAGCCAGTCTTTCCTCCCTGCCCTCCTCAACCCAGCTATCTTTCTTTCATATTCTGCTTAACCTAATATTACCTCATTGTGATGAAATATTCCTTTTACATAAATATTCCTAAAATAGAAAACATAGAAGGGAGAGGACTGACTAAAAAATGACACAACGGTGCTTTCAGGGGTGTCCCATTTGTGCTCTTTTTGGTTTGTTGATTATGGGAGCTGTTATATAACTAAATGTGTATGTCAAAATTCGTAAAACTGTATATTCAAAAGCAATGAATTTTACTTGGATAAAATTATATCCTAATCAGGCATATAAAATTAGGATAAATTATTCCCTAATAAACCTAATTACCACCTGAAAATTTTTTTATAAAGATTCTAAATAATAAAGTTTTTAGAAAGCAACTGTTATACATATAGATAGCTATAATGATATATATACATATATATGTGTATATATACACAAATTTATGAACTTGTTTTTTTAGTTAAATAAAGATATAATAGAAATAAATGAACAGAACCAGCATTGTTCTTTTCCTTGTGTGGTACAAAGTTATAACTTGAAATGGGCTAACAGACTATAAACAGTTAACTTGTTCAAACTAACAAAGTGGGGCAAAGGGGACTTTTCTGGAAGTTCAGAATTACCTTCTAGAGACAGCTCAGAATCAAAGCTGGGTATCTTTTGTGTCTTCTGTGTCTGCTCATTGACGGAAGGAAGCAGAGCACTCTGGGCAGAACTAATCTCTTGCCTACTTGAGTTCGTAGACTGGGAACTATTCCACAAGGAGGAAGTCCTATAAGTCTTAAATCCCCACGGGAGAAAGCAATTGTCAGAGGACATCTGTGGCTGAGCAGAAAAGCCATGCGACAATGTTCTTCCTCGTCTCTGAAACTGTTTTCCGAGTTGTGTAGCTGTAATGAAGCTACTCAACTTAACTGAATTGAACCATCTGGGTATCTGTTGGGCTGACAAAGCCATCTTTTTTAAGTAGGCTACAAAGGAAATATGTAACAGTCAAAAGAGAGAAACTTACTTTACTTAGATGTTTAAAACAGTATTCAAACAACAAAATGATAAACTGGAGAATCTTTTTTCTAACTGAAAGATGTTTAATAAATCTAGATGATTAGTCAGATGTTTCCTAAGCACAAGAAAAGGCATAAGCAAAGCAGTCCCAGGTATAAACCAAAAGACAGGAACTTCTGAACTGGAAAAATAAAGATTGCTTTACAATTAAAAAAAAAAAATCATTGGTATAAGAAAAACACTTAAAACAAAAATCTGTAAATGTTTAAATTACAGCTGAACCCAATAATCTGTTTATTTAATATTTAGAGGAAATAAGGTGATATTAAGTGTTCTTGAAATTTGGTTTGAAAGACATTTAAGAAGCAGATTGTTAATCAAAACACTGACTTATTCAAATGCATTTTATGTATGTACATTAGTCACAAAATAAAAAACAATAAAAAAACTACCTTGTCCTAAATGAATTATCAAAATATTATCACTGTTATCTAGAAGATTGTTTCTTGCTTTATTCTCAGGGCTGAACACTGTTAAGATAAAGCTGTTCCTCAAAAGGGAATTAAACAAAATCAGTTTTGTCAAATTTTGTTTTTGGCTGTAGAAAAAGAAAAAGAAAAGCTTTGAAAAACAAAAGGTCAAAACTAGCAAGCAAAATGAAGTGACAGAAATACATATGCAACCAGCAATGAATACATGAATATTTTTACTGAAAAAGCAGTGGTTTTTAAAAAAGATTTTTATAAGGAAATTATGAAGAAATCTTGTCTACATCCAGCTTCATTAGAAGAGTAGACTTGCTGCATATAATTTTATGTTAAATAAGATAATCCACATAAAACACAGCCTGGAGTCCAGCATATGGAAAATGCTCAACAAATGTTAGCCATTATCACTATTATTGATTACACATCCAAACAGAAATGAATTCTGAATTAATTGCAGCATACAATTTCTTGTTTTTCTACATATTGGAATTCAGCTTGTTTTATGATCTGAATTAGAGCAGATATTGAAGGTCTAGCCTCCATCTGGAGATTTGTAGTTTAGGGAAATTTCCTGAGAGATTTACAAATGTCAAAGTCTGTCATTCTGAAATGATTTTAGAAAGGAAATAAGTATGCACAACAACCTTGCGGGATTGGTGCTTTTTGTTAAATTCTGGTAGGAAATGATCCTGCAAATCTGTCAAGTTTCCACTAAAACCTACAACATTGATTCTCTGCACAAAGTCATAAGGGAACTAAACTGGAAGCCAGAAGGCCTCAGTTGTACTAGTTGACAAGACTATTTCTTGTGGTGCTGGGCAAATTGGCCCATGAAGGGGGTTCAGTAACTATTCTTTAAATAACATGTTTTTTAAAGGTTATAGGTACAGTAAGATGATTCTTAAAGTCCCTAGCAGCTCTAAAATGTTTTTTGACTTCTAAGTTTGTCGAAGCATTTCATACTACTTTGATTTCAAAGCAAACTCCTTAAATCCCACATTCACTGTAAAGACTTTCCAGCCTCACATATCGCGCAGATGAGCTTTTGAATTCCACCCATATTCATTAAAAGACCTTTTGCGTACAACTAATGTTTATCCCATTTGTATTTACAAGTGCACTAACCTCTCTTCCTCAACATTTCATTGCTGTAGATACCTTTTAACAATTGATGAATTATTCGGTCATGGGAGCTGGGATGGGTCCCCTCTCTCGACCCACCCTCCCATTAGCCCAGGGCCTTGCACTGCTCCAATGTGTGTTGGATGGAAGTGAATCAGTTCCAACTGTGGCTAACTCATTTGTCTAGCTTGGTATTCAAAAGAGGATAAGGCGCTTGCAGACGTGCATAAAATTCAGCGTACTGGTAACAGTAAATATAACACAACTTAAGGAAGATCAAAGAAAAAAGCCTTAAAGAATTCTGTAAAGTCCATTAAAATATCACACACTACTTCTTGCTCTAGTTCCTCGCTAGGAATAGTAATTGGGACTGAAGTACTGTTTTTCCAGGGTTCAAGATTTCTACCTCTGTAAGGCTAATTAGCGAAATCAGGAGGTGAAAAAGGGGTGAATGGGAGAAAGGCTTCGTTATAAGGGGCCTCTCCTAACAAGCCTCCATAGCGAACTTCCGCAGGAAGCCAGCTGACAAGCTAGGCTTCCTTCCGCAAAACACGCTAATAGACAAGCATGGTTGAGATTTCGCGTCGTCGACCAGGGAAAAAAACAAAACAAAACAAGACTAATTGCCCCCGATAGGGTCGCGGAGACCCGAGAGCCCTGAGGCCCCGGGTGGGGCCTAGACGTGGGCAGATCCGGACCCGAACCCCACCAGGAGCGCGCCCCTCGCGCTCCGGCGGCTCCCGCTTTACCTGTGGCGAGGCCCAAGCTCGCGGTTTATTTTGGGGTGGCCTCCAGGCTGGCCCGGCAGACCGTCCCGCAGTACCCCACGCCAGCCGGTCAGCCAGCCCCGCCACCCCTGCCGGCCACCACCGCCGCGCACCCTAGCCCACGTGGACTGCGGCCGGAGTGGGCGAGACTATCTGCGAGGCTGCGCGGGGGGAGAGCGGGCGGCAGGCGGTGGGAAAAGAGCCGGCCAGGGGCCACAGCTTCTCTTCTCTCGCACGCCACTTCCCTTAGGCCTTGGCCACTGGGCATCTGAAATACCACGAGTCCGTAGAGATGCTTCTGCTGGAACGCCAGCGCGGGCACGGCCGGCGCCGCCCCCCGCCTGAGTCCGCGTTGGCGGCGCCTCGACCCCGCCCTCCCGCGCCTGTCCTTCCCTCGGCTCCCAGCTTGTGCTCCGCGCCAGACTCGGCCCCGCCGTCCGGCTACCCGCTCGCTGCGGCTCGTCACCTCCCGGGTCCCAGCCTTCACGGGCCGGGGCCGCCGCCGCCGCCGCAGGACGGGGAGGCGGGCCATGGCGTCCTGCGTGGGGAGCCGGACCCTGAGCAAAGATGATGTGAACTACAAGATGCATTTCCGGATGATCAACGAGCAGCAAGTGGAGGACATCACCATCGACTTCTTCTACCGGCCTCACACCATCACCCTGCTCAGCTTCACCATCGTCAGCCTCATGTACTTCGCCTTCACCCGGTGAGGCGGGCCGAACCGCGCGGAGGGAGCGCCCTTGGGCGAAGGGAAGGGGCCCGCGGGAGGCGGTGGTGAGGAGCATGGGCCAGTGTAGCTCTGCGTGAGGAATCCGTCTGGCTGTTCCACGTACACCCTCGCAGACCCTCCACCCGTCAGTTCCTCCACCGGCCCGGTGTCTCACTGCACACGCAGCTAGTTCTGCCCTACAGCTCCTCTGGACTGGCGTTGGCCCTACCCTCCAACCCCCACCCTCACCCCCCACCCTATACCACCTCCTCCTGTACAGCGCTTTGGGCCATATCAGGCGTACTCGCGAGTCACCTAGAGCGATCCCCATCTCTCCTATCGCACCGAGCATCCTCCCCGCACACATCACGACACGGCCCCTTCCTCTCCAGCCCCCGTCCCTACCCAGCACACCGCATGAATCATCTCCTATGCACCACTTGCAGCACATACCGCTACATGGCTGAAAGCACACCGGTCCACAGCGTCTCCACGTACCATACACGGGCCCAGGGCACAACCTGGATCCCTTCCCTTGGATCGCCTCCAGTTTTCAGCATTACGGGCCATGCACAAAATGCACATGTGAGTTGCACTACACAGCCTTTCCCATGCAGCACCTCCTGTAAGTGTGGCACACAGACCATCTAGCATAACCCTTCCCCCAGCCTGAAACAGGACTATCTATATACCACAACACAAATGATGTAGACACCTATCAAAGCTGACCTTTCCCCTTCCAGCGCAGCCAGTACCTGTCACCTCTTGTGCACATTGCTATACAAACACCAGCCCACTGCGTATCACACAGTGCACACTCTGCCTGGTTCATCATCTAACACATATGCTGAAATGAGATATCGTCAAGCAATTGTAGCAGCGTCTGGTGCATAGTAAATACTGTGGAAGTGATACGTAAAACACATAAACCTCAATATAGCACAACTCTCCTTTCTCCCTAAACACACACACACATCCCCATACGGTCAAAGCTCTTCTAATATATACTTGTGCATAGGAACTACCCAGCCCAACTCTTTTTTTTTTTTTTTTTAATTTTTTTTTTCAACGTTTATTTATTTTTGGGACAGAGAGAGACAGAGCATGAACGGGGGAGGGGCAGAGAGAGAGGGAGACACAGAATCAGAAACAGGCTCCAGGCTCTGAGCCATCAGCCCAGAGCCTGACGCGGGGCTCGAACTCCCAGGACCGCGAGATCGTGACCTGGCTGAAGTCGGACGCTTAACCGACTGCGCCTCCCAGGCGCCCCCCAACTCTTGATACCTACATCATATAACTGTCCCTCAACTGAACATATGGCCCCTCACCCCCAAGCAAGGGAACCATTCTATCCCTTGTTCATAATGACATGCGCACCATGGGTCCTACTTATAAGGACTTGTATTTTCTGAATGAACCTCTTTAAAGAAAGGAAAGGCATGCCTATCACGCTGCTGTGTTTTAAAAGATCAACCCAGGGAAGTGTAGTTTTGGAGCCAGATTGTTGGCTTCAGAAGTGTCTGTGTGTCCTTAGTTGAGTTACTTAACCTTTCTCTGATCCACATTTGTAAAGTGGGGATAAAATATGTACTTACCTCATACAGGTTTATGAGTATTAAGTGAATATGTGTGAATGCACTTAAGAGTATCTCCTACACGATGCGCAATTAATGTCAATTACTTCTCTTAGTATTTTTGTCTGACAATCAGTGGTTCTCAGTCCAAGTCAGCAGACAATGTGCAGAGGTATATTGAGTGGTCACAAGCATTGGAACTTCTGGTGTTTTGTGGGTGGGGATTAAGGATGCTAGATGTGTTATGACGCATGGGACAGCACTGTACAGCAAAGAATGAATTGTCCCCTATATAAATGCATGTGTGTGCATGTACACATACAAGATAAACACACATGCACACATGTTAAGTGCCAGTGGTGCCTCCACTAAGAATCACTGAAATTTTTCACATTTTCATAAAACTAATAATATTCTTCCACATCACACTTGTTTCTTACCTCCAGAATCCAGTTGACTCTTCATTCCTATTTTGTGTTCATCTATTTGCATAAATCTACCTAAAGCAATAAGGAATACATAACAATAATTACTCTTAATGATTACTCTTAATGATTGAGGGATACAGTTACTATTATTGTAAAGTCTTCTGCTAATGCTATGCAGTGTGTTAAGACCAGATATTTCCATAGTATCCAACCAAGAACTTATTTCTAGCCTTGGAGAATACTCATTCTTGTCCCTAATTGTGGTTCCCTTCAAATACTTCATTCGTCATGTTATCTGATTTACCACTTAATAGTAATGTGGCCACTTAGTTTTGCTAAGCCATAGTTTACTTATTTATATGTAAAATGAAAATATCTAATAGTACTCCATAGGATTGTCTAGCATGAGGGTTTAATTCATTTTTTTAGGTAATCTGTGTTTAGCTCAGTTCATGACAAATAGTGCTTAGTAAACATTATCTATTACTATTACATCATTTCATTGTATGCTAATGCCTTCTAGATTATATTTCTCATTGAATGAGGATGAAGTATGCTCTGTTATTGACAAAAGGGATGAAGGCATTGGAATAGTGGACGTTGCTTTGCTTGGATAACATACGTGCCTGTTTAGTATTAGCTTTGGTTTAACTCATCTCCTGTGTGGATTGGCAATGATGTAATTAGTGCGGGAGTTTCTTTGGAAATAAGAAAAGTAGTTACGGTATTTTATTCTAAATGAGAAGCAAGAATGAGCAGTTTGTTTCCACCTTTTATCTTTAATGTTACTCTAGGCCCCCTAAGAATAGATCTCTCTTCCTTTTTTCTAATACAGAAAGTTGCAGTCTTCTGTAACTTCCCCTTTACAGCATATTCTGCCAAAGCAGTCGATAAATTGCAGCAGAGAATATGAATTTTGACAGCTTGTCAAAAGTAATGGAAAAGGCATAATCTAAACCTCAGGCTATGGTCTTTTCCAAAAATCCTCATCATTTTATTTCTTTGAATAATTTCATAAAGAGAAGTCGTATATTGAAGAACTCATTAATAACCAGTTTCACCTTACATAAAATCATAAGCACCATTAATGTAGTTGGTACTTATTATCTCTTATTCATTTTTTGTGTGATTTGTGATCCTTTAAAGTGGGACCTTACAGTGATCGCTCTTTCTCCATAAAGATTGAAAGTAATGACTTAAATGAAAATTATTCATTCTGTGCTCTTTTGTAATGATTGTCTCCAGTACCTTGTACTTATTTTACAACAGGATTTTAGTTGGATGACTGTTCACTGCAATTCTTTCAGTAAAACTTTCAAAATATGCCTTAGCGTTTGCTTTTCAAAGACTAGTGATCTAGAATACTTTCAGGGTGCCATAGCAGCAGTCGGTGAGAAACAGTACTGGATCACGTCACATGCTGTAGAGACACAGCAAGAATTTAGGGTCGTGAAGAATTAGATACCATGCACAGAAGTCGGAGACAGGGTTGGATTTGTCAAGTAGTTCTTTTGTTAAATAGCAACTAGGTCAACTCACTCTTAAATCGTAGCGTTTAAATCTCCTATCTCTTTCACTGTCATTAAAAATGAAGCCGGGTACCATTGAATCATTCTCCCTAACCTCATTTTGCCACATTTTAGGATAAGTATTTTTATAAGATAAATGCTTTGGCACGTATTTTGGAAGTTTGTTCAGCCACAATGGGGTCAGGAGAACCTTTGCCTTGAGCTCAGAGTATAATTGCTAAGGTGCCTCATATTTGCTCTGCTTTCAGAGATTGGGGAACTTGGAAATAGTGAATGGCTTTAGGTTCAAAAACTCGAAACGTTAGATTTGAAAACACCCAAGTCTACTAACACGTTCATAGCAGCCCACCCCCTCCTTAAGAGGCACTTGGCAATGAACCAGTGGCATCCACCTGTCCAGGAGCGCTCGTCCGACAACCATGCCGGTCGTCCCTTACGCAGAGGAGATTGCCCTCCTACAGCTTGCTGTACCTAAGCGCTTCGCTGTCCGTCTGTGCTAGCTTTCTCCTTGATAGGAGGCTGAGGATGCAGGTGAGGGCAGGGAAGTGGACAGACGTTTGATTTATTTATTCTTATTTGCTTGTTAATAATGGTTTTTACCTTATTTCCCTTCGGTGGATTTGGAAGAACTATAGTTCTGCCTTCTTTGTCAGCTTCCCTCATGGATATCTGCCAGCCTTCCCTGTTCTTTCCCTTTTAGACCATATAAATCCCATCAGAAAACATCTCCTGGTACTGCTGACTCAGTTGTCTTGGTTCTGTTTCCTTTATGTACATCATGTTCTTTCTCTCTCATTAACGGAAGGCCTGGATGTCCTTGTTCCCTGACACCAGCTCTATGAAGTGATGGTCCACAGGGCTGTGTGCTGGAGTTCAACCAACCCTGAGGTCACCAACCATTGTTGGGTGGTGCCCTCTGAAGAGGTTCACTTAACAGTGATCTTAATATTTCTCTTTTCCACTTCCTATTTGGATTTTATTTTGTGATGGATTTAAGTAAGCATCTTCTATATCCTTTCTTATATTTATGTCTAGTGTTTTAGGTCCCCAATAAGATTACAAGGTCCTTGGAGGAGAAGATGTATCCTATATTTCTTTGGGGTCTTCTGTAGGAAATAGGTTCCTGGGTGACTTCACATGTTCATTTGGTTTTGATGCTGCCTTACCTCAGAGATTCCATGCCTAGGGATTGCTATGTGGTGTTTAGCATTTGAGCTGTAATTCTGTTACCAAGTATAATACAGTTAGTCTTGTGATATAATCCCTGTAGCCTCAGATTTCTCTGAGTGAAGTTAGCAGGTTTTCAGCCTCCCTGGATTCAGAAACCAGACATTGTCCAGTCAGCCAGGACTGCTTCCTGAGCCTTTGGCCCTGGCATCCTGTTTAATTCAGTTCAACAATTCAGTAGTCCAGGTCTCCGCTCACCTGGAGTACACCTAGTTTATCTTCACCAGGTCTCACAGGGTCTTCACGCCTTTCAGAGCTATGTTCCCTCCCAGGCCCAGGCCAGGGCTCGGCAATCCTCTTATCCTTCGGGATAGTATGCTCCCAGACCTTTACTCCATCTCCCTCCCACTCAGCCTCCACATTGCTGCCTTCATGACCTTCTAAGACAAAGGGGAGACCCGATCTGTCCCCTGCTTACTGTCTGTCACTACGTCCCCATCACCTGTAGGAAATGCTGGCTGGACTCAAGCCTTCCGTCACGAAGTATCCCTGCCTCTCCAGCCTTACCTCCCCTACAACACCTGCACACAGGGCACACGGCAGGCCCGGACGGCTCACCAGCCCCACAGCCAGTGCCAGGCTGGCAGCTCTTTCCCAGGGCAGAGCGCCTCCCGGCACCTCCTGCCTGCCCATGGCGTCCTGAGCTCCTTCCTGAGCACCTTTCTTGATTGTTTCAGGAAGCACAGGGAAGACATGTTTATATACTTCCAAATACCTTTTATTGTGTGTCTCTTATTGGTGTTGTAATAGTTGTTAACTGCATCAGTTTCTTGAGCCCAAATATCTTAATCACCCCAAGATACACACCCAGAAAATGCTAAATGAATAAAAATGCAAGAAGTCATTTATCCAATAAGAACTTAAAAATCACTCTTCTCCGTTAGTTGTTATCTAAGTTATAATTCTTGACAAGGACTGTAACTTACTGTAAAGTGAAATGAATATAGTCTTTAAAGGTAATACCAAAGCTAGTTAACCTCGATCCACCATGTAACCGAGGACTAAGTTCTCCATCCGGAGAGAGGATCCTTAACAGTGACCAACCTTATAAACATGACCCTACCTGTGTGTCTCAATTTCAAGGACTCCTATTAGAGGGAAGGGAAGGAGAAGATGTGGGGAGGGAGGACAACCCACTTAGCAGCCTTAGGAGTCATGATAAAGGGTTCCTGTCTGCCCGGCCCCGGGGAGGAAGCCTTGTCTAGATGGTCTGTGAGTACGTGGAGTTTGTTTCGCTTTCCTGAAGTCTTCCTCGCCCACTGCCTATGGTCAGACATTAAACTGACACAATCTGAGTCCAAAACTTTTCTGAGTGCAAACTTTTTTAAAGTTCAGGGCTTGTCTTAAACCTTTCCTGCTTTTAGGACATTCTCTCCTCTCTGGGTAGAAACAGCATTCTGCAGAAGGAGTTGAGGTGTTTGAATATTTGGCCCTTCAGCACTGGGACAGTAAAGTCACTGTTAGTGGACTCTATGGCCTCAGGCTGTGCTTCACTCCTTCGTGACTTGAGTCGCTGGGCCCACTCAGCCATAGCGTCTCTTTCATTCTGGCACCCACCATATTGAGAATGCCTGCCGTGTGCTAAAGCATTGTGCTGGGCATGGGAGGTACCTCAGAGGAATGAGATGGGACCTGTGCCCACTGGCGCTTAAATTACAATTTTATTATAATCTGCCCATTCAGTAGTTTTACTGTATGTGGTTGGGGCTACCCCCCCCCCCCACACTTCTGGAGCACCTCCTAAATTTAGCAGAGAGAAAAGGACTTTGTCCCCCCTCCCCAGCTTGTCTGTTTGTATCATTTTGGTAAATGTAGCAATCTTGACCTAGAGCCAGCATTCCAGAAGCCCTGGCTCCTACTTCCACTCTGCCTCCTATTTGTGTGTAACTGTGGGCAAGATAAAGAAAGAGCTTTATCTTCTTCATCCTTCGAGTAAAGATAATACTTCCCCACAAAACTGTGAAGCAGTTAAAAGAAAATGCCAGCTGAGGAAGTTCTTTGGAAAGTTCAGAGCACCAGAGATTGAGACATTTGTCGTTGATGGCTGCAGTAGACCTTGGGAAGAAGTCAGGGCTGTGGTCAAGGTTGTCAGGGCAGGGAGAGTTGACGGGGCAGGGGTTGGGGGTGCTGTAAATGCCTTCATTCATGCATTCAGTTCTTTCTGTGCACCCACCTCTTGTAAGGGGCTGTTCTAGGTGTGGTGGGAACACCCTCTCCACTCTCCAGAAGCTGCTTGTGAGGCTGAGCTCAGATGGGGCTCACATTCCTTCTGAAGATCACCTGCTTACGCTCCAATCATTGGTCACAGAAGTCTGATCTTCCTGTACTGTACATTTTCAGTTTATCTAACAACCCTGCTGTCTATCTTTGCTATGCTTTTTTCCCCCTCATTAGATATAAGGCTGCCAACTTTCAGACCCACTGCTACTTTTTTTCAGATTTAATCAGCCTTTTTTTTTCCTTCTGAAACAACTAAGCCATCCCTTTGATCCTTTCTAATATAGCTGCTCAAAATTTACAAAATTGCAGTTTGATTTTATAAGTGTTTATTTATTTACTTTGAGAGAGACAGAGAGAGAGAGAGCGAGCGAGCGAGCACGGGAGGAGCAGAGAAAGAGAATCCCAAGCAGGCTCTGTACTGTCAGCGCAGAGCCTGATGCTGGGCTTGAACTCACCAACCATGAGATCATGACCTGAGCTGAAACCAAGTCAGACTCTTAACCTACTGAGCCAGGTGGGCACCCTGGTTTTATATCCTTAGTTATTACTGATCTTAAGTTTTTATGAATTTCATGTTGATGTATATTTTCAAGCATTCTGACTAGCAAGTAATTTCAAATAGAGACTGATTTTCTGGTTTGCTGTAGCCGTTTGTTTAGGTAAAATTTTAATTACCTTTTTTTTGGTAAAGAATAATGGATACACGTTGCCTGAAATCCATTAACCAAAGAGTGTGTGGAGAAAAGTCTCCCTCCCTCCTTTTTTCTTGGAGGAAACAGTGTTGCCATTTCTTGGGTAGATTTCTGAGACCTGCAGCTATCTGTACAAGTTGCAAGTTAACATGCACATACACGTGCCCCCTTTTTTGAACAGAGAATATTTGCTTCCTAAACTCACTGTTCTACAACTTGCTTTATTTATCTCATGATGTCTCTTATTCTGTAGTAGTTAACTTACAGGAAGCTTCTTCAGTCTTTTTTTGGTTGCCCAGTATTTCATTATGAGATGGGACCATAATTGATGTTATCAGTTCCCTTTCAGTGGACACTTATTTAGCTTGTTTCCATTCTTTTGCTAATGCAAATAATGCCACAGTGAACAACCTTGTACATATGTCATTTTTGCATAAATGAAGGTATAGCTGTGGGATAAATTCTCATTCATGGAGTTGCTGAGTCACAGGGTATATGCATTTATAAAGTTAATATGTTGCCAAATTGCCCTACTTTAAAGTGGTTTCAATCTATACTACTACTGGCAATGTGAGAGAGACTTCCTGTTTATCCTCTCCAGCTCAGTCATTCAATTTTTACCTTTGTCCATAGGTTAATAGAGACCGGTCTCTGGGGGTTGTTTTAGTTTGTCCACCTCTTAACCATGAGTGAGACTCGGCATCTTTTCACTTGCCTGAGAGCCACTGGATTTCTCACTCTGAACGGTCTCTTCATATCCTTTGACCATTTTTCTATTTGTTTTTCTTTGTCCATTTGTTGTTCTTTCTGTTAATTGATTTGGGGAGGAGTGCTTTGTGTATTAGGGAAGTTAACTCTTTGCCTTGATAGAAGTCCGAAGTTTATCATTTTTCCTTTGTTGATTCTTTGTTGTGCAGATTGACTGGTTTTTTTCCTTTATGATTTCTGGGTTGTGTCATATTTTAGAAGGGTCTTCCCTGCTCTGAGATGGTTGTGTTTTGGTTTTGGTTTTTTAATTTGCCCATTGTTTCTTCCAGAACTTTTTTCCATTCTTGTTTGTTTTTAGTTTTTGTATTCTATGAATGTCCAGAGTATATTTTGGTATAAAGTATGAGTTACAATTCACGTTTTCCCAAGCAACAGTTATTTATTTCAGCCTTGCTTTTATTTTATCTGGAACTTACAAACGTTATGTCCTGTCAAACTCTCTTCTACCATCCTGGTACATCTAACATGAATCAGATTGATTTAGGATGACAGATAATTTTTTTAGGAGGCAATTTGGCATTGTCTTCAGAGTCTAAAAGACCTGGTTTCAAATGCAAACTCTGTATCTTCTTATCTGTGTAGCCTTGGGCAAATTAAAATTGCATAACCTTTCTGAGCCTTTGTTACGTCATTTGTAAAATATGGTTGATAGTACTCCATTTTGCAGAGGGGGGTGGTGACAATTAGCAATAATGTTTAGAAACTGCCTGTTCAGTGCCTGGCACACAGTAAATACTTGATAAACAGGAGCTGTTATTATGGTCGTTATTGTTGCCGATATCAGTAGTGTGATGTTGGTCTGAATGAAAACATTGTGCCCCCCCCCCCCCCCCCCATCCCTGTATGTATTTGTTCTTCAGTACAAGCTGGTGTTCCTGGAAATTGGATATGGGGCTTCCCTGCCTAGGCCAAAAGGCATTGCAAATACCCTAGTAATAATTGGGCTAGCATTTTTTAAGGCCATACTCAGAACTTCTGGGCAGATGTTAAATTGTTAGGATGTACTTTAAAATAAGATTGCGCCTTGCTGCAAGAGAAAATCTGTCTGATTGTGTAGTTTGGTTTTATAAGCAGATCTGTGAAGTTAACAGTTAAGCATTGTTTGTCCAACATTAACATGAGTGCTGTTTGGCCAGATGATGGTTTAAGAAATGGAATCTGTATGATCTCTTACCTCAGAGCCTTATGTTCAGTCGTCTCATGAATCTGGAAATCACTTAATTGGGTGCCTGAACAGAAGTTCATAGTAATTCATTATTGTTTTATTCTATACCTCTCATGTATCCCGACGCTCTAGATTTTTTTTTTGTATGTTAACTTGATTTTCTTATAAAGTTTTTATCTTCTTTTTTCAGTAATGTTTAATCTTTGTCTTTTGAAAACTCTTTCACTGCAGTCCTTCCACTGATAAACTCAGCCTTCAAAAATCCGTTTTAAATTTATTGCTCGTAGTCTTATTATGTCTAAGTATCTCCTTCTGTTCTGTTTTCTTATTTTCTGTCTACTCATCCTGCATCCTTTTAAACTGAAACCCTGGACTTTCCTCTCTCAAGCTTCTTAATAATGATCAACAATTCACAAAATCTTGCTGTCTTATACTTCTGTTTTCCCTCTTTTGTTGGTTTCTCTTGTACCCCAAATATGTTACTAGACTCTCCTTTTTTTTTTTGATTTTTTTTTTAACGTTTATTTATTTTTGAGACAGAGACAGAGCATGAACGGGGGAGGGGCAGAGGGAGAGGGAGACACAGAATCTGAAACAGGCTCCAGGCTCTGAGCTGTCAGCACAGAGCCTGACGTGGGGCTCGAACTCACAGACCGTGAGATCGTGACATGAGCCGAAGTCGGACGCTTAACCGACTGAGCCACCCAGGTGCCCCTCCTTTTTTTTTTTTTTTTAAATGCAGTGAGAACCTTAATTTTTTTCTGCCATCAGATTTCCCAAAGGGAATTTTATTTGGTTTTATACAATAGATTTTCTTCCTAATAAATAATCAGTCCACAAATATCTATTAAAGGTTTACCATGTGCCAGCCTTTAAGGATACAATGAGAGAATAATCCCCTGCTTTCACGAGTTTACTTTCTATATTGAAGACAGACAACATATCAACCAACAAGTGGAATCATTTCAGTTACTAGGGTTATGGAGGAGATAAACACAGCAATAGATTAGAAATGACCAAGTGCAGAGGGAAGAAACTCATTCCCTTTCTTCATAGTTCTTTTGCTTCTGGTCTGACTTTAAGTCTTATATTCTGTTTTTAATGATTTTTCTTTTAATAAGTATTATTTTCTGGTGTTTTCTTATTGCCCAGCATTTTTGCCCTTTTTGTTCATCCCTTAGGTAGTCAACTGCCTGTTTTTAAGAATTGATACATAATCTCATTGTATTATGTTTTCTTCTTTATAATATTATGCTTTCTTTCTGACTTCTAAAAGATTTCTTTGCACAGTCTATATCATAAAGGTCATCTTTAGTGATTCCTGAAATCAAAAAGCATTTACCTTTTGACATCCTGGGCATTAAAAAAAAAAAAAAAAAAAGAACAGTGATTCTCAAATGTTTGTCTGAAGAGAATGTATGTTGGTGTGCAAGGTTGCCAATGGCATTTTTTGTAAGAACTGGACTTTATTATAAGATGGTATTATTTTAGGAATTGATAGTGAATGATAAGTAGTATTTGTAATGACTTTGCTCAGCAAAATGAAGTTAACAATCCCAATCATGTCGTCTGTTTAGATCTGAAAATGAATACTCAGTGTTTTCTTTTCTGCTTTCAGGGATGACTCTGTCCCAGAAGACAACATCTGGAGGGGTATCCTTTCTGTTGTTTTCTTCTTTCTTATCATCAGTGTGTTAGCTTTTCCCAATGGTAAGTGATGTATTTCTCCTGTGCATGGTATCCTTTTGGTGTTTTTGAGATGCATGCCACCTAAAAGGTGAAACTGGAAAGTGGAGTAAAAACTTAATCTGTGGTGGTTAGGGCACAGGCCCTGGAGGCAAACTGCCCCTTCTGCCAGTTGCTAGAAGTGGTCCTGGGGAAGTCCCCTAGCATTTTCACCGTGCTTGAGTTTCTCTTTTGTACGTTGGAAATAACAGGTAGGTACTATTGAAAGGGTTAAATAAACTAATACATGTTATATTCTCTGAGTAGTGACTGACCAATCGTAAGCTCTTAATAAGTATCCACTGTTGTTCTTGTTGCTATTTTTGCTGTATCAGCTGAGTCATAAAAATACACAATTATTATTTAGTCCTTTTTGCTAATGACAGGGTCAGTGCTGTGATGAGTATTACTTAAATAACGTGTTGTTCCAGATGATCTTTTTATCACAGTAAACTTTGCTGATCATGCATTTGGGATATGAATTTTCATCATCGGATTAAAAAAAAAGACCATTATTACAGTGAATTTTATCTCCCATCATGATTATAGAGTGAGGCAAAGTCTGTTAAAAAAAAAAAAAAATCTGCCATACTCAGGATTCATCCCTTTCCTCTGAATTGTCCCTTGCTTTACTTTTTCTTATTTCTCTTTTGTACCTTCTCCCTGGAATATGCTTACTTATTTTCTGTAACCATTTATAAATGCTTCCTTTTTGTAGCCTATTTCTTTTACACTTTAGATATTTTGAAATTGTTCAGTCTTAACCTATGAGTTATGCTCCATGGGCCGTACTCAAACATCATACTTTAGGGTGTGTTTCTTCTCTATCCTCCTGTCTCTTCAGTAGATGTAATGTATAATATAAGAAGCTCATTGTGAATGTTACTCATTGCTGCTTGCAAATGTACCATGGTAATTGCGTTCTAATGCCAATTCCAAAATATGTGTGTTGGGGGATAGTAGCAGGCCTGGGGCGGGGGGAGGTGTTCCCCCATCAGTAAGCAATTTTCAGACACCAGCTGGTTGCCCTACAGTTCAACTCAGTTCTGACACTGTCTACCCAGAGTTAGCATCAGATCCCACAGGTTAAGGGCTCAAGCTTAAGGCTGTCCCCAATGTCAGATGCCAATTGCAAGTCCAGAGTGTCACCTGTGCTTCTGACCGAATGGTTATAAATCAGAGGTTCCCATGACCCCTCCTTGGGTTCAATTAATTTGCTAGAGTGTCTCACAGGATTCAAGAAATAAGTTTACTCGCTAGATTACAGTACCAGTTTATTACAAAGGATATTTACCAACAGCCAAATAAAGAGATGCATAGGATAAGACATGGGGGAAGGGGCAAGGAGCTTCCATGCCCTCTCTCCGTGTACCACTTTTCTGGCATCAGAAAAGTGTTCACCAACCCAGAAGCTCCCCAGACCCCATCCTTTTGGATTTTTATGGAGGCCTAATTTACATAGGCATAATTGATCCAATCATTGGCCATTGGGGATCCAACTCAATCTCTAGCCTCTCACCCTTCCCTGGAGGTCTGGGGGTGGGACTGAAAGTTCCAACCCTCTAATCACATGGTTGGCTCTACTGGCAACCAGCCCCATCTTTAGGTGCTTTTGAGTTCTCATTAACACAGCAAAAAACATTCATTACCCTCATCACTTAGAAGATACCAATGGTTTTAGGAGATCTGTCCCAGAAAAGGACACAAAGACCAAATATATATTTCTTATAAATCACAGTATCACACATGGCAAGGCCTTCAGTCTTTTCAAGATCGTGGCAATAGTGTTTCGTTCTGTATGTTTGCTTAATCTTACATAACACTACGTGGTTTTTGCTGATAACATAATCCAACCAGTAAAACCATGACTGAATTCTTAAGAGAATGAGTTGTTTTAGATAACTAAGTTATTTGACAGCTGAGTTGAACTCTCCAACCACTCACGCTTCTAGATTAAATTTTATTTTTAGTGGAAACCTTTCAAGATATGAAAGCCTGCTGTCTCAGTCAGTGCAGGCTGCTATAACAGAATGCCCTAGACTGGATGGCTTAAACAACACAAGATTCATCTTGTGGCAGAATTCCCCTCCAGCTGTAAACCTATGAAACCAAGCACATGCTTACAAAATATAGCAGTGGGACAAGCTCTTTTCTTCCAAAAGGGAGAAATAGGAAGGAAGGAAGGGTGACAAGTCCCAAGCAAGTTCAAAATCAGGAAGGCAAACTCTGTGAGATTTTAAAGCTCAAGAATCATCAATCCTGGGAGCACCTGACTGGTTCAGGTTGGTGGAGCGTGTGACTCTTGATCTTGGTGTTGTGAGTTCTAGTCCCATGTTGGGAGTAGAGTTTTCTTAAAAAAAAAAAAAAAAAAGAAGAAGAAGAAGAATCAATCCTTTTTGGATCAGTGCTCTGCCTTCCAGACCTACTGGGGTAATAATAGTCCGCTTCCATAGCTCTGCCCAGCAAGGAGTCTAGCCTGCCCCCATGGGTCTGCTGGGTGTTTATCTTGCCTTTAGAAACCAAGGTGGAGCTTCCCTTCCCCCTGCCCCTGCCCCCCCCACCCCCCACCCAGTGGCCCATGCACTCTGAAGCCTGTGGTGGAAGTGACAGCCCAGATAATCTCCCAATTACCTTTGAGGTCTTCTTCCTGTGTCTTAAAAAATAGCAAATGTTCACAGCCAAGTAGCCTTACGGTCTGGTCCTGTAGGGTCCAAGAGTCCCGAGAGTACAAGAGTCCCGAGAGTACAAGAGTCCAACAGAAATCTTCACTTTAGGGGTTAGGATTATAACATAATGCATTTTGCCGAGAGTCTGTAACACCTGCACACCCTATGCAGATATGACAGACATAGTTTGGCCTTTCCATGATGATTGAGAGTTCTGGTAATGCACAATTATTGGAGTATGACAATAAGATGTCTATGACATTGGCTGGGAAAAGTCCCCGTTGTCAAACAGCGTTTTGGCTATTTGCCAACTTTCTTTTCCCTTCCTCTTCAAACACACAAAACCTCAGAATTTTTGGTTTAGAGGAGAGCTTGGACATTATGCAACCCATCCCCTCTTTCACGGGTCCTATGTTGTAGGATAGCTAAGTGATCACTTGCAACATGAAGCATTTTACATACATGAACCACCTAAGTCTGTGGTTGGTCTCCTTAAGCTCTGAAACCTGGCCTTTTCGTGCAAAGGTGACATGAGAACACAGCCCAAAGCAGGGAGATGGTGAGCCCCAAAGGAGGGTATATAGGTGACAGTTCAGGTGGGGTGACTGCCATTCCTCCCCTTAGCCATTCTACCTCTCCTGTCCCGTGAGGGCCCACTGCTTACTTCTACGTCATTAGTCAGTGCCATGACCATTATTGCTGTGTACCCTTTGTTCTTATTTCTTTCTTATCTAGTCTTTCCCTGTCCTACTTTTTAAATATCAGTCAAGGCATGATAGGTGCTCAGAGAACTGATCAAAGGTGTCAGGTCTGTTCTTCAAGTCTTCAGCTTTTCTTGGCTGGGTGCTAATTGTTGCTTAGTTCTCAACAGTAACTTCTTCATGGCTTTGACGGTTTCTTTTCTGCCTTTTTTTTTTTTTTTTTCTTTTACACTTACTTTTTCTGAGTCCAGTGTCATTTTAGAAGTCTGAGGATTCTCAAAGATTAGTCTCTCAATAACCATGATTTTATAGCCATCCCTTCAATGAGGCTTCAGCAAGAGCTGAATTTGGGGCTTCATTAGCAGATGGTTTTCTTCAGGTACCAAAGGCCCTGAGGACTAGGGGATTAAGTCTATTGCAAGGAACATTTTATATGATTTCTGCTCTTTTTTTCTTCTGTTCCTAATGAAGTCCTCTAATGTTCAGAGTCCACCTACTCAGTCTCATTGTGAGACTGTGCTATTGTTTTCCTTCTGGGAAGATAAAAGTGAAGTTTGTTTTATGCTTTTCTTATTCTGGCTTGTGGACTTTGTGGGGAGGACCCATAAGGCTCATCTCATTCAGCCTGCTCAGTTTACAGCTGTGAAAGCTGAAACGTGTTCATCCATGAAAGGTCACCCAGCCATTTGATGTCAGCTTGCTGGTAGGGCCTTGGCTCCTGTGTTTTCCTTTAGTCTCTGTTGTCCTTGTCATTTCTCCCTATTAGATCCACTGGCATGTGTTTTTATCTCTGTCTTCCTATGTGGTTTTGTCTTCTTTTTCTTCTGTTCCTCTCTGTTAGTGTCTAGCTTTTCTTTTGCCCAGGTAAAAGGGTCTTATGGTATTAATTGGTCTGTACTTAGTCGGTCTTAGGGTCTTAGTTGGTCTGTACGCAGTGGCTTTCGATCCTGCGGAAGTTGGTTGGTGGTGGTGTCCACGTTCCTGTGTTGCCCAGATGTCATCTCTGACCAGCCGGAGTTAGCAGATCAATCGGAACCTTCCTTCTTTTTCTTTTTCTCATCACTTCCTGCCTTATCCTTCCCCTTCCATGTCTGTGTGTGCCTGCAGAACATGTAGGCAGAGCATGCCAAAAGAGAAGGTTTTAGGTGGATACAGAAAGGGGCAATGGCAGTTTAATCTTCTATGTAAGAAGGATTAGGACGCTAGTGTAGCATGTTTTTAGAGGGATTCTCTTGAAGCCCTGTGTGCATAGCAAACACGTGTCTGCCTTGTTTTCTAAAGATCCACTTATCCACACTTTCCAAAAGATTAGTGAAACTAGAAGTTTTCCGCATTGAAGAATGTTGTTGTTGAACAACAACAAGTGCAGGCTGGCTTTAGGGGGTGCTGGTGTTGATGGTGGGGGAACTACAAGGCCATTGGGAAAGGGTGGTCTGGGCTATGTGGTCACTTAGACGTCAGACCTTCCTGGGAGCCTCGATGCCGGGTGACCGCTTCCTGAGCTGAGTGCACACGCCCCCTCTTGCTCCAGTCCAGTCACCTTATTTTCCGTTCTCCTCCCCCTTGGCACGAATTGTTAGATTAAGTAATGAAAATGAATGGGAGAAACAGAGCCCAACGTTAGCCTTCTCCTTGAAAGGCAGTTTTGGGGCAGTGCCTGCAGTGGATGGCATTCCCAGAATGACTCTGTTTTGGCAACTTCAGATGCATTTATCCTTGACCTAGCAGAGGCTGCCCTGCATGTTTGACTGCAGGCCTGAGTTTGATGCTATCCATATGTCTCATTTGTGTGAGTCCAAATGTACTACCTGTGTGGTAGCATCAGGCAGCTCCTTCAGGAAGGGGGGCCCTGTGATTCTTTTTGTAGAGTCTCAATAAGAAAGAAAGCCCTTGACTTTCTCCATAGAGTTCTATAACAGGATGCTTTGGGCCACCAAGTAATAGGAAGCCCATTTCAAAATAGCTTGAAGAATAAAGAGAATGTTTACTGGAAGTTGTGAGATAGAGTGGTTCCAGGGTTGACTAATTCAGCTGCTCGGCAGCATGTGAAAACCCAGGCTTTCTGCCTTCTTCTGCTCCCCTGTCGTCATGTTGGTGCTGCTCTCTGCTGTGCTAATGATCCTGAGATAGCTGTTGAGTGCTGAACATATGGTCACGGTCAACATCCAAAGAAAGAGGAGGGCACCTCTTCTGTAGATCTTTTTTTTTTTTTAATTTTTTTTTTTTTTAACGTTTATTTTTGAGACAGAGAGAGAGCATGAACAGGGGAGGGGCAGAAAGAGAGGGAGACACAGAATCTGAAACAGGCTCCAGGCTCTGAGCTGTCAGCACAGAGCCCGACGCGGGGCTTGAACCCACGGACCATGAGATCATGACCTGAGCTGAAGTCGGACGCTTAACTGACTGAGCCACCCAGGCGCCCCACCTGTAGATCTTTTTAAAAGTAAAGAAACCTTTTCTAGAAACTCTCCAGCACACTAGTCCTCACTTCTCTTTGACTAGAATTGAGCCCTGTGCCTCTTCCCCAAGCAGACCTCAGGACAGGAATTCGTATTGTCCAAAGGAGTAGGCACTGATAGATCTTCAGTGACCAAAGGAATAAAAGGGAAACAGGATTACTTCCATGGCTTAGACTTTACCACTGAGTTATCTGGGAGAGGTGTGGACACTCAAAACAGAATTTCACTTGGCGTCAACAGGGTGAGTGGCTGGGGTGGGTTCTCGAGTTCCTTCCTTCAGGCCTGGGAACAGATGTGGAGGGAAAGACCCTGAGGCGAGGCCAGGGAAGGAGGATCTGATATTGACTTCATGCTGCTGCTTTCCTGCCATCTTCTCTCTTGTTCTCTTTCAGTTCCCTTAAAAAAAAAAAAGTTTCTTAAATGCTGCTTTCATCTCATTATAGCAACTGACACTCAGGTAGAAGTGAGCTTTTAACTCCACCCCTGTATCATTAGAGCGTGATTATAACTGTATCACTCTGTCAGTGCAGTGAAATCTAGAAACCTGTTTGGCTGTGAGGTTTCTTTCAACAGGTGACCTTCAGGGGTACTTTTCCAGTGTCTGAGGGCTTCCTTGAACTGTTTCTCCCCCTTGCACCCCCACCACCACCCTACCCAAACTGCGCAAGCCTTATCCTCACCCACAGCTCCTGGCCCACAGGGGCCTCTCAGTAGGTAAATGTGGGATTAAGTCATGAGTCTGCTGGGAAGAAAGCTCACAGAATCAGCCCTGTCTTCCCCATTCCTTGTCTGCAAGAGGAATGCCATTCAGCACTTCTTTAAGGTATTTTGAGAAGAGTGAAATACTAGTATGTCTTGATTTTCCCGAGTTTATCCTTTTGTCTGTCCTTTGGCCTCATTCGACTTCTCTGAGCTAAGATGGTGTTAACCACATCTCCTTGAGGTTTGAAGGGGATCCAGAAGGCTCCCTGTCCTCTAAATTTAAAACAAAAGCCTAGTCTTCTCCCCCCTCCTCCCACCATTCTGTTCCCTGCTCCACTACTCCTCCTTTAAAAAATGCTTAGGTTTGAAATTTGCTTAAAGATAATTTTATTCACCTTTTCTAGGTTTTTCTTAGAGGAATTTAAACTTTTCAAGTACTACTCCTTGTCAGTTATACCTCATTAAAGCTGAGAAACAGTGGTAATGAAGAGAAGATGTGGTTGAAGAGGCCCAAGGACACAGATGTACAGATTTTGGAGAGGCAGCTCCTGAATTTGATTAAAGGAATTATTCTTCCCTGAGGTTCGGTCCCTTAAACCTAGTTTTTCCCTGGGACTAACAGGCTGCTGGCAAGTCAAACTGTGATCTTTTCTTTTCTTTTCTTTTTTTTTTGTGTGTGTGATTTTCTGATTTCTAATTTCTTTTTTTTTTTAATTTTTTTATTAGTTTTCTTTATTTTTGAGAGGCAGAGAGAGACAGAGCACGTGTCTGAAGGGCAGAGAGAGAGGGAGACACAGAATCAGAAGCAGGCTCCAGGCTCTGAGCTGTCAGCACGGAACCCGATGCGGGGCCCGAACTCACGAACTGTGAGATCATGACCTGAGCCGAATTCGGACGCTCAACCTACTGAGCCACCCGGGTGGCCCTCTAATTTTCTAATTTCTGAGGTCGGATCTTTTAAATGCTAGCTCTTCTCATGACAAAGACATTTGATTTCTGTTTCTTTTGGAATCAAACTCACTCCTAATATCTGATTGAAAATTCACATGTTCTAGATGGAGGGACTGATAAAAGAGAAGCAACCATGCCATGTTTAAATGCACCCCGTAAGAACACAGTCCAAAACAAAACAGCACGTCTTTTTCCCTTGCGACCTGGCCAGGCCTTCCCCACTTCTCCCACATAATCAAGAAGAGTAACTCTTGCAGGCAGCTTTTGTCAAATCAGAAATGAAGTATAGACAGATACACACACCAGGATATGGAGCGCCCCTAACTTCTTGACCATGCGGAGGAACACGGGGGACCCTGCCTGTACATGCCCACTGAGAAAACAGTCTGTCGGGAAAGAAGATAGAGATAAAGTGAACGTTGCGGGAAGGCTGTAGGCAGTGTTAACATGTCTGGGCAGATGAACACTGTGAGAAGCATGGCTTTAAAGGTGACCTGACTGGATTAGCCAAATGTGAGTAATCTGGTGAGCATAAGTGTCAGGGTTTATAATAAAATATAGAAAGACACCAGCCTCATCCTCCATTTTTAAAAAAGCAAAATAATGTTTTCAGCAATATTAACATCCTTGATGATAAAGTTGGTAATCTTAGTAATGCTCCTAGTGTACTTCTTAAAATATGACATCAAAATATTGAAAGTGTCTTCTCCGAAAGAAGTGGGCAGATTTGATCATTGAAATAAAGCCTGGATTTGGTTTTGCAGTTAGCTGCTGAAGGTGTCACCTTACTTTCCAGGGCCACATCTCACCTTTTGGAGGCAAAAGATACCACTACTCCCCACCTACTTGGTTCAGGGCAGAGCAACATCTTTTCTGAAATCTACCACACCAGATTTCTTAAGCCTTTCTCAGATCCCTTCAGTGCATTTCGATTCGCAAAACTGAAAGGCCATTTTAAAAATTAGCATTTTTTTCCGGAAATATTGTGATGTGATATTACAATGTGTAAGTGGGAAATCTGGAGAAAATGGGGAAAGATTCAATAGGGAGGAGTCAAGACAAGACTTAAAAAAAAAAACAAAAAAACCCAAAAACAACAACAACACCAACCAACTGCAGTAAGATGAAAATTCTCATCCTGATTCTGGAACAACATGTGCCTGTCACAGGAATCACAGACTGGTGGAGAGAAACACCCTGGAGCCGGAGCAGGTCCTGGTTGGGTTAAGGAGAGCTGCAAAGCCCCGTCAACCCCAAATTCCTCCACCACCCCCTCCTCTTATTTACCCTGGACACACTGCATAGGGTGAGGTAAGAGAGGGCCAAGTTCTGTTTTCAGAAGACTACTCTTCAAGTGATCATGGGCTGAAGATGACCTTGGATGGACTTATGAGGGAACTTACATCAGTTCCCCATCCTGTCCCTTGTCCTTCCTGACCTTGTGTTTCCTGACCTTGCTTATCAGTTCCATGTAGCAGCACCTCCAAACACCACTCACTAGCTTGCTTCTCTCCCCTCACTCTCCTGGCCTTGAGACAGTCCTGCTTCAAACCTTAAATGCCCCACCACCCCCACTCTGTCCTCTTCAGCTGGCCCAGCCTGACAGAGCTGATCAGAAAGCACAGAAGTGCTCTCAGGCCAAAAGTGGAGTCCTGTGAGCGGTGTGACCTTGGGAAAGTGCCTATGCCTCAGTGTCCTCATCTGTAAAGTGGGAGTGACCATACACTCTCATCAGCCAGTTGTCAACTGAGGGGACACCTGAGAGACAATGGCGGTGTGGGGTGGGGGGGTCTCTTACCCTCCAAACTGCTCCCCATTATGTGCTCAGCAAAGTACTATTATGAATGCTCTTGAGAGTAACCCTTCTTTTATGATTTTGAGTGTTGATTGGGCATGGAATTCTGTTTGCAAGCCAAATAATCATACCATTTTTGACTTTCACCTTGCAAGAGGAAACTGTGGAGAAAGCTGGGATCCCATGTTATGTCTAAAAGGTTAATTCAGTGGTTTGGATGAAGTAATACTTGCAAAGCAGACAGCCACCATAATACAAAAGTCATTCATGGTGACAAGTTGAGCTGTCACCTAACAGCAGTGAAGAAGAGAATTTGGAAGAGAAAATTACTTAAATGATGACCATTTTAGCCATCAGTTTTCCAGTGACTTGAAGAAGGGTAACCATGTTAAGTTACCTGGAAACGGATCCTGGTTTCTGTGCCTCACTGTGCCTTTCTGAGAAGAAAGTGGTCAATTAAAAAGAATGCAGGTGTTCCTTGCTATCTGAGCCTTTGCTATAAGAACTCAGAAATGGATCAGATTTTGAGACATCTTATTTAAATCCCTCACTCTGAGCCCTCACTACTTGCCATCTGAAACTCAGACATCATATTTCTGGATAAAGAAGGGTCCCGCACGAACCTAACTCACCTTCTGAGCTCCCACTGTGTAAGCTCCAGAACTGACTAGATTTGGATGGTAGGGGATCCTTGTAACTCACTGCTTTTCCTAACATGAACTTGATCCATCAAAAGAAAGCAGTTACAATATGTTTCAAAGCCATCTTTTAAAAATGAGGTGGATAATTCAGGATGAGTTCCAGAATAAAAATTACAATGTCATGTTTCCTTCAGACAGGATTCCAGGTTGCCAGCAACAGAAGCTGACTGCTGATTAAAAAGACTTCTAGGATGTTGGCTGGAGGATTCCTGGGAGGGCTAGGAGGCTGGGTCCCAGGCTAAGCTCCTAGAAACTGGCACATCACCCAGAGCTGGTCTCATGAGGAAACCCCAGTGTGCACCCTGCAGTGATTTGCCACCATCATGAGTGTCCATGCCAGCCCCGGCAGAGGGACAGGTTGGGGAGAGAGCTCAGCATACTTAACATCTGTATCACCAGCTCCTGAGATCAAGTCTGGCTCAGGGGCAACTGAAAAACTAAGCCCCAGTTATGAAGAGGGCAAGGCAGCGAGTTCTGGCATCTCCCTGGGAGATGTGGGATTCATAACATTGGAAGTACGCCCAGAGTCTGTAGGAAGGCCGTTCCAATGGGGTGGGCAGCCCCAAGTAGGTCAGGTGCCCATGAGAGCAGTGTTTTCAGCATTTGCGAACTATGTAACCTTTCAGTGGATGGTAACTCAGTTTAGTGGATCAAGGCCCAACTTGCTTGCTTCTCTTTTTCTTTTCTTTTCTTTTCTTTTCTTTTCTTTTCTTTTCTTTTCTTTTTATTGAAGGAATAAAGTAGAAGAGAAAGTATTGGTGTGTCACTTATAGTAAGAGTAAGTTTCATCCTGTAAAACTTGTTTTCGTGGTGCCAGAGTTGCATCTGTGTGTCTGCACTGGGTTGCTGTGTCCAAAGTATTTTGTTACCATGGCTCATGATCAGAAGCCACAGCACTAGTGTGTTCCAGTGCTCCAAGGATTTGTTTTCCATTTCAAACCCCACCTCACTTGTTTTCAAAGCAGTGTTTCTCCTGTTTAATTTTTAGAACCTACCCCCTGCCCTGTGTCAGGCTACACACATGGGCACGCAGGAGATTTCGCTTGTGAAACTGTAGTATTTTCCAAACCCTTACAGGGCATCCTGGTAACCTGCTCACTGTGGTAACGTTGTTTCCGTGGGAAATTATGGTCTGAGTTCTAAAGACAAAGCTTTAAAAACAGAAACCTCTGTTGTGGAGACTGGTACCTGTTAACAGTTGTAGTGACAGTTGCTACAATGCGAATAAAAACATTTCAACCTAGACTTCAACCTAAAAGTATTTATGTGGAAAAAAAAAATTAACAGTAGAGAGCCTTTTTTTTTTAAATCTCTGTAGAGAGCACTTTGCTTTTAGTTTTTGTTTAAAACCAGTTCACTTTAACCCAATGTTTTTCCATCTGCAGGTCCATTTACTCGACCTCATCCAGCCTTGTGGCGAATGGTTTTCGGTGAGTTACCCATTGGTAGATTTAGAGATATATCCTACTTAAAATCCTTTTTCTGTGTATCATTATAGCAGTTTTACTTACTGCTGTACAGTAGAACTTTATGACCTTTTACTTTTTGGTGTTCTTAATATAAATTTTTATATTAAATATAAATTTTTATGAAAATTCCTTGCCATGAAGCAGACGTGCCGGTGGTAATTTCAGATTCTCATACGTGTGAACTGTCTCAGATCTCCTCGCCACCCCCCCCCCCCCCCCCCCCCCCCCCGCGCGCATGCTGTCGTGTCTTACTGTGCACAGGTCTGACGTAAGGGGATGCGGCTTGTTTTTCTTTATGCACCTTTACGTTGCTCTTGGCTGGTACAAGCTCCGGTGTGTGCTGTGAGCCCATTTGTCCTGTCGGCAGCCAGGAGGTACTGAAAACGGGAAAGATCCTAGAGAGGGAGAAGTTCTAGACAGAGAGTCCTGATTTGAAATGAGGATTAGTGATAAACATCTGTAAATATTGCGTGTCTTATTTTTACTTGATTTCTAGTCCACAAATAGATCCCCTAAATGGACTTAAAACAGTCTTTCAAATGTTGGCTGTTGGCTTCGTCCTGCCTAAATAAGACATCAAATAAATTATTTTAGGCTCAGAAAATGTAGTGTTACAAAAAGGACCCTAAAAATGGATATTTTGCTCAAGGTCACCTATTTTTCTTTGAACTTTCAGACATCATAAGTAAGTCTGTGTGTGGAGCGGGGCGTTATTCATAACCACAGTAGGTGTTATATTCTGTGTGGCAGGGATGCTGTGGTCCTGAGGCTGAAAGGGAGGGCCACACAGACAGGGGACTCCCCTCAGGAGCGGCCCTTCCTCACAAGGAGGGAGGACAGCTGTCGCAAACTATTAAACAAATCAACAACCAAAAAATATCAGATGCCACTAAGTGTTAGGAAGTTAATTAAAACCATGTGAGGTGACGATGACTCAGTGGCTGGTTTCACTTGAATGTGCAAGGAGGCTTTGAAGGAAGGATGCTTAGTGGAAACCTGAATGCCAAGAAGGATCTAGCATGCAAGGATTGAGGTCAGGGGAAGCCCGGCCAAGGGAAGGGCTACTGCAATGGTCCCCAGCCAGAAAAAGTATGGTGTGTTCCAGGGCACTGTGGCCAGAGCAGAGCAGACCCTAGGGCTGCAGTAAGAGGCCAGAGCTGGGCATGAATGGAATCCTGCAGGGCTCGTGGGCCAGTAAACAGTGCAGATAGGAAGGGCAGTGGGAAGTTCTAGGAGGATTTTTTGCAGAAAAGTGACCATTTACATTAAAAAACGTTTATTAATTTTTGAGAGAGAGAGAGACAGACAGACAGACAGAATGCAAGCAGGGGAGGGGCAGAGAGAGAGGGAGACAGAATCCAAAATAGGCTCCAGGCTCTAAGCTGTCAGCACAGCCCGATGCGGGGCTCGAACCCACGAACTGTGAGATTATGGCCTGAGCCCAAGTCAGACGCTTAACCGACTGAGCCACCCAGGTGCCCCCATTTACATTTTTAAATAGATTATTCTGGTTGCATCATATTTACATCTCATGAGCTTAATATTGCTGTTTGAAATTATAAGTTTTCAGCTGGCTGGTTACATTTGAATTTTTTCTACTTCAAATGATCCATTATAGGTAATTAGCAGTATAATTCTTACCTGAGATCTTTTTGGGATCATGGAGCCCTTTGATAATCTGATGAGGACTATAGACCCTTCCCAGCGTGTGTGTGTGCGTGCGCGCGCACACACACACACACACACACACACACACACACACACACACATTACATCTGGGGCTTCATGGACCTTGAAGCTCAACCATGAATTCCAATTTAAGAAGCCCTGCTCTACCCAGATGGTTTTTTTCTGTCTTAGAATAATTGTTTTGAAAGGATTATTACAAAAGGGTATAGTGGGGGGCATTTGAGGTGAACAATTTTAAAAACAGCTGGTGATAAACCTGAGGAGATCCTCATACTAACATGCCTAATGGGTGTGCCCCTGGGGCCCTGGGATGTGCAACCAGGTCAGCCATGCTCTGCTCAAGTCCCCTGAACTCCCTGAGGGTTGAGAGAGGCCCTGTCGGAGGACCTGGTGAGTAGATGTTCCAGGGTACTTCATTCCAGCCCTGGACACTGTCTCCTCTGGAACAGCTCATTGGAGATTAGCGCTGAGCCAAGTTCACATGATCCAAGGTCGTTTGTATCACCGTGTCTGGGTGTCCTACACAAATGTTTCAGTTCCAACAGGTTCAGGAGAAAGAAGTGATAAAGCCACTGATGGGGTTTTTCAGATATTTCTAAAAGGCTCTTGCTGTTTTAAAAGTAGGTTATTGTAATATGGGGCGGTTATTAGGGTACCAGTTATGATATGATGTGACGGGAACCCCAGAAGGGCCCACATGGGGTCTAAACCGTGGATGTGTGGCCACGGGCCACCTCTTGGCACGTCCCACTTGTCTCTACTGATGTTGCCCCTTGGCTGGGCTGTCCACACCCAGCCTTGCCCACCTCCACGCACTCTGCACACAGCAGCCAGAGGCCACCTTGTAAAACGTTACCCAGATCAACTTCTTGCCCCCATGTAAAACCTGTCATGTGTTCCTAGTTTCACTGAAGGTAGAATCTGAAATTCTTGCCGCGGCCCCCAAGCCCCCTCACTTCAGTGCCGCCTTGCTCTCTCGTGTTTGCCAGCACCCCAGCCACAGGCTGGCCCCTGAATGGTTCTCCTTCCGAGGGCCTGCCTGGATGCCTTTTCTCTGCCTGAATATTGCCGGTCCTTGGTCCTTCAAGACTCAACCTGAGCATCATTTTCTGAGAATATTACCGAGCCTCTCAGCCTGAATTAAGACTGTGTATCAGACTCACTCATCAAAGGAAATACTGGATTGTAGTGAGGATCTCCAGACGCTACGTCACAATTTCACTGTCTGCTTTGGCCATAAGTGACTTGAGTCTAATGTGTGTCATGCATCTGACCCCCAGATCTTTCCTAAACATAAGAATATTTTTGTTTCCCTTAGGACTCAGTGTGCTCTACTTCCTGTTCCTGGTATTCCTCCTCTTCCTGAACTTTGATCAGGTTAAATCCCTAATGTACTGGCTAGATCCAAATCTCCGGTATGCCACGAGGGAAGCAGATGTCATGGTAGGTACTTGTCAGTCCTCTCTTAGAGAAATTGGTAGACTGTTGGGTATAGGAGATAGTTAACTTCACGTTCTAAGTTGTTCCTTCTCCATATCTCCTGTGTAGATATCTAAAAGCCAGGCCTCTGGGAAGGTGAAGCATGTGGTTTCCACGAGTGATAACAGTCCAGGGAAATGGTATCTTCTCTTGGAGCAAAGGGGGATGGTAGGAAGAGTGTGACTGTTATCGTCAGACAGCCTTGGGTGTGAATTCTGCCCCTGTCACTTGTTAGCTGTAGGATTTTGGGCAATGTACTTGCTAGCCTGATCATTTCTTTGTAAAGTGAAATAATAGTACTTATTTGGGGATTTTATTGTGAACTCAACAAAGTAGCACTATCTATGAGGCCCAGCATGGTGCCTTGCACACACCAGGTCCTCAGTGATGGTGGTGGTGGCTACTCTTATCAGTGTCACCCTCAGCAACTCTGCTCCCCGCTCTGGCCCTGATGCCATGAACTTTCCACCTGCTCGCCATGAAGGGGCCAATTGTAATGATCTAGGCCATTTCGGTCATTATTTTTTTTAAACCCACAAAAATAATTTTATTCTTGGCAAAAGCTACTCTGTATTTTGGCTTTTAGTGAAGAGACCATTTTATGCTCCAAGGCCATTCCTTTTTTGAAAATTTTTATTAATTTATTTTTAAATAATACATAACATTTTGTAGACTGAAGGAAAAACCTAGTGATGCTCAGAAAAGGAGAGCAGGCATTTGGGCTATAGGCGGGTCCTTGTTTAAGAAACAAGACAAATGGACTTAATAAACAGTCCAAGAAGTGATCATTTCTATTGGAGTTAAGATAGGTCAGACCCTTCTCGAATGGTGTATTAGGATTTTCTCTTTAATTCTTATAAAGGACATGCTAAAGGCAGAAGTAAGAATGCCAAAAATTATTTAAAAGTCTCAGGAAGAAAAGTATGTTTGGGGGGTTTCTTAGTTTATGGAAGAGAATGGCATGGGTGACTTCAAGCTTCTGCTGATGGAGAGGGTGGTGGCAGTTACCAACTATGGGCTGTCTATTCTGCCAGACATTTAACATATAATCTAGGTAAGCCTCCCACATGCATGCTAGGCATTAATATCCCCATTTTATCAAGGAGGAAATGGAAACTTAAACAGGATAAATATCTCATTGAAAGCAGAAGCTGGTAAGATCTCTCTGACTTCAGAACCTATACTTTTCCTTTGCTCTATGCCTTAAGTATGTAGTTATAATAATGACAGTGCTTTGACACTCACTGGAGCCTCATGAAACAGAGATTGGGAGGAACGTATTCCAGATACGATATTTTCCCCTGAGAATTTTCTTGGGTTTTTGAGCAAGATTGGTTATATCACAAAGTAAACTGACCTGCAAAATGGATAAGACTTGGTATTTGGTGAAGCGTTAAGCAATTGGGGGAGAGGATGGAGCCACCAAGATCAGCCCTGCGAGCATTTGGGAGGTGGGCACAGTCTATCTTTACCTACCATTTACTCGTGTGCACACACCTTCCCTTTCTGGACTCCCTGGCTCCGGGATGTCCTCATTTAATGCCTCTTCCCCCTGCTTCCCAGGGTTGTGCTGCATCTGGCTCCCTGGCAGCCCTTAAGCATCATGTCCTGCATCCCTCCCACAACCAGGACCTCGAGATCTTCCTGATGTGATCATTGGCAAATCTGCTCATTAATAATTACAATGCTAGGGGCGCCTGGCTGGCTCAGTCGGTGGAGCGTGGGACTCTTGGTCTTGGGGTTGTGAGTTCCAGCCCCACATTGGGTGTAGAGATTACTTACAAATAAAAAAATCTTAAGAAAAAAACCAGTAACTATAATGCTAATAGTTACATTTGGCTCTTTATGATTTTCAAAGTGACTTTCCATCTGTTGAAGCACAAAAATACCCTCACGGAGAGTAAAAAGGCCTCCAAAGTCATCTTTAACCCATGATCACTTGAAGAGTAGCCTTCTGGAAACAGAATTTGGCCCTCTCTTACCTCACCCTATGCAGTGTGTCCAGGGTAAATAAGAGGAGGGGGTGGTGGAGGAATTTGGGGTTGACGGGGCTTTGCAGCTCTCCTTAACCCAACCGGGACCTGCTCCGGCTCCAGGGTATTTCTCTCCACCAGTCTGTGATTCCTGTGACAGGCACATGTTGTTCCAGAATCAGGATGAGAATTTTCATCTTACTGCAGTTGGTTGGTGTTGTTGTTTTTTAAGTCTTGTTTTGACTTCTCCCTATTGAATCTTTCCCTGTTTTCTCCAGATTTCCCACTTATACATTGTAATATCACATCACAATTGTTTCTGGAAAAATGCAATGTTTTAAAATGTTTACTTATTTATTTTGGGGGGAGAGGGGTAGAGAGAGGATTCGAAGCAGGCTCTGCACTGACAGCAGAGAGCCCAAGTTGGGGCTCAAACTCTTGAAACCGTGAGATCATGACCTGAGCTGAAACCAAGAGTCAGACACTTAACCAACTGAGCCACCCAGGTGCCCCAAAATGCAGTTTTTTAAAAATCAGCTTTGCAAATTGAAATGCACTGAATAGATCTGAGAAAGGCTTGAGAAATCTGATGTGGTGGGGTTTGGAAGAGATAGAGGAGAATCTAATTGCTCTTTTGCTCCCTTAGGAGGCATCATTTCTAGAATTTGAAAATATTAATACCTTGTTCCAGGAATTTCTTCAGCTGGCTGCTAATAGGTGGCTATTTTCTGAATCTTATTTCATCCTATCAGATTACTTTTGGGAAGGAAGAATTCAAATGTAGAAATTCCTGAGAAATCTTATATTGTCATATGATAACTACTTTACTAATATGTACAGAAACAGAAGGATGTTGACTTAAAATATCTTTAAAATGTGCCAGTTAGGGGCACCTGGGTGGCTCAGTCGGTTAAGTGCCCAGCTTCAGCTCAGGTCATGATCTCACTGTTAGGGAGTTTGAGCCCTATGTTGGGCTCTGTGCTGACAGCTCGGAGCCTGGAGCCTGTTTTGGATTCCGTGTCTCCCTCTCTCTCTCCCCTTCCCCCACTCATGCTCTGCCTCTCTCAAAAGTAAATAAATAAATTTTAAAAAAGGTAAACTCCTATGTCCTAATAAAAACAAAAAGATAGTAGAAACAGAACCAAAAGTCTCCAAAGCTTTGTAATTTTTAAATACTTAAATTACGTAGCATCTGAAAGTGTTAACTTTGGGATGGGAGGTTGATTCCGTTTCCTTCTAATTTTTGAAATTGGATGCTTCAGCTTTTCCTCTCTGCTAACAAATTTTTCAGGCTTTGGATCTTCTGTAAATTCTACTTACCTTCATCCCATCGTTCTGACACATAGTGTTTTCATTACCATTAATACTGACTATAGTTTACATTTCTGTTGTGATTCCTTTTTTACACCATGATATTTAGATGTGTTTTCAAATTTTCAAACCTATTGGGAATCTACTTATTTTTTTGTTAATTGAGATTCTATTTATGTTTTTATCGCTGGCTTTAACATAGTTGTCCTGTGGTCAGGTGACCTGAGCTGTGTGATTCCACTTCTTTAAGACATGCTCAACTTGTGTAAAATTATCTTGCTTCCCATTAAAAAAATTTTTTTTAAATGTTTATTTTTGAGAGAGAGAGAGAGAGAGAGAGCACGGGTGGGGGAAGGGCAGAGAGAGAGAGGGAGACACAGAGTCTGAGGCAGGCTCCAGGCTCCTAGCTGTCAGCACAGAGCCCGATGTGGGGCTAGATCGAACTCACAAACTGTGAGATCATGACCTGAGCCGAAGTGGGATGCTTAACCAACTGAGCCACCCAGGCGTCCTGCTTCCTATTTTAACCAAACTTTTGCAATTCAGAGCAAAGCAATTCTGAGTCACCAACTTTAATATTTGTCTGTTTTTCCTAAAGGATCTTCAGTTATTAAAACTGTCGGGGGCAGGCGGGCAGGACGGGTGTCAGTTGTCATATCAAGGTCGTATCAGTTCTTTTCATTTGTTGTCAGCATCCTAGAAGTAGGTTGATTTTGAGAATACCCATTAATTACTTCCTTGTTTACTTTGAATAGGAGTATGCTGTGAACTGCCATGTTATCACCTGGGAGAGGATTATCAGCCATTTTGATATATTTGCATTTGGACATTTCTGGGGCTGGGCTATGAAGGCCTTGTTGATCCGTAGTTATGGCCTCTGCTGGACAATCAGTATTACCTGGGAGCTAACTGAGGTAAGAAGGGGTAGCGATCAGATAGTTAACATGTAGGAGGAAGGTTGTCTGTCCATTAATAGTCAGTTAATCCATTCTCCAGCCCCTGTGGTACAAACTATGTTTAAACCATCCCCTAGAAATATTTGATGCCTTTGTGGCAGTTGGGGGTGGGGTGTGATTCCTTATTAACTTAAAATGTGTCTCTTGTCTCACAAGTCTTAAAGAGAAACCAATGAAATGAAGCAAAAAAGAACGATAATAAAATCCTCAGTGAGACTGAGACAGGTACATAGTGATGAGGACATCTGCTTAGGGGTAAATAGGTGGGTTACCCACTAGTTAGTTTCTGGTTTGGGACAAATAGAATTGTGTTTATGAATTACAAGGGCACCCAGGATATTTTGTAGGTGAAAAATGGATTCCTGATATAGCTCTGTTGTCTCAGGAGTCAAGTTTGTCTCATTTCATGAATGAAAGAGATATAGTCTTTTAAAACTATTAGGAAAATGATTTTGGGGGAACTTATTTATTGTTCAGTTATGATATCATTCTTCCTCAGTCCCAGGGAACAAAATTTGGCCATGTGTGCAGTATATTTCTTGATGCCAACTATCGTCTTGACCCCAACTTAGGGAACCACGCCAGCCAGATCTAGCTTCCGTTAATGTGCCTCTCACAGCCCAGGAGGCCAGAAGTCTGAGTTCAAGATGTTGATTGGTGCTCTTTCAGGGCTGTGAGGGAGAATCTGGCATAGGCGTCTCTTAGCTTCTTATGGGTTGCTGGCCATCATTGGTGTTTCTTGGCTTGTAGATGCATCACCCCAATTTCTGCCTTCGTCTTCGAGCCAGGTTCTCCTTGTGTGCATTCATGTGGTGTTCTTTTTATAAGGACACCAGTCACACTGGATTAGAGGCCCACCCTATTCCAGGATGACCTCATCTTTACTAATTACATCTGCAACAACTCTCTTTCCAAATAAGTTCATGTCATGAGGAACTGGATGTTAGGGGCTCGGCAGGAGGATTTTGAGGGGACACGATTCAACCCACAGCGGTACCCAACACTGTACATGTATTGTCTCCTAAATCCTCACCATAAACATATTCCCGGTGGACAGATGAAGGGACCAGAGCCTAGAGTCTTGCCTCCTGAGGTGAGCCAGTAGGATTCCACATGTGCTGGACTCCAGGTGCACAGCCCACGTTCCTGCTCTCATGCCACGTTCCTCCGAGTTCCAGGCATCTTCCTGACCGTACTGCCGTGTGACCCTGTGCAAAGCCCTGGGCTTTTCTCAGCCTGCCTGCTTCTCTCCCCTCATACTACAGATGGCCTCTGGGCCTTCCTTCTCTGTTCCTCTGTGTCCTCTAGACTCTTGCAAGCACCTCTGCTCCGTCTGAGTCTTTCACGACCCTGCTTTGCTCGCATCTACCCTCCTGTCCTCTCTTGTGTGAACTGCTCGCTTCCTCCCTTCACTGTCTTTTGCCAAAGTGATCTTTTTCACACCTCGATCCAGTTGCGTCCTTCCCCAGCTTAAAACTATAGTTTTGTCCATTGCTTTTAAGACAAAATCCAAACTTCTGGACCAGCCTTTGAGGCGTGATGTTAACTGGCCCCAGCCCACCTGCTTGTGACCCTCTCCACCCTGCCATCTTGCTCCAGCCATCTTTGCTTTCTTCTTGTCAAAGAGTCCATGTCTTTTCTATCCCAGAGCCCCCCGGCAGGCTGGTCCCTCTTCTCCCTGCTCCCGCTGTGCTCCATGTTTGTACACCTGGAAAGAGAGTACCTGGGCCTTCTCCTTTGAAATGCCCATCATATTATAGGTACTTATAGTGTCTCTTTTCTGCTAAGTGTTCAGCCTCAAGAGGGCAGGGCCCATATCTGCATAGTCCCAGATACTCTGCCCCACAAGTGGTAGGTTCTCCCCAGATTACTCATGAGTGAATGAGTCCAGCCCTCTCCAGTTCCTCCTGCTCAGTTCTGGACAGATGAGGGAACCGGAGCCCAGCACCTTGCTTCGTTAGGTGAGCCAGGATTGGGTTCCAGATGTGCTCCTGCTAAGATGTGCAGCCCATGTTCTTGCTGCCCTACCACGTTCCCCTCTGTGAGTTCCAGGCATTCATCTGGACGGCCCATCTCACCCCCAGAATCTGGTCCTTTCCAGGAAAGCTCTTCAGGCTGAAGCATGTCCTCCACACCCCACCTCCCTGCATAGTCTTGTTTCAGCAAATATGTGTTATCAATTTCTGTTGAAGTTTCTCTCTTCCCCTTGTGCACACCACAGTTAATGCCGCATCTCACGGCTGGGGACCAGAGAATACACTTCGGGGGTCGGGTCGCGCCTGGCTCACCTGAGGGAGGAAAGCAACTGCAAGCCTTCACATGCAGTAGCTGTGCTGGGTCTTCTTGGCAGCAGGCACATTAAGAAGGCAAACTCCATGTATGTGCCTTGTCTTACAGTCTACCAAATGCTTTTGTGAACAGGTTTATTTTGTAGTATTTATTGTGTTACTTCAGAGGTTTGTGATTATGGGGTTGCCTCTTTCCAGAGGATTTCCAGGTACCGTCTTTGTCATTTCAGACCTTCTAGAAATGGGCCTTCACACAGCAACATGTGCTGCTCTAGACACAGCTGATAGGCTGTTTGTTTTGGACGAAAGGATTTCCATAAGAGATTTTTATTCCACCCTTGATCCTGCTGTTTCTGGAATGCCCTCAGTCTTCATCTCCGTCTTGAAACCAGTCATCCCTGTCCTTAACGACCTCTGTCCCAATAGGTCTTGCCCCAGTTGCCGTCTGTCAGAATGAATCTCTCTTTTGTCCTCACCGTGCTCCATTTATGTCGCCATGGTAACATTTGCTACAGCCTACCTTATTTTGTGGTTCTGCATAAACATCTGACTCCGTCCTGCCCTTGGGATCGAGAACCGTGACTTTATTTTGCCTCACCCCTAGCACATCATAAGCACTTAATAAGATGACGATTGTGAACCAGTTGTCATAGGGTTTCCTGTTAAGCTATCCGTTTCCCACCTCATGTCATCAAAACCTAACCTTTCTCCTTTTACAGCTTCCTTGCTGTTTTACCTAGATATCTATGGGATAGTTCTAAAACACACAGCTTGAACTCTCAAGCTGCTAATTTTGAGGACTATGCCAGTGATCTGTTGGCAGGTATGAAGACTTTCCTCCCTTTCCTTTCTTAGATCCTTGTCTCGCTGTCGTTAGCCAAGGTAATTCATCAGTAGTATTTTTCAGGAGGGGTTACCTTGTCTTTAAAGCCATATGTCAAGAAAAGAGCTGTTTGGATTCATAAAATGTGTAAACTTACCCACAGCATAAAAAACAAACCCGATTACAGGCCTTGTTTTGATTTATGTGTTTCATACATTGGGAAAACCTGTAAGGTCAACGACTTCTCCTAAAAGAATGTATTAAAAGGAAGTATATCTTTCTGCAGTTTTGTTTTTAAAACCGTGGTCTCGTGTGTCTCAGCTCTTCTTCATGCACCTTCTGCCCAATTTCGCTGAGTGCTGGTGGGATCAAGTCATCCTGGACATCCTGCTGTGCAACGGCGGTGGCATCTGGTTGGGCATGGTCGTTTGCCGGTTTTTAGAGATGAGGACCTACCACTGGGCCAGCTTCAAGTGAGTCGCCTCCCCTCTGGACATTAGTCACAGTCTCGCACAACGAGGACTGAGCTGCTTTAGTAGCAAGCACCTTCAGTATGGTCTTTGACGATAAGAAGTAAATGACACATTAGTAGTCGAAACGCATGAATGATTATAGACCGTGTTGCAGGCATTCACCCAGATGATGCTAAACCATTTATGGTTTCATTTCTCTCACATCCATTTTGTTTTCATTCTCCTGCCTCAGCCTGCATTCATACTGCCCTCACTGGATTAGTTCGTCCCCTGTTCCCTGGTTACCCCCTGCAAACCATCTCACCCCACTGCTTGAGGGATCTTTTTAAGCATGTCAGATTCATCATGTCATTCCCCTGTGATGGCTCCTCCTGGTCTTTGGGACAAAGTGCACATTGTGGGCTGGGCAGGTCCAGTCATTCCCTCCATGCCCCCTGGGGCTCCCAAGGTTCTGAGCACATGCTCCTCTATACCTGGGTTTGACCCATGTCCCCATGTGCCAGGCTGACAGGTCCTCTCCTTTCCTACCTCGACTACCTTGACACCTCTTCAGGTAGCTGTCTCTGACTTTCTGATGCAAGTTGCACGTCCCTCCTCTGTGCCTCCAGGGGGGACAGCACCCACTTCTATCATTCCTTGTCCTGCCTCCCTGAGCTCTCTCCTCAATTTGACTGAAACAGGAACTGTGCCATTGAAAAGGAGGAAAAGAACAGCAGTGGGATTATGAAAGTAGTTGTCTTTATTGTGTTTACACCTTCATTTATTTATCAAACAAAATATGAACATTTTCCCACATCATTAAATATTCTAAAACATGATTTCAAAGGGCTTCTTTATATCCCAACATATGGATAAATCATGAGGTATTTAACCAGCTCCCTTTTGTGGTCATTTAGATGTGTTTCAGAGTTTTCAGTTTTATGAAGGAAGCTAGAGTGAACATTCTTGAACATGTATCTTTGTAGATCTTTTTTTTCTCTATAAATAACTTTTTTTTTTGTTAAATGAGGGGCACTTGGGTGGCTCAGTTGGTTAAGCATCTAACGTAAGCTGAGGTCATGATCTCAACAGTTGGTGAGTTAGAGCCCCATGTTGGGCTCTGTGCTGACAGCTCAGAGCCTGGAGCCTGCTTTGGATTCTGTGTCTCCCTCTCTCTCTGCCCACCCCGTCTCATGTTCTCCCTCCTTCTCTCTCTCTCTCTCTCTCTCTCTCTCTCAAAAGTAAGTAAACATTAAAAAATTAAAAAAAATAAATAAGGGAAAATGAGTATAAGTCACAAAGAAAATGTCTCAGCGCAGAGCTGAGGCTCAATCTCACAAACCATCAGGCTCACAGGGCTCAATCTCACAAACCATCAGATCATGACCTGAGACCGGAGCTGAAATCAAGAGGTGGATGTTTAACCCACTGAACCACCAGAGTGCCCCTACAAATAAATTCTTAAAAGTGTAGTACACTAATTTATATTCTCACCCTCATTCACTAATGTATGTATGTGTCTATTTCACTATTTCTTTGAATTTTACTTTTAAGCCTTTTTTAATGTTGTCACATATAAATATGTGATACTGAATTTCTAGTCCGTTTCTATTGTATTTTCCCTCTTCTTATTAGTGCTTTTTATAGGTTAAGGACATTAACACTTTGTCATAAATGTGACTTTATTTTCTGTTTTGTCATCCACTTGTAATTTTCTTTATGGTAGGTACTCCATTTAAACTTTAAAAGCTTTTCATCTTTTTGTTTAGGTAAATGTTAACCTGTATTTTCTTCCAGTTCTTTAATGGTTTGGTCTTTTATTATGAGTAACTTATTTAGTCTCTCTCACATTTAATGTGCTAGATGGTATGAGGGAGAGATTTCAAAATGTTTTTTGCAATTGATTAAGCCATGTTCCCTATTCCTCTTTAAATCATCCTTTCTCTGGGTGCTGACTTGAAAGCACACTTTTAATATATTTAAGACAGTAGATAATGGAACAAAAACTGGAGCTGTGCTAGATGTTGCTGTAAGTCAGCTTTATAAACAGTATCTCATTTGAGCCTTACATCAGTCCTAGGGGTTGACACTCCTTTTCTCTTCATTCTAGGGATGGTGACAGTAAGAGCTAGGTTCAGTACTTTGCCTAAGGACACACAGCTAGCAAGCTGCTGCGTGTGAATTTATCTCAGGTTGTCTGGCTCTTTACACACTGCCATAATGCTTCCCTATTTTCATACATTTATGCTTTTAGACTCAACTTGAGAGTTGTTTTGTCAGGTTCCCAACACACAAGCCCAACTAAAAAGCAGAAATCCCATTGGTGCTTTTTTCTTTTAAGTGACGTCAAATATACAAATGAATATAAAGCTGAATTAACCTGTTGGCTGTACAGACAATTCTGACTTACAGTGGTTTGACTTAATGATTTTTTGACTTTACAATGGTATGAAAGTGGTACACATTCATCAGAAATCATACTTTGGGTCTTGAATTTGGATCTTTTCTCGGGCTGGTGACATGTGTAGGGTAGGATCCTCTCTTGTCATGCTGGGCAGGGGACAGCCGCGGCTCCCAGTCAGCCAGGCGATGGTGAGGGTCAACCACTGATGCACTCACAGCCATTCTGCACCCAGACACACACTGTTTTTCACTTTCAGTACTGTATTCCACAAATTACATGAGGTAGTCAACACTCTATTATAAAATAGGCTGTGTGTTAGAGGATTTTGCCCACCTGTAGACAAAGGTAAGTGTTCAGAACAAGCGTAAGGTGGGCTAGACTAAGCTATGGTGTTTGGTAGGTTAGGTGTATTAAATACATTTTCATCTTATGATATTTCCAATTTATGATGGGCTTGTCCGGGCGAAACCCATCTAAGGTAACGGAGATCTGTAGTAAGTATTCCAATACTTGATCACGCTCTGTCCTCCTATTTATTCCCATATTCCTCTACCTCTTACCTTATAGTTTGCTATTGTTTTCTTTTAAGTACAGGTCCTTCATAGTTCTTGTTTCTTTTTGGAGAGTCTCTATTTTTTGTTGCTCTTGTGCCTCATATCTTTTTGCTGCAAGATTTTCTCAGTACGTGCCTGTTGATGGGTAGGCGAGTGGATCCTCCTCTGCCGCAAAAATAAAAGACCTGACTTGTTCGCTCTTGTGCCTTCAGCACTTAGCACAATGTCCAAGACATAAAGGCACTTGATAAAAATCTTTGTCGAAATAAAGAATCTTTACCAGTTACTAAATGTTATTTACCTTGGATTTCGGCTCCTAGTCTAGCAGGAGAAGCTAGAATACACAGCCAACTGTGGTGCTCATGACGGGAGCTTTCCTCTGGCAGGTGCCCTGAGCCTGACTGTTCTCACGTGTAACATGTAGGAATCTTCGTTCCTGTCATGGGAGTGTGAAGTTTTTAACTGAGTGATTTTGTAGGATTAAAATGAAGGAGGCTTAGAAATTGCTGTTTGTCATCCCAAACTGTTCATTTATCTTAGGAAGAAATAGGATGAAGAAATGGTGTGGGTGACCTCTCTGTTTAACTAAAATGCCCTGGCTTGGGAGGGTCCCCGGGTGGCTCAGTCTGTAAAGCATCCGACTTCAGCTCACGGTTCATGGGTTCAAGCTCTGTGTTGATCTCTGTGCTGATAGCTCAGAACCTGGAGCCTCCCTCTGTGTCTCCCTCTCCTTCTGCTCCTCTCCTGTTTGTGCTCTCTCTCTCTCTCTCTCTCTCAAAAAATAAATAAATGTTAAAAAAACAACAACAACAAAAAATGCCCTGCCTTGGGAAATACAGAGTGGGTGGGATCATGTCCTTGTGGGCATCCTCATTCTCACTGGCCTGGTTCCAGGGGGCTGTTATTATGCCTCAGCTTCTTTTGTCACCTGTTCACAAGTTAAGGCCTCTCCTGGCTCTTTAGTGACCTGACCCCTGCCCTGAAATTTCCTGAAATTTCACTGAAATTTCCTATCGAGGATACAGCTCTCCGCACTCCATATAAATAGAGAGATCATTGTTGGGGAGATGGTTCACCCAGAAAGGAATCTTTTTGTCTTGAGCATTTCTTGTAAGATTGTCAGTGCAGTTTTTTTGGTTTGTTTTTCTTCTTCCCCTTCCTTATCTCTTTGGATTTTCACTGGAGCCATTCTCTTCTTACAGAGACATCCACACCACCACTGGTAAAATCAAAAGAGCCGTGCTCCAGTTTACTCCTGCTAGTTGGACCTACGTTCGATGGTTTGACCCCAAATCTTCATTTCAGAGAGTGGCTGGAATATACCTTTTCATGATCATCTGGCAGGTATTTTTTCAGATGCCCAGAAATGGGGGGCGGGGGAGGGGGGCGGGGCGGGGAACAAAAGAAAAGCAAAAGCAAAATAAAAACCATTCAGGAATTTAGAGTTAACATTAGTTGACGCTGCTTACCAGCTGGGTGGTTTGGAAGATAGAAAATCCTGCAGCTTACATACAAAAAATAATTAAACAGAGCAGTGTTATTATGCCCAAGGCCTTGCTTCATCATAAAGACATTTTCAAATATCTTTCTTGGAGTTGGAAGTTAGAAAATGTTTACAGTTCCCCAAAAGAAGCTTTTGGTCACAGCATCTGTCACCCAAGTTGTTAGGCATCGGATAGATTTTCAGAGGGATCATTTTCAGGACCAAAGGAACAAATGCAAAGGGTTTTTCTTATATTCTAAGTTTAACGTTTACTTTTTAAAATTGGGCCGCAGCTGTTACCACCTCAGGTAATTTGTAGAGAGCTTAGTAAAGAAGGCTCTACTATGTGTGGGGCCCTGGGTCCTCCAAGAAAGTGTTGTCAGTGGAGAGAAGGTCTCCTTCCAAGCAGCCCACTACGTGATTCAGGCAGCCAAGGGTCTTGGAAAAGGATTACTAAACATCTCTGTTCTAGAGATAGCCTTTTGTGTTGATCCTCCTGTGCCCAAGTTAATCATTTTACAACTTTGGGAGACCAGCTTTTGCTTGACGAGTGTTTCGGAATCATAAGAAATTATATTTTGAACACAGGCACGAAATGCTCCCAACATAAAAAATGAGCATGAGTCACCTTTAAGACAATTATCCTTGTCCACATGTGGAGAATAATATTGCTCATCTCAGCAGGTGGAGTTCACGGATTCAGAAGTAGATGTGAATAAGTAGTCACCATGGTTTGGGGAAGTCAGTCTGATGAAAATGGGAGTTTAAATGGGTAGGGACTAAGTTTTTCCTTATCAGAGCGATGTCTGGGAAGGTGTAGGTGTTCCATTAGTGTGCGAACTGAGGAGGAGGTTGGATTGGTCCAGGAGAGACCGGGTGTGCTCCTAGAATGGCAGCATTACACGGAGCACACTTCTCACACTCACTGAGCTGGGACCAGCTTTCCATGTGTGGCATTAATTAGTGGACCATTTTTTAAATTTTATATCCTTGAAATCAATGCTGTGGGAAAAGACACATGTCTCACGTCACTGAAATGAACCTGCTGGTCCGTGTGTTCTCCTTTCCTAATCTCTGCTCCTTGCTGAATCTGGAGGGGAAATGCAGGAGATGGGCTCAGCACAGACCACATCCTGGCTGGTCTCTCCTGTGCTGCCACGGGTTCTTCGTGTGATGAGCTGCACCAGGATGCTAACCTCAGGGAAAGTACCACTGGCCATAGGTGAAACTTGAACTGACCCTTCGCACCCACTTTTAAGAGCTGCTTTTGATCAAGGCGTGTGCTAGATAGGTTCCCAGTCATTTCTCGTTGACGTATTATCTCAAGCTTCTTTTGGTTATCAAAGAGCTCACTTTCCTACAGTGAGACTTCTTTTAGATCTGGCCTGATTTCTGTAAGGCTGCAGAGGTGTTCCATGGTGTATATTTGTTTTCATGATTTCTGCTGTTCTCAGAACATCTGTCTCCCAACTATCCCAGCAGATCACACGGGTGACCCAAATGAGAGCCACGCACCAGGAAATCTGACAAATAGCTGATTCCACCATATACCCCTTCCCTATGCCAGCACCCATGATCCCCCAGCTGGTTGGTGCCCATATTGTACTGGCTGTTACTTAATTTAAATACAGCCATTCCAGTAGCAACTTGGAGGACCGCATAAATTTTCTGAAAATGCTTTAAACATACTAATTATTTTTTAGAATGTCCATAACAAGGAATTTGTTGTTATGACTTAGCATGCAGTATCAGGTTGACTAATGCATCCTTCTTTTTCAGCTAACTGAGTTGAATACCTTCTTCTTGAAACATATCTTTGTGTTCCAAGCCAGTCATCCATTAAGTTGGTGTAGAATTCTCTTTATTGGTGGCATCACGGCTCCCACAGTGAGGTAATTCTATACAAGCCTGACTGTCATTTGAGCGCATTAACTTGCTGTGCATTCTCCTGTTCAGCATAAGGAAAGTCACATATGTTAGATTTTCCAGGAAAATATTAAAGAATTATACATCTGAATAATTATACATCTGAATATGAAGAAAATGTTTTGCTCTCAGACCTCAGTAACATGAAGTGAGAACACCACACACACCATTATCTTCAAACCTTTTTAATCTTTCACTGCTGTTCTTTTTCCCCCCTTTAACATCCTTTAAAAAAAAATGAGTAGCAGTGGTGCTGACTTTTTTTTTGTTTTTAATGAGGTGATCGAAAAATACAGAAGTTTTAATGTTGGATCTGAAGTCATAAATGATGCTATTTTAGAGCCAGTTACTTTCCTTTTATCAGCATCCTTCCTGTCATCTTCCAGGACAAGTGAGATAAGCTTAGATATTCATGCTGTTATGCTTCTGACCTGGGTAGGGCCCCAGAGGTGAGGTGTGATTTGGTGACTGTCGCTCATGCAGACTGATCCCAGTGCACATCAGAGACCAACAGTCATTTGTTTCATTCCTCCTCTCTAGAACTAACAGCATTGGGGTTTGACAATTCATGTGAAGCACCACCATTGATTCACTAACAACACCAGAGGTATCTGCAAAGTTACAAAGATACAAATAGATACTAAGCAGCTACAAGAGTTAGTTTCAGAAGCTGTAGCTGTAGAATAACTTAAGTCATCAGTTTCAATGTGCATGCAAACCACACAAGCAGAGGGCCTCACTTGCCAAGAAGAGTCGGTATTCTCCTTGGTCAAACCTCTTCTGTCTTCATTAATTATTACAAAGAGGAAACAGATAGATATAGATAACCATCTGTATCTATATATATCTCCTCCCCTTGCCTCCCTCCTCCTGTGGCACAGATCCCGGATTGAACAAACCAAATAAGATAGAGCTGAGTCCTGGGAAGTTAAGACCTAAAATTCCATCTCTTGTTTTCTTTAAGGACCAAACAGGAAACCCACTAGTTGGTAGGCAGGCAGAGTTTTGACACGTTACAGACCAATGGTCTGTTGAAGTGGTTTTCTCGTAAATGCTATTTTCCCTTGGTGGATTGGAGCCTCCCTTTCTCATTTAAAATTTAATTTAATTTGAGGCTCACAGTTATTTTCAAGAAAGATTAGCAGCAGCTTTTTCATTAATTTAGGAGTGATCAACAAAGTCAGTAAGTGGGGAAAGAAATCGCTTATATATAAAACAGAATCACAAATCACATCTGATTTATCATGAAATTTCAATATTGCTAAACATTTCAAAACAAAAACCAGAGGCTACATGTCCAGTGTTTTAAGTTTTTGAGAGCTCCTTAAAATTTCTGCCCAACACTGTGGATTTCTACATGATTTCTTTTTTGTTTAAAAGTTGGCCCCTTTTCTGTGCTCTCATACCAACTTGAGGCATTTCCTATGTAAGAAGATGCTTTGGCAAGCTACTTGGGAAGATGGAAGTGTTCTAATGGGTTCTAACACGGCCACCCCAGGTAGCAAATGGCAGTCCCTAAAAGGAGAGAAAGCTTACAGGCTTTCGGATAAATAAATCATACGGACCACATCTCCATTTCCTTCCCTTTTGATTCGACTCTCCTGCTTTGCGAAGAAGCTTGACTGAACCTTCTCTTACTCTGATAATATCAAGTACAGTGTAAAGGGATGTCTACAGTTGGAGGGGAGAGAAGCTGAAGTGGTAAAAACATACTAGGCCGTGAAAATGTGAAGTGAGAGGTAGACCTGAATTCTTCGTGACTAGAATTCTTCACTCAGGCCTTTGGAGTGAAGAGATGATAGTTTGTGGATGACCTTCAGGTATCCATGAGTCCCCTGCAACTTAATGCAGCATTTTGTGTGTTCGTGCCCCTTATTATAGGTTTCATTAAATCCTCAAAAAAGTCTGTGACCTCCAAAAAGATGATGAGCTCCTGCTTCAGATGCTACTTCTGAAGGGACGAATTGGGTTTTGGGGGTGGTCATGAGGGTCTAAACGTGCACTGTCCTAACAGCAGCCACTTACCCTACCATATGTGGCGGCTGAGCACAGGAAGTGTGGCCAGTCTGTGTTGAAATGTTGTACATGTAAAATACACACCGGATTTTGTGCAAAAACTTAGTGCAGAAACCTTGTAAACTACTTCATTATAGTTGTTTTCAATATACTGGGTTAAATAACATGTTACTAAAACATCTATTATCTTGTTTCTTTTTGCTTTAACACGGCAGCCGGAAGATTTGAAACTGCATTTGTGGCTTGTATTATATTTACGTAGGACAGTGCTGCTCTAAGCTTTTCAACTCCATGTCATTGCCTCATTTTTCTGAGCTCGTCAGTAACATTCAAAGTCATTGGTATTGAGTGAACAGTGACCTGCATGCGGGATCCCATTCCAGTTTCTGAGAGCCAAAAGTGTGTGTCTGCCCTGCCCAGTTACAATCGGCAACCTTTGTCCTGGAGAGTGCCAGAGGAGACAATTCATGACAGTGTAGGTGACCCTCTGGAATCACTTCCCTGCAGAGAGACTGAAGCACCCATTCTGTCCCTGAATCAAAACTGCCTTTGTGAATACTCAGCTCTTTAAGCCATGCTCTCTCCACTCCAACCCAGCCCGAACTCTTCACCTTTTATAGGAATGTTCCAGCAGCCACTGGCTTCTCATTCCCTTGACTAGAAGTAGACCACTTAGCCGGAGTATGTAGAACAAGGCGGAACATCTTTTATATTTATCCTGTCAAAGTGATTTAATTTTATGCGGACCCATTGATCTTCCAGAAGCTTTCATTGAATTCCATCTTTGTTCTTTCAGGCAGTACTATGCTTACCTCACTGACACACAGTGCAAACGCGTAGGAACACAGTGCTGGGTGTTTGGGTGAGTAATCTATTATTGTGGAGGCTTAAAAACCACTTAAGCCTCTAAATTTCCTTGGTTATTTCTTGACCCTGTATTAAGTGCCTTTCAGTACAATCTTCCTATGAAGGCTTGCTATTGTTTTGTTATATGTCTTTTCATTTTTAACATTCTCTTTTCTGATTTAAGTTTAGAATATTGTAGTTAATTGGCAAATTATAGAAAGAGGACATACAAACTTTTTTTTTTTTTTTTTACAAAAAAAAGGAAATCAAAAGATAATTGCTGCATGGAACTCAGAGACCTTATTTTATGAAATAAATTAGACAACGGATTGTTTGAATTCCCTCTAAATTTGATGACAAGTTTGGGACATCATTTCATGGTAGGCTTAGGGATGCTTTATGTTACTTTTACATCAAAAAGCCTGCTCAAAACAGCTGCTTGCTGCCTACCAAGGTATAATTTTATTGTTCCAAGGAGAACTAACATACAGCCACACAGTCACAATTTATTGTCTTGTTACAGATACAAATGCTATCTTAAAGTATTATTATTTAAATGATTTGAAAGAGACCATAGGCTAACTAGTCTAACCCTGCAGTGTTAAATGTGAGGCCATCTTCAGTGTCTCAGGTAAGTGGTTCTTTTGCTTAAATTCGGCCAACAATTTACCATTCCATTTAGCAGCCGAGGTTCTGTAGTTGTGTAGCATATCTGTGTGAAGTTAAGTCCCTGAGGTAGCTTAGACTCAAGACCTAATTTAGGTTCTAAATTGAGTGTGACAACATAAAAATGAATACCCATAGTAGGCAAGAAGTTACTACTTTCAGCAGATTTTTAAGCAGAGTAACTTTTTTTTTTTTTCCCAGTGAGAAGGTAATTCATATGTTTAGATTAGAAAAAGTGGCAAAAGAAGAAACTAAAGATCATCCAAAGAAGTTAGCCCATCAGGGATCACTGTCCTTAACCTTTCTGTGTTACTCTTTCTAACATTTTCCTGTGTGGGTGTGTGTCAGCTCTCATTTCAGATTCTGAGGGCTTGCTCAAGTTAAAGATGTAGGCAGGCTTCCCCCTCCCACCTAAAACACAAAGGGCCATTGTCCTTATTTCTCATACATTCTGTGATGTAAGCTGATTTTCATACCCAGAGTAGCTTATGGGGTGATAACGTGGGTTGGCTTTCCATTGTTTAGTAATCTAGCAGGAGAGAGAATTTACACGTTTACCAGATTTCTGATATACAGAGCAAAGGCCATGCGGCCGCACTGTTGTAGTCACAAAAAGGAGGTAGACGGGCTCTCCTTACTGCCCCATCCAAGGAGGACAGGAAGCGTTGTTCTCGCACCTTGTCCACAGAGCATCTGAGCCCTCCTCCACTGCCTATGCCTTCTTTCCACACTTAGTTTCCTCTTCAGACTCAGAAGTCCTTGCCAAAGCCTTATTCTGCTGTGAGTGCACGTATGCTCCACATGACTTGTCTCTGTTTTACCTGTTGAGGAAAAGGAGACGCTGATCAGAGAAAGTGGCAGTGTGGCAGCAAAGTCGGTTTCTAATCAGGCAGCCGAAAAATACAATCCCTAGCGGTGGGAGAAATGGCAAAGATAAACGGGGCTGGAGCGGCACAAAACGCTGCTGCAGAAAGTCACACGTTGTTGAAAAGGGCTCAAGTAAAGTAAAATGCAAAGGAGACATCATTTGGCTTATTGAGTATGCTCTCCGCGAATCGCGAGCTCCCAGAATGGTGGTATCAGGACACGCACCTTGAGAACTAGCGGGCCATGCCGGAAAGAACATTCCTGTCCATAAACCTCACACAGCCATCCGCCTGGGGGTGTGAGCACACGCAAGAGCCACCTCTTGTCAGCCAGCGGCCGGGAAACACGGGGCCCGAGCTGTCTTCTCTCTGCAGGTTTGCCCCTTGGAGGCCACCACCTCCCCTCTTCTGCCCTGTCCCTGTTGCCCTCATTTTGTCTTTTTCCCATCTCCTAGTAGCTGTTTTATAGCTCCTTTTCACTAGTTTTGGAGTAATTTCAGGCTTCATTTAGCAAGGTGTGGAGAGGTGGGGGAATAGGAGCGCCCCACATAGCCACAGTCAAATTTTTGCCTTTGCGGAGGTGGGCGGGGGAAGAGAAAGGGCAAACAGGACCCCCTGAGGTGTCTGACCCACCATTCCATCTTTTTCTCCTGAAGAGAGCACTTTTCTCTTCTGTAAATGTTATACCCTGAAAGGGTTTGTATTAATTACTCGCGATGTAACTAAATACGGACTTACAATGTGGTCTCCCACAGTTGTACCATAAAACTGAGCTTTTAAGCTTTTTATACCCAAACCTGCCGTGCCCAGCGGAGAGATGGGACTCCATCCAGCTAGGGAATGGGAACCCCACCAAGGAGAAAGCAGTAGTGTGTAAAAGCTGGCCTCTTCTGTCTTTAGAAAGTCCCATTACACTACTCCAGCTCTGTGGGGGTGTTAGGCCCAGACCGATATGAACATATTCCCCAGGGGAGCACTTTATACTATGTTTATCTTCGTCTTTCTCCCCACTCTGTCCTCATCATAACTGTTTCTGAACAAGAGGGAAGTAGCCTGATTTATAAAGAAAGGATTTTGATCGCATGGCCCTGAAGGAAGGTGTCCACGCTTTGGCCATAGCAGGAGTGAGTAATCACTTTTCCTTCCCCTGAAAGTACTTGGGTGGGGCCTTCAGGGGCTGGGTTGGGTAAGAGTCCACTGTTCCCCAGGGGCTCCAGGACCACGTCCACCTCACTCTCAGAACTGTCCTTTGCTCCATGTTGTCCTAACCCAGCTGGTGTCCCTTTGATGATAAGCCTCCGTCTCCAGTGCTCTGCTGCACTGTTCTCGCCAAGGTCAGTCCCAAGTTAGCAGGCCCTTCCTCCACCCGCATCTCCCCTGTCTTCCCCGCGGCATCTGCCATCTTGAAACTGTTCCTTCTCGGTTTCCTCTGCGGGCTGTCCATTCCACGTCACTCCTTTCCACAGTTTCTTGCAATGGTACTTGTTCTTCCAGGCTTTTCCCCCTGTGCTCCCCTACCCCCGGAAGGATAGACAACAGCTGTGAGGCATAGAGTCCTTCCAGGAGGAGGGTGCATGCAAGGGGAATAGACTTCTGTGGGAGGTGTCATCCCACTCTGACCTTTTCCCAGCACAGCCCTCACCTTCCTGCTGTTGACCTTTGTTCACAGCCTCCTGCCCTCCTCACCTTCTCTCCCCATCTGCCCACCTCTGTGTCGTGCCCTCCGTGCTCACACTGCTGGGGTAGCATTCTAGTTTCCTTTTTCCCGTGTCTTCCCCTTCATCCTGTCCTCCTCACGATCAATAGTCCGTCCTTCCTTTATCCCGCCACCCATGCTTCCTTCCTCAAAAACCCCTCCAGTCTTAGCCCCAAACCTCAGTGGTAGGCACAGAAGTTTTTTTTAGCAGTTGAATCCCTTTCCCCAAATGACATCTTGCCCCAAATCCTAATAGAGAGCAAAACAATTGACTAAGCCTGGGTGGCTTAGTTGAGTGTCTGACTGTTGATTTCGGCTCAGGTCGTGATCTCATGGTTCGTGGGTTTGAGTCCCACCTCAGGCTCTCTGCACTGATGGTGCAGAGCCTGCTTGGGATTCTCTCTCCACCCCTCTCTCTGTCCCCCTCCCTCGCTCACGTTCTCACTCTCTGTCCCCTCCCTCCCCTCAAAATAAATAAATAAACTTTAAAAGAAAGAAACAATTGAGCAGAACTGTCAAGGTGAGGACCCTTTTGCCCCTGTCCCCAACCACCCCACCCTGCCCCTGGGGTTCTTGGGAAGTCAGAAAGTTCCATGGAACAAGGTTGAACCTTTTTTTTTTCTAGCTGGTAAAGCCTAGCCCATCTATGACTGTCTCTACAAAGGTGCGTCTACTCTCCCTAATCTGAACCGGAGCCTGACTCCTGAACCGCAGGAGCAGTTCCTGGCTGCCTGTGTGACTGTGCAGTAGGTGTGTCACAGATTTGCACGTCTCGTTTCCACTGCTGGAGGGTCAGCTCCTGGCTGGCCAGACAGAGCGGCTCACCCACCCCCTGAGCCATCCCAGCAGTGTATTCTGGCACAGCCATGGGGCAGTATATGCAGTATATGCGAGGTGCACGGAGGCCGTGGCATCCTCAGAATCCAAAAGCAGGTCTTGTTGGCGAACTGAAAACTTTTTCCACTTGTCAGGGTTGGCTCGGGCACCCAGTTTATACATGTGGAGCCTAGTGCTTTTGTGCCCCAAGTTTCTGCAGTGACTCTGCTTACATTCTTATCCCATTCACTGAAGAGCTCCTTACCCTGGACCCCACGTTCCTGTCATCTTTATTTCTACCATGTCTGGAAAGAGCAGGCTCCGCAGGGCTGGGAAGCTGAGAAGGTCCCAGTCAGCTGACCAGCCTCGGCCCCAGGCAGGAGCGCCTCAGGCTGCCCCAGCGTGCTTGTCTGTCTTGTAACCTTGCTAATTAAAGATAAGGATGGGCGGAGGCATCTAAGGAAGTAGCAGCCCCAACTGAATTCCACCAAACCACAGTTTGGCCACCTAGTTCAGTCTGGTAAAGATCAGATAGATTTAAATTTGCGCCCCCCACCCCCTTGGTGAGGAGGTTGTGCTTTCGCAGGTGACAGGCTCAATAATATGGGCTCCCAGTGCTCCTGAGCCTTTGGACTCAGCCCTAAAGGGGCAGCCATTGGGTCTTATACAAAAGCGATGTTAGCCTTCCTTAAGGACTTTATTTATTGGGATTCCCTCCAGGGGCCAGGGATAACGGCGGAGGGGCAATGACTGGTGGTGAAAGGGTCCATGTGATTGCTGGGTTTAATGTATCCCAGTTCCCACCGCTTCTCACAACTCTGCAGCTACTCCCTGGGTCCCCTCCCTAGATTAGAAGGCTCCCTGTTCCTGCTGTCAGAATGAGCAAATTAAAATGTAAATTGAATCATGTGAAAAAACCTTTTGCTCAAAACCCTCCCTCAGACTAAAAGCCAAGCCCTAGTGTGGCCCTCACGACCCGCCCGCGTTGCCCTGTGACTCAACTATGCCCCGTCCCCTCACTTCCCCCCACCCTGCTTTGCTCAGTGGTCACGTTCTCACTGAGAAGTCCACGCACATGGACAGCAGCTTACGTAAGATTTCCTCAGCACAGATGAGCAAATCCTAACCCTAAAGTTGCTGACTGAAATGCTCTGTGGTCTTTAACTTCAGGTCATTGTGAAGTCAGTTGAGTGGGTCCTACCAGCATTTTCTTAACGTGAAATAGAATACAAAAAAATGTCAAAGTAAAGGAACAGATTGTTTTGCAAAACTTTTGTTTCAGGTGTGTGTGTGTGTGTGTGTGTGTGTGTGTGTGTGTGTGTCTACTAGCTCACAAAAAATGTGTTTCTTGCTGTGGGTCTCAGATCATAAAAGTTTGAGAATCATGGCCCTAGTTACTGTGTTTTTGAAAGGTGAGTTGATCAAGTTGAATACCCCAAATTCTCACAGGAAACTCTGTGACATTTCAGTCTGGCTTAAGAGCAGATAAGCACACTGACTTTCTGGGCTGAGCATTTGCTGTTCTTCAAGAAGTCCCAGCCAAAAGTTAAACTAAATATTCTTTCTGAGTCTCCTCCACAGGCACCACTTTGCACTGTGCTGCCATCTAGTGTGGGCTCACAGCCCGGACTTGAGGATTCTAGGGACACTCAGCCCTACACTTAAAAGCCTGTCGTGTATTGCAGCTAGAATGATGCTTTCTCACACATGTACTTTGTTGGGGGGGGAGGGGTGGTGCGTGGGTTGGGGAAGGTCTTTAAAGATTCAGGCCAGCCACTCCTAAACATTGTTTGGTTGGGGCTAGGGGAAAAGAGTCCCAAACTCTCGAAAGATAAATTAAGGAGATTTTCTGCTTTGGTTCAGATTTGGGATGTTCAGTTGTTTAGAGTCATCTGTACATTTGATACTGGGAGTGATCTTTGGGTCTTCCCATGGGTAGGGGGACCAAGGACCTTCTGGGCCTCTTCTTGCCTTTTGAGAGAATATCTGTGCGACTATACCAACCCTGATTGACCAGATTCCATCTGGAGTAAGGAACCCCTGAAGTGGAGTTATCTGAAATCAATATTCTTGGGTCATCTTTGGGATCACGTGGCCAGCTCATGCTCACCTCATCCGTTCTTAACTACGAGCTTGGAACCTTAATAAAGGCCTGATCTTTTTAAACCTTTTAAAAATTTTATTTAAATCCAAGTTAGTTAACATATAATGTAATAATGGTTTCAGGAGTAGAATTTAGTGACTCATCACTTACATATAACACTCAGTGCTCATCCCAACAAGTGACCTCCTTAATGTCCATCCCCCATTTAGCACCCCCCCCCCCCACCTACCCTCCAGCAACTTGCCCTCAGTTTGTTCTCTGTATTTAGGAGTCTCTCATGGTTTACCTCCCTCTCTCTTTTTATCTTTTTTTTCCTCCCCTTCTCCTATGTTCACCTGTTTTGTTTCTTAAATTCTACATATGAGTGAAATCATATTTGTCTTTCTCTGACTGACTTACTTTGCTTAGCATAATATATTCTAGTTCCATCCGTGTTGTTGCAAATGACAAGATTTCATTCTTTTTGATTACCAAGTAGTATTCCATTGTGTGTATATATATCGTATCTATCCGTTCATCAATCCATGGACATTTGGGCTCTTTCCATAATTTGGCTATTGTTGATAGTGCTGCTGTAAACATTGGGGTGCACATGCCTCTTTGAACCAGCATTTTTGTATCCTTTGGATAAATACCTAGTAGTACAATTTCTGGGTCATAGGGTAGCTCTGTTTTTAATTAAAAAAAAATTTTTTTTAACATTTATTTATTATTGAGAGACAGAGAGAGATAGAGCATGAGTGGGGGTGGGGGGCAGAGAGAGAGGGAGACACAGAATCCGAAGCAGGCTCCAGGCTCTGAGCTGTCAGCACAGAGCCCTACACGGGGCTCAAACTCACAAACCGTGAGATCATGACCTGAGCTAAAGTCGGACACTTAACTGACGGAGCCACCCAGGCGCCCCTGTTTTTAATTTTTTGAGGAACCTCCATACTGTTCTCCAGAGTAGCTGTGCCAGTTTGCATTCCCACCAGCAGTGCAAAAGTGTTCCTCTTTCTCCACGTTCTCACCAACATCTGTTGTTTTCTGAGTTTTTAATTTTAAGGTTTGATTTTAATATTCATAAATGAAGGTGCAGAACATAAAGTGTTTTTCTTTGTTCTTTTAATTAAAAAGTGAAGGTGCAGAACATAAAAGTGTTTTTCTTTGCTCTTTTAATTAAAAAGTAAAACAAAGTTGTTGTTGTTGTAGTTTTTTAACATTTTTATATTTAGAGGATAAAGGCTTACTTTATTGTCATCCAGAATGGGGAATATTGAACCTGGAAATGCTTGCAAGTCTGGGAGGGAATGTGATTGCTGCCTTCAAATTACTGAAAAACTTGGCTTGGAAGGCTCAGACTCACCCTGTAGGACAGGAGGGCAGAGTTAGGACCCACGGGCAGGCGGAGGCAGATACCAGCCTGAGACAAGGAGAACTTCCCCACAGCTAAAGAGATTGAGTGGCGGAATAAGCCCACCTGCCAAGGTAGTAGGTTCTCTGTCACTTGAGAGGGTGCCAACAGAGGTGGTGACAGTTCATCTCGAACGTGATAGGCACTCATCTGGATGCTTGCAGCTATTAAAATGTATGAGTGGAGGTTCTGTTCTGGGAGGAGGGAAGAAGTGAGTAACAGTAAAAGAAGCTAAGTACTAAATATAAATATATATGTTATTTCTGAAGAAATTGCAATGGAAGAGAACAAGTGTCATTTTGTGGGGAACCCGCTATCAGTGTGTCATGATGGCATAAGGCATATTTATGTAGAATGTATATGCTCTGATAAGACAAATTAATATTTAACCTCTTGTTCTAACTAGGGTCATTGGTTTCCTGGAAGCTATCGTGTGCATAAAATTTGGACAAGATCTCTTCTCTAAGACCCAAATACTCTATGTTGTGCTTTGGCTTCTTTGTGTGGTAAGTTTATTTTTTTTTAAAAACATCACTTTTTTACCCAAAAGTGTTAGTGAAACTCCTCATGGTGTCTCTTTAAAAAAACCAACAACAACAGCAAAAATTCTTGTGCACCTAGTTTTTTTAGAAATTCATAGACTGGACCTTCTGCTTGTAATCACCCAAAATTGGCCACTAGTCTGAAGGTCAAGATTAAATACATGGGACCACCCAGCATCCAAAGCGGGTCACCTTGGTAAGTTCTGGTCAAATGCCCTCAGCAGGTACACCATACATGCATAAATTTCACTTGTGAGAATTCACCTACATGCAGGCCTCCATGAAGGAGCAAGGGTGTTACAGTGTTACATATTGCTGTACAAGTGTTTATGGACAAAATGATGGACTGTGGTTTATAGGTCTTGAGAGATGTTCTTGAAGGTAATCAGACCATGCAGTTTCTGCCCCACAGGCTGACTTAATGGGCCAAACCCTATGAGCTGACCTTCTTGTCTGAAGGGAAGAGCCCTTGGGGGCCTCTAGCTCCACTGTCCTGGGACTTTTCCGTCATCTATCTATCTTTCTTTCTTCCTTCCTTTCTTTCTTTCTTTCTTTCTTTCTTTCTTTCTTTTATTTAAAAAAAATTTTTTTTTAACGTTTGTTTATTTTTGAGACAGAGAGAGACAGAGCATGAACGGGGGAAGGTCAGAGAGAGAGGGAGACACAGAATCTGAAACAGGCTCCAGGCTCTGAGCTATCAGCACAGAGCCCGACATGGGGCTCAAACTCATGGACTGCGAGATCATGACCTGAGCTGAAGTCGGACGCTTAACTGACTTAGCCACCCAGGAGCCCCATCTTTCTTTATTTTTCTCATGTTTATTTATTTATTTTGAGAGAGAAAGAGAGAACGAGCAGGGGAGGGGCAGAGAGAGAGGGAGACAGAGAATCCCAATTAGGCTCTGCACCGATGTAGGGCTCAATCATGGCTCAGTTGGTTGGGCGTCTGACTCGTGTTTTCGGCTCAGGTCATGATCTTACGGTTCATGAGATAGAGCCCTGAGTCAGGCTCTGCACTGACAGTGCAGAACCTGCTTGGGATTGTCTCTCTCTCTCTCTCTCTCTCTCTCTCTCTCTCTCTCTCTCTCCCTTTCTCTCTCTAAAATAAATAATCTTAAAAAAAATAAAATTAAGTAGGATCTTAACCTACCTTAAGCATTCTGTGTCTGCCCTTCTTAATTTTTTTTTTTATTATTTTGGACAGAAGTCTTATGTTAAGCTTAAGATTCTTCACTTTTACTTGGTTGGTCCAGAAAATTAGTTTGGGTTTTCTTGGTAATCATAGAAAATTTCAAACATATGTGGAAGTAGAGTAGATGACCCCTCATGTACCCATCTATCTTCCAGTTTCTTTTTTTTTTTTAATGTTTATTTATTATTGAGAGACAGAGCATGAGCAGGGGAGGGGCAGAAATAGGGGGAGACACAGAATCCAAAGCAGGCTCCAGGCTCTGAGCTGTCAGCACAGAGCCCAACTTGGGGCTTGAACTCACAAACCGCGAGATCATGACCTGAGCCGAAGTCGGACACTAAACTGACTGAGCCACCCAGGCGCCCCTCCATCCTCCAGTTTCAACAATGCTCACCTCGTGCACAGTCTTGTTTCCTTGTATTCCCTACTCTCTATCCCCATGCTGAATTATTTTGGAACAGATCCACCTTTAATATTTCAGGATGTATCTCTAAAAGAAGGTAAGAATGCTTTCTTGTTTAATGCAACCACCATACCGTTATCACATCTGAAAAAGAATAATTTCATAATACTATTAAATATCTAATCAGTGTTCAGACTTTTAATATTTTTTATTTTTTATTTTTATTTTTTTTATTTTTATTTTTATTTTTTTTTAAATTTTTTTTTCAACATTTATTTTTATTTTTGGGACAGAGAGAGACAGAGCATGAATGGGGGAGGGGCAGAGAGAGAGGGAGACGCAGAATCGGAAACAGGCTCCAGGCTCCGAGCCATCAGCCCAGAGCCTGACGCGGGGCTCGAACTCACGGACCGCGAGATCGTGACCTGGCTGAAGTCGGACGCTTAACCAACTGCGCCACCCAGGCGCCCCTAATATTTTTTAAAATTATATATTTTTTGAATAGTCTATTTGAATCAACATCCACTTGTTGCAATTGGTTGGCTTGCCCTTTAAGTCTCTTAATGTATAGTTTTCCCTCTGTCTCTGGCTCTCTCTCCCTCACGATTTATTTGTTGAAGGATCCAGCTCTTTGTCCCATAGATTTTCCCACAGTCTGGATTTTACTGATTTTGTAGTGTACTGTAATTTAACAGATTTCTTTGTCCTTTGTATTTTCTGCAAATTAGTAGCTGAATCTAGAGGCTTAATCAGATTCAGGTCTACTTTTTTTTTTTTTTTTTTTTTTTTTTGGCAAGACTTTGTGTTTTTAAGGTGTTTTTTATTGCCTTTCACGGCGTCTATTTTTAGGGTTACTTGTTAGAAATCTTAACTGCACCAGAGAACCTTGAGCCTGTTCTGTCCCATTTTGTCTTGAACAGCAAAAGGGAATAATGATTTCCTTTGTACCTACAGTCCAGAATTAACGTTCAAGTGGTGTTTTTCCAGCCCAGTGAAATTAGATGTAAGAATTGGTTAGGGGAGTGTGTTTACATGTGCCCGGAGATTTTAACTGTGTGCTCTCCCACTTTTCTCTGGCACATGCACCTCAGGTGTATGAATAGTATTGTGACCGAGTGTGGAGGGCAGGCAGAGGTCGGTGTGGCCCTCTCCTGGTGCCGGAGCCTTGGGGACCACAGAGAGGCTGAGGCAGGTGGGACTCCTGGGACATGGGCAGCAGCTGTTCTCACAACACCCACATACAACCCCACCCTGGGGTGTCTGTGGCCAGAAGGGTCTTCTCAAGGCCATGTCCAAGAAGCCCTGTCTGGTCACCTGCCCTGCAGGGGCTCCTCTAGTCTCTCAGTTCTCGAGACTTTTCTCCATTTTACTTATTTGACACTTAGCATACGCTCCCTTATGTTGGTGACTTTTGGTTTGCCTTGGTGCCTGTGTAATTGTCACTTCATTGAGGACACGAATCACTTCTTGTCTCCTTATTGGTCTCTCCTTCCCCTGGCATGGTCCCTGTAAGTCTGTCATTTGTTCACAGAACGTTTACTGAGTGTTCATCAAAACTGCACCCGATGCTGGACCCACGCAGATAGATGATGGTCAAGATAAGATTTATTAATGGTCACTACATGCCAGGCTCTCTTCTAAGCAATTCTCATGAATTACATATTTGATTGTTGCTTTGAGGGCAGATACTTTATTAGCCCTCTTTTATAGATGAAATAAAGGCAAAGAGAGGTTCACTAACTGGCTTCAAGGTCACACAGGTAGTAGGTGGCAGAGCCAGGGCCTACATCCAGATAGTCTGACAGGAGAGTTTGTGTTCCCCCACCCACCCCCCTGCAAAAGGTGTCCCCTTCCAAGGCTGTCCAGGTCCAGACGGGAATTGTCCACGCAATCTCATCATGTTCATGTGTGATAACCATTGTGAAGGGTGTGAACGTAGTGCTAAACGGGCACTAGAGAGCACCAGACGAGCCGGGGAGCTGCTGAGGGCTCCCTGGATATAACATGTGAGCAGGATTTTGAAGGGTTGCCACGGATGCTCTCCCAGCTGAAAACCTTACAGGCTGCTTCCTCTCCTCTGTCACTCTTGAAATCAGCAGGTCACAGGTTCTGTCCATCCCAACCAACTATGTAGCCCATCTCCGTCCCCTCCTCTCTGTTCCCACTGTCTGGACATACATGTTCCTCCCCATTCTGCCCTTCAGACCCACTCTCTACGCTACTGCCAGGCTGTCTTCTAGAACTCATATCTGAATTTCTTTCCCTGCTCAGAACCATTCCCTGCTGTCGGGGGTGTAGAGGAGTCAATAATACAACACTTTTCAGTTCAGAATAGTTAAAAGATAGGGTAAAAGAAGGATGTAGAGATCAGAATAGCATCTTTATCACTGAGGATACACATTTTTCAATCTCAGCTTTAGATGCATGGCAACAAGGGGTTTGTGAACAGTGAACCCTCGAATGAGACACTCTCCCACCCCAGGAAGCAGGCCTCCCTGTGTTGTGTAAGTGGCCTTGCACCCAAGGAAGACAGGAAATGTCCAGCTTCCTTATTTCACATTCGCCAGTTGGTTAAGAGAGAACTCGTTCTCCCTGGGGCGGAAAGGAGCAGGGGTATTATACCAGCAAAACTCTGTGTAGAAAGAAACATCAAGAAGGAAGAAGGATCCCTACCACACATCCTGCCAGCTGAAATATGTTGCTTGTGTGTTTAGGACGGTCATTATCTGGAGCATTCATCATATCCGCCCTCTTGTACTTTCTTCTTGGGCCACCCCAAACTGGACGTAGCCACCTCAACAAATCATCCTTCCAGACTTCTCTTGTCCTCACCCAGGGCATCTTCTTTGCCTGGGCTGAGTGCTTTTCCCTTCTTTTTCTACCTAGTGACTCTTATGCCAAGATCAAACTAAATTCACACCCTCCATGAAGTGCACCCTGATCTGCCAGGTGGCCTGGATAGCTCCCCTTGGGGGACCAGTCACACTTGGTACATATTTCATTGAGTTCTAACCTCAGTGTAATGTAACTTGCAGTGTTTACATCTGTGTCCCCAGCATTGTACTTCTTGCTCACGAAGACTAAGTTTTTGTTGTCTTTTTGTCCCCACTGATTCTAGTGCGGTCCCTGATGCATAGGACTCACTCGGCAAATGCATGGAGAATAAAGGAATGAGTTCAAGAGGCAGAGACCAGGAGACAGACGTACAGGCAGGCTGAGAGACAGGCATGTATGAAAACATGCAGCTGTGCCCATGCCCAGCTTCTCAGGAAGACGGCAAGCTGTTTGGGGAACGAGAGTGAGGAGAGTGAGGGGGGGGGAGGGGACATGGGACATCTGCTCAGGAAAGACCCTATGTGTCTGTAGTTGGAGATCCAGAGGCAATAATTCAGTGGGAAGACACCTGTTTGCAGAGAAAGGCTGCATGGGTGGAAGAGTCCCGAGGGAGGAGAGGTGCTGTCTGAGGGGGTTGAGGATCTCAGAAAGAAATAACTGAGGCTTACCCAAGGGTGGTGGCGTGGAAGATGCAGAGAGAGGGCTGGATGTGAGAGCTGTTCAAGAGGGTCAGCTCAACAGGACGCCAACCCCTTGTGATAGTGTGAGTGACTCCACGGTTTCTAGTTTGTGCCACTGGGTGGCAGTGTTGGTGGTAGTAACAGATTGGGGGATATCACAGAAGCCGGTTGAGTGAAAGGAGATGAATTGGGTTGGAGTGCTGGGATTTGAGGGACCCTTAGAACTAATAGCTGAAGGTGTCCCGTATCGTGGGAAATGTCAGTCTGTCCAGTAACACTGGAAAGACTTGGTCAGCAATAGAGGTGAAAGAGTTGAGGGCCACTGGTGCACAGGGCATGGTGGGAGCCGCTGGATTCGGGTAGGGGAACACCGCGTGGGCAGGAGAAGCTGGCCGAGGATGGTCTGTGGAGCAGCCACATTTAAGAGGCCAGGCCTGAGAAACAGACTCAGGAGAGCAGGCCTTTGAAGAAGCAGAATCCCCTAATGAGCATTATTGGTGCCATGGAGGGGGACCTGGCCCAAAAAGAGACCACTGGCTGGGATAATTAGATGTCTCCACTGCCCATATTCATGGCCTTTACTAAACATCAAGATTGGAGTGAGGTGAACATTATTCAGTAGGAGAGTTAGGTTTGACCATGCCTCCCTTACTCCTCAGAGAAACAAAGCCCCTAATTATTTCCCTTGCTTGGTAAGAGAATATCTCCAGACCTCGAGATTAATGCAGAAGCAGAGATTCCCGCATGCCGGTTAGTTAAGTTTCTCCTCAGCGGTTGTGTGATCAGTCATCGGCAATTTGCATGCTCATTACTCTGACTGGAAGCCAGGGGAGATCTTCCGCCCTCATTGCCACCACACATGATGCTGTCGTGTGCTGCCTTGGCTCTCATCCCACATATTTTTCTTCTCTTTTTTTTTTCCTTCTCTTTCTTTAAACAAAATCTGTACAATTGCTATTTTAAATCCAGGCCCTGACATTTTAAGTGGATGCGTGCCTAGGTTTTCACAGGTGTGCTTGCGAACCCATAAATTACAAGCTTTTGTCTCCTGGGACAAGTGTGACCTGGGCCTCTAAGTACCCAGGTGAAGTGGTAAATTTGGCAACCACAGCGGCCCCTTTGTGTGGCGATTGTGATGATAAACACCTGTTGCTCCTGACCTTCCAGTGTTTGCCTGCCTGCAAGCTGCAAAGCCCATTCTGTCCTCGCAGGGACAGGGCTGGAGAAGGCAGAGCACCGCACTCCTGCCCTCCAGTGGGCAGAATCCGCAATGACGGGCAGCCCTGCGCTCACCGCCCCTTTGTCCTGTGGAGTAGCAGCTGCCTGCCAGCCTCCCCACCTCCATCGCACCTCGATGACTGGTCGTGATGACTGGTCTGGGGACGTGGGACCTGCCTCCCACGCTCCACTCCCTCAAACCTAGGACAGTCTGTTTTGCCCTTCGTAAAGGAGCAAACACGTACATAAGCTTACACACTGCAAATGCTCTAGTCTTCCCCACTCTTTCCATGCCATGAAGATGGTACATTTAATGGTGGTGTATATTAGAAATCTGAGCAAGTACTACAATATGTTAAAGGGTAGAAGTTACTTTCACTTTATAATCTTAATGTATTCATTCATTGCCTAATTAAAAAAAAAATTTTTTTAAGTGTTTATTTCCTTTTAGGAGAGAGAGAGAGCACAAGCAGGGGAGGGGCAGAGAGAGAGGGAGGCACAGAATCTGAAGCAGGCTCCAGGCTCTGAGCTGTCGGCACAGAGCTCCATGTGGGGCTCGAACCCATGAACTGTGAGATCATGACCTGAGACAAAGTCAGACACTCAACCGACTGAGCCACCCAGGTGCCCCCGCTGCCTAATTTTTTTTTCCAATATATGAAATCTATTGTCAAATTGGTTTCCATACAACACCCAGTGCTCACCCCAAAAGGTGCCCTCCTCAATACCCATCACCCACCCTCCCCTCCCTTCTACCCCCCATCAACCCTCAGTTTGGTCTCAGTTTTTAAGAGTCTCTTATGCTTTACCGCTGCCTAATTTTTTGATGGGGGAGGATATGAGCTTCCTTTTCTTTAAATCCCTCATCTGCATATGTATGTCCACTTGCATATGGATTTAAAATAAAATGAAGTAGTGGGCCTTATATTTTATGTTCTGTCTCCACCATGCCGGCATTCCCACTTCACTGACCTAGAAGGAGAAGGCCCGCCAGAGCACTCATACTCCTGTCTTTCTGCACTTAAGATGACACTGCACATCCAACAGACGCTTAACAAATGTTGACTGACAGGAACGGGGCCAGAGCTAGACTGCACGCTGCAGTGATGAGAGTTCACAGCCCTGCCTTGCCTGCAGTCTCGGCTCCACCCTTGCATCTGGGGGCTGTGCACAGGGATGCTGCTGGTCCTGGCTATTCCCGGCATGCTTTTCTTTCTCCGGAGGTGGGTGAGTGGATGGATGGATGGATGGATGGATGGAAAGAGATATAAAGATGTGTAGACATAAAACCAGTATTTGTTTATCTCTACAGCCATCCCTAAAACTTGGATCCAGGAAAATCAAGAGACCTGTGTTCAGGCTCCAGTTTTGCCACATACTAAATGTGTGCCTTTGAATAGACACCTCTCCAAACATTCATTCCCCTTCTGTGAAATGAGAGGAGTTGAAATGAATGATATCTTTTGGATCTGGAATTAGTTTTCGGGTGCCTGAGTGGCTCAGTCAGTTAAGTATCTGACTCTTGATTTTGGCTCAGGTCATGATCTCATGGTTGTGGATTGAGCCCCACATCAGGTTCTGTGCTGAGCATGGAACCTGCTTGGGATATTCTGTCTCTCTCTCTCTCCCTCTCTTTCTCTCTCAAAATTAATACAAACTTTTAAAAATTAAAAAGTTATGATTCTCGGAGAGAATTAAAATTATTCCAGAAGAGAAGGTTCTACCATGATTTCACGACTGTTCACATAGTTGGTTTAAGGTGACAGCCTCAACAGGAAATGCAGGAGAAGAACCAGAGACCAGATAGGGAGAGTGCTTTGGTGTCAGTGAGTTCCTAAGGCAAGGAATCCTAAAGACTGGAGGGACAGACAGTCATTTTGTTTTGTTTTGGTGATTCATTTACGGTTGGGAAAGTCAGGCCTGGCCGGAGGGCCTGGCGGAGGTTCATCTGTCCTTAACAATGCTGAGGCACACCCTCCCTCTCTCCTTTAGTGCTCTGGCAAGGCACCCAGAAACTTCTCCCGGATTTTCAGTGTTTTGGCACATGTTAAAACTTCGGACTCTTGTAGATGCTATTCTTTGCTTAAATTGGAGTATAATTTAGGGTGTGGTGCAAGGTGGGTGGGGAGTCTCGGGGAAGTAGAGGTTATCCCTGCCTCTGGGTACCCACAGGCCATGCCCCTCTCATTTCACTCAGGGGTTTACAGAGCAGTTTTGTTTTCTCTGACTTCCTATGTACTTACAGAAGAAAAACAAAAGCAACCAGAACTGGGGTTGGGGTGGGGCCACAGAGACAAAACAGCAGTGAGAGAGCAGTGCAGAGCCACCCACTCAGACACAGTGGGCCTCGGTCCTAAATGCCCTCCAGCGCCACTGTGCTCCCAGACTGAATGAAGCTCCTTTTTCATTCAGAACTTGTCTTCCCCACGGAAGCTCACAAACTGAGAGTCCTTGTAACTTTCCAGTGATGGGGGCAGAGGATGGGCCGTGAGAACCAGAAATAAAGCATATACAATCCTATGGATCCTCTCTAGGAAGACCTGCAAAACTGCAGAAAATACATCCCACCTTATCCTACATCTAAAAGTGATCTTGCGTTCTGATTATTAGCGTCATGAGTAATAATCACAGTCTGGTCATAACTCTTGTCAAAAGGTCTGGGGGGAACGCTCTCCCCAACCCTACTAGCTCTGCCATTTTGTAACCAGTGTCCTCAGAGAGACAGTAGAACCACATCAAGCCGTCCTCTGTGCATTACTGTTGAGACCCTGAAAGTCTGGGAAATGGGATTTCTTTTTTTTTTTTTTTTTTGGTGCAACATTGTTTTATGAAATATGCTTGGTTTTCTCTGCCAGGCCTTCACCACCTTCCTGTGTCTGTACGGCATGGTTTGGTACGCAGAGCACTATGGTCACCGAGAAAAGGTATGGAAGGAAGGGCAGAGATGGTCTCTGTAAAATAATCACATCCTGCTTGGAGCTTTAGCAGGGAAGCACATTCCTGTGAGAATGTGGTGTAGCCAACTGTGTGAGCACGCAGGTTCAGTCCTGCCGCTGTAGAAACGTAACCGGTTCAGGACCCGTTCCCTATCGGTTGCTGTCCTTGCTTGTGAGTGCCCTGTTCAGTAGGTCAGTGTTTTTATCCTCCCTTTTATAAGGGGGCTTAAAACCTAATTATGCCTCTGCTTAAAAATAAAATTGCGGGGAGAGCCCGGGACTGGGTTTTGAAAGGCTGGGTTTTATTCCCGGCTCTTGTACTTTGCGCAGGCCTCTTTGTGACCCAACCTGGGGCTCTCCCCCATTGTAAATGGCCCGCCCTGCCCACCGTGTAGTGGATACAAGGATTAAAGCAGAAAATGGATGTGAGTGAGCTTAAAATGCTATAGCAGTCTTGCAAAGTATAATATCTTTTTAAGTAAAATAATAGCTTTCATACTCGATTCATACTTAATTCATATTAAGTCTGAGGAACTAAAGGTTCTTTCTAGACAATTGATTCTGTATCACCTGGAAGACAGTCCTGGCTTTATAGCCAAGGAACCTACGAATGGGGAGGTTCTGTCACTTGCTGGTGGTATAGGGGCGGAGTGACCTCCCTTGCTTGTCCTGCAGCCCCAGGGAGTCCTTGAAACTCCATCACTAAGTCTGCTTCTCTCTCTAGACATACTCCGAGTGTGAAGATGGCACCTACAGTCCAGATATCTCCTGGTCTCATGGGAAAGGTACAAAAGGTATTTCTTCCTCACTGCTTAAAACTTGACTGGGTTCTTGGGCGCCTGGGTGGCTCAGTCAGTTGAGTGTCTGACTTCGGCTCAGGTCATATACTTGCGGTTCATGGATTCGAGCCCCACATCGGGCCCTGTGCTGACAGCTCAGAGCCTGGAGCCTGCTTCAGTCTCTCTGCCCCTCCCCTGCTATCTCTTTTCTCTCTCTCTCTCTCTCTCTCTCTCTCTCTCTCACTCAAAAACAAACAAACACTAAACAAACAACTTTCCTGGGTTTTCTTCCTCCCAAGGCCCAGTGAGCAGATTTGGAATCAAGATTTATCCTCAGAATGGTGATAAGTGTATGCCCTGAAGGGTCTCATGTTTACTTATCCCATGTCGTCTGTTACTTATTAATGAAAACTGCAAAGTGCTGTCAGGATCTGCCCAAGAAACTTGCTTCTAAAGAAGAGGCACCATGTGGTTCTGCCTCTTCTGACACAGGAAAACATAACGAGGCGAGGCCCGTACCGTCCCAAGCACCCTATTGGGAATGTTCTTCCTCTTGGCTTTCATCCTGAGTGAAAAGGGTTAGGAAGAATTGTGCACTGGGAGGAGGAGCTTTCAGAAGAGGTGGGTTGATTTCATCGTATTTATTCAGGAGGCAGGCCAGAATAAAATTCTGGTAGTATAGCCGGGGATCTCCCGTTGGCCTCGCCAAGGAGCCTTTTGGAAAGATTTGGGGCTACCTGGGTATTTTAAAGAATTAAGGCTTATGGAATGATACCAAAGAGGCTCCACTGGCCAGTAATCTCTGGGCAATGCTCGTGAGCCCATTGGAAGGCTGCCTGAGGGGAGAGAGTTATGAACACTGGAGATGGTGAAATTTAGCTCACAGAATTGCCCGGAGAAACCGTGGGCCCAGGGAGAGAAAAGCACTACTGTTGCGGTTGCTTTCCTGAGTTCTTTTGGGGTTGAGCTTTTTAGAGCTCTTTCTGGGGAAAATGCTAGCATGCTCTCTGCTGAGTTGCCAGTCACCCTTTTTGAGACTCTTGAATCAAGGAGTCGATAGGCGCCCTATGTTGGAACGCTGATAGAAGTGGACGGAGGGGTTCCCTGGGGTTCCGCCCTTCAGAACCATCCCCTCACAGATCTGTTCTTGGCACTTGCAGGCCCTTCTCCATTGAAAAGACTACACGAAGCAAGCAGTGGTAGAGATCTAAATGAAAGGTAGACAAAGAGTAAACTAAAAAAGAGAATCTTCAGAGCAGTAAAAGAATCTCTTGGACAAAGCCAAAAGGCCTTTGCAATGAAGACAAATTCTGAGAAGTTTTTTCTTTGTTTGTTTGTTTGTTTGAATGGCCGTCTTGGGTGGAGATTTCCTCTGGGGCTGGTTCTGAGCCCTGAAGCAGAGAACTCTCTGGCTTGACTGCTGGGCCAGAGGTTGGCCACACGCTCAGTCTTTAGGCACAGCCAGTTCAATGCCAGGAAGTTTTGCTCACCTCCCAGGCCTTCCTTACACATGGTTACCTAGAAGGCCCACCCTCTCCCTGCTCCCCCACTTCTACCCTCCACCTTGCCTGATGCCTCCTGGTGGCTCAGCGTCCGGTTGACAGGGAAGTTTTTCTCTGAGGTCGCAAACAAATAATGGTGTGACAAATACTGCCAACTGTGAGTTGGTTTCATTTTTACGGTCACTTCTTGACCCCATTGCCATGAACATAATCCGCCTTACACAGTGAGAGTGTAAACACTCTTCGGGATGCCCTTGCTCCCCATGCCCCCAGCTCTGTGGGGCCATCCCCTTGCATACACAGGCTCGGCTGCTGCACTAGCTCCGGGCTGGGGTTTCAGGGCCTTGCCTTCATGGATTCATGAGGCCACTAGGTGGAGCGCATGTATCAGAAGAGGGCGGCCTGAGCGGGCCGAGCTGCCCATCTGAGGAGCGAGCCCGCAAACCCCACGCTCAGGGTGACAGCGTGTTCTCATTCCTTTGGCCAGGTTCTGAAGACAGCCCACCCAAGCATCCGGGCAACAACGAAAGCCACTCTTCCAGAAGAAGGAATCGACATTCCAAGTCAAAAGTCACCAACGGAGTTGGAAAGAAATGAAGGAGCCTGGTTAATCGCAGACGTCCCAGAGAGTGCCTAGAACTGAGAGGGAGACAGAAAGGCTTGGACCTCCCTGTCGGGAGGGCAAACATGCGGTGCCATTGGGACGAGGAGAGGGGACTTGGGGGTCATTATTTGAGAGCGCGTGAGTCTTGTTTCCCACAGACCCAGCCACGTGAGGCAGGTCAGTGCCTGGGATCCTTCACCAGCTTGGGGTCTCCTCCAACTTCAGCATTTGGCGTGCGGTCACTGGTAGCTGTACGGAGCATCTGCAGGAAGGGCGGCCTCTCACTCACAGCTGCCCGGAGCAGCACCGCTTGCGTGTATTGTGGTTGCAGTTAGTTGAAACACCTTCATTCAGACAGGGCATTAACGGTACGTTAACACTGGTGACCAGTTTTTATTTTTATAAATCTGCCTTTCCCATTTGACTGATTGGTTTAAGTTCAGGCCACTCTTCTGTCTTTTATTGTTGGTATCTTATTTGTTGTTAAGTTAGGATGCTTAAAAGCCTTCAGAAGCCACTGCTGAAATTGAGTTGGGGGAAAGCTCTTCTCTCTCCTAAAGAAGAAAATGGGGAGAGCATTTGTGTTACTGTCTGGCAAACTCATCCCCCTTTTAGGACCTGAAACCACACAGTGGTGTAAACCAGTCTGAGGAAAGACTGGCTACCTACATAGGATCCTGGGCTTCAGATCAGAACCTTTTTTGTTTGTTCTGAATGTCATTTGTCCAGAGTTATCCACAGTGCACAGAAGTGAGCCTGCTTGAGAGGCGGTGCACATCGCAGCTTCTCTCCCAGCCAGGTGCCTTTTACATTTTATTTGTTTTCCTTCCATGGTGTGTTGCTGACCTTGTCTTTTAGTCCCATGTGAGGTGCTGGTGAGTATTACCTTTCATCTGTGTGCCATGCTCTAGAACATTTACCCTGGTAGTTCACCACCTCTGATGGATCCCTGTTTTAAATAAAATAATACACGTTAAAGCCCATCAAAGATTAGTCTCTAAAAATGCTCGTTTCTTTGCATCCTATTGGTATTTTTCACCACTTGTAAGCAATTGCTGTGTTTTTCAAGTGACTTTAAGGATAATATGAATGTGTATGTGTGTTTATATAGTGAAAAGAGAAAAGAAGAAAAATATGTATTGTAGAGGACTTACAGATACATGTTACATTTCCTGAGCTCCCAAAGTAATCAATGGGAAATGAACAAGATAGTCATTGTGTTTTCACATGGTAATGGTTACATCAACCAAGTTGGATTTTTCTCTCTACCAAGTGATCAGCGCGCAGCCGATTGGCTTATAGATCTAAACTTGCCCAAGGAAATCCTTCTGTTCCTCATTTACAGAGCAGAGTTTTTCATGTCTTCTCCCCCTTTAAGGAAATCTTTCACCACAGAAGTGTCATGTTTTCCTTTTTCTGCAAAGGAATTCTGGGGTGAAGGGGTTAAATGAATCATGCAAAGCCGGGGTCACATCCTGTGCTCTGGGCCTCTGGTGATCACTTGGTCGAGAGCCTCACACAGACTTGCCGTGGCAGCCAGGCGTCTTGCCAGTGGAGGAGTGCCTGTATTCGTTCAGCTGGCACGGTGGCCGGGGTGGGGGGCTGGCCATGAGGGGCCGTGGCTGTGCGCCTTCACGTGCGGTCCAAACTGCAGCCCCGTCCTTCCCAGCAAGGACTGAGAGAGCCGAGGTCCCCTTTCATAAACCCACTCACGCTTCCGTAGCCCATCTAAGGGCCTTTTTAAAATATCGGTACACCATAAACTCTCTTTGCAAGTAGGCGGGTTCATCTTGTTTCCTCATGCATTCTGCTTTCCTGAGCACTGAGCTCCTGAGTACACCATAATATCATATACATGGTCCGCCTCAACTCTCCTTCCTGTACCTGGCCCACGTCACTGAGCGTTTCCAAGTTTGTTATCTGGGAGAGCCTGGTCTGGCACTTGAACGCTCCTCTAACTCCTCGTCGGGTCAGGCTGATGCAATGTGTTTCCTTTCTCCGAGGCTGGCACAGAGGGAGGTACCTGTTTAGCACCCGGTGGCTGACTTTCCTGTGGGATATTTGAAAAGCAAAGTGCACACGAGACCATTTTTCCTCTACGGCTTTGTGTGAAATCCCAACAAAGCCCTCCGATGCTGTCTGTGCCTGTTCTTTGAGTTTACACTTTCTCTTTTCCCTTTCAGTAAAAGTTCTGGGCACAGTAGGTACAAAACCAGTGCTTTCTGTGACCAGCCAGAACCTCGGCTGCCATTCCTCCTGGATACCATACTGCTGGGTTTGGCCTACTTTTTCACTCGTGTCTATGGAAATGGACCTCACGTTGATGGAAATAGATCAGAGGCATCATTTAATATCAGAAATGATTCTCTTGCAAATCATCTCACGTTGGCGATTTGCAAACTGCCCTCTTAAAAGCCACCATTGTTTTTGGACATAATGCTCAAAGAATGTCTTATGTGTTTTTCTCCATAAGTAGCATTGTACTGAGTATTAGCTACTTTTCCCTTTTTGTCATTCTTGGGCTTTCCATGGCCCTTCCCCACTTTTCTTGTGTCTGTTTTAACCATTTGTAAAAGACTTGGCCAAACTGCTCCCACAGCAATGCTAGGACATTTCATTGACCCGTTAAGCATTTTGATGATAAAAGACATCCCATAAATGCCAGCCTTATTTTCACTAGAACTTCTATAGTGGACTTGTGTATAAAGTACTCACCCAGGAGAAATAAAATAAAATTCTTTACCAAACACATCAGGTTCAGCCCTGTTGGTCTTCCCCATGAAGCTGCATCTCTAAGTGACATCTCTTTCTGTCAGAGCTCTCCCTTTGGATACTGGATTGTTTCATTCGTCTATAAGCGTGCACTTGGTCAGGCCCTTACAGGGGGGGAGGCTAAATGCAGGGTGGAATAGAACTACCTGTTACCCATTGAAAACCAGACTGAAGTGAGCACTTTAAACACAGGGGATTTGACTTACATGCTCTTTGAATTATGCTCAGCGACTCCTGCAGAATTCCTGGGCCCGCCACAGTGTTCACCAGGTTTCTTGTTGTTAGAGAAACTAGAAATCCCACAGGCAAGCTATTGTGATCCTCAATATATTCCCACTTACAGGATTGAAATCAAGATGTAAGGAGAGCCAAGACTTCTGTCCATCAGTGTTTCATCATAAAGGCATCTCTCCTTCATACATGTGTGTGCCTTTTGCAAGGGTTATATTTTGAGATTTGGTTCTTTGCAAGGGTCAGCATTAGTACCGGCTAAGACCAATGGGCTGTAGAGTCTCACTGCTAGCCCATAATTCGATTTTTACATTTCCCTTGATCACATTTTATTCTAAACCTGATGCATGGACTATCATAAGCGAAAGTCACAAAAATTTTTAATTGGAACTTTTTTTTTATCTTTGATGCAATAAATACTTAACGGCTTTTTTTTTTTTAACTTTTGCTATCTTCTGTGAGTTTAGAGGGATTATTTTATTAATGTCTACCAAAGAACGGGAAAAATAGTTGCACGTTGATTTTTTTGTTTTTTAGTTTGTTGGAATGCCGAATTGTAAAAATCTTCCTTGTCTCCTATGTTCACTAAAGAGTACCTTTAATCCATTTCAGAAATTCATCTGTGACTTTGTCTATCTTGACATTCCCTTTCTTGCAGCTTTTTTGGGTAGATTTTGAAGCTGCCTGCCCTATAAGAAAATATTTGTTGTTATAGTTTCACACTGGTAAGGATTTGTAACAGGTCCAAGTAGCTCCAAGGCCTCCCATGGCGAAGCTCGGTTTTTATTATACATCATGATACTCTGACTGAAGACAGCACACATGGCTGGCCAGAGGGGTGGGTGACAGGCAAGCTTCCTGCCTGCAGTGCTGGCAAAAGGGACTCCTGGTCCCCAGCCTTCCTGTCCTGTTGGAGCAAGGAGAAGCGTATTGGCAAATCCATTATAAACCCAGTGAGGACGAGAACATCATTCAGAAAAGAGAATTTGTCCAAGAGGTTTGCTTTCACAGCTGATGCAGCCAGCCACCAGCCTCCTTAGCCATTCTGGGCTCACACTTGAACCTCTTGTGCCCCGGGTATTAATTATTTTTTTCTTTGTTATTGGAAGGCTCTGGAAACATGCTCTGAGGGCCTGCAAGTTGTGGGTGCCGATAATGTCCCACAATGTCTTGAAGGTTTTCTTCCATCTGCCTGGCCTCCTGCCCCCCACTCCCCACGCAGTCTCCCCAGGGCCTCAGATACTGGTGTTTCTACACAGGCTGTGTTCCCGTTCTGGATGCTCAGAAAAGGTAACTAACTGTGGTTTTAAAAACCACAGGAAATAAGAACTGGTTGCCTTTAAAAGAAGAGTAGAAAAATCTGAGACTAAAGAACCAAAATCCTGCATTTTCATGTCTGAAGTATACATACAATAGCCTTAATTATGGTGTCAAATTGCAGGCAGGGTTTATGTAATAATCCATACTGGAAAATCTTGACTGTAAACCTTAACTATTCCCTCTTGTCTGACAAAGTGCTGCTTTGGCTCATTCTCGTCAGTCTGACTGCAGACGTCATGGACTGATTAGGTATTTTACGGGTGCAACCCAGAAAAGACTTAAGAAAGATCTCCAGCTTTCAAAATGTTTAGAATCCTATGCCTTCTCTTGGAGTGGACAAAATCCAGACCAGGAGCGGGGGCATGTGTTTAATGGGCCACTGCTAACCTATCTTCCAGACAGGCTTTCAGAGGACTTAGAACCTTGGAAAGACCTCTGGGTGGGGCTCCGGGGACCCCCTTGCTCCCATGATTCTTCCCAGGGCGACAGTAACACTCAGCTGGTTTTGCTAGTGAGCCAAGAACCAGGATGGCATTTTCAGTTCCAGGGGAAAAGGGTGTCCCTGAAACCACCCTTCCCCTGCTCCATGGGTCCAGCACTGTGTGTGTGTGTGCGTGCTTTTTGAATCCTGTGAGTTTGGTGGTGTGATCCCCATTTTCCGGGGTCATGAAGCTTAGGGAGGAGAAGTCCTTGACCCAAGAGCACATAGCCATTAGAGGCTGTCGTATCAACCAGAGCCTAATGCTCTTTCTTCCACTTGAGGCTCCTTGATTTGATTCTTGTACACAGCTCTTATGCCTCATTGCCAAACTAGAGCCTTCATGTACCCGCCCCAACCTTGCTTCCAGCCAGCATCAGTGGCCGACACGTGGACAGTGAGAAGCCTATTCCGATGGAGGCGCCCAGGCCTTTGTCTCCCCTCCTCCCCCTGGAAGGAGGCTTGGTGTGAGTCAGCTCTCAGGTGCTCACTTTGTGAGGGAAGGCCAAACCTCCAAGCCTCTCCCCAGACATTGGCTCCCCATGTGATTTTGGCTGGTCGTGTGCTGGATGGAACAATAACTAGTGTTTATGAGTGCATGGACTGTGGCCCCATCAGTCCTGTTTCTGTGGCTTCAAATGAGTCAAGCTGTCATTCCTTGAAGCAGGTCCCGTCTCCATTTGGGTACTTTTCCTGATGTTTTGACGCATTCTGCAAACTGTCAGAAGACAGTTCCTCAGCCTACGGCAGCTCCCTCTACCTTCAGGAATCTGATTTATGATCTGGTGAGGCCATAAACCTCTGCTCTTCACTTCTGAAAAACAGCGAAGTATGGGAAAGAATGTAAATTATAAATACTGAATTCCTATGGTCAGCAATAATGGAATGGCCTGGGTTGGGTTATTTTTTTTTTTAATATGGTATGCATATGGCTTTAATTTCTAAGGGGCTGGGTTCCCCACTCCCCCAACCACCACCGTATTTCCAGGGAGAACAGATAGCAGTAAAATATCTCGCTGAGATATGAATAAGAGATAACATTTTTCTGATGACTCACCAGCCAAATACTTTGGAAGCTACCCTTCACAGCATAGGGTAATAGGTGACTGTCACATAGCCACATTCTTCCCACTGACCTGGTGCCACTCCAGACGAACCCCCGGTGTTCTCACTTAGCAAGCCCCCTCCCACCCCAATTTTAACTCTCTAGGAGGAGGTTTTCCTGTGAGATTTGTGAAATTCTCTTCCCATCTTATCAGTCAAGGTTCTGTGCTCTAACCGGGAACAGACTTCTTTTTTTTTTTTAATTAATTAATTAATTAATTATATATATAATTTATTGTCAAATTGGTTTCCATACAACACCCAGTGCTCATCCCAACAGGTAACTTCTTAACTGCTGTCACGAGCAGTGAGGACAGCCACAAAGTCATAATGAAGACCACACAGTGGCAGTGGGTTTGAATTTTCATTCCAGGGGTGGGGTCACCTCCAGCTTAGATTTCACAAGCTGGGCAGAAGCAGCCCCCCCCCCCCCCCCCCCCCCGGCTCTGCTGAGGCAAGAAGGAACCACCTGGTCACCGTGTGAGTTTCTGTTGTGGGTCTCACACCGCAGAACACAACGCCTGGGATTGCTGTGCTGGCGTTCAGCACTTTTCCCCTTAAACCCGACCTCATCCCAGTTCACAAGGAGGGGCAAAAGCTGAAAAAACACCCAGAGCCGCAGAGCTCCCAAGCCATTGTTCTAACAGCCCAAAAGTCGATAGGATTGTGGTCTGTGTGCAGTCAGTAAGTGTGCTGACAGCAGAGCCGTGAGTGTGAGAATATGGCGCTTATAATCACAGTCATTTCCACCCACAGAAACACGTAACCTCACAAGCACCTGTTCACCCCCACACCGGCCCTTCATGTCTTCCTGTCATTTTCTTTGGACCACATCTGATTCACAAAATGCCAGGCTCAGCTCGAGTGTGGGACGAGCCAGACCACACATAGGGCATAGGACCTGGAGGAGAGGGCCAAGGTTCTCACAGACATCCACGCAGAAATGCACATTTTGGTCCCCAAGGTAACCTCCGCTGCAGGTCTCCCTATTGTGTCTCTCCCAGAAGTTTCTGTTCATGTACATCTGAGTGATTTCAGCAGAAAGTGAAGATAAACCCAGCAGTGGCGGGCAAAGAAAATGTCTGTTGGAAGGGTGGTTAATTTTACGTGTCAACCTGACTGGGCTGAGGGAGGCACCAGACAGCTAGTAAAACGTTCTTTCTGGGTGTGGCAGTGAGGGGGGTCTGTGGAAGAGATTAGCATTTGAATCAGTACACTGAGTAAAGCAGATGGCCCTCACTAACGTGGGTGGGCATCCTCCAATCCATTGAAGGCCTAAATAGAACAAAAAGGTGAAGGAAGGGTGAATTTGCTCTCCCTGCTTGAGCTGAGACATCCATCTTCTCGGACATTATTGCTCCTGGTTCTTGGGCTTTCAAACTCAGACCATGGCTTAGCCCCTCCCCCACACCACATGCATAATTCTCAGGCCTTTAGATTCAGACTGGGTTACACCATCCACCAGCTTTCCTGGTTCTCTAGCTTGTGGACAGCAGGTCATGGGACTCCTCGGCCTCCATACCCTCCTGAGCCAATTCGTATGTAGGACATTTATATACATATCTCCTATTGGTTCTGTTTCTCTGGAGAGCCTTTAATACAGTCAGCCTTGTGGTTAGACTGAGGTTTGTAAGTTAAACTTATGAAAGGAAATGAGAAAGTCGAAGTGGAGCCCGGTTCACCAGCCAGGTGCCGCCTTCCTTCAGGATCAGTCTTCCTTTGGGGCCTCAGTATCCATCGCTGCCTGGGACCAGCTAATCCATCCAGGAGATTCCCATAAGCACCACCCCAAAAGGGGAGAGTTAAGTTCTCAGCTCCTCTCGTGCCCTTTGGCCTCTTGGCAGCTCTGTTCTCTCCGCAAGCCTGGAACAGCTTGCTTGTGGTGCATACAGCAAGTGGGTGCCAGGTTACAAACTAAAAAGTTCTGTTTTGCAGTGTTATGGTTGTTCCCCTGTGAGGAGCTGGCTGGGTCTGTTTCATCGGACCTGACCGAGGAGCTCCTGCTCCTATGTAAGCTGTTTCCTTCCTGACGAGACCCACAGCCCTTCCGTTTTTCAGATGGTGACAGCAGTGTTCTTGAGGGTTCTTTACGGAGCCACAGGGGCTGGGCTGCCAGGGGCTGTGTCTGCTGGGCGTCTAGGGAAGATGTTCGTTCCATACCTTGTAAGGCCTGATTACTGCTTCAGTGAGAAAAGGGTCCCAAAGAAAAGGCGCTTCTTATTGGTGGTTCTCCCCAAACTGAAATAATTATCTTTCATCCTGCTAACTTTATCCTGCTGTGACCGGTTTGGTTCGGGGAATTATTTTTGCTTTTGAAGGCAAATGTTCTTTCCTCTCGCATCTGCTCACCACCAGCTTTCCAAACAGGCAATGACAGACCATCGAGTAAAATGTTATATCCCCTGGATAAAGCACTTATGTGTTTCCTCAAGAAAGCCATGTGCAACATCCCCCCCTTCCGAGCAAGTGTCTGTGTGAATCTGACTTCTCTCTGGGGTTAACTGAGCCAAAAATAAATCACTCCCTTGGCTGCAAGGAGAGGCTGACCTGCCATTCTGCAAGATTACAATCCGTAATCAGCCTACCGATCCCTTCTGCTGATTGAAGCCAGAAGACTGGGCTGTATTAAAAGATAGCTGAGGAAATGACACAGAATAGCACATTTTCACCTCTTTTCCAAAGCAAAGAGAGTTGCTCCCAGATGCTGTTTCTGCAGTCCAACTTCTGACTCGCAAACTGTTCAAGAAGGAGGTTGTGGATGGCAAAGAGCCCGCGTGACCTAACCTTCATGTTGTAACACGCACACATGCAGATGGTGGAAACCAGAAGACATTGGGAAGAAGGGGCTCAGGCTCAGCCTGTGGCTAAACCCCTACAGTTCACAGGTCAAAACATCAAGATGCCCTCACACCCACTGGGATGGCTGCTTTCCAAAACAACGAACAAAAGAGCAAGTGTTGGTGAGGATATGGAGAAATTGGAACCTTTGTGCCACGTTGGTGGGAATGTAAAATGGTGTCACTTATATGGAAAACAAGTATGGTGGTTCTTCAAAAAGTTAAAAATAGAGCTACCATATGATCCAGCAATTCTACTTCTGAGTATATGTCCAAAAGAATTCAAAGCAGAGTCTTGAAGAGAGATTTGCACACCCATGTTCACGACAGCCTTATTCCCAATAGCTGAAATGTGGAAACTACCCAAGTGTCTATTGATAGACGAATGGAGCAGGAAGGAAATTCTGCAGTATGCTGCAATATGGAAGAACCTTGAGGACATTATGCTGAGTGAAATATGCCAGTCAAGGAAGGACGAATTCTGTGAGATTCCACGGATATGAGGCTCTCAGAGTGGTCAGAATCACAAAGACGGAAAGTGTAATGGTGGTGGCCAGAGGCTGAGGGAAGGGTAGAAATGGACAGTTGTCATTTAATGGGTATACAGTTTCGGTTTTATGAGGTGAAAAGAGTCCTGGAAATGGATGGTGATGATGGTAGCACAACATTATGAGTATATTTAAAACCACTTAATGGTACTCTTAAAATGGTTAAAATGGCAAGTTTTTATGTGTATTTTACAATTACAAAAAAATTGGAAGAAAAAAAAGACACAAAGGCCCAGCGTAGTCAAGTAACTTGGCCCAGAGTCACACAGCTGGCTACCCCAGGGCTAAGCTTTTGGTTGCCCCCGGATCCATGCACCAGCGTTCCCGCCCACGCCCGCCACGTCCTCCCGCCCACGCCCGTCAGGACCTCCCGCCCACACCCACCACGTCGTCCCGCCCACGTCCGCCATGTCGTCCCGCCCTCGCCCACCAAGACCTCCCGCACACGCCTGCCGCAACCTCCTGCAAGTTACGGACGCCAATGAACTGTGTGTTGGTTAAACAGCCCCGGAGGGTGCATGTGTTTAAGGTATTTGTCCTTTCAACCAAATTTCTTTTTTCCTTCCCTATAACCGTGTATTTGTCATATTCAGAGCCTGCTCCAGCCTCAGAAGCCTTCTATCACTAACAAGTTCAGAATTTTAAAAGGCATATATAAAACCAGAGCGCTCGTAGCCCAACTTGCTTATAAAAGGACAAACCCGTGTAAAAGAGTAACATAAGTGGCCAAAGCCTGGGTTGATCTGAGCTATTTGGAAAGTGCTAAGGATAACTTTTTAAAAGGAGGTAGGGAGAGATTTTGAAAGTCACCTATAGGACAAGAAAGCAAAACAAAAGATTGGTGTCCCTTATTTGAAAAAAACAAGAAACAGTTCAATCTTATTATGTTTTATTGTTTGTTATTTCCGTGCTGCAGATCTTCTGTGATTTCTCTTTGCTCCTTACTATGGCTTGTTAAGTCAAGTTCTGGCCCCTCTGTGTTCCATCTCCCACTCTTCTCTGTGCTCCAGCCATTCTGGCCTGTTTTTATTGAATACTCACTAGCGTCTTTCCCATCACATCCTGCCCCCCACCCACCATCTCCCTTAAACTCATCCATATCCTTTCACTCTCAGTCAGAACATTGCTTTTGTAGAAAGACCCTCCTCGGGACCCATACTAGCTTACCACCCCCAGAGTACCATCCTTCTCCTCTTGTAACTCTTAGTTCCTGTACAACACCTGTCTTTCCTGCCAGATTATTAACTCTAAGACTGTTTTTGGCTTGTGGGCTCTCAGATACCCAACACCCAACACAGTAAGTACTTAGTAAACATTTGTTGGGTGAATGAATTCTTGAATGAATAGTTGATAGAGCAAAGGAAACAATACATGCATGACAAAGGAATATAGGAAGGGAGAGATGTGATTAGTCAGGAAAGACTTAAATGAAGTGAGAGATCATCCAGCTGGTTCTAGAAGGGATGAATATGAATTAGCAAAGAGGAGGCAGGAAGTCCATGGGGAGCAGTGGGAGAAGCAAGAAAGTCTGAGGCAGAGTCCAGTCCTCATGGACTCTGCCTTGACCATGAGTGAGTTATTTTGATTTCCTTTATATGTTCCCCATCAACAGTATGATTAAAGTATGATGTAACAGTATGATACAACCCAGAAAAAGGCAGAACATGCATTTCGTAGAAGAGAATTGGAATCCAAGATAGTACCTGCGTTAAAAATGTCAGCTCCAGGTAAATATTATATAAACATAGTGCTGAATTTTAGAGCTGTTGTTGGTTAAACCCTGAGACACAAAGTGTCATTAGAAGAGAGGAGGAAAGAGGTAGATTTTGAAAACTACAGATCAACAAGCTTGATATTAATTCACAGTAAAATTCTAGAACCAGTTACAAAAAGTGGTCTGTGACCATCCTTACAGAAGAAAGCATTAATCACTGAGCATTAGCAGAGGTTCACTAAGAACAAACCATGCAAAGCTAATGTGTCCTTTTTTCACAGGATTACCAGACTGGGAGATCAAATCTCAAATCTCAGAGTACAAATCCCATCTAAGCTAAAAAATAATTTTAAAATATTAAAAAAAAAAACCCATCTCAACTTTGAGAAATCCAGTATGCTATTATACCTCCTCCTAGAGAGTCACAGTGCATATAGCACATTAAAGGTTCTGAGAATTCCAGCATCAAAGAAACCTGTTTAATATTATTTAGCTGAGCAAATGTTCCACAGAACACCCTTGGAGAAAGGATGGATTGGGAAAATTTCAGCGAGGAGTTTTGCAGTCTTTTATTGTATAAACTGTGAAAGAAATGAAAAAATACGGGGTTAAAATAGCCCATTGGAATCACAACTGGATAGACAACTGTACTAAAAACATTGACTAGTCATTAGTAGCCACTCTGTGGGAGGTCTCTAATAGTATGTCTTGAGGCTTTGCCCTTGGTCCTGGCATGTTCAGCATTCTTACAGTGACTTGTCTCACAACATTGAAGACCAAACCTAATTTAAAAATTTTCAGGTGTCCTAAGGTGTGAGAAGCTAATATGCTATATAACACATTGAAATACTGTCTCAAACCAAGAGAGGAATCCAACAGAGTTCCATTAAAAATTTGTTCAAGGGGCGCCTGGGTGGCGCAGTCGGTTAAGCGTCCGACTTCAGCCAGGTCATGATCTCGCGGTCTGTGAGTTCAAGCCCCGCGTCAGGCTCTGGGCTGATGGCTCAGAGCCTGGAGCCTGTTTCCGATTCTGTGTCTCCCTCTCTCTCTGCCCCTCCCCCACTCATGCTCTGTCTCTCTCTGTCCCAAAAATAAACGTTGAAAAAAAAATTTTTGTTCGAATCAATAGTGAAAGTAAAGGATAGATTACCTCTGACTTTGAACTAGCTCATATGAAAAAGACATGGGGTTGTAGCTGTATCAGGCAAATGTGTGATAGGGCTACCATGCTTCTGACGTCAGTGAAGCCATCCTGGCAGGTAAAATGGCTTGCAAGGCAAGCACGGGAGGCAAAATGGTCTGGCCACTCTAGGAATGGTATTCCAGTCTTATGTTGCATTTTGAGAGTGACATTGACAAATTGGAGCATGTCTAAAGAATGGCCACCATCAGGAAAGTTCTGGAGAACATGTGCTGTAAGGAGGAAAGTGAAGAAACCAGGGACATTTAGGTGGTCTGTAGAAGAGATATTAAGGAACATGTTGATAACTGACTTTGGCGGGCAGTGTAGTCGAGTAGAAATAAAGTGAGTTTGTGCTCCAATCTCTGCTCTAGTACTTCTAGGCTGTGTGTTCTTGGACAGGTTTCCTAACATCTCTTATCTTCTAAAGCCCTTAGATAAGAAGTCATCATCCCTATTTAGTGGGGTTATTGTGATGTCCTGGAGCAGAATAGGTGGTCAAAATGAGCTTCTCTTTCCTTTCTCCATACAAAGGGCAGTCATAGCAATCAGAAAGGTGATTCATTTGATGTAGATCCACGGGGGAAACTGGGACCAGTAGGAGAATTCCTCTAAGGGAGGTACATTTGGCTGATGAAAAATAGGAACTTTGTAGTAACTAAAACCTGGAAAACAAAGGAACTGACTTAGTTGCCTTTAAGTTGACAGTGGAACTTCCGAAGATTGTTAGAAGAGATCCTTGCTTTGGTAAGAGGTGTGATTAGATGACTCCCAGATCTCTTCCAATTCTGAGATTCCATGATTCATAGATACAGCTAGACTGTATCGTTCTCTTCCATATGTGGTCAACTCATATATATTCAACCTCCACATTCATATATATTGAAGAGATACTTCAAATTGTTCTTGGCCATTTCCTATGTAAATGGGGGCTTTCTCTCCTATTTGGGTGCTCCGTTACAGCCTAGTTCAGGGATTTGTTCTCAATGGGCACTTAATAAATGTTCATGTGTTCAAATCTTGACTCTACATCTTGGCCATGTGACCTTTGGCAAATTGCTCTCTGGGCTTCCATTTCCCCATCTGTAAGATAGAGATAGCAATAACAGCTTTATGAGATAAAATGAATAGAATATTTTAAGTCCTTAGAAAAATAGTAAGTTTACAATCAATGTTAGATATTATTATCTTTGTAGTTGTTGTCAGTGAACTTAAATCTGTTTACTGCTTATGTATAAGTTTTCTGACTGCACAGTAAGAGTCTTAGGGATGAATTGGTTCTTCCTGTACCATCTCCCCAGTACCTAATATTTTGTCCTAAAGAGTGTTCTCGGTTATCATGCCCCAAAGCCTACTTAAGTCTATTATCCTGGTTCCCATAGCATTAACGATGGGGACAAAGACGTATCAACTGGAAAAAAAGCAAAAGTGGAAACACTGAAGTGGGGGCAATTTAGCCTTGGCCAGAAAATCGATGAGAAGGCCAGAGCTGGTCTGAAACATCGTCTTGGGGGAACGCCCGGCATGCAGTCAGTCCATGCTGGAGACTAAGCCTTAGCTGTGGCCCTGCCTTTTGTTGTTGTCCTCTGCAGAAGGGGGAGTGTTTGTGGGCATGTGCTGGGGGGCCCTGTGAGCATCTGCTGACAGAGTCTGTACCTTGGTTAGTGACTAGTCCAACGTGGGCCATGGCCTAGACCTAGAGATATTTGACCAGGAAGGGAGACAGGAAGGAAGGAGGAAGGAAGGGAAGGAGAATGAAGGAGAGATCCTTTTCTGAAAAGGATCGCAATTAAAAAAACATATAAAATTTACCATCCTGACCATTTTTAAATGTATAATTTTGTAATGTTAAGTATATTCACATTGCTGTGCAACAGGTCTCTAAAACTTTTTCATCTTGTAAAACTAAAACGTTCATTAAACAATTCTCCATTTACCCCTCCCTCCACCTCCTGGCAACCACCACTCTATTTTCTGTTTCTGTTAATTTAACTACTTTAGATACCTTGTGTAAATGGACCTATTATTTGTCTTTTTGTGACTGGCTTGTTTCAATTAGCATAATGTCCTCAAAGTTCATCCATGGAAGTCCATGTGACAGGACTTCCTTCCTTTTTAAGGGTGAATAATACTCCATTGAAGATATAGAGATAGATAGATGATAGAGAGATAGATAGACAGATCACATTTCATCTATCCATTCATCCATTGATCACTTGGGTGGCTGGCTTCCACCTCTTGGCTATTGTGAATAATGCCATGAGCATAGCTGTGCAAATACAGAAGTGCTTTTGGCGGGGGGGGGGGGCACATAGGTGGCTCAGTCGGTTAAGCATACGACTTAGGTTCAAGTCATGATCTTGCAGCTCCTGAGTTTGAGCCCTGCATTGGGCTCTGTGCTGACAGCTCAGAGTCTGGAGCCTTCTTCCAATTCTGTATCTCCCTCTCTCTGCCCCTCCCCTGCTTGCTTTTTGTGTGTGTGTCTCTCTGTCCCCAAAATAAATAAACATTAAAAAAAATAAACATTAAAAAAACATTAAAAAAAGAAATGCTTTTTAAAAAATGTTTATTTTTGAGAGAGAGAGAGAGAGCATAAGTGAGGAGGGGCAGAGAGAGAGCTGGACAGAGGATCTGAAGTGGGCTCTGCACTGAAAGCAGCAGCAAACCCGATGCAGGGCTTGAACTCACAAACTGTGAGATCATGATCTGAGCTAAAGTCAGATGCCCAACCAACTGAGCCCTCCAGGTGTCCCTAGAAATGCTTTTAAAGGAATAGAGAAGTTAAGTTTTTGGAAACGTGGGAGGGGAGATTTAGGGAAACAAATTTGTAGAGACAAAGAAAAAACTCAAAAAAGCAATCCATGCCCAAAATGGCAATTTTGAAAGAATACCAGTGAACAGTTGGCCAAGAAAAGTCATTAGTCATGGGTTATTGAGTTGTAAGGAACAGAACCCACTCATACTAGCTCAAGAGAAGTGCTTATCAGAACACAGGGGTGTCTCACGGCACCCAAAGTGGGGCGAGGGAAGGAATGGATCCAGAAACTTGAGTTTAAAACCAAGTTCCTCTCTTCATCTTATAGAACCTACAATTGTTCTTTCAATTGCAGACATTGCTGTTCTAGGCTTTGAGGATGCAACTGTAAATAAAACCGACTTTACCCTGGGGAAGGTGAGTAATAAGCAACTAAATAAACAAGAAATTCCAAATTCTGTAAATTGAATGAAGAGAAAAGCAAATTCTGTGAGAAAGAATATCAGGGAGGTGAAGGTGGCAGAGGGACCTAGCGGATCATTGATTGCTGCTCTGAGGAGGTACGCTGAGGCTTCAAGCACAAGGATGAGGAGGTGAAAGCCATATGCCAGGCAGAGGAGATGTTACGTTAAGGAAGTGAGAGAAAGCCATGAGCCTGGAGCAAGGTGGGCGAGGGATGGTATAGCAGATGGAAAGGAAAGGAGTGTAATGGCAGACACCAGATCATTCAGAGCCTTGTTGACTATGGAATGAATTTCTTTTCTAGTGGAATGGAAATCCATTGACAAGTTATAACCTGAGGAGTAACAATATCTGATTTATGTCTCTAGAAGATCTTTTTGGAAGTCAGGTGGAGAGTGGATTGAGAAGGGGAAAGGGCGAGAGAGGGAGCAGGAGTGGGAATGTCATAGACAGTGGCTTAGGCCTCCACCAGGGAGGTGGAGAGAAGGGGGAATAGTCAAGACATACTTGGGGGCACATCAGTGTTCCTAGCAGCTTTATTCATGATAGGCAAAAAGTGAAAACCGCACATGCTTATCAACAGATGAGTGGATAAACAAATTGTGGTATATCCATACAGTAGAATAGTATTCACCCATAAAAAGGAATGAAGGACTGATACATGGTCCATTGTGGATAAGCCTTTAAAAATTGTGCTAATCGAAACAAGCCAGTCACTCAAGCCTCATATATATATTTTTTTTTTATCTCATTCTTATGGAAGTCCAGAAGAGAGAAATCGTAAAGACAGAAGGTAGATTAGTGGTTGCCTAGGACAAAGGGGTGGGACTGGTGGGAGGGAAGATGACAGCTAAAGGGTAGGGGGATTTATTTTTGAGGTAATGAAAATCAAAATTGGCTGGGATGATGGTTGCCCATACTGGTGAATATACTGAAACCATTGGATGGTATACTTCAAATGGGTGAATTGTATGCTATGTGAATTATTTCTCAGTAACACTGTTGAAAAAAAGAGAGACCACACCTGGAGCAGGACTGACAGGACAAGCTGTTGGTTTGGAGGAGGAGTGTGTAGCCCGTCGTCTCTCTTCCCTCTCTGTGCTTCCGTTTCATTCCCCTTCTGCTCTGTGGCTGGGCTTTCTCTGTGCACAGGAGAAAAGAGGCTGTCCTAGGATCTACTCTACACTGCATCCAGCCCCCATGCTCTTGCTCGTACAATAGAAATCTCTGTAGTGGTACCTGGGTGGCTCAGTCTGTTAAGCATCTGACTCTTGATTTCAGCTCAGATCACGATCTCACTGTTCATGAGTTCAAGCCCCACATTGGGCTCTGCGCTGACAGCACAGAGCCTGCTGAGGATTCTCTCTCCCTCTTTTTCTCAACCCCCCTCCCCACTTACAATCTTACATGTGCTTTCTCTCTCTCAAAATAAATAAATAAACTTAAAAAAAAAAAAGAGAAGAAAAGAAAAGAAATCTCTGTAGACCAGTTTCAAGCCCCCTGGATGGAGACGTGTTTGCCTAACCAGGCCGCCCCTTAGTAGGTCTGTGTGGGATGAGCAGTCCCCATCCTCAGAGGTAATAGCAGTCTATTTGCGGAGTTTTCTAACAGAACCAACATATAATGAGCACCTTTCATGTGCCACATACAGTGTCAACTGCTCTCACATCCCTAATCCCGTATAATCCTTTATCGACACTGTATGAAAGCATGTGCTGACTCAAAGAAACTGTCTCAGTTGGGTTCAACTTGTGGTGTATGCATAATGTCACGTCAAGGCCACAACTGGTAAACTCTTCTACCCCAGGGTAGGAGGAGGCCTCCTTGAAATGGGATTACCAGCCACAGAGTGTGCTTTGTAGAGAATAGTGTTTTCAGTTCACCAAAACACAGGGCTCAGCGTTCCTTCTGGTTAGTCGCATTGGCCAACAGAGAGATGTTTCTAAAAAATGCTTTAAAACCAGTCTGATGGGGAGAGAAATCTGTTACAAAAACTATTTGGATCTTGAACATTAGCAATCTGTAAATTCTCTGTTTAAAAATCGTCCCTGGCCTTCCTGATCTGACATTGCTCTTTGGAAAGAATGATGGCAAATGCCCGAGGCTGAAGGTGCAGAGCGAGCCACGAGGAAAATCCATATTCTTTAACTTAATCAGTGTTTGTGGAGTAGGCAGAACCCAAATCCAAACCATATTTTCCAAAAAGATTTTCCCTGTTAATTCTTAAATCCATGTGTATTATATGAGAAATCTAATCCATATGTTTCTTACTCATTTACACTTAACTCATCAAAGCACTTCCTCTGAAGAGCTATTTGATGTCCAAGGAGACTTTAGAGACTTTTTTTTTCTTTTTAACAAGGCTTTGTTCTTGGAAATAAAGAAGCTGCTGAAATTGTTATATGCAAAGAGTAAATGAACTTGAACCCCAGAAAGGTTAAACTTTATTTCAAGGAGGTTCTATATTCAGAAGAAACCACTTTAGGAATGAGCTCTTTTCCTTTTAAATTCTTTTTAGGAGGGGCCTCCAGATGGGTGCTTGGATTTTCATGCCAAAACAATTTGCTCTTCAGCTGTTGTTGGTAGGCACCATTAGATAGATAAAGTCCATCTCATTAAGGCATTCCTAGGTGGTCTTCAACTTTTTAGTTAGAAGAAACCACACCTAATTTTGATCTCTTTCTGATAATTTGTGGCAAAATCTGCCCAATTCAAGATGCATCCTTCGAGATTCCCAAGATGTGTGTTAGAAAGAACAAAGCTCTGGGATAAAAGAGGTGCCATGAGACCATAGGGCAGGACCACCTCCCTTCCCCTTCGATCAGGATCATGCCCAAGCCATCTCAGAGAGTATGAACTCATAACCTCTCTCTTCTCCCACTCTGATATTTTTTCTTACTTTGCTAACACTTACCTTTATGCTTCATTCATGTCCAATTTTATTGTGCATCTCTTAGCATAGCTGTCCTGGGGCTGTGATGGAGGGAAAGAAGTAGAAGGCACTATCCCTACCCCTGAGAGGCTCATCATTTCACTAGGACACAAAGTAATCCAAGTGAGTTTATCAGGCGTGTGCTTGGTGGATATTCCAGGACTTCCAAGAAGGGAAGGACGGTCAAGGACAGACAGAACATAAAAAGCTTCCCAGGGCACATGGACCCTGGGGTCTGGGAATAACAGCCTGAGTATTGATCTGACTGTATCCAGATGAAGATGAAAGCACCCTGGGCTGGCATCATTTGGACACTCCTTCAAATTGATGTGCTAAAAATATTTGCTTGATATTTGCCAGAAGAGAAACTGAGGACTGAATGTGTAAGGCATGCAGGACTGAAGGTGGCAGGACTCACGGTCTCTATCACCTCTACAATTCCACTCTACCCAAACCCATCCACCCCACCCAGAAAACCCAAGCCAGGCAGTCAGCAACTGGCCTATTCGGTGACCATCAGTTGTGACTTTTCATGCCCGTAAGGAATCTTAGAGCCCATTGAAAGTGCTCTCCTTTTGTTCTAGTAAATACAGATTTCTTCACCTTGTAGCATTTCTAATGATGCTTTAGCACCCTTATGGTCTAAACCCTTAGGGACTATTCTTGGACAACTGCCTACTTGGGATGACGTGAAAAACGGGCAAATATTTGGCTCAGTGCATAGAGACAAGGAATAAAAATGAATAAGAGAAAATAAGGTCTAAGGAGCCAGCATTGTTTATTTTCTCCTATGTTCCAGCCTAGTGCTTGATGTCATACAAGCATGTTATTGTTTGTTCTCTATAACAGCACTACAAGGCAGGTGTTGTGATCCCATTTGACAGATGAAGAAGGAGACACATAGAGGCTAACACACTTGCCCATGGGCAGCTAATAAGTGAAGCTTGGATACAAACCCAATGTAGGGTTAGGATAGATTCGCGGCAGGGGAGAGGGGCGGTTGGGTGAAGATCAAAGTCAGCGCAATGAGGAGTCATTGAGAAACCCAGGGATAAAAGGAAATAGCAGTGAGCTAGAAACAGGGCATATTAGTGACTGCCACATTTGAGGGTCGGGAGTGGGTTTGGAGGGAGAGGAAAAGAAGTTTCTGGTCATGAGAAAACATTGGTAACATTGGTGACTGAGAAAACATTGGAACCTGGGTGTCAAGGGAGGGCATGGGTTTGAAGAGAAAGATGCTGAATCTGTTGTATTTGAGGTTCTGGAAGAACTTCAGTGTAGGTTTCTGGTCTGTGGAGAGCGGTCAGTGCTGGACCAGAGGACACTAATGGGACACCAGACAAGGAAACAGAGCAGCTCACTGAACACTGAACCTTTGGGACCACCATAATGTGTTTCTCATGATACAGTATCTCTGCTTCTCAGAGGAGACTCTGCTACCTCTGGTGTGGAACCCTGGGAAATGGAGGGCTTGCTTTTGGTTGTCCCAGTGATTGGATGCCCTTGGTCTTCAACAGACCTACAGGGTATACAGGGATACAAGATGTCCCATGATGCACGGGACAGCTCTGCCCAACGCAGAATCACTCTGGGATCCTCTGGATTTCTAAATATCCCATTGGACATTCACTTAGGTGAAAGCTCTATTTATAAGTCTCTGGGCCTAAAATCGAAATTTCTGTATATACATATATATCTTGCTCCACTTAAATTTATACTCTGTTTTGTAAGAATGTAATCATAACAATAAAAAATTGTACTTCAATTTGTTGGAATTTGACTGAGCTGTCACATTTCAGAAAATCATGTCTCTGATGGCAATGTCATTCCTAGAACTTGAATTATTACTCTTCATAAATAGCTCTCCCACTAATGATGATTCTGCGTATGTGCACAACTGTGATTACTTTGTCTTCAAGTACTCATGCCTAACCATCAGCTGAAATACATTTTCTCCTATGGATTCCTTTCCTTTCATTTATCCTTCATATTATAGTTAGGCCATTATATTGATTTTTTAAATTATGCATGTAGGTGAATTATATGTAACTTTCATTTCAGGAGAGTGAAGGAGGTGTTACAAGTCGATTGTTACAAGGGAGGGTTGAGACTAATGGAGTTGAGAACTACTGGTTCTAGACTAACACCATCCTATAGAAATATAATGCAAGCTACAAATAAAACTTCCAGGCTTCTAACAGCCACCTTAGAAAAATTAAAAGGATAGAGTATTATCATCCAGTCTTAAAAAGGAAAAGAATCCTGTCACATGCTACAGCATGGATGAACCTTGAGGACATTATGCTAAGTAAAATAAGCCAGACACAAAAAGACTAATACTGCATGATTCCAATTATATGAAATAGCTAAAGTAGTCAAATTCTTAAAAACAGAAAATAGAATGGTGATTGCCCAGCATTTGGGGGGAGGAGAGAAGGGGAGTTGTTATTTAATGGGTCTAAAGTTGCAGGTTTGTAAGATGAAAAGTTCTTGAGATCTGTGTCACACAAATTGAATATACTTAACAGTACTGAACCATACACTTAAACATGGTTAAAGTGAGAAATTTGTGTTATATGTTTTTTAGAAATTTTTTTTAAAAAGGGACAGGTGAAATGAGTTTTAATACTACATATTTATTTAACCTAACATATTTAAAATGCTATCACTGCAACATATAATCAATGTAACAACTATCAATGAGATATTGTATATTCTTTTTCTTGCACAAAGTCCTTGAAATCTATGTATTTAATACCTATAGCACCTATCAACCGACACTGGACACATTTCTAGTTCTCCATAGCCACATGTGCTTGGTGGTTACTGTACTGGACAGCCAAGTTCTAGATAATAGAATAATAATGATGGAATACTGGTTGAGCTGACTTTAAGTGCCTATTGATACTGTGAATCCTTCACATAGAATGACTCATTTAATCCTCCTAATGGCCCAGTGAGATTGGCACAACCATTGTCCCTGTTACACAGAAGACAACTGAAGCTCAGAAAGCTTGAGTAGCTTGCCTGAGGTCACACACCAGTGGGTCTCCAAGTGGAAAGCTGAACCCAGGTGTTCTGGCTCCAGAGCCCTGCCTTAACCACTGTGCTATGGGTGCCTTTTAGGATTTTTCCCAAGGATTCCTTTTCTGGCCCACTGGGAGTCTGCACAGCCCTGGCAGGTCTTAGGGCAGCGGAGACATGAGTGAGCCATCAGGGAGTCAGTTAGGCTTGTCTTTCCCTGCCGTTCCTGAGGAGCCTGGCAGAGGCACTGGCCAGCCCTTCTGAGAAGCAGAAAGAAAACCCCTGCTCGATTCACGACCCCCTGCAATGTCCTCTGTTCTCTGTATTTCCATTCAAAGAGGTAGTGGGTCTGGGCAAATCAAGATGAAACACAGACAGGACAGAAAGACTGTCCCAATTCATGCATCTAACAAGGACTTGCTACCAGGACCTTGCTCGTTAGTTATCTGCATTCCAATAACATTCTCCTGAGTTCTCCTTAATAAAGACAGATTTCTTCATTTCCTGGGACTCCTGTCAGGATTATGCCGACAACTTCCCCATTAATTATTAAATTATGTACCATCAAAAAATGATTGCATTTGCTTCCTATCTAAACACCACCCCTCACTGATGAAAAATCTCATTTAAACTAATATGCTTTTAACTTGCTTCATTTCAATACCTCCGTGGAGGCTACTAACGAGCTGACTCCTTGCCCAGCTGGTCCCTCAGCCCTTCCTTGGAACAGTCCAAGCCCAATCTTGCTGGGCAGGAAAGGGGAGGACTCACCATTTGAATCAGAGTCTTGGCTAGAGGCTTCCTGAGGAGTGTGTATACTTAAACACACGACTTTGAATCTGAGCTCCCCACAAAAGTGAGACCCCACTTGCTGCTTTCAGAACCATGAAAACTGCTTAAGAGTGTGGCCACAGTAGTAAAACATACTCCCAGTTTTACCTGGGAAGCTTCATGAGTCAGGTAATTATGCCCAGATTCCCTTTACAGGGGCTTCTTAATTATTATTTAATAGAGAGATGATTCCAGGTTGTGACCCACAAGGCTGGCAGCATTATAACCTTAGAGCTGGAGAAGTACCTTCTCCCAGATGCTGTCCTCCTCCGGCAGGGAGACAAAGTGCTTTGAAAGGACCCCTCATCATTGCTTTTAGAGAATATCATTTGCCAAGCAACTCATCTTCCTGGCACGGTCTTCTCTGGGGTGTCAGATGGGTCACTTCACTGGAGTGCTGTGAATCAGGTCAGTCTGTTCCTCTGATTAACCCTGATCTCATTCTGTTGGCAGCAGGCAGTGTGGCCTGAGGCCCTGCTGCCTTCCAAAGGCTGTCCACTTATGCCAGGGGTACTGGGAACAGGAAGAGCTGACTGAGCTCACACCATGGGCCAGGCTTGGTTCTAAGTACTCTTGAAGCCTGTCTCCTTAAATTCTCACATCGGTATTATTTAACTTCCCTCCCTGTTTTACAGATGTGGAAACTGAGGCTCACTGTGTTATGCTCATTGCCCAAGGCTACATAGCTAATGTAATCGGGAGAGCTAGGATTTGAACCTACATCTCTGTGGCTCGAAAGCCCAAGGGCTTAACTCGTGTGTCATGCTGCTAGGGGTTAGCTGGCTAGAGAGGGAATTATCTGGGCCATGTTCTCATGGCCAGAACTTGGCTAGATTGGAGCACCTGCATGGTTCAGTCAGTTAAGCATCCAGCTTCAGGTCAGGTCATGATCTCATGGTTCATGAATTCGAGCTCCACTTTGGGCTCTCTGCCTTCAGCACAGAGCCCACTTCAGATCTTCTATCTCCCTCTCTCTCTGCCCTTCCCCCGCTTGTGCGCACACACACTCTCTCAAAAATAAATAAGCATTAAAAAAAAAAAACTTGGCTAGATTACCAAAGGACAGCCATTTTTTGTCCATATGGATGGTGCATCATGCTCTTGGCCTCTGATCAGGGGCATATACAGTAATCATATTTTCCCTTCTCTATCCCAGCCATATTCATTAGACCAGGGATGGGCTCATGATTCCAGCCAGGCCAATAGGAGGTCTTCCCAAGGAATTTTAACTGGAATTGGAAAAAAAAGGAGCCTGTCCTACTCCAGTGGTACAACTAAGTAGACAAGAGCTCCAAGTGACCATGGGTCATGGTCCAGACTTGTGGAAAAGGGCAAAAAGATGGTTTTTGATTATACACAGAAAAAGAGAAAAAATCCCAATGGCATTTGAGCCCTTGATTCGAATTTCTGGGACACAACCCTTATATTTTCCTATAATTCAGCAATGTAAGCAAATAAATTTCCCCTTTTCACCCAATATAGTCCTACTTAAGTTTCTGTCACTTGTGACAAAACCACGCTAATACACCATGCACTGGAATTTGGTCTAGTAAGGTCAATGCGAAGCCTCTAAAGGGCTTTAATGTGCACTGGAGAGAGGCAGGAGTGGAGAGGGGGATACTGTGAGCAGGAAGACCAGCAAGGAGCCTCTTGCTGCGTGGGCTGCATCAGTGGTCCCACAGAGAGATGATGAGGGCTGGAACCAAGGCAGTTGGGGATGGAGTCAAGTTGGGAGAAGTTTTCTGATTTGGTGATTGATTAAAATTTGGGAGATGATATTGGAGGTGCCCAGGATGATTCTTAAGTAGATGGTGATGCCATTAGCTGAACAGAAAACACAAGGAGGCAGAGCAGACTCAGGGGAAGTGAGTGGAGAAGCAATAGGTAAGAAGCTTGGCCATGGGTGGCTGACTGGTGTTTAGCTGTGTGTGGCTCCTTTAAGCGGACACGATACGTTTTGGCACTACAACAAAGGTGTGTTTTGGCAGTCACCTGCTGGCCACAGCCTCAGTCCTGAGTCATTCACCCTAACCTGTGCCTCACACTTCTTTCCATCCTGCTTTCAGCTCTCCCAGTCGCCAAATGGCCTTCTTGTTTTGTCCTTGCATCACCCTGCAGATTTGTCAGAACTGGTATTGTCTTCCTGGCAGAACTTAGACTCCTTTCCATGGAATTCTGTCCTTCCTGCTGCTCAGCTGAATTGAGCCACCTTGGATAACTCCCACCCTGGAGTGGTGTGGATAGATGGCTAGCACTGTTAAAAACAAACAAAGGAATCATGCTGTGGAAATCTGACTCCAGCCAATTTGGCTGCTTATAATTATAAGCGTCCTTTGTGCTGGTATCTGTAGCCTACCATAGTTAAAAGATGATGAGGACTGTAGACCTCCTCTGCTATGACTGCTCGACCAGGGGGTGTGGGTAGGTTGCATTGAAAGCAAGACCCAGACCAAATTCTGGTATACATACAAACGTTTATTAATAAGCAGGCATTATAATAATGCCAATCTTTTTTTCTGAGTTTGATGAAATCTCTGCTCTCTGACATACACTTTGCAGGATGAGACAATATTCTAGTGGAATAATTCTAGTCAAAATCAGGCAGTAGCCTCCTCTGTTAGGTGTAGCGCACAGATAAGGTGGAGTCTGGGGCCTGGCAGGACATTATGATGTAGCTGGAAGCTGTTGAGCTGGAAAAACTCTTGCACTCTACTCAGGTAGGCATGGAGGACATGTATTGTTGGCTATCCCTATATCTTTTGCACCGTTTATTTTACCAATGAAAAATAATTTCTAAACCCATTTCACAATGAACAGACCCTCTAGTGCTGATGGAAGATAAAGATTGCTGAAGCTCTACCCAGCAATAAACCCATGCATATACGCTCAGCTAATATTTGACAAGAAGGCCTAGAAGACTCAATGGGGAAAGGATAGTCTCTTCAATAAATGGTTTTGGGAAAACTGGATAACTATATGCAGAAGAATAAAATTGGACTCCCTATCAAAACCACTCACAAAAATGGACTCAGAATGGATTAAAGACTTAAATGTAAGACCCAAAATTGCAAAACTACTAGAGGAAAACATAGGGGAAAGCTCCTTGACATTGGTCTTGGAAAAGATTTTTTTTTTTTTTTTTGGATATGACACCAAAAGGACAAGCAACAAAAACAGACATAAACATGTGAGACTATATCAAACTAGAAAACTTTTGGGGGTGCCTGAGTGGCTTGGTTGCTTAGGTGTCCAACCTTTGATTTCGGCTCAGGTCATGATCTCATGGTTCATGAGTTCGGGTCCCATGTCAGGCTCGGCACTGACAGTGTGGAGCCTGCTTGGGATTCTCTCTCTCTCTCTCTCTCTCTCTCTCTCTCTCTCTCTGCCACCCCTCACCCCCACTTGCTCTCTCTCTCTCTCAAAATAAATAAATAAACTAAGAAAAAAAATAGAAAGCTTTTGCGCAGCAAAAGAAACAGCAAAATAGAAAGGCAACCTACCAAGTGGGAGAAAATATTTGCAAAGCATCTATCTGATAAGGTGTTAGTATCCAAATATATAAGGAACTCATACGATTCAGTTGCAAGAAAATCCAAACAATTTAATTAAAAATGGCCAAAGGACTAGAATAAGCATTTTGCCAAAGAAGACACACAAATGGCCAACAGACACACAAAAAGATGCTCAACATCACTAATCATGAGAGAAATGCAAATCAAATCACACTGAGATACCACCTCACACCTGTTAGAATGGCTTTTATCAAAAACACAAAAGGTAACAAGGGTTGGTGAGGAAATAGAAGAAATGAAATCCATATATGCTCTTGGTGGGAATGCAAATTTGTACAGCCACTATGGAAAACAGTATAGAGGTTCATCAAAAATATAAAAATAGAATTATGATATGATCCAGCAATCTCCCTTCTGGGTACATATCTGAAGGAAATGAAATCACTATCTGGAAGAGATATTTGTATACCCATGTTCACTGCAGCATTATTCACAGTAGTCAAGACGTGGAAATAACCTAAGTTGAATAGATAAAGAAAATTAATATTTATGAATAGACAGAGAAAATGTGGCATACATGTACAATGGAATATTGTTCAGCCATAAAAAAGAAGGCAATCCTGCCTTTGCAACAAATGGATAGACCATGAAGGCATTATGCTAAGTAAAATAAGTCATTCATAGAATGCATAGCAATAGAGTAGAATGGTGGTTGCCAGAGGCTGTGGGGTGGGGAAATGGAAGACGTTGGTCAAAGGGTACAAACTCCCAGCTATAAGATGAATAAATTCCGGGGATCTAATTTACAGCATGGTGACTATAGTTAACAATACTGTATTATATACTTGAAAGTTCTTGATAGAGTGAATTTTAAATTTTAACATCACAAAAAGTAGTAATTATGTGAGGGATGAGGTGTTAGCTAACTTTATTGTGGTAATCATTTTGCAATATATGTGTCTATCAAATCATCATATTGTACATCTTAAACTTACATATAAGTCAGTAATATCCCAATAAAGCTGGGGGTGGAGGCAAAATTGCTGAAGCTCTTATAGAAGCTACCCTGGAGTGTAGATTTCTACTTAGAATCTACCAAAGGTTACAAAACATTCTGGAATGTGTATTGCTGATTAGGGTACTTCAGACATAACAAAATGCTCCTAGGATGTAGGTTAAAACTAACACATACATCTGTCAGTCTAAGCTTAAGTATTTAAAAATAAATTACATGTAAAATGCATATATACATATATATGTGTGTGTGTGTGTGTGTGTGTGTGTGTGTGTGTGTGTGTATAAAATTCATAGCATGTACTTGCCTCAGGACCTTTGCATAAGCTGTTTCCTGCATGCATTGTCTTCATCTCTTTCTCACCTATCTGCCTGAGTAGCTCCTATGCAATCTTCAGGACTTGGAATAGCTGTCACTTCCTTCAGGAAGCCTTCCCTGATCTGCCACCATCCTCACCAAGGCTGAGTTGAGTGACTATCCCATGTCTTATTTATTTTTGTAGCATCTTGTGCTAACTTGTCGTCATTGAAAGAAAGTCAATCGGTCTGTCCCCTCCACTTGACTATAATTCCTAGTCTCTTTCTCTGTAGTATCAGCAGAATACCTGGCCATTAGTAGATGCTCAGTTTGTTTATGGAATTGAGTTTAACTCAAAAGAGAGGCCAATTTTGCTTTCCTTCCTCCCTGCTTTCCATCCATGTATTGGAAAAGGAATCATCCATGATTATTTGCTGACCAATGGTAGATAACCAGTAAGAAAAGGCTGAAGGGGACACTGCCTTCATAAGTCTGGGAATAATTTGGAAGCAACCAAACACAGAAACATTTTTAATTTGTTTTCACTTTAAATGCTCCAAGTGTTCAGTGATTTGCTCTCAGGGTGAGCTCTGGAGCTGGAGTAGTGATGAGTATCTTCTGTGTTGGCTGTTCATTGATATTTATCCTGAGGAGAAGAAAGCCACCAGAGGCCTTATTCATTCAGTGCTTCCCTTTGGGTTGTGCAATTCCTCATGGAGTCAAGGTCAGTGAGGGGCTGTCAGCCAGCCAGACAGCACATCAGGGGGCTGCTGACCTCATTTTTGTCCACCACAGTCCAAATACACAGACTTGGACTTGACATTTGCCAAAGTACAGCTAAACTAACGGCGGTCAAATGATGCTCCACGTATTCAACCCCACATCAAAGTGGCTAAATAGGGTTTTAATGTTAGAAAATAGACTCGGCAGAAATATCGACACATGGGTCATTTATTTGGAGGTACTCTTCCTTTTGCAGCTCTGAATCTGTAATTTTATTTCATTTTTTTAAGCTGAATTTTCTTCTAAAGATTTTTTTAAAGTTTATTTATTTTGAGAGAGAGAGAGAGAGAGAGAGAGCACATATAGGAGGGGCAGAAAGAGAGAGGGGGGAGAGAGAGAATCTTAAGGAGGCTCCGCACTGTCAGCACAGAGCCCAGTGTGGGGCTCGAACTCATGAACTGGGAGATCATGACCTGAGCCCAAAACCAAGAGTCGATGCTTAGCCAACTAAGCCACCCAGGTGCCCCTGAATCTATAATTTTAAATAAGACCAGGCCTATAGCTCGATGGGCATTTTGTCCCATTTGAATAAATATTGAAGAAGGAGAGAGGATGACGTGGAATTTATGCATTCAAAATATGTAAAGTTTACGCTCTCGGATTATGTGGAAAATACTGTGAGCGAATGATTGCTGTCCCCAGAGCTTCCAGGAAAGGAACGGAGGCCAAGGAGGGGCATAACACCTGTGTCTCTTCTGTACCTTTGTCCACAGCCCCAACATTCCCCCCTACCCTCAACCCCCTTGCCCTATAAAATACCACAACACCATAAAATCGTGCCAGGATCAGCATTCTGGGCATGGAAAACGATGCAGGAAAATTCTACGACGCAGAGTTGAAAGCCATAGTTCTAGGAAAAAGACTGGGCAGCAGCTAAGAATCCCTGAGCCTGCCTGGACAGGTAGAGCTGGACAGGTGTGTATGGCCTCCACATTGTGGGAGGCAAGGATTCTTGGAAGAGCTCTTGGATAAAGGCTCTTTCAGTGAAGGTCATTCTGTGAATGAAATCTGGTGTGTTTGTAATTCTTTGATCTGGTGAGCAGCAAAAATGGTCAGGGATAATCTTAAAAGGCTCCAAAGCCCTCATCCAAAATTGAGAATATTTCAGATTTTAGAAAGGGAACCCAGTAGCTGATCACAGACCTGCAGTAACATTTTCCTGAGGGGCTAGTGCATATCTTGAGAAGAGAAACTCTGATTTCCCCTCCCCCACGTAGGAAACCACAAACCAGCACAGAGATTCAGGCTCAAAACCCTGATGCTCTTCAGGCGAACCTGTGGCAACCTGCTCTCACCTGCAGTTTTCTTCCCAGAGATTTTAAGACTCTGTGTGTGTGTTTTCATTTCTTCTTTCTTTCTGCCTTGTGCTTAAGGCAGTGTTGGCTTCACGGCTCCTGTTGATACCCACCGTGGCGAAATAAGACAGAAACATGGTTAAGGGCTAAGACCTGTGGTCAGAAGGAACTTGGTTAACATCCTCCCTCTGGCACTCTTTAGCTGTTTGTTGGAAACTAGGAAGCTGCTTAACCTCTCTGAACCTCAGCTTATTCAGCTATAAACCCTCTTGCAGGGTTGTCATAAGAATTAAAGGAGGTTATGAAGTCACTGAAACTTACAGAATGCTTGCTCTGTACCAAGAACATGCTAAGAGTTCTACATGAAGGGTTATTCTATCAAACAGAGGAAACCAAGGCTTATTTTATGAGAAAACAGGCTCTGGAAGGCTAAGTCACTGGAGCCATGTTGCAGCCAAACGGAGAAGCTGGCATTCAACATGAAGCAGTCTAACCCCTGGTACTCTTACCTCCTCTGCTATGATGGCTCAGTAGATGGGTCAGCAAAATGTCTGCATGGTTTCTTTTTTTTTTTTTTTATGAAATTTATTGTCAAATTGGTTTCCGTGCAACACCCAGTGCTCATCCCAAAAGGTGCCCTCTTCAATACCCATCACCCACCCTCTCCTCCCTCCCACCCCCCATCAACCCTCAGTTTGTTCTCAGTTTTTAACAGTCTCTTATGCTTTGGCTCTCTCCCACTCTAACCTCTTTTTTTTTTTTTTTCCTTCCCCTCCCCCATGGGTTCCTGTTAAGTTTCTCAGGATCCACATAAGAGTGAAACCATATGGTATCTGTCTTTCTCTGTATGGCTTATTTCACTTAGCATCACACTCTCCAGTTCCATCCACGTTGCTACAAAAGGCCATATTTCATTTTTTCTCATTGCCACATAGTATTCCATTGTGTATATAAACCACAATTTCTTTATCCATTCATCAGTTGATGGACATTTAGGCTCTTTCCATAATTGGCTATTGTTGAGAGTGCTGCTATGAACATTGGGGTACAAGTGGCCCTATGCATCAGTACTCCTGTATCCCTTGGATAAATTCCTAGCAGTGCTATTGCTGGGTCATAGGGTAGGTCTATTTTTAATTTTCTGAGGAACCTCCACACTGCTTTCCAGAGTGGCTGCACCAGTTTGCATTCCCACCAACAGTGCAAGAGGGTTCCCGTTTCTCCACATCCTCTCCAGCATCTATAGTCTCCTGATTTGTTCATTTTGGCCACTCTGACTGGCGTGAGGTGATACCTGAGTGTGGTTTTGATTTGTATTTCCCTGATAGGGAACGACGCTGAACATCTTTTCATGTGCCTGTTGGCCATCCGGATGTCTTCTTCAGAGAAGTGTCTATTCATGTTTTCTGCCCATTTCTTCACTGGGTTATTTGTTTTTCGGATGTGGAGTTTGGTGAGCTCTTTATAGATTTTGGATACTAACCCTTTGTCCGATATGTCATTTGCAAATATCTTTTCCCATTCCGTTGGTTGCCTTTTAGTTTTGTTGGTTGTTTCCTTTGCTGTGCAGAAGCTTTTTATCTGCATAAGGTCCCAGTAATTCACTTTTGCTTTTAATTCCCTTGCCTTTGGGGATGTGTCGAGTAAGATTGCTACGGCTGAGGTCAGAGAGGTCTTTTCCTGCTTTCTCCTCTAAGGTTTTGATGGTTTCCTGTCTCACATTGAGGTCCTTTATCCATTTTGAGTTTATTTTTGTGAATGGTGTGAGAAAGTGGTCTAGTTTCAACCTTCTGCATGTTGCTGTCCAGTTCTCCCAGCACCATTTGTTAAAGAGGCTGTCTTTTTTCCATTGGATGTTCTTTCCTGCTTTGTCAAAGATGAGTTGGCCATACATTTGTGGGTCTAGTTCTGGGGTTTCTATTCTATTCCATTGGTCTATGTGTCTGCTTTTGTGCCAATACCATGCTGTCTTGATGATGACAGCTTTGTAGTAGAGGCTAAAGTCTGGGATTGTGATGCCTCCTGCTTTGGTCTTCTTCTTCAAAATTACTTTGGCTATTCGGGGCCTTTTGTGGTTCCATATGGACTTTAGGATTGCTTGTTCTAGTTTCGAGAAGAATGCTGGTGCAATTTTGATTGGGATTGCATTGAATGTGTAGATAGCTTTGGGTGGTATTGACATTTTGACAATATTTATTCTTCCAATACATGAGCAGGGAATGTCTTTCCATTTCTTTAAATCTTCTTCAATTACCTTCATAAGCTTTCTATAGTTTTCAGCATACAGATCCTTTACATCTTTGGTTAGATTTATTCCTAGGTATTTTATGCTTCTTGGTGCAATTGTGAATGGGATCAGTTTCTTTATTTGTCTTTCTGTTGCTTCATTGTTAGTGTATAAGAATGCAACTGATTTCTGTACATTGATTTTGTATCCTGCAACTTTGCTGAATTCATGTATCAGTTCTAGCAGACTTTTGGTGGAGTCTATCAGATTTTCCATGTATAATATCATGTCATCTGCAAAAAGCGAAAGCTTGACTTCATCTTTGCCAATTTTGATGCCTTTGATTTCATTTTGTTGTCTGATTGCTGATGCTAGAACTTCCAGCACTATGTTAAACAACGGCGGTGAGAGTGGGCATCCCTGTCGTGTTCCTGATCTCAGGGAGAAAGCTCTCAGTTTTTCCCCGTTGAGGATGATGTTAACTGTGGGCTTTTCATAAATGGCTTTTATGATCTTTAAGTATGTTCCTTCTATCCCGACTTTCTCAAGGGTTTTTATTAAGAAAGGGTGCTGGATTTTGTCAAAGGCCTTTTCTGCATCGATTGACAGGATCATATGGTTCTTCTCTTTTTTTTTGTTAATGTGATGTATCACGTTGATTGATTTGCGAATGTTGAACCAGCCCTGCATCCCAGGAATGAATCCCACTTGATCATGGTGAATAATTCTTTTTATATGCCGTTGAATTCGATTTGCTAGTATCTTATTGAGAATTTTTGCATCTATATTCATCAGGGATATTGGCCTGTAGTTCTCTTTTTTTACTGGGTCTCTGTCTGGTTTAGGAATCAAAGTAATACTGGCTTCATAGAATGAGTCTGGAAGTTTTCCCTCCCTTTCTATTTCTTGGAATAGCTTGAGAAGGATAGGTATTATCTCTGCTTTAAACGTCTGGTAGAACTCCCCTGGGAAGCCATCTGGTCCTGGACTCTTATTTGTTGGGAGATTTTTGATAACCGATTCAATTTCTTCGCTGGTTATGGGTCTGTTCAAGCTTTCTCTTTCCTCCTGATTGAGTTTTGGAAGAGTGTGGGTGTTCAGGAATTTGTCCATTTCTTCCAGGTTGTCCAATTTGTTGGCATATAATTTTTCATAGTATTCCCTGATAATTGTTTGTATCTCTGAGGGATTGGTTGTAATCATTCCATTTTCATTCATGATTTTATCTATTTGGGTCATCTCCCTTTTCTTTTTGAGAAGCCTGGCTAGAGGTTTGTCAATTTTGTTTATTTTTTCAAAAAACCAACTCTTGGTTTCGTTGATCTGCTCTACAGTTTTTTTAGATTCTATATTGTTTATTTCTGCTCTGATCTTTATTATTTCTCTTCTTCTGCTGGGTTTAGGCTGTCTTTGCTGTTCTGCTTCTATTTCCTTTAGGTGTGCTGTTACATTTTGTATTTGGGATTTTTCTTGTTTCTTGAGATAGGCCTGGATTGCAATGTATTTTCCTCTCAGGACTGCCTTCGCTGCGTCCCAAAGCGTTTGGATTGTTGCATTTTCATTTTCGTTTGTTTCCATATATTTTTTTATTTCTTCTCTAATTGCCTGGTTGACCCACTCATTCGTTAGTAGGGTGTTCTTTAACCTCCATGCTTTTGGAGGTTTTCCAGACTTTTTTCTGTGGTTGATTTCAAGCTTCATAGCATTGTGGTCTGAAAGTATGCATGGTATAATTTCAATTCTTGTAAACTTATGAAGGGCTGTTTTGTGACGCAGTATATGATCTATCTTGGAGAATTTCCATGTGCACTCGAGAAGAAAGTATATTCTGTTGCTTTGGGATGCAGAGTTCTAAATATATCTGTCAAGTCCATCTGATCCAATGTCTCCTTCAGGGCCCTTGTTTCTTTATTGACCATGTGTCTAGATGATCTATCCATTTCTGTAAGTGGGGTGTTAAAGTCCCCTGCAATTACCACATTCTTATCAATAAGGTTGCTTATGTTTATGAGTAATTGTTTTATATATTTGGGGGCTCCGGTATTCGGCGCATAGACATTTATAATTGTTAGCTCTTCCTGATGGATAGACCCTGTAACTATTATATAATGTCCTTCTTCATCTCTTGTTACAGTCTTTAACTTAAAGTCTAGTTTGTCTGATATAAGTATGGCTACTCCAGCTTTCTTTTGGCTTCCAGTAGCATGATAAATAGTTCTCCATCCCCTCACTCTCAATCTAAAGGTGTCCTCAGGTCTAAAATGAGTCTCTTGTAGACAGCAAATAGATGGGTCTTGTTTTTTTATCCATTCTGATACCCTATGTCTTTTGGTTGGCGCATTTAATCCATTAACATTCAGTGTTATTATAGAAAGATACGGATTTAGAGTCATTGTGATGTCTGTATGTTTTATGCTTGTAGTGATGTCTCTGGTACTTTGTCTCACAGGGTCCCCCTTAGGATCTCTTGTAGGGCTGGTTTAGTGGTGACAAATTCCTTCAGTTTTTGTTTGTTTGGGAAGACCTTTATCTCTCCTTCTATTCTAAATGACAGACTTGCTGGATAAAGGATTCTCGGCTGCATATTTTTTCTATCTAGCACACTGAAAATCTCGTGCCAATTCTTTCTGGCCTGCCAAGTTTCAAAAGAGAGATCAGTCACGAGTCTTATAGGTCTCCCTTTATATGTGAGGGCACGTTTGCCCCTTGCTGCTTTCAGAATTTTCTCTTTATCCTTGTATTTTGCCAGTTTCACTATGATATGTCGTGCAGAAGATCGATTCAAGTTACGTCTGAAGGGAGTTCTCTGTGCCTCTTGGATTTCAATGCCTTTTTCCTTCCCCAGTTCAGGGAAGTTCTCAGCTATTATTTCTTCAAGTACCCCTTCAGCACCTTTCCCTCTCTCTTTCTCCTCTGGGATACCAATTATGCGTATATTATTTCTTTTTAGTGTATCACTTAGTTCTCTAATTTTCCCCTCATACTCCTGGATTTTTTTATCTCTCTTTTTCTCAGCTTCCTCTTTTTCCATAACTTTATCATCTAGTTCACCTATTCTCTCCTCTGCCTCTTCAAGCCGAGCTGTGGTGGTTTCCATTTTGTTATGCATTTCGTTTAAAGCGTTTTTCAGCTCCTCGTGACTGCTCCTTAGTCCCTTGATCTCTGTAGCAAGAGATTCTCTGCTGTCCTGTATGCTGTTTTCAAGCCCAGCGATTAATTTTATGACTATTATTCTAAATTCACTTTCTGTTATATTATTTAAATCCTTTTTGATCAGCTCATTAGCTGTTGTTATTTCCTGGAGATTCTTCTGAGGGGAATTCTTCCGCTTGGTCATTTTGGATAGTCCCTGGCATGGTGAGGACCTGCAGGGCACTTCCCCTGTGCTGTGGTGTATAACTGGAGTTGGTGGGCGGGGCCGCAGTCAGACCTGATGTCTGCCCCCAGCCCACCGCTGGGGCCACAGTCAGACTGGTGTGGGCCTTCTCTTCCCCTCTCCTAGGGGCGGGATTCACTGTGGGGTGGTGTGGCCCGTCTGGGCTACTTGCACACTGCCAGGCTTGTGATGCTGGGGATCTGGCGTATTAGCTGGGGTGGGTAGGCAAGGTGCACGGGGGCAGGAGGGGCAGGCTTAGCTCGCTTCTCCTTAGGTGATCCACTTCAGGAGGGGCCCTGTGGCAGCGGGAGGGAGTCAGATCCGCTGCCGGAGGTTTGGCTCCGCAGAAGCGCAGAGTTGGGTGTTTGCGCGGAGCGAGCAAGTTCCCTGGCAGGAACCGATTCCCTTTGGGATTTTGGCTGGGGGATGGGCGGGGGAGATGGCGCTGGCGAGCACCTTTGTTCCCCACCAAACTGAGCTCTGTCGTCCGGGGGCTCAGCAGCTCTCCCTCCCTTTGTCCTCCAGCCTTCCCGCTTTCCGATCTCAGCAGCTCTCCCTCCCTTTGTCCTCCAGCCTTCCCGCTTTCAGAGCAGAGCTGTTCACTTATGACCTCCCAGACGCTAAGTCGCGCTTGCTGTCGGAACACAGTCCGCCCGGCCCCTCCGCTTTTGCCAGCCAGACTCGGGGGCTCTGCTTGGCCGGCGAGACGCCCCTCCGCCCCGGCTCCCTCCCGCCAGTCCGTGGAGCACGCACCGCCTCGCCGCCCTTCCTACCCTCTTCCGTGGGCCTCTGGTCTGCGCTTGGCTCCGGTGACTCCGTTCTGCTAATCCTCTGGTGGTTTTCTGGGTTATTTAGGCAGGTGTAGGTGGAACCTAAGTGATCAGCAGGACGTGCGGTGAGCCCAGCGTCCTCCTAGGCCGCCATCTTCCCTCCTCATCTCTGCATGGTTTCTGAAACAGAGGGAGTTCTCAGTGTATGTAACTATGATGTTAAAGTGATGACAATGATAAAGGAGGACCAAACTTTAAAACAGGTAGAAACTGGAGGAAGATCATTGAGTGATGTGGTTGTCGGTGATATTGTGCTCCTGACTCATATTGTGCTCCTGACTTGGGACCCCAAGGAGAAGCCCCACAAGCTCTGTCAACATCCTTTTAAACAGAGTCTCAAGAATAACTGGCTCAGAGATTTTCTAAATGTTACCAGTCCCTTCTCTGCACACCCTAGCCCACTCATGCTTTAGGTCAGGTTGTTTGCAAAACAGACTCACAGATGGAGATCCTCGTGCAGAAAATTTATTGGTAATCTAGAGATTACCATCTCTGGGGAATAAAGGAAGTAGGAGTGGTGGAGGGAAGAATTGCAATGCTGTGCAGTTCCAACAAAACCCTCAGTCTAGAGGTGCCTGGGTGGCTCAGTAGGTTGAGCATCCCACTTCTGCTCAGGCCATGATCTCAGTTTGTGGGTTCAAGCCCTGCAATTGGGCTCTGTGCTGATAGCTCAGAGCCTGGAGCCTGCTTCAGATTCTGTGTCTCCCTCTGTCTCTGCCCTTCCCCCACTTGCATGCTGTCTCTCAAAAATAAATAAACACTACAATAAAACAAAAACAAAACTCAGTCTATCCCATAAGGAATGCTGAGGCCGACAGACTGTGGCAGGCAGAATTCTATGATAGCCATAAGATTCCTGCCCTCTGGTATACACTCCCTGTATAATTCCTTTTACATTCGGTGCAGGCAGAACCTGTAGATATGATGGGATATCCCACCCATAGTTAGGTTACTAATAGGTTGACTTGGAGTTCATCAAAAGGGAGAGTATCTGGGTGGGCCTGACCTAATCAGATGAGCCCCTAAATGAGCTTGTGCTCTTCCAGAAAGTGAGATTCAAAGCATGAGAGGGAATATGGCAAGGACCACATGGCAGGAAGCATCAGGCAGTCTCTAGAAAGCTAAGCATGGTCCCTGGTGGACACCCAGCCAGGAAATGGGAGCTTAGTCCTTTGGCCAAAAGGAACTGAATTCTGCCAACACCTAATTGAACTTGAAGGAAGACCCCAAGCTTCATATGAGACCACAGCTCTGGCTGGCATGTTAGTTTCAGCCTGGTCAGCCCTAAGCAGAAGATCCAGTTGTGCTGTGCCTGGACTTCTGACCTTCAGAACTGTGAGACAATAAGAGATGTAGCTTTTGCTTTATTTTTTTTTTTGATTAAACTTTTTATTTTCAGATAACTGTAGATACACATGTAATTGTAAGAAACAATACAGAGAGGCCCTGTGAACCCTTTACCGCATTTCCCTCAAAGGTAATATCTTAACAAACTATACTACAAGATCACAACTAAGATATTGGCATTGAGATAGTCAAGATACAGAACATTCCCATCACCACACATATCTCTTCCTTTTGTCCTTTTATAGCCACGCCCCCTTGCCTTCTACGTCTCCCAAGTGTGAATTATCAGAGAGCCCCCAGTGCAAGGGCAGCTATCTGTAGGACAGAGCTTAGTGCTTGAAGAGATACCTTCTCTTTAGCCTGTCTGCCATTCACCTAAACTCTGCTCATGTCTCCATATGGTTTTTCTCTCAAGCAGACTATTTCAGGACAGGCACACAGGGGCATTCAATATGTACTTGATGAATTGAACTGAACTGAACGTGGTTTTGCCAGGTTATTGCTTTCTTATTATTGTTTGTGATCTAATCTTTATTTTGGGGACTATTCTTCTCCCTGATCCTACTTACCCCAATATTAAAAAATCCCTCCCTTCTCCCTGCTTTACTATGTTTGGCCTCAGATTTATGGGAAGCAGGAGCCCTGGCTGTTCAGTGGCTACCCAGGACCCCTGGACACTGAGTCTGTGCACTAGGGTGATCCTGACAAGCTCTCAGAGCATTTCTTGGTCTGGGTGGTGATAGTCGTGGGGGCAGGGACTTAGCTGTCTTTGATGAGGATGGGGGACATGACACTCCAGTCCCTGCTTGTCCAGGGACACAGGAGTATTTGTTTAGTCAATGAGTGCTAATATTTGGTTAGATGAGAAGCCCTCAGGAAGTCATTCCAAGAACAGAGACTGATATCCCAGCCTTCAAGTTCAGTCCATCACCACACACCTGAGTGCCAAAGACTGAATTCTGTACCTTCCTTCATTGCCTTCCTTTTAAATATGCTCCTGAAGCCTTCTCTCAGCCCCTTTTATGTCACTACACAGCCGAGGCATCCACTCTTGTCATCCTCTCCACCTGACTCCTCCTTCCTCCCTTCTACCAGTCCAGGTTGTTCAAACCTCTTGTATCTCCATTTATAATAGCTAATTGGGAAGTCCTTCCAATTCCAACCTGCCTGCCTTTGAGTATTATCTGCTCACCTCTTGACCATGACAAACTGGCCTGGCAGCCTCCTGCCTTACATGACAGGAGCAATGGGGATGGTGTCAGCGGTGAGAAGACTGGCTTCAGGGTGGTCCTAGGAAGTTGTAAGGATGTGCCGGATGCTTGGTTGAAAGAAGAGGCCTTCAGAGTAGAGGCTTCTAAGAATCACATTTGAGAAGAAATAGAATGACATAGAAATGATGGCAGATCATAGATTGCTCTTTGCCAAGGATTTTGCTCCTATGATACCCTATAAAAAGAAATAAATCTTCTACGGGTGCCTGGATGGCTCATTCAGTTAAGCATCTGACTTTAGCCCAGGTCATGATCTCATCATTCATGGGTTCGAGCCCCACGTCAGGAGACTTGGGAGTCTCTCTCTACCCCTCCCCCACTCACCCACTTGTGCTTTCTCTCAAAACAAGTAAACTTAAAAAAAAAAAAAAGTCCTCCAAATTATATCAGCTCTGCACTGATAGTGGGTGGCCTGCTTAGGATTCTCTCTCTCCCCCTGTCTCTCTGCCCCTCCTGCACCTTTATTTCTCTCTCTCTCTCTTTCTCTAGAAATAAATGAACAAACTTTTAAAAAATAATTAAAAAAATAAAACTCTGTTAAGATCATACCCATTCCTTCCTCCAAGGTTGGCAGTGGATGGAAATCCTCTACATGGATAAGGTGCCTGGGTCTCATGGCCCCAACTCCCAGGGAGTAGCTGCCTCTTTGAACGTCCTCCCTAAGCCCTGTCCATAAATTTCTGTGTCCAGTCCATCCACTGAGATCATGTTGGGGAAGAGACACTCCTTAACTAGAGCACTTAGACTCCAGGCATCCCAGGCTCCTCTGCCGTGTGCTCCCATAGCATCAGCATTTCTTCATTCAAATGGCATAAGTGGCCATTTGAACAGATATAAGCGTAAGTGGTTGTTATAGGTCTGCCTTCCTGGGGTCTATCTGAGTCCTTCATTCCCATGTTATAGATCATAGCTCAATGACTGCCATAGGATAGATGTTCAATATGTTTTTTTGATGAATGAATTTTGCTAAGTCTCAGGGAGAGCAATAGAGAGAACGATTCAGAAAGCTAGTTGTAGCTAGGGAATGGGGCTTACAAAGTCTAGCTTACTCATTTCGAGCTTGCCTTCCTCTCTAGGGCCTCCCTACTTAGCTCCTACCATACCTTCACATCTTTTCCTTCCCACCTGGCATACTGCAACAAAGCTAGACTTTTCAAGACAGACCTATGGGCAAGAGAGGGACAGGAGATCCATCCCATGGTGGTGTCAATCCACTCTCTAAGTTTCTAGAGTCTCACATGAAGGGGTAATCTTTCCTGGTTAATAGATTCTGGGACTATCCTCCTCTCTAGGGATGTACACTGACTCTAGGCCAGAAGGGAAAATGGAGAATTACTAAGAAAAAATAGGTAATCAATTAACAGTGACTGCCATGGGGGTGGTGAGGAGGAAGAAAAGCATTTCTGAAGAGTATTCGCCTATGGCCTCAGCAGGGTAACCTATCTTTGTATAACAAAACAGTCTAAGATCTACATCTAGGGGGATTTATTTCATATGTGCCATTTAAGGATTTAAGGTTTCCCTCAGTAGTCTTCACTCCTACTCCTCCACTACAGAGACTTGAGGAGTGGAAAATTTTAATAATTTGTAATAATTTCTGATGTGATTTCTTTTCTTCTGAGATATAACAGAAGTTAAAGGAAGCAATGGCAACAGGATGGTATTTCTTTCTTTTTTTTCTTTCAAGTTTTTATTTAAACTCAAGTTAGTTAACACATCATATGGTGTTGGTTTCAGGAGTGTAATTTAGTGATTTATGACTTACTTATAACACCCAGTGCTCAACACAACAAGTGCCCTCCTTAATACCCATCAGCCATTTAGCTCATCCCCCCCCCCCCCCACTGATCTCCCCTCCAGCACCCTCAATTTCTTAAACTCAACTTAGTCTTTTTTTTTTTTTTTTTTTTTAGAATTTTATTGTGAGCCTGTGATGGGATGCTGTGCTGTTTGTCAAGCATCATTTGCTTGCAAGTGCTGGCAATGGTGATAGATAAACCTGGGACAGTCCAGATTGTTCCTTCCCACCTTTTGTCCCACCTGGGTCTGAAACATGCCCCAAAGGGAATTTGGCTCAGCAGGCACACCAGGACTCTCTATATTGGAGCTCTTTGATGGGAATCCAAGAAGGCTCTTCAGAGTACCCATGAGGGCAGTGGGTGATGTAGCTGGGGAAGAGCCTGAGTGGATTTAGGTTGATTCTGGGTTTGAACCAACATGGGGAGGGGTGCCTGGGTGGCTCAGTTATTTAAACGTGCGATTTCAGCTCAGGTCATGATCTTGTGGTTCCTGAGTTGGAGCCCCGCATGGGGCTCTGTGCTGACAGTGTGGAGCCTGCTTGGGATTCTCTCTTTCTCCCTCCCTCTCTCTCCCTCCCTCTCTCTCCCTTCCTCTCTCTCCCTCTCTCTCTCTCCCTCTCTCTCAAAAATAAGTAAACATTTGAACCAACCAACATGGGGATGTTTAGCATAAGAGGGAAAGGATAATCTGATCCACTTTGCCTCACCAGTGCCTGAGAGGGGGCTGCAGACCTGGAGAAAGAAGAACAAAATGTCTGGAAAGCTAAAACAAAAGTTGGGGAAAAGCAGTTTAGAGGGAGGGGAAGGAGTCATTGCCAGAGTGACATCGGAGGGGCACAGAGACTGAGCACTCCCAGCAAAGTAGAATATTGTCCTTGAATGCTCAAACCCCTCTGTGAATTTCTAGTCTTTTCCATAACTCAGAGACCAAACATGTTCATGTGACGTTTCTAAAACTGCGATTTGTTTCAAAATTGTTAGAAACAAGAACAGCTGGAGATGGGTTCTGACTTTTCAACCTGGAAAGGAAGGGTTTCCTCTCTGACTCAGTAATGTGACCAGTAAATTGAAACAAAGCAAGCATGAATGCCTTACCTCACTCAGAATGTCTCAGCTCATCTTCCTATGCTTTCGGCTGCTTCTCAGACTTAGGAGCATTTAATCTTTCACTTTCTCAAGGGGCAGCACATCTTACTTGAAGGTAAAGAACACCATCCTGGTTGATGGGCAAAGATTGAATTATCTAGGATGTGTTTGTTTTCCTACCATTCAAAAAAATTGTTTCACTAGAAGACAGAAAAATGGAAACCTCCATGGATGATTTCAGAAATGCCTTGATAATGACTTGGGAAGAGGAAAACCCATTCTGCATCCTCAGTCATCCCACTGGTGTCTGAGACAGAAGAATATCATTTTTCACTTTCTCCCTTGATCTTCTCATTCAATAAATCGTGATGACAATAGCAGCACATAATACTCACAGTGACCATGTAATTTAGTACCCAAACTGGGGCTCTTTTGAGAGCGAGAGGGAATGCTCATAATCATCACTCCTGGACAGCAGGCTGACACATACAGTCACTCTAATATCAATGGAAATAGGATTGATTCTCTAGTCAGGCCCATATTTCAATTCTAGTTCCTCACACACTTACTCGCCACATGTATGCAGACATGCTATTTCACCTCCAAAGCTTCACTTTGCTCATATTATATTAATACTAGTCTTGCAAGATTGTCATAAGGATTAAATGGAATAGCATATGTGAAATCACCTAGCATAGCAGAAGGGTGGCATTCCTCATATATCCACATTCTTTGCTTTACAGCAATATGCCAGGATTAGTGAATCGGTTCATTTATTCATGCGCCCATGAGTGAATTGGCTAAGCATTATTTAAAAACAATTTTTTAATGTTTATTTATTTTTGAGAGAGAAAGAGAGAGCACAAGCAGGAGACGGGCAGAGAGAGAGGGAGACACAGAATCCGAAGCAGGTTCCAGGCTCTGAGCTATCAGCACGAAGCCCAATGTGAGGCTCAAACTCACAAACTGTGAGATCATGACCTGAACCGAAGTTGGAGGCTTAACCAACTGAGCCATCCAGGCACCCCTGGATAAACATTAATGAGTGGAAGAGGTCCTCAGTGGAAGTCATACTTCTCCACAGAGGATGTTTTAGAAATTTGTGAAGGTGTACTTGGTTGCCATAATGATTTGGGGGGTGTTACTGGCACTTAGTAGGATGGTGTCAGGGATGTTAAACATCTTGCTGTGTACAGAAGAGCTCTCCGCCACAAAGGACGCTCCCTCATCTTTCATGGTCTCCTAGTGTCCCACTGGACATTCATGTAGGTTAAAAAAAAATAACTCTTCATAATGATCTGAGCCTAGAGACTATTTTTATTTTGCACATAAATGGAAAGCTTTTTTTTTTGCAGAATTCTAATATGCATTGGATTTTCCAGGAATGTGTCAGATGTGTAAATTAAGGGAAATTTGTACTTTGTTCTGATTTCTCACAATTTTGGGACCTCTCATTCCTAGTAACAATACCACCGTTGGATAGTAATCCAAATGGGAAGGATATGTTAGTCACTACCATAATGCACCTGTCTTAAACTGTATTTAAGGCCTTCCCATTCACATGATTCTCCATGCAGAAATTCACATCTTGCTCTCATGTCTGCTAGCATGGCCATGCCTAAGAATTTACATAATGAAAATCATATTATTTTCTTAACAATTATTTTTTCTTTTATTTCTCTTGAATAGTAGAGTGTTGTGGTTGTGGCAGAAACTTCTAGATGCTAACCAAAAGCTAGATTCTCCTTCCTTTTCTGGGCCCCCAACTAGACTCGATTTCCCAGCCACCCTTGTACCTAGTGTGGTCATGTGCTGAGTTCTAGCCAATGGCATGTGAGAAAAGTGGGGCATGCTACTTCTGGGCTTGACCCATGAAAATCTCCTACATGCAACCCTCCCCACAGATTGCTTATCTGCCAGTCCCATGATAAGAGCTAGAAATAGTTTCTATTGTGTTTAAGCCTTTAAATATAGGGCCCATTTGTTTTAGCAATCAGTGTACCATGGCTAATACAATATAGCCTTTTTTTCCTAATGTTTCTATATGAATTCCATTTTAAGATAGTGAAGAGGACACTTAAAATATTAGCTATAAAAGAGGGCTTTGGTCTGATAGGGCTGAGAGCTACTGGACTAGACAGTGCAAGCTTTTGTAAGAACTATAAAGAAGGATAGCACGTGGTTAGTACTTTATCAAGTTTATAACAGAGTGTGCACAAGTACACCAACACACAAATGTATGAGTTAATAATTAATTTGAGGCAGTGTATAACAAGAAACAATTGAGTTGTATAGATTTGGTGGCCTCCAAAATTTTCTCCATTAGTTAAGAACTTTTTTGAGCAAGCACACCCAATATATGTATGTTTCATAGAATTTAAGACACTATCAATTATATATGACATCCTTATCTTACATCGCATGAAGAAAGAAAAGTTTTGCTGCCAACCATATTGGGACATAAGGCTTTCTTTACGCATCAATTGTAAAATGGATTTCAATATGAGAGACATTAAAATGTGAAGCAGTGTGTGTCTTAAAATTGATGAGAATTGGTCATGTACTTCTAAATGAATATATTAGGTCTATTTAAGAACACACATGATGGGAGTTTTAAAAGGTTGAAATTTTATAAGCAGAACCTCTACTGCTTTCTTGTTGCACCCCAAAGGATTACCATAGACCCCTACTTTGAAGATCTCTAGTATAGACATAGGTCCTCTGTGGACTCAGAAGAGCAAGGGTTGCTATTAGCTGTCCCTGCATGGCTCTGGGTAAGTGGAACAGCATTCTATGTGAAAGGTATTTCCAGAGTACAGAAAAAGGAATGTCTGAATGGTGTTGGAGGGCAGTGAATAAAGCAAGGGGCTATCAGGGACTTTGATTCTGAGCCTTGGTGTTAGGGCCAATGGCAGAAGTAGGGTAGCCAGGAGAGGAATCTAATCATTAGGGAAAAGATAACATGAACAGAGGCCATGCAGTAGAGCTACAGGGTAAACAAATGCTAGCTGGGCTCTGAATTTAACATCAGCCTGGAGGAAGAACACAACACGAGATCTTGGTAGGTGCTGCTTAAGGCTGATCTTATAAGCCAGATATAGTGCGGTTTGAAGAGAATGGGTTAGGAGATCCTGGCTCAAAACATCTCCCCTACTGACTGTCACAGTGCCTGAAATTTCTCCTTTGAAAATTAATCCCTGTCAGCTAAGGGACCAAAGACCCCAATTAAAATGCAATTACTCCTAACAGAAGTACGGTCTTTGTTTCTTGTGAATTAATACTTCAAAGGGAACAGACTGCTAAAGGAAAACACAATAGAAATATAGTGGGAAAGCTGGAGGTAAGAAAAAGTAGGAATCCCAAGAGGAGAAAAGATCCTACTAACAGGAGATGTAGAAGAGCATAGTATCTACTGAAGAGACTTTTTTTTAATGTTTATTTATTTTGAGATAGAGAAAGAGAGAACAAGCAGGGGAGGGACGGCGGGGGGGGGTGGACAGAGGATCTGAAGCGGACTCCGCACTGACAGCAGTGAACCTGACATAGGGCTTGAACTCACGAACCGTGAGATCATGACTTGAGTTGAAGTCAGACGCTCAACCGACTGAGCCACCCAGGTGCCCCTGAAGTGAGTTTTATGTTCATAATCTGCATATACAGTCTTGGATTCTTCACTGAATTCCATATATATATATATATTTATGTATTATATAATATATAATTATATATATATTAACCACCTTGTGAGAAAACATACATATATATATTATATAATGCGATTTATATAGAACACACACATTGTATAGTGTACATATGTATTTCTGAGCATATATGATATAATACATATATTTCTGAGTTTTCTTACAATTTTTCTCTTGTGAGAAAACACCCTATATATGATATATATTTAATTAGATGTATATAATATTATGTATATTATATATAGTATAATATATATCATGTATATATGTATAGTATGCATAGTTAGGTGTAATTATTATGTATAATTAGTTTATTAAGAGTAATATAATTATATGTATCATATAAATGTGTGTGTTTTCTCACAAGGTGAGAAAAACTGTAAAATTGCAAAAGAAAAATTGTAAGAAATCTCACAAATAACCATTTTTAGCATTTTATAAATCAAAATCAAGAGATAAAATCATAAGAGAAAAGGTCATAAGGGAACAGACTATTTTAAAATTCTGTACAAAAAAAAAAAGCACCACCAAAATTAAGATTAAAAGGCAAACTGCAGGAAACATTTGCAGCAAATACAACAAAGAACTGCTCTCTTTGCTGTATAAAGAACTCAAGCAACCCAATGAGAAAAATGCAAAGAACCCTGACCGTAAACAGGCAAGATATGTACAGACAGGTCCCAAAGGGAATCTATTACTAGTCAACGATTATGCGGTCCACGAGGAAGGGAACACGTCTGTGTGTTCATCATCTTAGCTCTTTTGCCTGGGCCAATGCCTCTTACCTGTTAAATAAATATTTGTTGAATAATTGATTAAGTGAATTAATACAAGAAAAAAAATCAACCAAATTAAATATTTTTGCCCATCACTGTAGCAAATAATATTTTTTAAGGGGTAATATCCAATGAGTATTGTAAATACATGTAGTGAAAAGGACTTTCTCTTGTGAATTGATAGTCATGTTAACTGATGTGACTCTACAGGGAAGCAATTTGTCAATAATATTAACCTTGATGTGACAGAGAATTTCAGTGCTCACCTCCTCCCATTGTGTTGGAAGATGATACCTCCTCACTGGACTGCATCCCCCTTGGAGTCAGATAGGGCTGTGCAATTAGTTCTGGACAGTGGGTAATGGGCAGGGGTGGTGTGTGTGGCTTCTGGACTGATTCATTTGAGAAGCTTCCTCTGAAGATATAAATTAGAGAGGAGGCCTCAGCTGAGATGGTGAAGCCAGAGACTGAGAAGCCTGGACTGCTAAGTCCCTGTGGAGAAGACAGCAACTTGAGAGATACTTTTATACTAAGAAGTAGATTCTTATTTTGTTAGGTCATTGAGATGTTAGAGCTGCTTGTTACCACAGCATGCCTAGGCTCTTCTGATTAATATGCTTATGTCATTCTTTTAATGAATATCTACTGAGCTAAGCACCTACTATAAAACAGACCCAGGCATTCCATTTATGTGGAAGAAAAGAATCCTAAATATGGAAAAAGATATTTATACATGAAGATGCTCATTTAAGATTATTTTAAACCCAGCATTCCCATAATAGAATTGTTAGTTGCTGAAGAAAAACATATCACATGCACTTAGTAGATATTTATAAAGAGATGTAATAACATGGGAAAATATTTGTGACTGTTATCCTCATAAGCTTTCTATACATATAAAAAAATTGAAAGAAAAACAACCAAAAATGTTAAAGACTCATTCTGCTGGGTAACAAAAATGTAATTTTTCCTCCTTATTTTTTCTACAGTTTGAAGTTTTCTAAATATTTAAAAATAAATTGGCACCAATTCTCATAATAAATAACAGTGTTTCTCTCCCAATTACTCAGTTTTTAGATTTGTAACAAATAGATCATTTTATTATCTCATCGGTAAGATTTTTTTCTTAATCTGGGAGCAGATTTCCCAAGTTAAAATCCAGATGGTGGATGATCTTTGTACTTCTGCTACTTTTTTTTGTTTGCATACATGCAGAAAATGCAAATTGTAAAGAAAAAAAAATTCTATCCATTCATGTCTTTTAGAGGCATTGCAGAATGCTTACTGATGTTTTAAAATAGAGAGAATCTGACCTTGAGCAAGACCCTCCTCCTCTCTGGAACCCATTGTCCTTGTATGAACAATGTGGGGGCTGAGTCTGATGACCTCTAAGACCACTGCCAGCTTTCGCAGTTTGTGACTCTATGTTCAAGTGGAATAAGTTGATAATCTCATATGTCAGGGATGTCATTCAGCCAGGTTTTGGAAAACACTCATCTCATTAGTCTTTGTAAACAGATATCTATGGAAACTACTTATGTTTGTACTCCAGAAAGATAATCACTTATGAATTTATCTTCATGCAGTCTTCACAAAGATAAGATTGTGACCAGGCTAAGCTTCCAAAAGTGTGTACAAGAAGATACAGTTTTACACCATTTTTGGTAGCATCAGATAAAAATCATCCTGACAAATTGAGGTACCAGAGTTCCAGAAACTGCAAGGTTTCACTTGAAAATATACCATATGAATCCTGAAAGTCATAGTACTCAGTGGACACAGTTTCAGAAAATTTGAGAAAAATATACTGGGTTAGGGAGCAGAAGAGAAAAACTAATTAAATGCAAACAGCATCATTTTTCATCCAACCTGGGTCATTTTTATCCAATGATTCTGGAATACCAGTTTGTTCCTTAATTAGCTGTGCCTCTCTGGCACAGAGAGCTTCTGCATGTAGAAAATGAGGGACCTTAATCAGATGACATCTAAGGTCCCTTGCAGCTTTAATAATAGGACAATTGAGCTGGCATTTATTTTTTGCTATCATATGATGTCCTTCATCACTGATTAAAAAGAAAAAAGAAACAGGTTCTATGTTTGATATTGTCTAATAAGCAGAACTGATGTCTTCTAGCTAACAGTTCTTTACTCTTCTCTAGCTGTATTGTTCAGGGCTCTGGTTGCCAATGACAAAAGCTGAACATGGTTTAGGTTAACTTGAAAGGAGGTGCCTTGGCTCATGTAAGCAAATCACTGAAACGGCAGGGGTCAGGTGGCCAAAGGACAATGGATTCAGAGACTCTTCATGCTCTTTGGTGTCTGGGGCTCAGACTAGTTTCACTGTGCAGTGAGGACACGGCTATAGGCAGCTCTGGGCTCACATTCCTACAGCTTAGGACCAAAGAAGAAAAGTAACTCTCTTTCTCAAGTTTGAAAATTCACATGTAAAGACACTGATTGCCAAGCTGGGGTCACCTGCCCCAGTATCTGAGCCAATCACTATGCTCAGTGGCAAGAGAGATGATGATTTGCCAGCCTGGTTACTTGTCCAGTCTTTTTTGTCAGGAAGATTTGAGTCTATTATTAGAAGGAGTTGAAGGGAATGTTGCTGAGCAGAGAAACAGAATAGTTGCTGTATTAACCTAGTGTTGCTGTGTAGCAAATTATCACAAACTAAGTGGCTTAAAACAGCACCCAGCTATTCATAGAACTGTGGGTCAGAAGGCTGTCCATGGCATGCATCCATGATCTTGCACAGGTGTCAGCAAGGTTTTGTTCTCCTTGGAAGTTCAAGGTCATCTTCCAAAGTCATGTGGCTGTGGCAGTATTTAGTTTCATGCGGTTGTAGGACTGAGGTTCCAAGTTCCTTGACGGCTGCTCTTGGCTCCTAAAGGCCACTCGCATTCCTTGCCTCATGGCCCTTCCATCTTCAAAGCTGGACAGTGTTGAATCTAGCTTGCTTTTTGCATGTTTTTCACCAGGAAGGGTCCTATCCCTTTTAAGGGCTCACCTGATTAGATCAGCCCTCTGGCCCCAAGGTAATCTCCCTATCTTAAAATCAGTTGATTTGTTAGGTTAATTACATCTACAAAATGTCTCTTTAGGACTGCCTAGCTTAGTGTTCGATTGAATAACTGGGAGAAGTATAATGGGGAAGGGGGGTGTTCGACCATTGGGGGGCCATCTTAGAATTCTGCCCACCACAGCTGCTATAGGAGCTTAGGAAGTTTAAATCAGTATTGAGTAAACATATATCAAAAGGCCAGTCATCTCTAGACTAAGTTTACTTAAATCTTGAGCAACTAACTCATTTATTAGACTGCTTGCTTGACTCAGTGCAATCAAAATCAAAATAATTTGATTGAATAGATTTTTTTTTTATTAATCTCACTGTCTTAATTTTAGGAAGATAGATAGAAACTAAAAACAGCTTCCTTAGTTAAAAGCATGTTCTAAGCATTTTTGGCTTGCTCCTCCTTGGGATCACAAACTGTTTGATCCTATAACCTCAATCTGGTCCTCCTGTTATATACCCTCATGGAACTCTATTCTTTTCACTCATGACCTTTACAAACTCCTAATATACTGATGACACAGAATCTGTGTCTCCTGTTATATGCAGTATCCTCACTACTAGCACAGGGCCTGGCACATACAATAGGTATTTATAGAATGAAAGAGGACAGGTGCCATAACATGCCTTAGGTATTTGCATACTTTATGCTTAGGGCAGTGCCAGCACATGGTAGGTACTCAATCAAGGTGAAAGGTAGGGATGGGGCGCCTGGATGGCTCAGTTGGTTAAGCATCTGACTTTGGCTCAGGTCATGATCTCATGGCTCATTGAGTTAGGGCCCAGCATCAGCCCTGTGCTAATAGCTTGGAGCCTGGAGCTTGCTTCAGATTCTGTGTCTCCCTCTCTCTCTGCCCATACCCCCCTTGAATTCTCAATCTCTCTCTCTCTTTCTCATTCTCTCAAAAATAAACATAAAAAAATTTTTTTTTAAGGTGAAAGGGAAGGAAAGAGGGGAAAAGAGAGGGAGGACACAGTATTAAGCCTTTAAAAGAAAACAGCTAACTTGTGTCATTCTGATTGATCAAACTATATCAACAACTTCTTAGCATTTTACTTCCCCCCCAAAAAGAATTGTGTAAGGTGATTTAATTATTTTTGAAACTCACCAATCTTATGGGGTTTAATGGGCAAAGGATCCCACACCAAAGGCTGGCACTGGGTGTACCAGAGGGTGTTTATCTGGCTGGGCTCCAGACTAAAGGGCTGGCTGCTGGGGCTGTTCTCTCAGTCTGTTTTATCCTGAGCACAGTCACTTGCCAGCTTCAGGACTCTACACAGAGGAAGTATGCCTGGAGTCAGTTACTCCCATTGCAAAGCAAAAACACTCATCCCTAGGCCAACAGCAGACAGACCGGAAGGCACCCTGGGCTTGAAGAACATGGCACTGATTATATAAAAGATTTCCTCTCATGCCTGGGAGATCAGTCTCACTTGTGTGTTAACTACCCCCACCAGCCCCAGGGATCTGGCTTTGAAGAGGGTCTCAAGATTTCAGACATCTAAGAAAAAAAAATACTTTGTGGGCCCAAAATATGAGTAAAAATGTACAAGCAGACCATCTTCGCTGAAGGGAATTTGGGAAATACCTTCCAGGGCCAAGTGTCTGTATTTAAGCCACCCAGTCTGTGGTATTTTGTTACACAGCCGAGCTAAGGTACTTACTTACATTATGGCAATTATTATGTGTTATTATTTATTTAAAACATTTTTAAAAAATTTTTATTTATTTCTGAGAGAGAGACACACACAGAGTGCAAGCAAGGGAGGGGCACAGAGAGGGAGACACAGAATCTGAAGTAGGCTCCAGGCTCTGAGCTGTCAGCACAGGAGCCCGATGCGGGGCTCAATCTCATGAGCTGCAAGATCATGGCCTGAGACAAAGTCCGATGTTTAACCGACTGAGCCACCCAGGTGCCCCTGTTATTATGTATTATTAATTATTTGTATTATGACAGATTCTCTCACATACCAGGATCCTGTCTTATTTCCCTTTGCCCCCTATGGTGCCTGCCCACAAGTGTCTGACTATATAAAATCTTATTAAATGTTAAATCGTAATTACAGTTTCTAAGGAGTTTGTACTTGAATAATGGGGGCCAATGAGAGTTTTTGAATCAGAAATGGTGTTAGCTGTGTATTCTCAAGCAAATGACTTGCCCTTTGGAACCTCGGGTAAGAGGAATTAGTTGCACAAGGACAAAAAGGTGCAAAAACTCTCTGAGCCAACAGCATAATTCATGGCATAAATGTATGACAGCCAGAGGGGTTCACACTTGCCCCCTGCCCCTGCCACACACTCCCTGCAAGGTGAGAGCATCTGCTGAAAGTCCAGTCTGTGAAGTGCTTCTCTGTGTTCTGTTTATTGAAGCTGGACTAACCTGGCGACTGAGTCATTCTTTCTGACCCTGTGCTGCTGCTGTCTGGGCAGAGAAAGTGCCCACATGTGGAGGGGCTTTGAAATCCTTTATTGTGGGAAAAATCTATCGTGGTGTGCAGCTTTGCTTCTAGGCACTGTGTGGGCATGCCTTTTTAAATAGTTAAAATTCACTTGGCTATCCCACAACTACCGAAGGGGATGAAACCTTGAGTTTACGTTTGTCATATATGTTCTAGCAGCAATAAGGGCTACACACACACGCACGCACACATGCACACACGCGCACACACACACGCGCACACACACCTGTCCCTGCTGTTGCCATTCTATCCTTAGCATTGTTTCACTTATAAAGACCACAACACACTGAACCCTTCCTACAAAAATGTCCTAGCCGGGGAGTTAGCTGTGTGATAAGGATTTCCATATATGGGAGTGTGACTAAGAGCTGAGAGAAAATGTGGCAGAGGCTGTTGGCTACAAATCTTGGATAATTCCCTGAGAAGGGGGGGGGGGGTGGAAACAAGGATAACAAAACCTGTGGCGCACAGGAAATGCCTGGCTAACATAATGGCTGAGCACATCTGTGTGGGAAAGCTCACGGTCTCGCGGGCCCCATCTCCTGGCGGAGACAGGTCTCAAAAGTGTCCGCTCCCACTTTTCCCCTTTCAGACACCTAAGAGCTTCTTCGGGGACTTTTGAGAAAGACCTGGGCACTTCAGGCCAGGACATTCGGAACAGCTTTCCTCACAGGCTTAGCTCTGTGTCCCCTGCAAACTGCTAAATCCTTCAACCTCTAAATTTTGTTTTGAAGTCATAAATTTCTCTCCAGGCTTCCTGGTTTTCAGAAACCAGCACCGCACGTTTCATTTGTGAACAACTGGAAGAAAGCAACTTTACTGCCAAATGAAAAAAAAATGTTTTTAACGTTTATTAGCTTTTAATTTTACATAAAGATATGCCCTGTCTGCCAGGCGGAGGGAAGTCCACTAGAATTAAAGTAGCTTAATCTGCAGAGTTGTACTGGTTGGCTAGTCTAAAAATACCTCCACAGGCCAACACAGTGGGCTGAATTCAAATATAAACGAGAAGAGACGAGTGTGGTGTCTCTCACTTAGCTTCCGCAATTCAGCTGCACGAGCACATTTACCTTGCACACCTACCTGCAAGTCTGACCAAGTCTCCATCCTGCTGTCTCCAGCCCACACCCAGGCAGGGCGGTGGTGGTGGGTTCAGATGGACCCAGATTACAGCACTAGCTCGCCCCTTACCTAGGCCTGTGTCTGGGGACAAGTCACTTCACTTCACTGAGACTCACGGTTCTCACCTGAAAAGTAAGGAAAATGGGAAATCTCTCCCAAGAGATGGATCAGGATGAAATGAGATGACAGATGTGAAGCATTTATCACAGTACTGCTCCCTCTTAAGCTGCCACTGAATAAAAGCCTGTTGTTCTTAGGGTCGTCTGTCCCTGCCCAGGCAGCACTTTGGAAGACAAATTGATTAGTGGGCTCCACTCAACTTTGGGTATTTCTGATATAAACGAAATCTGCATAGTCTCGACATTGAAGATGTTAAAGCCAAAATGAGTTTCTTCCGAATGAGAACATGATCTGAGGAACTTTGAAACCATTCACAGGGTTTCAGTAATTGACTACGTATATTTTTAATGTGTCCATCGATATCCTCGTATCACTCAGGTTGAGTGGCAGGATGTCCCCCTCCCCACCCCACATGGTAGGTATGCGGCTGGAAGCCGCTCCTGGCCCAGGGAGAGTTGCTATCAGTCGTCTTCATGCCTGCGTTCTCCTTCCTGTTCACGGCAATTCACGTTTCTTCCCTCCTGAGTTCTCTACACCCCTACCTTTTCACATTTCCTCTCTCTTTGTACTAGAGACATTAAATGTCCAGACTAATGTTGCTACTGCTGCGTTTCTTCCTTATAGCGACTGCTTGGGTCCAAATCCTGTTGCTGAAGTCTCTTAGCCTCTCTGCCTCCCTTTCCCCATCTGTAAAATGGCTTGGAGTGAGAAAGTACCTGCTTCCTGACAGTGTTAGGAAGGGAAATCCGCTTGTGCCATGTTCTGGGGCCACGCGGCACAGTAGAAAGAGCAGGACCTGGACCTGGAAGAGCCTGGCTTCAAATCTTGACTCAGCCACCTTCTAACCGCCTTAGCACGTGGGCAGGACACAGTTACTTTACGCCTCTGGGCCCAGTTTCTCATTTGCAGCACAGAGTGGTGGACTGTCGCTTATCCCTGAGTCGTTTCCCATTTTTCTTTACCAGTGAAACCCTGATTTTGTTTGGAGCTGAAATGTGCCCCGATAAGATTTTTCATCTTCTCGCTCTCCCATTTGATAAGCTCTGGCCCATGAGCCATAAGTAGAGATCACCGAGTATAGCCGGTAGGAAGGTTGTTTCTTAAAAGGGCCTGGGCCGGCATGAACTTCTCCCTTTGACTCTTCTCCTCCTCCCTCTACGATGTGGACATGATGCCCAAAAGGGACAGCAAGCCATCCTGGGTTCATGAGGTGACACGTGAGGTGACACATGAGGCTGCCCACCCCAGACCTGAAAAATAAACCACAAGGCAACAAGGTCCCTATCTTTTCAGGTTTTCTTGATCAGTTTGTCTGTTATTGGTAGCCAAACTCCAAACAAATGCTTAAATGATACTTGCTTCCTAGGTCCCCTGTGAGAGTAAAAAGAGGTGAGGTTTGTGAAACATTTAGCACCACAACCAGCACTGAGCTGACTTCCCCCCCCATGTGTATTCCGTTCCTCCCTTTCTGTCTTCCCATTATGAATTCTCCCTGCTACCAGTAAAGGTCAAGGGTGGTGGGGCCATCTCATTTTGCTTTTAACGTGCCCTTATGTGTGGATTGCCCAACCAAAAGTGACCTCACAGTCAGATGTGACTTCCCAAAGCAAATATGTTTCTCCTCTGCCTCTGAACAGAGTCTCAGGAGAAAGGGAGCTAAGAGCCAGGCACTCCCTGCACCAGTACAAGGCATTTCAAGCTTTATGACAAATTCCAAGCCCCACACTTTAGGACTGACATTCCTAACTAGTGAAGGGTCTGAAAACCACTGTCCTATTGGCTACCTTTGGATGTTTAGTTTAGAAAAGCAGAAGTTTAAGGGGAACATGGAAGCTTTCTTTAAATATCACTTGCGCCCCTGGGGAGCCTTGGCTGACTTAGCCGTGTGGACATGGAAACAGCAGCTTCTAAAAACCTTTCCAGTTCTAGTTGAGATGCATTGTAGGTCCTGGGCTTTGAAAGGATGACCATGATATATTCTCAGTAAATAGTTAACTGATTAATTAATTAAAATTTTTTTTAAATGTTTATTAATTTTGAGAGAGAGAGAGAGGGCAAGGGAGGGGCAGCGAGAGAGGGAGACACAGAACTGGAAGCAGGCTCCAGGCTCCGCACTGTCAGCACAGAGTCTGACACGGGGCTCTAACTCAGGAACTGTGAGATCGTGACCTGAGCCGAAGTTGAAGGCTTAATTGACTGAGTCCCCCAGGCGCCCCTAATTAATTTAAAACTTACGTATTTACCCCTTATACTTTGTGAGAAAAATGCAGCCTGAGTCCACAATATCCAACTTATCAGTGATAACATGCCATTGTAGGAAATGGGGTTCCCTGGCTTTGGGGTCATCTGAAATCCAGCTTCACCTTTCTCTCCCTGTTGAATCCCTTTCTGGGAATATCCAGGGAAGACACCTTGAAGGGCTGAGGCCCACAACCTGCCCCAGCCCATTTTCAAAGGCAGTGGCTATGGAACTGGAATTGCTAAGGCCAGAAGGACTGGTTTAAGCAAAAATTATTTTTCTGGGCATCTTGTTTTATTGCAGCCAAATTAGCATCACACATGTCTGGCATCTCTTCCAAGAAGTCTATTCAGTTGGCCAGAAGCATCTGAAATGAAGCCTGAGCTCTCAGAAACGCTATGTTGACTGTACTTGAAGTTATTAAATCTTGAATGCATGGAAAAGAAAATGTCATAATGCTACCAGTGGAAAAGGGAAAGCACGCACAAAATCTACTAATGTGAAGACAGCATGTTGGGAAATGAAGCAAAAGGGAATTTTTCATTACTTGGATCTGGGTTTTATGTTATAGAAAAGTATCTGGCTACTACAGTTGGCTTTATGTATACCTCATCTATAACTACCTAAGCACTCCACTGGGCTAAAATTTAATCAAATATCTTGGTTTCTAGTTAGTAGATTTGTGGCAAGCATCAGTGATAAAATAAAAAATAAAACCCACCTGAAGTACTCCCACCTTGGGCGTAATAAATGTTCTCTTCTCAAATTCAGGTTGAAAAGAAGGAATTCTCTGATGGAGACAAGTAGAAATGGATTCTCTCACTTTTTATTTTTCGACTTACTTAGACAACATGTTCATTTTATCAAAGACTCTTGGCATTGAGTTTGAAGTTGCAAAGTATATCATTTTTTTGAGGTGATATTGGAAAACAGCATCACACCTTTTTTTTTTTTTAATGTTTACTTATTTTGAGAGGAGGAGGAAGGGGCAGAGAGAGAGGGAGAGAGAGAATCCCAAGTAGGCTCTGCATTGTCAGGGTGGAGCCTGATGTGGGGCTCAAACCCATGAACTGTGAGATCGTGACCTGAGCCAAAGTTGGATGCTCAGCTCCCTGAGCCACCCAGGCGCCCCAAACAGCATCACAACTTTTTTATTAACTTTTCCCCATGATCCATAAAAGTCAGCAGAAAACGTTCCCATCATCCTTCCTTCCTACACCCTGCCCCAAATTTACCTTTTTATTCAAATATGTCAAATTTCAAGTAAAGTCTTCTTTCTCAAATTACAAGAAATTTTTTAAAATGAAGTTAAGCCATATGACTTTGGCAGTGAGGGAAAGGTCTACTTTTATACTTTCATTATGACTTCTTTGGGTCATCCAAAAAGCTCTGTATTTTTATTTATTTTTATTTTTTAAAAGTTTATTTATTTTGAAAGAGAGAGAGAGAGGAGAGCAGGAGGGGCAGAGAGAGCAAGAGGGAGAGAGAGAGAGAGAGAGAGAGAGAGAGAAAGAGAGAATCCCAAGCAGGCTCCACATTGCAAGCACAGAGCCTGATGTGGGGCTCAAACTCACCAACCGCAAAATCATGACCTTAGCCAAAACCGAGAGTCAGATCCTTAACTGACTGAGCTACTCAGGTGCCCCAAGCCCTGTATTTTCATACATTTTTTTTTTCTTTCTTTAAGTCCTGTAAGAGTAGGTAGCATGTATTCTTTTAGGAAGGCAGGAAGAGGTCATGTTAAAATGAATCGGTTCCTCAAATGCACATCTGGATCCCTCCACCAGCCCAGCAGAGTGTAGTCGGGACTTTTGCACACTGCAGGGAAGGACCAGGGAATTGAGATTGAGGATGAACCAGGTCCACTGTATTTAGAGCTTTTCAGACAACACCTGAAATCTTGTGTTCGGTTCTGTGGGCCACATTTTAACTCAGTTGCTGTTAATCCAGAGAGCCTCCAAAGAGGCTGAATACCAGCCAAGGTGTGCTTAAAAGAGCTGCTGGTGTTCAGCATGAAGAGAGGTCCCTGTGGGGGCTGGGCAGCTGCCCCCGATGCTTGAAGCTCTCTCAGAGGCAAGATGGACAACATGATGAGGTTTAGTGTCCAACAGCTGAGATCAGAGTGGAAGGGAGATACAGGAAGGCCAATACCAGATCAACATGAAGAAACATTCTGACATGGAGAATTGCCCCAAATGAGCGGATCGCTTCATGACAAGGTAATCCTAGTGATCGCTGGTGTCTGTAAATCTCTTTAAAGTTTGCAGCACACTTCTATAGGTATCATCTCACTTGAGAGGTATTATTCTGGTTTTACTGAAGAGAAAACAGAGATTCTGAGAAATCCAATGACTTTCCCAAAGTCATGTATGTAATCATCCCAGAGTCTTAGAGGAAATGAAGGATGTCTTCCAAACAGAGCAGGTGAGCAGAAGATTTGAGATGGAAGGCAGACGTGCCAGCCTGCTGGTCCAGGGCTCACAGCTCACATCCCACTTCCTTTCAGCCTGTTCCTCTTATTAGAAGCTTTCATATTCTGTCTGGGGGGCTCACTGGGTCACCTTTCACTCCTCTTCTCCCAACCTCACACATAGCACTATGACATGGTAGTTGAGATTTATACCAGCCAGCTTGGAATCCCAGTGAGTTTCTTTTCTTTTTATTTCTTTTTTTTTTAAAGGTTTATTTTTTGAGAAAGAGAGAGAGAGAGAGAGCATGAGCAGGGGAAGGGCAGAGAGAGAGGGAGACACAGAATCCAAAGCAGGCTCCAGGCTCTGAGCTGTCAGCACAGAACCTGATGCGGGGCTTGACTTCATGAACTGTGGGATCATCACGTGAGCTGAAGTAGGATGCTCAACCGACTGAGCCACCCAGGTGCCCCACCCAATGAGTTTCTTAACCTGTCCAAGCCTCAGCTTCACCAAGGGTGACAGTAGTAGTTCTTATCTCGTAGGCATGTGCATCTCAAACAGAATTAACACCACTGGGTTTCCAGCTTGGTTTTACAGCCACCATTACCTAGGCCAGGCTTGTTATTACTCACTGGGAGCTGCAATAGCCTCTTAACTAGTCTTCCCAGATTCATCCATGCCCTGTCTGGTTTATTGTCCATTCTGTAGATTTGTGACCTTCCCCAAATGCAGATCTGATCATGTCACTCCCTGGCTTAAAACCCTTTAGTGACTTCGATTAAAATCTTTAACAGAGCCCATAGCATGATGCACAGGCTGGGCCCTGTGCAACCCCTGTGGGGCTCTGACCACACCAGACTTTCTCACACATCCAAGCTCTTTTTTCACCTCAGGGCCTAGAATGTTCTACCACCCACTCAGGAAGTCAGGTTGCCCAACCCCATCCTATATACTGTCAGAGTCTCATTTATATCCCTTCATGGCACTGTACCATTCACAGTTATATATTTATGTGATTATTCACTACAGTCTGACTCTGTAAATTGTAAGTGTCTTGAGGGTTTTGCTCACTGCTGTTTCCAAACATCAAGCATGGGACCTGCCATTTAGTAGGTGCTCAAAGATGTGTTGAATGAATAAATGGCTTCATAGGGGACACTTTCAGAGCAGATTTTTGTGACACATAGGGTGGAGGGAAGGACTAGATGTATTTCAAGGCCCCCTCCTTCTCTGGGATTAGATGATTCTATGCTTCTTTGCATGTGCTCTCACCCTTCTCCCCAGACATTACAGCACTTAGATGAGGCCAGAGGAGTCTTCCAATAAATCCTTCAGATATTACAAACAAATGACTCATAGAGGTAGAATATGAAACTTGAACTGAATACCATACAAATTCTTATCTTGACGTTATCTCTACTCCCACACAGAAAGGTAGATGCTTATTAGGTGTGTGCTGATTTGGGACAGGTTAATTAATATCTTAGGGCTTATTTCTTTATTATAAAAATTATTAGAGCTAGTAAAGAATTCAGCTCGATTGCAGGATGTAAGTCCATCATGCAAAAAAATAAAACAGCATTCCTTTGAAATGTAACTTTAAAAAGATATTATTTGTGACAGCAAAGTGAAATGTAAGGTATAAGGTATCTATGAATAAACATAACAAGAGCTCCATAACATTTTTTGTGGAGAAAATGATAGAACTTTATCCAAGAACATTAAAGAAGACCTAAATAATCAGAGAAATAGACCATATTCATGGATAAGAATACTTGATTTTCTTCAAATTAACCTATAAACTCGATAAAACTCCAATCAAATTTCTGAGAGAGCTTTTCATGGGCTTTGACAAGCTGGTTCTAGGATTGATGAAAAATCAGTAAGCTAAGAATAACCAAGACAATTCTGAAAGAGAATCAGGTGGTAGAAGTACAGAGGAAATAAGGTACTTTTAATTATCTGTAGCAAATAGGACAATGTAGTTTGGCACCAGGAGAGAAAAACAGACCAATACAAAAGAATAAAGAGCTCAGAAGTAGATCCTTGCATATACAGAAATAATATTTGGTGGACTTAAAATTGAAGATCAGAGAGAAAAAAGATGGTCTAACCGATAAGACTATGCTGGAACAGTTGGTTATCTGTGTGGAAAAAAAACTGGAAATAGAGCTCCACTTCACTCAGTTCTCTAAAATTAATTTCAGATGGATCAAGACATAAAAGTGAAGAGCAAATCCACAGAAGGAAATTTAGGAGAATATTTTTATGAAGGATTAAAAAATATATACAAAGTTCAACACATAAAAGACTGATAAATTTGAGTGCATCAAAATCTCAAGCATTATTAATGGGTACAGAGATTCAGCTGGGAAAGATGAAAAAGCTCTGGAGGCAGATGGTGATGGTTGCACAACAATGTGAATGTACTTGATGCCACAGAATTGTACTCCTAAAAGTGGTAAAAATGATGAATTTTATGTTCTGTGTATTTTACCACGGCTTTACAAAATTCTCAAACACTATTTAAACATTAAAAGGCAAGTTAGGAACTGGAAGAAAATTTTTTCAAAAGTGTCCACGATATGTAAGGAGCTAGTATGAAAGACAAGTACAAAGAGACAAATGAGGAAATTAAAGAATGGGCAAGGTCAATGAACAGGCAATTCACACAAGAGAAAATCCAAATGGTCAATAAGTATGAAAAAAGATGTCATGTTTACCAGTCATCAAGGAACTATGAATTCATGCTTCAATAAGATACCAGTTCACATCCACCATATCAGCAAAAAATTAAAACACCTGACGATATTGTATGTTGGCCTGAATATGAAAAATGCAACTCTCATCACTGTCAGGAGTACCCATTGGTATCAACCACTTTTGAGGTCTCTCTGGCAGTATGAAACTCAAAATGGCCAAACCCTGTAACTCAGGAATTCTGTTCCTTGGTAGCCATCCCAGAGAAACTCTTGTACCTCCGCCCAGCACAAAGCAATGACTAGAAGGGCAAACAAAAACATAATAACCTGAATATCCATCAACAGAAACACAAATAGGCAGTATGGTTATACAATGAAATACACTATAGCAATGAAATAGATAAATTAACCAGAATTTCATGTATTAGCATGATATACCTTTTTTTAAGTTTAATAATAAAAGCAAGTCTCAGAAGGATGTATACTACATAATCCTATTTAAATGTTTTTATGCAAATGAGAGTGCAAAATTTGTTATATAGGGATTCTTACAGGTGTAACAAAAATATAAAGACATTGACAGGAATAGTAAACACCAAAACCAATTCAGTAGAAGGAAGTGAGTATAATCTGAGTATGGTACACAGGGAGCTTCAGCCATTTGGGAATATCTAGTTACTTAAAAGGGAAAGTTGGTAAGCTGCTATGCATCATAACAACCTATTTTCTTGCATATCTGAACTATTTCATAATTTTTTTAATGTAATATATTTTGAATGGTTGATCCGACTTAAAATAACAAGAACAGCCACACAGAATTTTATGTGGCTTCTAGGCCTGTTCCCTGCTTGTGTTAAATTGGGTTTCCTCTCCCCTTGCTGGGCTTAGAGGTGCCAGGTGAATTCTGAGCCTCTTTGCTGTGCCTCCAGGTCCCCTATCTCCCTGGACATACTCTCAGTGGACCCTAACGAGTACTCAGTCCAAAAAGTTTGAAAGAGGATGTTTTGCTTTTAGCCCTGGGCTCCAGGAACAGGAAACTATACGCTCTTGCAGGGAGCTGGCAAGAGAAGGGGCTGAAAAGAGCAGATGGGGCAAATAGATCTGCACTTGGCTCAAAGGTGGGCATTTGTTGTGGATTAACCTTCACTATTCTGGCCAGAAGGAACACAGGGCTTTAGGTCTTCACATCAGGTATGCAAATAAAAGCAATTTATCTGCTGCACCCCTGAAGGCCCACAGGCAAAAGCTGCATGGCCTTCTATTTCCCCTCTGCACCACACTACCCACCTGTCTTTCAGTAGCTGCCAAGGGGGAAATGTCATAAATCAGCAGGGCATTTTATTTGTCTCTTGATGATAAGCTGTATAATAAGATGTCAACACAAGGTCTGCTTCTGAAATCTCCCATTCCATTGGCCCTATGCTCCTTCTAAGGAAGAGCGTAGAGATCACAGACACCAGACAAAATGAACCTGGGCCCATGATGCTGGTAGGGCAAGTGTGGAGCCTCCAAACTAGCCCCAGAGGGTGCTCCTAGCAGGGAATTTCTTGAGCTTCTGTCAGCTTGAACCCCAGACCAAGCCAACATCGCTTATACATAAATCTCACACACTGCTCTCTGGTTTCCTCACCATCCTGACTTTAATACCTGAAGCAGATCAGATCTACTTCATTTTGGCAAAACACTTTATAATTAAGCAAGCCCAAGGTTTGGAAAAGACGCTCTTAGCTTGGCTGGTTTATCTTTTGGTGCTAAGACTGCAGGAGCCCTCTGTCAGGGGTGGGCTGCCATCCTGTAGTGTGGTGTGTGATACATCTCATCGGCCTGCCTTCTGCCCTGAAGGTACTGTGACCTATAAAAAATAGTATCTCAGTGAAAGTCACCAAAACTTTGTGTTAACATAAACTTTGTGTTAATGTGAGCTTTCTTCTCATGGTTCTGTCTCAGGGCAGCCCTAATGCAAAGGTGAGGATGTAGGAAAGAGTGTGATGGTCAAAGTGGAAGAGAAGAGGAGTGTGAATTGGTGGGGGAAGGAATGGCTGCTCTGCAGGAGGCAGAGAAGACTGTGGGACACAGGGGTCAGGCCCAGGGCTGGAAAGTCACCCGCCCCTGCCACTCACAGAGTGAGGTGCTCCTGCGACAGGCTCATAATCTGATGCCCCAACCAACCAACCAGCACACACATGTGCGCACACACATACACACATACATGTGCGCACCCACATGCACATGCATGCACACACGCAGGCCTGGTGGGTAGGAGCATGGGCTCTGGCACCACACTGCCTGGATTCAGATCCTGGCTACGCCGCTTACCAACTTGGCGACTTTAGTCAAGTTTTCAAGCCGTTGAGTGCCTCGGTTTCTTCCTTCTCCCCTAAGCACATTACTAGAAATCATAGTCTCTGTTTCATGCTCATTGCCAGGAGGATGAAATGAGTACTGTGAGTTAAATATTAAGTACTGGCATAGAACTGAGACCAACGTCAGTGTTCCGTCTATCCAACTGCGAGGTTTCCCATTCCTCATCCTTTCCCCACTTGGCCTGTCTCAACTTGGCCCCAGTAAAACTCTTGAATAGCCAGGTGCCTTTAGGCCACACTACTCACCTTTCTCCCAGGCGGAGAAAGGTTGAGGGCCCAGGGAATCAACCACCCCCATCTCATCATCCCAGGTTTGGAACGGTTGCCACCTGTGTCAGAAGGAGGAGGTTCAAAAGGCCCATGACCTCAGTCATCAAGTGTTTTGGAGTCTTCTCAGGATGACTGAATAGGAGTGGATTCATGGCAGCTCTTGGCCATTGCTAGGTAACCTGTTCCCTCTTGTTCCACCAACCCTGCATTTGGGGGAGGCTGGTTAGAGTCTGTCCTATACTCCCTTACAGAAACGAGGATTGTGGAGATGGCAGTGTCCCACACTCTGAATATCTCTGCCCTGCAGCTCTGATCAGGGCCCTTGCCCCATTTCCCCAGAAATATTGTTAATGTTTGTTAAGCAATTAACGTGTGCTAAACAGTAAACATCTGTATTATCTCTAATCCTACCAACAATCCCATGACAGGGGTGCTAACTAATATGAATGAGGTTAAATATGACTTAGGGAATTTAAGTGACATAGCAAGGTCTTATCTCCCCTCATAAGCTTCACATGTAGCATGAACTAGCTTTAATCTGTTGTCCCTTATTTGTTCTGCTGGCCTCTCAGGCAGGGGTAAGAGAAGGATGAGGGGAAATGTGGCTCTTTTCCTTTTTTCTCCTATTTGTCTTGGCTTCCTGAAAACCCATAAAATGCTTACCCAGGGCTGAGTATATAGCAAGCTGTTAATGAATGTGAGCTATTATTATTATTATATATATTTATTGAATGCATTGTATCAGGCCCTGGGAGTGGGCCAAGAATGTAGGACTCAATCCTGTCCTCCAAGCACTGTGAAGACACTCACGCCAGAGTAAATTGCAAATGCATCCAATAACTGCTAAACCAGAACAGCAGAAGGAGAGTTACTCCTGGGCTGAGGTCATTCGGGACGTTTCCTGGAGGCGGAGGAAGGCTGGGGAAGATTTCAGAGAGAATGGAGATTGTCTACAAACATCATGGAAGGAAAGCAGGCATTTGCCATCAGGGCCTCCATTCTCAGCAAGACGAGGGGCAGAGTGGGGACAGCCTCCCAGGACAGGACACCCCGTGGTGATCAGAGATGTCCCTGCATGCCCAAGCCTGGCCTCTTGCTGTGCCAGGGAGCAGGGCTTTGCCGTCACTGTGCCCAGTTTACAAATGTCATATTTATTGGCTGCATTTCATCATGCAGATGCACCATAGTTTATTTAACCGTTCACTTTTATTAGGCTTTTAGGTTGTTCCTCAATTTTCCACTATTATAAATAATGCAGCAAGGCAGAGTGGTAATAGATGTGGACTTGACTGTCAAGGAGGCCTTTCTGGGCCACTTACTAGCAGTGTAACCGCAGGCAAGTGACTTAATCTTTCTAGGCCTCAGCTCCATTATCTATAAAATCAGAATGATAAAGCAACCTATCTCATTGAGTTGTTACAAGAGTCCAGGGAAACCACATTTAAGTTAAAAAATATTATCTATATACATATGACTGCTTATTATGTGCTTATTAGACGTCAGGCTCTGTCCTAAGTGCATTGTATTTTAACACATATGAGCCTCACGACTGCCTTATTAAGAAGAGTCTGTTACTAATATCCTTGTGTTCAATGTGAGTGAGAATTGCAGGAACTTCTCAGAGGTCACTAGCCAGAATGAGGCTGGTATTGAATGTAGGTAATGGGTCCCAGAACCCACATTCTTCACCACCCCTCTGCTCTCCCGCTCAGTGAGTGCTAGTTGTTGCTTCGTTATTACTGTCTTGCTACTGTTGGTGTTGTGACAGGGTCTTTTGGAGGCTAAGGGAGGCTCTAAGTCACTTTCTGTCTTTCAAGCTTCTGGTGGAAATGAGGAAATGCCAAAACAGGGTTTTTAAAAACACAGCGTATTTTAAATGTTTATATTTAACAAATTTACACTAGTAGTTGTTTAGTTTAAAATACAAAAATGCAAACGCTCTCAGGAACAATAGACGTAAGAGATAAGCCACTGGCCGAGTTTTCCCTGTGAAGCTTACGCCTCCCCAACACCCACACCAGGATCTTACCCAGAGAAGTGGCTTTGGAGTCTGGGGCTGGAATGAGAGGGAGTTGGGGCGGGGAAAGAGCATGAAAGCGGCTGGTGGGGGCTTGGCATGAAAAGCAAATGCTGAACATTCACTGTGTAAATATCAACATTTTAAGATCCTGGAAATACTGCCATCCATCCGTCTTTCTTTCTTTCTTTCTTTCTTTCTTTCTTTCTTTCTTTCTTTCTTTCTTTCTTTCTTTCTTTCTTTCTCCTTCCTTCCTTCCTTCCTTCCTTCCTTCCTTCCTTCCTTCCTTCCTATTTATTTTGAGAAAGAGAGAGAGTACACGTGCATGAGCAGGGGAGGGGCAGGGAGAGAGGACAGAGAGAATCCCAAGCAGGTTCCACGCTCAGCACAGGGCCCAACACGGGATTCTATCTCATGAACCATGAGATCATGACCTGAGCAGAAATCAAGAGTCAGATGCTTAACCAACTGAGCCACCCAGGCACCCCCACCCATTTCTTTATAAATGTACAGTTTTGTAGCTTGCTGTTATTTTAGATTCCAAGTAGAACTTTAAATTTTTGAACATGTGCCATCCTATTTGAACTTGGATATGCATGCTAAAATCACTACCACCTTTCCCCTCCCTCTTTCCAAATGAAAATATAGAATAGAATTCAGCAAGTATTTATTAGACAAACCCTATGTGTAAAGTGCTGTGCTTGAGGAAAGACATCAAAAACAGCCATTTGCTGAGCACATCATACATACTCTGCACCAGCATAAGCTTGGTGCTTCCCACACATTACGATTATTTAAACCTTATAACCACCCCGTGAGATCAGTGTATTCTTATCATCACCATTATACTGATGAGAAAATTGAGGCTCAAAGGGCAGGTCTATCAGATTCTAGGTCTGTTGGTCTACTGTTTAGACACTGCTCCTGTTGAAAGGTCCAAGTTGAAGTGATAGGTCGGACTGTCCCTTTATCTTTAAGTTTTGTCACCTGTCAAACATGAAAACTGGACAAGATTATTTCTAAGGTCGCTTTAAGATTCTAATTTGCTCTCCTTCAGAAGGATAGACATTTCATATAAACTGGAACTTTGTCTTTCAGATTGTGTTTTCCAATGGACTTCTACTTTTCTGCTTTTTTTTTTGAAGCTTATAACCCATATAGAGAAAAATGTATACATCTTGATGAATGAACAAAATGAACACCTACATGTAACCAGCACCCAGAACAGATTACAGGCTTCTATTTTAGTTTCAGGGATAAAGTGCCACTAACTAATTTCATTTAACTAATATTCATTGAATATCTACACCATGCCAAAATATGATGTAGTGTCAAGAGAATGAGAAGGCACACCACATATTGCACACCCTACAAAAGGCATATCTGATAAAGGATCTGTACTCAGAATATATGAAGAACTCTTAAAAGCCAACAAGAAGGGACACCTGCGTGGCTCAGTTGGCTAAGCATCTGACTCTTGATTTTGGCTCAGGTCATGATCTCGTGGTTCATGAGATCAGGCCCCACATTGGACTCTGCGCTGAGCTTCAAACCTACTTGGGATCCTCTCTCTCCTTCTCTCTGTCCCTCCCCTGCTTGCGCTCTCTCAAAATAAATAAATAAACATTGAAAAAATTTTTAAGTGAACAATAAGAAAACAAACAACCCTAGTTAAAAATATGTCAAAGACCTTAACAGACATCTTACCAGAGAATATATACAGATTGCAAATGGGCACATGAAAAGATACTCTGCATCATATGTCATCAGGGAAATGCAAATTAAAACAGTGAGATACCACGACAAACCTGTTAGGATAGCCAAAATCCAGAACACTGACACCACCAAAGGCTGGTGAGGATGTAGAGTGACAGAATTCTCATTCATTGCTGGTAGGAATACAAAATATTACAGTCACCATGAAAGCTAGTGTGGCTGTTTCTTACAAAACTAAGCATACCCTTACCATATAACCCAGCAATCATGTTCCTTATTATTCACCCAAAGGAGTTGAAAACTTTATGCCAACACCAAAACCTGCACTGCGGTTTGTGGCAGCAATTTATTCCTAATTGTCCAAACTTGGACGCACCAAGATGTCCTTCAGTAGGTAAGTGGATAAGTACACTGCCACATCCAGATAAAGGAACATTAATCAGCACTAAAAATAAATAAGCTTTAAATCCATGAACAGACCTTGAGGAAACTTAAATGTGTATCACTACGAAAGAAGCCAATCTGAAAAGGCTATGTGTGGTATGATTCCAACTATATGACATTCTGTAGAAGGCAAAACTAGAGAAAATAAAAGATTAGTGGTTGTCAGGGGTTAGGGGTAAGTTGGGGATGAATAGGGGGAGCACAGAGGTTCTTTAAGGCAGTGAAACGATACTATAATGGTGGGTCACATCATTATACATTTGTCAGAACCCTTAGAATATACATCACCAAAAGCAAACCTGAATATAAACCAAGGGCTTTGGGTGATTGTTATGTGTTGATGGGTCTTAACAAATGTACCACTCTGGTGGGGGATGTTGAAAATGAGGAAGAATTGGGGGCAGAGTGTAAGTGAAATTCTATACTTTTGGCTCAGTTTTGCTATGAACCTTAAACTGTGTTCAAAAATAGTTTATTTTTTAAAATGATGCAGAGTGAAAACTGACATTAGGAAACCCTAGTTCTAGGCTTGCCACTTTTAGACCTGGGACAAATTTCTCAATCCTTTCTGGAAAATGCAAAAATAAGTCTTTATAAGATCACATGCACCTTTTAGCTCTAGATCCTGTGTCACAACAATTATATTAAGGACCTTAGATCATTCCGCAAAGCATTTTGCCCTTGCATAACTGAATCCTCTTTATGTTTAATTTTCTCCTGTGACTCGATATGTCAAGGAAAATTCATCAGATTGTATATGTCTAAAGCCTTTCCACAACTGTTAATAGTACAAAAGAGTGCAGACTACAAACAAAATCGTGAAGAAAGCAAACACGGCTTTATTCCCTTTTTTCTTTCTCTTCCCTTAACACCACTTCTGTCTCCAGGGATCCTGGCACCTCTGGATTCTTCCTCTGCCTTCATAGAGACCTGCTGTCAGGAAGGAGCTCCGTCATTCTCCGTCACATACTTGCTTCACCCAGTTGGGGAGGATTCAATATGGCTCCTCTAGATGTGCCCCAAGGTGCTTGAACCAGCTCTGTAATGGTACTAGAGATGCAGACATCTGTTCCCATGCCCCATTCCCTAACCAGACTCAAGCTCCTTCACCAAGAGAACCACATCTTCCTCTGAGCACAGGCTCAGTTTACAATTTTGAAGAAAGTCACTTCACGTTCAAGTGTCCATTGCTGGTAAAGCCTGCTTTGTTAGCTTACTGTGAAGTACATGTGATCCTTATCATTTACGGATTCTGTGTTTCCAAATTTTCCTACTCACTGAAATTTATTTGTAACCTCACCAGCACTTTTGAGTTCATTCACGGATAAGTGCAGAAGTGACCTAAAGGTTGAGTCACTGAAACACATCTTCTCAGCTGGGGCCAAGCACGCCGATCGTGTCTATTTGTTTTCATTATGTTTCAGCTTATTTCAGTAGTGGAAACAAGTATCTATTTTGTGTGTGTGGTTCTTTTAGTGGCATTTTTTTTTTTTTGCATTTTTGTGCCCTTTTTGGTGATTTTGCTGTTTAAAAGGATTCAAGTACAGCACAGAAGGGCTGTCTAGTGCTCATCAGCACAAGAAGGCTGTGATATGTGTGATGGAGAAAATATGTGTGTTACATAAGCTTCATTCAGGCATGAGCTCAGGTGCTGTTGGTGGAGTTCATTGTTAACAAATCAACAACATATACTCAGTGAGGTGGCCTTAAACAGAACACATATAAAATAAGGTTATGTACTGATCAGTTGATAAAAATGTGACCAGAGGCTTGAAGGAACCTAACTGGACATTTCCCCTAGGAGTCAGGGTTCAGTATTTTCTAATTCAGTATTTGCTCTGATTTTATAGAACATAAATACTATCAATAAGGAAAATCAACTGCATGTGCATTTTTACAAGGAGAAAAGGCCTGAATCTCTTACAGGAATCCGATGACCATCACAAAAAAGTGGGTTTATTTGGTGGACAAAGAAGGTAGAGAGTGGCCAGTCCCAGGGACCCTGAATTCATGTTCCTCCCCTGAGTGCACACAGTTTAAAACATTCTGCTCACTTGTCCCTGAAACCTTTTCCAGAAAAGTTAGAAGAGCAACAAGGTGTCTTACTACTTTCCAGGTTATGATTTTACTGTGAAAAACCTAAACTTCATGTTAAAGTAAAAACCAATTGTTTTCAACACTTAACTCTATTAGAACAGTAATAAGTAATTGGCTTTTTAAACAACTTATTATGAGGAAGACAAAGTAACTCTTACTTAACCCTCAGATGTGCAATACTCTAAATTCAGATTCTTTATTAAAGACCAAAATACCAATTAAGTATTAAAATATGAATTGTACTGAAGCACCAAAGAACTCATCAGATGATTAATATTGAGCAAAACAACTCTTTACTGTTCAATAAATTTAAAGAAAAAGGCATCAAAATTTGCTACTTGTAACTTGAATCCTAGGTTCATTAATTTCGCATGCTTTTTTCCTCAAAATGACATAAAAGATGAGGGCAGTAACCTTAAAAACAAACAGAAAAAATAAAAATTATAAACAGCTGTTGCAATAATTCAACCAAATAGTTAAGTGGCATATTAGTTTCCATGGCTACTATAACAAATTACCACAACTTGGTGACTTAAAACAATAGAAACAAATTCTCTCAAAGTTCTGGAGACCAGAAGTCCAAAATCAGGGGCGCCTGGGTGGCTCAGGGAATTAAAGCATCTGACTCTTGGTTTCAGCTCAGTTCGTGATTTCACAGTTCATGGGATTGAGATCTAAGTGGGGCTTTGCAGCTTCGTGCTAACAGCACGGAGTCTGCGTGGGATTCTCTCTCCCTCTCTCCCTGCCCCTCCCCTGCTCACACACACTCTCTCTCAAAATAAATAAATAAACTTCAAAAACAAAAACAAAATCAGTCTCACTTGGCTGAAATCAAGGTGTCATCAGGGCCGTGCTCTCTCCAAAGGTTCCAAAAGAGAAACTATTCTGTATCTCTTCCAACGTCTGGTGGCTTATGGCAGTCCTTGGCTTGTCACCTCATCACTCTGGGGTCTCATTGGTTTCTCTTCCATGTGTGCCAAATCTCCTTCCTCCTTTTATCAGGATACAGGTGACTGCATTTATGGTCTCCGTGGATAATCCAGGATGATCTCCCTTTCTCAACTTCCTTAACTGAATCACATCTTCAGAGTCCTTTTTTGCCATTTAAGGTGACCTTCACAAGTCCCAAAGATTAGGACATGGATATCTTTGGTGGGATGTATTAGTCAGCCTACCTAAACTTAATATTAACTGTGTCTATGCACGAGTGACCTAACATAATGAAAAACTTAAGGGAAGTGCCTCTAAGAACAGCTCCTTTTGACCTGAGCCCCCCATACTTCACGGTCAGTTATGATTCTTTTATAGGAATGATGACGATGAGAGGGGGAACATTACTAAGCATCTGTCATGTACCTGTTCCTGTTCTAAGTTCCCATACATTGCCTCACAGAATCCTCAAAACTACTGTAGGAGGTAGAGTCATCATATTTCCTTATTCTACAGATGCGGAAGTGGAGGGCACTAAATCCATGTGAAGAGAGAGAGCCAGGATTCAGAACTAAGGGCGTCCATCCCCTGACCCTGCCTCTTTCACTGGGAGTATACCCTGGCTCCCTGGAAAAGAGTGTCTCACAGGCAGAAGCAAGTGCCATCGCTGCAGCCGTACAAAGAAGCCTCTCCTACAAACTGGTATGTGAAGTCCAGCTTCATTAGTTCCATATTACCATAAAATAAGATACTGCAGTAAGAAAATAAAAATCTCCTTTTAAGTTGCTCATGATGGGGGCTCAGTCGGTTGAGCATACGACTTCGGCTCAGGTCATGATCTCGCGGTTTGTGGGTTCCAGCCCTGCGTCGGGCTCTGTGCTGACAGCTCAGAGCCTGGAGCCTGCTTTGGATTCTGTGTCTCCCTCTCTCTCTGCCCTTCCCCTGCTCGCATTCTGTCTCTCCCTCTCTCTGTCTCTAAATAATAAATAAATGTTAAAAAAAAATTTAAGTTGCTCATGATGGCATAGCTGTTCAGGAGATCATTTCAAGTTGACATGAACATTCAGGCAAATCTCACCTTTCTGAAGGTGAATGAAGTCCATCTAACATACCAACTCCCTTCAATTTGGGATCCTAGGAATTTCTGTGAATAGCTATTGATGGCCATTGGCGCTGAGCCCGTGGGGATTACTGATGTTCACAGAATAGCGGGTTGCAGAAGCTGCAGATTCTTTTATATTTTGTTTTAACAGTGTAGGGGCAGGAGCGACTCAGTAAATGCCTGTAATCGAGATGCCCAGTGATATAAGCCAGACTTACTGCTCAAATGGAGTAAATAGCCTATAAAATGATTTTTCTTCTGAGCCAAATGTTGCACTCACTATCCTGGGACACACTGCCTCCAAACCTGGGCTCACACTGCTCTTCTCATCTCGATTGCTACCTCCCTCTAGCCCTCCATCATTACCTATTGAGTACCTAAGGTATGCAGTACATTGGGCTTGGTGCTGCCCATACCAAGGCAATAGGGTAGGATTTCTCCCAATGGTGGACCCTGGAGTTAAGTAACAGAAAAAGAACAGTAGCCAGTTTATCCCAACCCTCTTACATTGGTGAGAGTTAGTCATTCATTTATTCATTCATTCAACAAATATATATTGGGCATCTCTGCATTCCACGCCCTTAAGGAAGTAAAAAATAAAAAATAAAATAAAAAGATAAAAAAGGCATCTAACCCAGACTGAGAGAGAGGGTAGTGAATGCTTCGAGGAGGAATTATAGACTTTGCGTCATCTGAAAGGTGAGGAGGAATTATCTAGACCCAGTTAGAGGAGGGTTTCCAGGCAGTAGAGTAGCTGGATGAGGCTGGGTCTGGGGGAGCCAGGGAAGGAGTGGTGAAAGATAAGGGTGGGGAGTTAGGGGCAGAACTGGGAGGGGCTCGAAGGCCGTGTAGAGAATTCCAGACTTTATCCCAAGGAGGAATGTCTTACGAATTGAATATTATGATCTGCGTATGTCCCATTCTTCCAGCTACCTCGTGGTCCAAGATTGCTGCAAGAACTCATCTATCATGCCCACATTACAGGTAGCAAAACAGCAGAATGGAGAAAAGAAGGGTGAAGGCTGAGTCAGCAACTGTACAAAATCCTTACATCTTCCATACAACATTGTTGTTCATATCTCATTGGCCAAAGCACATGGCTACACTTATTGACAAGGAAGAGAGGGAAATATATATTCTAGCTGAGTACCTTGCTACCCTTATCCAAATATCTGGAATGGATATTTGGCAAATGATCAGATGTCTCTGTCACAGCCATCAATCAAATGAGACAAGGTCAGGATATCCTAATCCTCCAGGATGGGTGTCAAGGAACACCGTGGACATTGATGTGCCACCCAGGTCCCCCTTGATGAAGGACTTGCCTCAGCTGTATGGAGTGTTATCAGCAAAGAGCCTTCATCTGTCAGCACCTCCAGAAGAGCCTCTTCACCCAAGGAACCCAGACAGCCTATACTCAGTGACTGTTGATGCAGGACTATAAAGGCATGCCCATCTTGATCCAGCTGATGACAACCAACTTGGGAGTTTGGCAACTCAGGACTAGCTTCAGTTTTTCCCATGGAGTTGGCCAAGGCTCTTGTTAGACCACATTGTAGCCCGAACTTTCCCTCTGCCCACTCCGGCTTTCTTCCCTTCCTTTCCACAATTGGATGTCATGGCCACTCTGTAATAAACATCCTGTATGCCAAACTCTATCTCAGAGTCTGCTTTGCAGACAACCCAGCCTGTGGCAAGGAGGGAAGATATATCTACCTGGAGCTAGGTGTCGGAAACTGTATCTACTGAGAATAGAATGGGCTGAAAAGATGGAGAAATGCCCCTGTATGCACCTTTCCTTTATTGCATCTTCGGCCTGCTTCTCATGGCTGCCAGTATGCACGTTATATAGCATCCTCTATATCCCTTCCACTGTGTAATTATCCATTTAGGTTTGGATAACTAGATTCTCAAAATTGCTCAAGTTTGAAGTGTTTGAATAAGAGCAAATATTGGACGAAAGCTGGGTCTTCCCAGACCCAAAGTGCTGGAGTGTCCTCGTGGCAGAACTTCTGCCATGGCCAGCTATGGTTAGAGCCCTTTTTTGTTTCTTTCTTGGTTCTTGGGTAGGCCCCAGATAGGTGAGATGTGACTTCAAATGCAGTAAGTTAAGGGAAGGAAAAACAAAACAACAACTATGCGGTGGCATTTCTTATGCTAACTTGAGCCAATTTTCCTTGCCCTTTTTGGTACGTGTGGAGTTTAGTTTAAAAGCAGCCTCTCTTCACAGACAGCCCTTCCTCTGGCATTCTATCCACATGTTTCTGAGAGCTTGTCCACATAAAGGTTCACTCAGGATGGACAGAGATCACCTGGGCTCCTTGCTGTGTGTGAGAGGTGCTCATGACATAGGGAAGGAAATGGCCAGGAGATGCCAGAACTTCACCAGCCAGTTCTTGGGCTTTACCCCACCATGGTAATGCCTCCTAGCCAGTGTGCAGGAGCGATCTGCCAACATTAGACTGCACCAAAAACTTAGTAGTTAGAAATGTTTTTGTTTTCATTTCCATGACTCGGAGTAACCATTATTCATATAGTACCTATGAATGTACCCAGTTCTGAGAAAAAAAGAGAGAAATTTATGGCAAGAAAAGGGAACTTTGCCATCCATTTTTAGGGGAGTTTAACTTCTAGGTTAGTAAGCTGCAGATGTTAGCGACACGAGTCTGCATGCTGTGTGATTTTTGAAGCTTCCCTATTCACAGATCTTTCTGGCTTTTCCCGTTTGTCTCTGTCAACAATTGACACTGCAGTCTTTTTTCATCTGGGCCTTAAAAAATTGAATTTGTGATAGCACCTTCAGTCACAAAAGCACTTTTCAGGGCCGGGGTGTTGAGCAGTCCATACCAATTTTTTCTCAGTTTACGTTTGTGAAAAGTGCAAGGAAAAGATCATTTCCATTTGAAAAACATTAACTGAACTCACAGAAATGTGTAAATACATTTATATAAAGACTTTTACCCAGGGCTCCTGGGTGGCTCAGTCAGTTAAGCGTCCGACTTCAGCTCAGGTCATGATGTCATGGTTCATGGGTTCGAGCCCGCATTGGGCTCTATGCTAACAGCTGCTTTGGATTCTGTATCTCCCTGTCTCTCTGCCCTTCCCCCACTTGTGCTCTGTCTCTGTCTCTCTCAAAAATAAACATTAAAAAAAAAAGACTTTTATTCATCTTTGAATCTTCTAGGGCCTGCCACCTGGAGTATGGTAGACCCTAAATATTTGTTGAACGAATACGTGAATGAGCAAAGTGAGGAAGTGAATGGTTGTTGAGCAAATAAGTGAACATGAGCTCAATAAGCTTACTTGGGGAAGGATGCAAGAGGTACACAAAAGGAATAATACAGAAAAGATCGAGTGCTTTTGTGAGAAGGAACAATCACATCAAGTGAAGTCAGTGATGCCCAGTCCTGGCTGCCATGGTACAGTTCCCACAGGGCTTGAAAGATCTCAGAGCCCAACCTGTTAAATCAGTCTTGGAGGATGGCCCCAAGCGTTGGTAATTATTAAAGTTCTTCAGGAGATTCCAATTTCAGCCCTTCACTGGGACAGAAAGGTCAGGAAGGAATTCATAGAGGAAGTGGTTTTTGTGAATACCATTTTAAGGATGGATTGAGTTTTGACTTGTAAAAATGAGCAGGAATTGGGGAAGATGTCCTGACTTCTTGCCCTCCCAGCCACAATTCCAGCTGGTCTATTTTACCTAACCCAGACAGATGTTAGCAACTGGTAAGGGGGCCCCTGGCAGCTAAGTGGCTTTCTCCCCTCTGGGCCATATGAGATCGTGGCCACCAGTGTCTCGGGACTCAGGTAAGCTAGCCCTGAGGGACTGTCCACCCTAGGAGAATGTCTGTATCCACTCGTATAGCCCAACTCCAGCACTGCAATGGGAGGTTGATGCCACTCTATCCCTGAGGTTGGGAACTCACGAAAAGATGGGAAACATAAAAAGCCTCCTTCCTGTGGTGCCTTCACAGGGATCTAACAAACTACTCTTGGCTCCACTGCCAGCCCTCGGGACAGAGACCATGGGGCTTTCTAGTGCTCTTGGAAATGATACTACAGAGGGTTCTTAGCAGCTATACCTGAGCCCCAAGGAACAAAGGAAAATAATACGTCAGAGAAGGACAACAGCTAGAGAGAAAGAGAGAGAGAGAGAGAGAGAGAGAGATGATAAAGCAATTAGAACACAAAACATAAAGGCTCAAAAAAATTACCACCACTGGAGGAGACAGTCTATAAATAAATAAGAGAAGCTGATGAGATTTAAGAAAAGTTTCGGAGTGCCTGGGTAGCTCGGTCAGTTAAGTGTCCGACTCCTGATTTCAGCTCAGGTCATGTTCTCCTGGTGTGTGGGACCGACCCCTGAGTCCGGCTGACAGTGTAGAGCTTGTTTGGGATCCTCTCTCTCCCTCTCTCTCTGCCCCTCCCCTGTTCTCAGATGCTCTCTTTCTCTCTCAAAATAAATAAACTTAAAAAAAAAAGTCTTCAAAAGACAGCCTGGAATTTATTTTTTAAGTTTTTTTTTTTTTTTTTAACGTTTATTTAGTTTTGAGACAGAGACAGACAGAGCATGAAGGGGGGAGGGTCAGAGAGAGAGGGAGACACAGAATCTGAAACAGGCTCCAGGCTCTGAGCTGTCAGCACAGAGCCCGACGCGGGGCTCAAACTCACGGGCCGAGAGATCATCACCTGAGCCGAAGTTGGCCGCTTAACCGACTGAGCCACCCAGACGCCCCTGAGACAGCCTGGAATTTAAACAAACAATATGATTTCCAAATTACAGCAATTGAATTAGGTAATATGAGTAGGATAGTCAGTGGTGAGACTCCAGTCAGGGCCTGGAGGATCAAGCAGAAGAAACAAAAACCACAGAGCTGACACAAAGAGATGGCCACCCTAAGGGAAAACAGCAATTCCAGAAGGAGGAGAAACAGCTGCAAAACAGGCCAGAATTCAACAGTGAAACAAGATTTCCTGCCGATGAGGAAAGAGCAGGAACTGTCTTGGGAGTTTTAACAAATTCTATCGGGTTCACACGTAAAAAGAACAAGGAAGGAGAATCAGGTTGGCACTTCACTCAGCTGAATGGGAAGCTAGGTGCATAACATTTATGGACCTTTGAGAGCAAAGGACTGCAACCTAAAATTCTTATTTAAAGAATTAAAAAATTCAACAAAATTGATAACCCCCTCTCAAGTCTGATTAAAGAGAGAACAAAAAAGAAACAACAGAGGGAATGAAAAAGAGCCATCATCACAGATACAGAAGAGATTAAAATAATTATAATAGTTGATCATATGCTAATTCTATGACAATAAATTTGAAGATCTAGAGGAAATTACCAAAATCAATCCAAGAAGTGAAAACCTGAATGACTAATTATAGTGAGAGAGAGGAGAAAGATATTAAAGTTTTCTACCATTAAAAAGGGTATCAGGACAGATGGTTCCACAGCTCAGTTTTCTAATCTTCAAAGAACAGATAATTTTGATGTTAATTAACTTACTATAAACCATGGGGGAAAAAAATGAAAGCTTCTCAATTTATTTTATGAAGCAGGCATAATTTTAATACTGAAATCTGATTAGGATAATACATAAAAGGAAACTGTAGGCCAATCTTACTTACAGCTATGGATGCCCAAATTCTAAATAAAATATTAACAAATAAAATCTAGTGACGTGGCCAAAGAATAATACACTGTAACTAAGTAGAATTTAGTCTAGAATTACAAAGCACAACATCAAGAAATCTATCAACATAAATACCTCCATCAATAAATTAAAGGTGAAAAAGCTTATCGTGCTATCAATAGTTCCTGAAAAGGCATTTGATAAAATTCAGCTGTCATGCCTATTTAAGCTTTATGGAAAATAAGAATAAAATGACAGTTGTTAGATATAATAAAGTTTCTATCAAAAACCAATAGCTAATATCATTCTAATTGGAAAAATACCAAAAGCATTTCAATTAAAATCAAGAACCAGACAAGAATGCTCACTATTGCCATTTTAATTAAATATTTTCCTAGAGATTTAGAGAGTCAGACAAATATAATAAGGTAAGAAAATGAAGTGATTCATATAAATTTTGAAAAAAGAAAGTATTGGAATATTTCTTTTTGCTCATGCTTCTCTCTTTTTTTCCAGATTTACACCTGCTATTACTATTTAACTTTGCCTTGGATATGTTTAGGAAATACAGGAAGAACATAAAGTTAAGTAATTGATATGAATATTTGACATTTCTTCCAACCAATGACATGATTGCATTATTAGAAAGCCTAGGACACTGTAGTTTAAAAAACGAAAAACAAAAAACAAAACAAAACAACAACAACAAAAAACCCCCAAATTAATGAGGAATTTGGTAAGATAGCAAGACCTACAAAAATGCACACAAAAATTAGTCACTTCTCCATACTATAGTATGTTCATCAAAAACTAGAAATGAAAAAAAACCTCAATTAATTTTAGTGGCAAAATCTTTAAAATATTGAAGGAAGAATATAAAAGAAAGGTAGAGAGATATGTGAAAAAAAAAAAAGAAAATCTGAATAAATGTTAACACCATTTGTTCAGGAGAGTTAATATCACAAAAAATTTATTCTCCCCCAAAATATAAGCATAATGCAATCTCAGTCATAATCCCAGAAGGTTTTTGGACTGTAAATAGATTTTATTTTGAAGTATAGTATACATACAGAAAAGCGCTCAAATCATAAATGTGCCCTTGTAACTAACATCTCCATAAAGAAATACAGTATAACCAGTACCCCAGAACTCCATCATCATGCCTCCTCCTGGTCCATACCTCCCACCCAGGGGATCTACTGTCTTGACTCTTAATACCATTGACTTATTTTGCTTTCAGCAGTTTTGTTTCTTAATTGGATAAATGCACTTAAAATTTACATGGAGGCACAAATGTCCAGAAAAGAAGAAAAATAGGAAAAAGTGTAATGCTTTGGGAGGATTAACATTTTCAGATATCAGAACACTCCAAAAAACCATTGTCATCAAATCAAATCATTGTGTATTAGTACAGGAAGAGAAGGAGAGAGACAGGATAGGGGATTGAAAAAAATCAATCCCAGGACAGGAGAGCATTTACATGACAAAGCTGATCATTTAGGTCATCAGGGAAAATGATACTAGTTCAATTTAGGATTCTCCAAAAGAACAAACTGAATCCCATCTTATGCCATAGATAAAAACATTTTTTAGATACATTAAGGACTTGTTACATTTATATAAAATAAGATAGTAAATAGCTTAGAAGAAAAATCTAGGTTAATACATGGATCCGAGAGGGGATGGGAAACTCAGAACCTCTGAAAGAAAAGGCACATTTGACTGATTTAAATTGGAAATGCTTGGCAAAATATGATAGCCAAGTGATGATAGGTTGGGGGGGGGGGAGTTATACAGATGACAGAGAAATGATAAATAACAATAAGATAAGAAGAGCTTACTTCGCTTACGTTTCTTGAAAAAGTAATGGATCCAATTCACAATCCTTGTCAACACATCTTAAACTACCCTTGTTCACTGTTTAACTTTGGAGAAATGAGAATGTTTAGAAAGAGATAGAAATGGTGGTTGCATAAGGCAGTGAATGTAACTAAATGCCACTGAATTGTTGCCTTTAAGTTGTCAATTTTAGCTTATGTGAATTTCACCTCAGCAAATTATTTAGAAAAAAATACCCTCTGTCTCCCAGCCTGAAAGTTTTGTATCTATCTCACTCTCAACTCTACCAAAAATGTTCCTCCCGGTGCAGGCCATAAACCCCTTCTGAGGGTTCCTCTCTCTTCCTTCCCATGTTTCTGGTCCTGTGTCTCTGTACCCCCTCTCCCTAATCCAGATCTCAGAATCCTGGGTCACAGTCTGGCAAACACAGAATTCTCTTAGGGAAGCTCGGGGTGAGGGGAGGGACACATTTTCCCTTAACAGGTGGTTGGGAATGGGTGAGGGAAGGCTGGGATTACTCATGAGTAAATTCTGTCCCCTTCACATATGTGAGTCTAAGGTAATCTGGGGACAGGCCGCCTTCAGCAGTCTGCCTTCCCCCCACACCCTGAGCCCCTGCCCCCTTCTGTCACCACAGTTGTTCTCAGCCCTGGAAAGTCAATGCCTTGTGGCTAGGAGCTCCAGTCTAGGTTACTTTGGATGGGGACAGTGTACCCGTCTGCCTTTGGCAGCCTCAGTCTTACAGAACAGGTGGTTTTGTTTATTTTTTTGCCAATTGATACACAAAATTGTACCCTTTACTGAAACAGCCCCAGAGCTCAAGCACAACAAAGTACAGGCACAGTGAGATGGCATTTAATTAAGATACAGAAAATATAAGCAGTAGACATCATGAAGGAGCAGCAAATTGCCGCAAAATAAACCTTCCACCAGCCACTGCCATTTGGCTGCTCAGTGACAGAGAGGACAAGGAGACAGAAGTGTCCCTGGCTGATCTGCTCATCCTGCTCACCTACAGCAGAGCAGGAAGGCAGGAACCGGACCTGTCTGCAGGGTCTGGGGCCCCAAGGCTCCCAAATGGATAACTCCACAGCTGCCTCTCCTCCTCTACCCTTAATGCGGGTGCGTTTCCCTGGGCTCTTCACATAGGTCAGCTGTGTTTTAGGGAATCACTCTACTTACAGTATTACCAGAATCATAGAAAAATTTGGAAAGCCATTATGGCACAGTAAAAAGAACTTTCCACTACCTGTCCCCCACCCCCCTTTATTTAAAAGTCAAATTAACTTGGCTTCAAAGCCTGGCTCTGTCATCAACTGTGTTGAATGTGCACAAATCACATGAATTTTCTAGATTTCGTTTGCTCGTCTCTGGGGCCAGGTAATTGGTTAGAATAATGTAAAAGGTTTATTGGGAGTCTTAATTCACTGGGGACATAAATATGAAATGGTTGTACTTTTCCTAAAATTTCTCCCAAACTGTACTTAGGTCAAACCCTCCATTTCTGGCTGAGGAGAAGCAACTTTTACAGATCAGCCCTATTCCCTAGTGTTTCAGTCACCTTTTTAATATTAAAGTTACTTTTAGTCATTAAGATTTTGCCTTGTTCCTTTTAAAATTTCAGTCTTCTATCCATTTCAAATAGTTTTCCTTCCCTTTTAGGATTGTCAGATAAAGTATAGAATGCCCAGTAAATTACAATTTTAGACAAAGAATTTTTTTGTATAAGGATATCTCATATAATTTCTTTCTTAAATCTGACAGTCCTACACTTTCTCCTAAGCACAGGATATACTTTGGCTTTAGAAAAGTGGCTCCCAATTCAGGGAACCACTACTCATTCACAATTTCAATGCCTATAGGGTATATTGTCAGTGATACGGTAATAGCATTGTATGGTGTCAGATGGTAGCTAGACTTTTGGACAACATAGCATAACGTAGAGGAAGTTGAATGGCCACGTTGTACACCTGAAACTAATATGACATTGTGTGTCAACTATACTCAAAATAATCTTTTTGTTTTTGTTTTTGTTTTTAATTATTTTAGAGAGAGAGAGAGAGACTGAGAGAGAGTGCAATGGAGGGGCGGAGAGAAGGAGAGAGAGAATCTTGAGCAGGCTTCATGCTTAGCGTGGAGCCCTACAAGGGGTTTGATCCCACAACCCTGAGATCATGACTTGAGCCAAAATCAAGAGTCGGATGCTTAACTGACTGAGCCATTCAGGTGCCCCGAAAATATTTTTTTTTTAAGAAGGAAAATGAATGAACTCCTTTAGACATAAGACAAGTATAGGATAGTTGTTGCTATTCCCAAAGGGAGAAATTAGAAGAAATAATGTACCAGTCCCAAACAAGTTTTACATTGAGCAGGGCATAGGGGTGCCTGAGTGGCTCTGTCGGTTAAGCATACGACTTCAGCTCAGGTCATGATCTCATGGCTGGTGAGTTTGAGCCCCACGTCAGGCTCTGTAGTGACAGCTCAGAGCCTGGAGCCTGCTTCGGATTCTGTGTCTCCTTCTCTCTCTGCCCCTCCCTCACTCGCGCTCTGTCTCTTAAAAATAAATAAATATTTTTTAAAAATTTTAAATTGAGTAGGGCACATTTCATCAAAAGTCAAAGCTTAAAAAAATAAATAAATAAAACTTCAATACCTGGGTTCCACTCCAGACCAGATCAGTTACATCAGAATATCTTGGCTTATCAAGAATTTTATTTTAAATTCCCCAAGGGATTCTATTGTGCAACCAGGGTTGAAACTATTGCTAGGGTAAGGGTAGTCTGGCTTCCTCTTGTCCTGCCAACATCTTCTCCTTCCCAGCATGCATTGCTTTGGTGTTGCAGGGAGGAGAAAGGGGAGTCAGGTCTCATCTTACCAGACTGCCTGCTGTCAGCTAGTAACTTTTTCTGTTGGTCACCCCAGCTCCTCCATTTGACACCGACAGTCCATTAGTTCCCTGTGTAGGGCAGGTGTCCAATATGGATTCTCCCATGAGGTACATTTGTTGGTTCTTTGGTGGGCCCTGTGAGGGTCTTTCTTCTGCCTGGTCCCTGGTGTGGGGATGAGATATTAGTTTGCCTTCTCCAAACCAGTCTCTTGCTGTTGAGTCTCCATCCCTGACTAGACAGCCTTCCAAGGGGGAGGATACTGGCAAGATCACATAAACCACACCACCTTGTGCAGGGACCAGTTGACCAGCAGGGCTTGTCTCAGTAAGCCTGTGGGGTCTCAGCTGGACTCCAATGCCAGAGTTCTCTGAACTTTTAGAAGTGGGATACTTAGGGGCACCTGGGTGGCTCAGTCATTTAAGCATCTGACTCTTGATCTCCACTCAGGTCATGAGATTAAGCCCTGCATTGAGCTCTGCATGGACAGCATGGAGCCTGATTGGGATTCTCTCTCTCCCTCTCTCAAAATAAATAAAGAAACCTTAAAAAAAAGAAAGTGGGATGCTTAGCACTTGATCTTGGGTGAGGGCCCTGGTTCCCAATCTCAGGATTCCCTCTGCACCCACCGCCATGTTACGGGCATCATAGCTAATGTTTGTTGAGATTTTCCATGTGCCAGGTGCTGTGCTCAGCTGTTTCAATCACGACCTCTTTTAATCCTCACAACGGGGCAGGGAGTTAGGAATCATTTCCTCACTTTCAGATAAGTAAATTTTGGCTAAGAGAGTTTAAGTAATTTGCTGAAGGTCATCCAGCTAATAAGAATCAGAGCTCAAACTTGACTCCAAAGACCTTGCTTTTGCCACCGTAATTTATAATACTTACTCCCACCATGATATAATTTATGTGTGAAACTTCTCTGTGTGTCTAGTCACAGCAGGCACTCAGCAGATATTAGTTCTCTTCCTAGATAACCCTCAAACTGTCACCAAGCACACTTTTATAATGTTCCGTCCCTGTTACTGAGAAACAATTTAAAGCTTTTTTCATCACCCCCATGTATTAATCTGTTAATTAATTCACTCATTTAAAACATATCATATGTGCCAGGATCTATGCTTCTACTTAGAAGATAAAAATAATTTAGCATTAGTTTTTTGTGGCTGCCACAACAAATCAGCACAAAGTCGGTCTCTATTTTTTTTAAGTTTTTATTTAGATTCCAGTTAGTTAACGTACAGTGTTTTATTAGTTTCAGGTGTAGAATTTAGTGATTCAGCCCTTCCATACAACATCTGGTACTCATCACAAGCACACTTCTTAATCCCCATCATCTATTTAACCCACCCCCCTTCCCACCTCCGCCCTGGTAACCATCAGTTTGTTCTCTATAGTTGAGTCTGTTTCTTGGTTGGCCTCTCTCTTTTTTCTTTTCCTTTTGCTCATTTGTTTTGTTTCTCAAGTTCCACATATAAGGGAGATCATATGGTATTTGTCTTTCTCTGACTGACTTACCTATCTTGGTATTGTGTTCCCTAGCTCCATCCATGTTGCTGTAAATGGCAAGATTTCATTCTTTTTTTATAGCCGAATAATATTCCATTGTATAAATATACTACTTCTTCTTTATTCATCAGTCAAACTCGGTCACTTTAAACAACAAAGATTTATTCTCTCACGGTTCTGGAGGCTGGAAGTCTGAAAACAAGATGTCGGGAGGGCCGCACACCTTCTAAAGATCCTGAGGGAATATCTTTCTTTGACTCTTCACCCCATCAGTGTGAGTAATGGGGACTTTCTGAAGGATTTGAAACAAGGAAGAGTGACATGATGAGATGTTAGAAATACCACTCTGGAGTGAGGTCGGGGAGACAGGGAAGTTAGCAGGTAGCCTGGAACTTCTAAGATTTCATAGACTACTACTGCTATTATGGCTAGTAATTTAATGATAGCAATAGCATTATTTAAATTTGTCACCTTTATTATTTTTGCCAAATAAGGATTAAAGGGAAAACAAGATTATTTAAGATTTTATTTATTTATTTTTGTTTTGTTTTCTTTTGTTGTAAGATTTTGTTTTTAATGAAACACATTTTCATACCAAAAAAGTATGAAGGACAATCTCAGATTAGAGGTAAGTTCTTTGTTTGTTTATTTGTTTGTTTATAGCTTTTTTTTATTATGGTAAAATATACATGACATAAAATTTACAATTTAACCACTTTATGTGTACAGTTTTGTGGTATTAAGTACACACACACATTGTATGACATTCACCACCATCCCTCTCCAGAACTTTTTCATCTTCCCCAGCTGAAACTCTGACCCTCTTAAAGGCTGACTCTCCCATTCCCCATTCCTCCAATTCCTGGGGGCCATCATTCCACTTGGTCTCTGTGAGTTGGACTATTCCACGTACCTAATACAGATGGAATCGTATGATATCTGTCCCTTTCTGACTGGCATATTTCACTTAGCATAATGTTTTCAAGGTTCATCCATGTTGTAATGTGTCTGAATTTCCTTTTTTAAGGCTGAATAATATTCCATCATATGTACACATTCCATGTTTTGTTTAGCATTCATCTGTAGATGGACAGTGAGTTTGTTTCCACCTTTTGGCTATTCGGAATAATGCTGTTATGAACATGGATGTACAAATATCTATTTGAGTCCCTGCTTTCAGTTCTTTTGGGCATCTGCTCAGCTGTAGACTCCTGGATCCTATGGGAATTCTATGTTTAATTTTCTGAAGAGCCCTCATACGTTTTCCACAGTGGCTGCACTATTTTACATTCTTTCCAGCAATGCACAAGGCTTCTAATTTTGTCACCAATTTCCATATCCTCACCAGCACTTATTTTTATATACATATTTTAATAGTGGCTGTCTGAATGAGTGTGAAGTGGCATCTCATTGTGGTTTTGATTTGTATTTCTCTAATGATTAGTGATGCCAAACATCTTTTTATGTGTTTATTGGTCATTTGTACATCTTTGGAGAAATGCCTGTTCAAGTATTTACCCATTTTTTAATTGAGTTGTTTGTCTTGTTGTTGTTGAGCTACAGCACTTCTTTCTCCAATTCCATGGGTTGCCTTTCATTCTGTTGTTAGTGTGCTTTGACAGCACAAAAGTTTTTCATTTTGAAGTCCGATTTTCATTATTTTTTCTTTTGTTGTCTGTGCCTTTAACATCATATCCAAAAAGCATCTTTGTCAAATCCAGTGTCATGAAGCTTTTCCCTATGTTTTCTTCTAAGAGTTTTATAGTTTTATTTTTACATTTAGATCCTTAATCCCCTTTGAATTAATTCTGGTATATGGTGTAAGGCTAGGGTCCCACTTCATTTTTTAACATGAAGATATTCAGTTTTGACTTCTCTATTGTAAATAAAATTAGACTTATGGGGAAAATTATTCCATTGTCTTTAACTTTATTTGTCCCTTCAGATTGGTACAAATTTCACTAGGGTCTGTGGAATGATACCTGGAAACTCCAGTCTAGGAGAAAGACAATGATGGCCCGAACTAGACGTGAAGAGTGGGGTGGGGTGGGGTAGGGTGGGAGAGGTGGGGCTCAATTTGAGAGCTTTCTCTAATACAGAATTGATAGGATGTCATGGCTCATGGTATATGGAATGTGATGAAATTCGGGCAGATGTCTGTTTGAGTGACAGGGCAAATCATATTGCCTTTAATACTTGAAGATAAAATAAACCTTAAAACTGGCAGCCACATTATAATCCCTCTTGAAGAGCAAAGAAATTTTGGAGAGCCTGGGTGGCTCAGTTGGCTAAGCATCTGACCCTTGATTTCAGCTCAGATCATGAACTCATGGAGGTAAGCTCCATATCAGGTTTTTCACTGAGCACTGAGTGTGTGAAGCCTGCTTGGGATTATCTCTCCCTGCCCTTCTCCCCTCAAAATAAATAAATAAACTTACAAAAAAAGCAAAGAAATTTCTGTTTAGGAAACATCTCTAGTCATTCATTGGGGGGTGGAAGGAATAAACCTAAGCCTTGGTCTGAAGAAGGCAAGGAAAGGGTGAACTCATTTGCAAAGGAGATGAGAATGTTTTAGTTTAATGGAACAGGCGCAGAGGGAGAGGTGAGGGACCCAGGAAGATGAGGGAGAATAAAGAAGATGCAAGGAAGTTGGGACTGGAGGAAGGTGTTGAGTATGATGGTGGAAATTGTGCCTAAGGGGGAAAGAGAGCCAGATTGGAAGGGTTGCGCAGAGACTTGGAAGAGCATGTTAATATCTCATGTTGCTTGTTGTTCCTTGTGATCTGTAGCCACCTATACTAGCCTCAATTTCCAGTAACCATCTGCACAGACTCTGCCTTGTGGTACTAGTTCTTTGGGAAGACAAGTCAAAGAAAAAGGGAATAGGTACCTTTATAGATCCAAAATAGAAGAATAGTAAGTGAGGTGCAAAAAAAAGCTCTTTTCTCCCCATTAAACAAAATATTGCTCTTTGCAAGCCTGAACCGATCTCTGTGGCAGTCGGAATGCATAACGCTGATGAGCGTACAGTTGGTCCCTCCTCATCTCTGAAACAATCACTGAGACAGAGAGGTGAGGTTATGCTCTCATATGACACGGCCTACCCCTGAGGTTAGGAGCAGGGCCGACCCACCTACCACACCAGCTGGGGATGGTCCCTCCTTCAAGTAGGTGTACATGTCCTTGCTGTCAGCATTTCCTTCTCCTACCAACCTGCTGAATAGTTGCTGGTTTATTCCAGTTGGTTCATGGATGTGAGCCCTGACTCCTGGCTCCACCCCCACAGTCTTGGTGCTTCCTAGGACACAGCTCTCTCCTTGTGCCCATGGCACTGGGCTGTCTCCTGAGTCTCCTTGTCACATGATCTGCAAGTAGAGTAGCATCAGGGAGGCAAGATCCATTATAAACATACTGTGAAAAAATACATGCAGGTGGCTTAAGCCACACTTCTTATGCAGCAGAGAATCGGTCTGGATCATTTTTTATTTTTGTTTCTTAAAAATCTCTCTCTTAACCTTATGCAAAGCCGAAGAACTCTTTAGGAGGATGACATGAGTTTTCCTTGAAGGAGCTAATGTAACGTTTCTAAAACCTATCGTGTGTTTGTTGGAATGAACCAGGAAGCTACTTGTTAGCTTGTTTTCCTCTTTTTTACATATCTAGTTTACAGATCAAGAACTGTCTGGATTCTAGAATAGGCTCTAATCAGAGCTTTGCTTTTCCTTTACGACTAATAAACTCCTGGTGAGTGGGACAAATTCGTGAGAGCCCAGCATATGACCCCCACTCCTTACCATCTATGAAGTTTGGGAAGACCCAGCAGAGAGAGGAGACAACAGCACCCCCCCCCCCACCACTACTACCAAAAAAAGAGCAAGAGACCTGAATGACAGAAAAGATTCGAAGCTATTTGTCAAAATTCACAGCAAACAAAAGGAAATCCTGCAGTGAGAAATGTTCCTGGGCCACCAGCTTTTGAGGACCAGAAGGCTTACTTCTGCTACAGACGGCACACCTCTGTGGGGCCTTGTTCAAGTGCAAGCTGAACAAAGAGGAGATGGCTCCAATGTAACCTGACTTTGGAAGCAGAAACAGGAAAATAATGGATATTGGAAATCAAGGAATGAGGACATTGAATGATGACAGGATAGAATGTGCCTTCCCCAAACTGGAGACATTTCCAAGAAGTTGGCCACCTATGGATTTCCTGTAAAGTATCCTGGATCTTCAAGAAGGTATTTTGTCAGTAGAGACTAGGCTGAAATGATACCATGGAGTAGATTAGTGTCTTCATTTTTTTAAGATAGATTTTTCTGTCATAAAAAGTGACAGAAACAAATGAAACATATAAAGACACTACTAATCTAACCCCATCACCTAGAGACTGTAAGCAACTTTTTGGGTGTTAAGGTCTTTGTTTCATCTGTGTATGTATAGAAACCCTCAAACTTTCCTTCCCCAAATTAGGAAATCATATGGCATATTTTATGTTGTAACCTGCTTTTTTCAATTAAAAATATATAATGATGTCATTCCATATCAATACACATAGTTTCATATCAGTTTTTTAAAATTTCTTTTGTTTATGTATTTATTTTGAGAGAGAGAGACAGCACAAGTGGGGGGGGGCAGAGACAGAGGGAGAGAGAGAATCCCAAGCAGGCTGCCAGGGCAGAGCCCAACGTGGGGCTTTAACTCTCACAAAACCTTGAGATCATGATCTGAGCTGAAACCAGGAAACCAAGCTTAACCGACTGAGCCACCCAAGCGCCCCAGTTTCATATCACTTTTAATGAATGAGTAGTTTTCATTCATATGAATTTAAATTACTTAATTCCCTCTGGGTTAGAAATTTGTCTTTTTGCATTTTTTAATCGTTGTAAACAATATTATGGTAAAGTCTTTGCTGATAAAACTCAGGACACAGCCATGATGATTATGTTAGGATAAATTCCTACAAGTAGAATTGCTGGAACAAAGGGCATACGTGTTTTTAAAGAAGTTGAATAGTACTGCAAATTCCCTTTGTGAAGGTCGTACCGATTATACTCCTGGGTCCTGCCGGCAGCGCCTACACACTCCTGTCTTCTTACATTCTTAATAAAGTGCACCTTACAAGACATTAATTCAGGAGAACACTCGCCACGCTAATTAGGCAGATTTGAAGGGAATCACACATCAAAACTTTATTATTGCAGTTTGCTTCCATAGTCAGCCCTCCACACCCCTGGCTCTCTCTCCTTGCTTTCCCCTTGGCATTATTTGGGTACCCATCTCTCTCTTGCATGAGGCTTAGCTAGTCTAAGGGTAAGGAACATGTCTGAGGCAATTTGTAGTCTATATCCCTGAGGACCTATCCCTGAGTTTTGTTTGTGATTGATTTGTTAAATATTTGTTAACGTACATGAACAGAATTCAAATATGTAATTTAGATCCAGTGTAACTCAAGAGATAGAAAGTGACACAGCATAGGGGGAAAAATAGCATTCTGTAAATTATGAGGAGAATGAAAAGGATAGTTTTATTTCGAAGTCCAAATGCTGCTTAGCAAGAATCCTTACCGCTGGGTTTCTAACAAAATCCTTGCCAATGTTGCCCATAGTTGACATACTCATTTAGTTCGTAATTCACTTGTTCAGACTCTTATGAGCAGCATATTGAGCACCTAGCACACCGGGGACATAAAACTCAGTCACTGCATGCTCAGATTTTACAATGGATTTGGAAAGTGGAAGCATATGTATTGATGCATCAACAGTTATCTAGCAATCTAGCACTCGTGATGTGCTCATGGGATACAGAAATAAATGATACCTAGTCTGTGACCTCTAATAGTTTACAATCCCATGGAGAAGAGAGACTGTGGACAAATAATTTCACCACTGTATGATTAGTGCTCTTCATATGCCAGCACTGTGTCAGCAGAAGGCACTGTGGTGTGTGTGTTGGGGGGGGGGGTGCAAAGCATCAGCTTCAGAATCAGGCAGACCTGCATCTGAATTCATGACTGTCTGCTTTCTAGCTCTGTGTCCCTGGGCAAACCGCTTCAATCTTCAGTTTTCTTACACCAGGCTGAATGCACAGATTGAATGAAATAATGTGTGTGAAGGGCCTTCAAAACCTGTAGATGGTAAATGATTGCTGTTAGCAGGACATGGTCAGGGAAGGAGGGGGTACCGAGACTGGACCAGGAAAGCAGATGTGACGTTATGGGGCGTAAATCATAAAGAAAAGCATTCATGCAAAGGGAACAGCATGTGTAAAGGGGGGGGGCATGGACACCACTGATGTGTTTGGAAAGTTATCATAGTTTCATGGTATTATACCAAAAAATAAGAAACAAGGAAGGGCACAAAATGAGCAGGAAGACGTTGGTAGAAGACCGATCACAGGAGGGCTTTGTATGTCATAGTGAGAATGTGGATATTTCTCTCTACAGCTGTGTTGTCCAATACAGTAGCCACTAGCCACATGTGGCTATTTAAATCTACAAGAACTAAAATAGAATTAAAAATGCAGTTTCTCAGTCACATGAGTCACATTTCAATGGCCAGTTTCACTAGGCACATAAGGCTACCATATAGGACCGTCCAGGTAGAGAACATGTCCCTCACTGTAGAAAGTTCTATTGGACAGAACTGCTCTGGAACCTTTCTACTCAAAGTGGTCAGCAGACCAGAAGCGTTGGCCTCACCTGGAGCTTGTTAGAAATGCAGAGTCTCAGTCTCCACCCCAGATCTAGTGAATTAGAGTCTGCATTTCAAGAAGCTCCCCACCTTCCTCCCCCACCCTACCGTCGGCAATTCACGTGTACACGGAAATTTGAGGCGCACTGCTCTCTGGAATGGGGGGGCCATTGAACCATTTAAGCAGAAGCAGCATGGTCAAACTCGCATCTTTTTCTTTATTCTTTCCATTCCTGTCTCCCCATTCCGCCCCACTCCCACCCCAACCACCACCATTCTACTCTCTATCTCTGCAAGTAGAGACAGAATTTTCTTCCTGTGCTTGTCTTGTTTCACTTATGAGCATAATGTCCTCTAGGCTCATCCATGTTGTCACAAATAACAGGGTTTCCTTCTTTTTAAATGCTGAATAATATGTATATCATATTTTCTTTATACATTTATCTCTCAGTGGACACTTAGGTTGTTTCCATACCTTGGCTATTGTGAATAATGCTGCAGTGAATCTGGGAGTGCAGATATCTCTTTAAAATACTGACTTTGTTACCATTGGAGGTAGCATAGCTGGATGTTCTAGTTGTCATTTTTTGAGGAACCTCCATACTATTTTCCATAATGGTTATACCAATTTACATTTCCACCAACAGTGCACAAAGGTCTCTTTTCTCCACATCCTCGCCAACACTTATCTTTTGATAACTAACAGCCACTCTAACAGGTGTGAGGTGGTCTCTCATTGTGGTTTTGATTTGAATTTCTCTGATGATCTGTGATGTTGAGCATTTTTCATATATTTCTGTATCTGCTGGCCATTCGTATGTCTTCTTTTGAGAAGTATCTCTTCAAGATCGTTTTCCCATTTGTTAAGTGGGCTATTTTTTTGCTGTTGTTGTTATTGAGTTGTTTGAATCTATATTTTAAATTAACCCCTTATCAAATCTGCAAGATTTTTCTCTCATTCTATAGTTGTCTCTTCACTCTGTCGATTGTTTCCTTTGCTATACTGAAGATTTTTAATTTAATGCAATCTCACTTGTCTATTTTTGTTTTTGTTCCCTGTCCTTTTAGGGTCATATACAAAAACTCATTGCCCAGACCAATGTCAAGGAGCTTTTTCCCTATGTTTTCTTCTAGGAGTTTCAGGTCTGACATTTAAGAATTGATTGAAGAATCCACTTTGAATTGACTTTTGTATGTGAAGTGAGATAAGGATCCAATTCCATTTTTCTGTATGTAGATATCTAGTTTTCCCAGGATTACTTATTGAAAAAACTGTCCCTTTTCCCCTTTATGTGTTCTTGGCACCCTTGTTGAAGGTCATTTGACCATATATGTAAGGATTTATTTCTGGGTTTTCTATTCTTTCCATTGGTCTTTATGTGCAGCTTTATGCTAGTAACGACATTGTTTTGATTACTATGTCTTCAGAATATAGTTTGACATCAGGAAATGTGATGCCTCTACCCTTGTTCTCCTTTCATAACACTTCTTTGGCTATTTAGGGCTATTTAGGCTATTCTGTGATTCTCTATGAATTTTACGATTTTCTTTCTGTTTCTGTGAAAAAATGTCACTAGAATTTTAATAGGGATTGCACTGAACGTGTAGATCCCTTAAGGTAGGATGGACATTTTAACAATAGTAATTTTTCTGATTCATGAACATAAGATATCTTTCCATTTATTTGCATCATCTCCCATTTACTTCATCAGTGCTTTCAAAACCTGCGTTTTAGAAATCTGTCCTCATAGAAGGATAAATAAAAGGAGAGCAAGATTAGAGGAAGAGACACCAGTCTGGAGACCCTAGCAATTGGGCTGCTGTTTCCACTTTTGAACAAATTAGAAAAAGTCACCTCTTCTTTGTAGAAGCAACCTACAGAGGCTTGGTGAGTAGAGTGCAGGCCGGCTTTAAGCCTTGCTCTGGCACAGGCACCCTGAACACCGTGCATGAGCACACAAGAAAGCACGTTGGCAATTGTCCAGGTGTGTGATGAGGAAGGCCTACACGGCACAGCCCGAGGATGTTGATGAACAGTAACAAGGCACCAGTCTATGGGGTGTTGTTTTATAAAATGCCATGTGCTGTGGGTGGAAAGGGCAGAGGCTGTCATGAGAAAGTAAGGCTGTGTCCCACAAGGACCAATAAGGAGTGCTGGCCTTTTCATGCAGTGCGCTAATGGGCAGCCCTGTTCGGTAGTGTCCTGGCTTCATTTCACATCAGGAAAGTGATTAAACTAATTGCCTTAAACCAGTGCTGTATTTCATGTGTATAATACCCATAATTTGGGGTTTGAATATATTGTGGTAAATTATACTAATCACAGGAAAACTTCATTAAGCTAATATAGGTTTATTCAAAAGAGTGTAGTTTTAAGCAATCAGTATTCCCTAGTTTAAATGGTGCCTTCTTGCTTTATAATAAAAGATACTGAATACTTCAAAACTCTGTTAATTCAAAGTCCATTTTTTCTACAATAATGGGAGTTCGAGAGAATGTTAACCCATTTGGAGTAGAGTCACCTTTTAAAGCATGAGACATGATGTTAAAAAAGATTAAAAACAAAACAAAACAAAAACCCCAAAACACCTAGAAGCAACCTTAAGTGGAAAGAGTCTTTAAAACTCAGTTCTCTCTATTCTGAATCCTTCTGGATTTCTCAGACAGGCAAATTTTAAGTTATGCACTTCCAATTGCCTTAGATAATGAGTTGAAGCAGAGAAAATGTCTTTCATTTGCTACACAGGCTGTACACACACACACACACACACACACACACACACACACACACACCCTGTACTGGCAGAGCTCCGGCAGGAATTTGATGGCATACTCATTCATGGTCATTGAGTATATTTAATAAAAGGGTCATGTCTAGCATGTGGGTAGGGGCTAAAGGGAATTAACAAGGACAGCAGCACTTTGGGGCTAGCCACAGCTGGTAGCTGTTACCACCCTAGGCCAGAAGGGGAAACAGGAGAGGGCACTTTCTGAAACTCTGTGAGGGTAGCTGCAAGAGAAAGCTGACCACAAGAAGCTTTGACCTTTGGTGGAGGGATGCAACCAATTTACAATGACCTGCCAGCAAGGGAGTTGAGGGGATATATACCCCAACCTCACTCTGCCCTTCCTGTCTTCTTCTCCTGGCACCTCCCATTGGCCAAAACTAGTATATGTTGGTTGCCAAGTGGTAAAGACAACCATTGCTGCAGTCCCTTTAGGGGAGACTCCCAAAACACAAAGCAAGGTAGAGAAGGGTGAAGAGTGAATAGACAGTATCCAGCACATTTCACAAATGCATGTGTGCTTATACACAAACATACAGCTTACATTTCCATAACACCCTACAGTAAGCAAGTACTTTCAAATATTTTTTAAATATACACCTGACTCATAGCAGGTGACTGACTCCTCCCCCCCCCATATATACACACGCACACACTGAATAAATCAATGAAACATATTTTTTGCAACTGAGCTTTTTTATTATTTATAGCAATTAGGTTTTTAATATATTTTTTATTATGAAAAAATACACATGACATATAAATTACCATTTTGGCCATTGTAAAGTGCACAATTCAGTGGCATTAAGCACTTACATGATGTTGTACAACCACCATTATTATCTAGTTCCATAACTTTTCCATTACCTCAAATGGAAACCCCATACTACAAATTTATTTTTTAAATGACAGACTTATTTTGCATGCAAAGATTTGTGAAAGGCTAATGGCATATAAGATCTACTAAATGGTGCGACAATTTTCTTAGTAGTCAAGGATAAAAAAAAAACTTCAAAATGCTCTTATCTATAGAAGCATATTGAAATACACAGAGTAGTTACACAGAGTTACATAGAGTTAACATACTTAGAGTAGTTACTTCTAATATAGAACCTGGATATTTGAGGAAGTAACTTCCTCTTGATTACTTTGATTGATCAAGGTGGCCAGAAAGTCCATCCATTTTTCACTTCAGTTTGTAGAGAGGCTCATGCCTTGATGGCACCTCCTTCTTTCCTCTCCAAAGATGAAATAGCCATTTTCAATTCCCAGGCTTTGCTGATGAGCCCCAAATAAATTTCCGAAGTGTTCTGAGCAATGTAACTTCAGTCTCAGTCAGCCTGTTGATGGCAGATGGGATGTCTTGTCCTGGTTCTGCTGTTCACTAGCTGCCTGGATACAGGCTGGGGGCAATCTGGCCTCCCTTATCTCTAAAAAAAAAAATAATAATGGCTCTGGACTTTGATCCCTAAAGCCCCTGACAGCTCTAACATCCCTGTTATTCTAGGCTCTGCCCCAAAACCTCCAAAGCTTTCAGTGGAAAACACTCTTAGTACAAGCACTTCAAATATCTGGACACACAGTATTCACCCTTCTGATGAAACAGCCAGTGTGGAATTTGACCCTTTCAACAAATCATGGATGTGAAAACCAATGTTCTGTGTGTATAAAGCCAGGTGGGGACAGGTTTAGCACTTAGAGAAACATGGAAGCCAAATTCATTGACCAATAGAGTTTTGAATGGGTATGTTAATGATATAGAGATGCTAGCTCTGACCTTTTCTCAGAAGCAGCTTCCCCATTGGAGCTGGCAGACTACCACTGATCCATCCCCACCTGGTCTCCTTGGTAACCAAGGGCCTAGATCTGTGAGGTGTTTGCAGAGCATCTGGGCAGCGTTAAGGTGCAGACCACTGCTATCAGAGATCGAGCCCATAGCCTTGGCTTCTGAAGACCCTAATCTAATTAAAGAATTGGCAGCCTTTCGTGAGTTCAAGCCCTGTGTCAGACTCTGTGCTGACATCTCAGAGCCTGGAGCCTGCTTCCGTTTCTGTGTGTCCCTCTCTCTCTGCCCCTCCTCGGCTTGCACTTTATCTCCCTCTGTCTTTCAAAAATAAACAAACGTTAAAAAAAATAAATAAATAAAAAAAAGAAGAATTGGCAGCCACAGGCAGGGAGGTGGAGCACCCAGTAATGCTGGTGAGTCAAGTTAGCACAGTGATGGAGAACACAGGCTCTGGAACCATACTGGTTGAGACTAAATACCAATGTGTCTCTTACCAGTGGAAGAACCTTGCACAGGTTTTAATTTGCCTTTCTGGGACTCAGTTTCCTGATTTGTAACATGAACTGAATACAAGTAACTTCTTCATGCAGGTGTTGAAAGGATTAAATACATTTAAATACTGAAAGTACCTAGAGTTGTATACAGCAAGAGCTCAATATGAACCGACCAACAGTAGTAACAATGCAATGATTATGGAACACCAGTAAAAAAAAAATAGAGCTTTTTCTGGGGCACCTGGGTGGTGCAGTCGGTTAAGCGTCCGACTTCAGCCAGGTCACGATCTCGCGGCCCGTGAGTTCGAGCCCCGCGTCAGGCTCTGGGCTGATGGCTCAGAGCCTGGAGCCTGTTTCCCATTCTGTGTCTCCCTCTCTCTCTGCCCCGCCCCTGTTCATGCTCTGTCTCTCTCTGTCCCAAAAATAAATAAATGTTAAAAAAAAAAATAGAGCTTTTTCAAAATGACCATGTGCAGAATTGTTTTAGGGAGATTATAGGAAAGATGGTAGGACTTCAAAACTGCAGTTGGAAAACCCTCTGCTATGTTCCCATAACAAATATACAAGTTTAGACAAACAGGGCAGGGATTTGAACAGCAGCAAAAAATCGAGAAGGTCAACATCCGTGACTTTGGCATCAGACAGATATGAGTTGGCATCCTAGCTCTGTAGATTAGTAGCTGTGTGAATTTGGGTAGCTCAATCTAAGCCTTGCTTTCCTCAAATTACAGTAGGGAGAATAGCAGTACTACCCTATAGGGTGGTGCTAATGATTTAGGGAGAATGCATGAAAAATGCTCAGCACACTGCCTGGAATGAAGTGAGTGGTCAATAAACATGAATGACTATTATTACAAGGTCCAATTGTGTCCCATTAGGCCCCGGTTTTTTCCCATATCCCTAAGTTTATATCTTTATTCATTCATTTCATCTGTCAAACATTGGTCAGTGCTGTTGTGTCTGTCACTAAATGGATTCAGGGAGCTCAGAAATAATGATGAGGTGAAGTTCATGCTCTTGGTCTAGTCTGGAGGTGATTCATAGATCCACCAAGTAACAGGAGAGTCACCTTGGGGCACTCCTTGCACAGGTGTGAGATTACAGAGAGGGGAGCAGCGGGGCATGGTTGGGGTGGGGGTGGGCAGTGAGGCTGTTCAGGACTAAAGGGGGCACCTAGAAGATGGTCGTAATGGCTGAGGAGAGGCAGTGGTGTCCAGTGGTGAGGATCTGAGACCTTCATCTCAGACACCCGATGCTCTCAATCCCAGATCTGCCCCCATGAGCTCATGTGATCTTGCTTAAGTCACTTTATCCCTCTTTGCCTCAGTTTCCTCAACTGTAAAATGGTGAAATGATAATACTTAGAGAATTAAATGCGTTAAAAACCTGTGAGGCACTGAAGAGCACCTAGATTGTAGTAAAAGTTACTATTACAGCATGGGTAAGAGAGAGGGATAATTTTTTTGGTAGATAAGATATCAGGACCTTTGCTTTTTGGCTTGTTTTGGTTTGCTTTTTAACTAGATATGCCCATGTAATGCTGCCACTGGGCCCCTCAGAGTCTAGAAAGATGGATCCTCTTAATCTATCCCCAGTCTTATTCGTGGCTTATCAAAAACACGTGTGGCTCCCAAAGTTTGGTGTAAATATTTATTTACCTTCTCTTTGGGCCACTTTTCAGCAAGTGCTGCCTCAATACTACACGGCCACACAGAAGCCGCTTCTCCTTGGCCACCTACCCTTTCACCGTCTCCACACTCATCTCCATTGGGTTCCAGCCCCATCCTGTCATTGCTCCTGGGCGGTGGAGCTAGTGAAGGCCATCTCTCAGGGCTCCCACCATTCCTTAACCGGGGTCCTGTTTGCCTGCGTTTATGTGGCACCCACTACATTAGCTAGCCTCTTTCAAGCTAAAACCAATCACCTCCCATAGTATTTTATTGTAAGTAGACCCCCCCTCCCCACTAAGGGAGAACCAGGAGGGACATTGGGGGTGGACACAGTGTTGAATGTCCAGAAAATATAGTAAGAAATTTCCTGCTCAATTCCCCACTCTCAAGTCTGGCATAAAGAATGTTTCATGGCTTTCTTTATACGGTCACCCAAGGCCAAGCTTAAGCCCCTAAAGCGGAATTTAGGAGGGTTAGGGGTTTGACAGAGGGCTCGCATTGCTGAAGAGCAGCTGGATAGAAACATCACCCGCTGCCCCCATTGGGATTCTGATTCCAGCATCATCAAAAGTCCTATCATCCCAGCGACTCAGTGAGCAGCTCCGCACAGTATGTCACCATGATGCTCGTCGCTGGATGCATTTGGCTTCGCCGGCCATATGGCAGTGCGGAAGAGCTCCTTTGTAGTTTGATGGTCTGGAAACAACCAAGTCTCTCCTCACATTCTGTGTTGCTGGCTCATTTCTGTTTGGGAAAAGCTAATGCTGCCAGGGCTTACCTTGCCCTTGACACTGCTGAAGGAGCCTTACGAATGGATCCTTTTCATCTCTCAGGCACAGATATCTTCACTTTATAAGGCAGATGGGTAGGGAGCAGTAGTTCAGAAGCACTTAGCAATCAGCAAGCAGCATTTCTTGAACAACAAATATAAACACTCCAAATGGCTCAGTCTAGTGGGGGAGAGAGATGAGGAAAATGTCAATCACAGGAAAATGGGAAAATACATAGTGGAGGGGTATGTGGGAGGCCATGGGAGCTAAGAGAGCCAGAAATAGTTTCCAAAAGCGAGATCAAGTTGAGTTATAAAAGAAGAGTATAATTTCTAGAGCCAGGTCTTCTCCTGGATATTCTACTTACAGTATTTTTATTAATTCTCTCACCAAAGTCACAAAACTAATGATTAAAGGAGCCGGGGTTTGAATCTATGTCATTATGAACCCAAACCCATTCTGCTCCATCCCACTGCTAAGGAGCGAGGCAGATCTGGGCAGGTGGCTGGAGGATGGGATCCTGGGCCAAGGAGTAGGAATCCACCTCGGACTTCAAGTCAGACAGAAGGGCAGATACAGGAATCCCTTCCCATGTCTGAGGCAGGTCCATGGCATTGTTGGTTTCTGAACCCTGAAGTGGCCTTAGAATCTTTCTCAATCCAGCACTCCAGGATCAGCATGAGTCAGATTTGAAACCTATTTGCCACATAGAAGAAAAGAACAGATCTGGAAGAGCCACAGGGGTTTCTAAAAGAATGTCATAGAGCCAGAGGTTCAAAAAAGATGATTTGAATTTTCTCAAATTCTCAGTTGAGAACTTAGGGAGAAAAAGGTATTAACCTGAAAATCCTACCACTAAAAATTTGAAGCTAATGCTTACCCAAGGGGCAGGACCTGAGTTCAAGGTCAGAATTTTTTCTTTTTTGGTCACGTGCTGAAATCTCACCATTTGCCGCTGATAAGCACTTGCAGACTACCCCAAATTGGGACTCCAGAATGATACTGAAAGCTTAGTTAAGAAGTGCCCAAAATTGGGCTTTGGCATTGAAAACCTAACAGCCGAACAGATTCATACCAGCTGCTTGCTCTGCTTTCCACTAATTAAAGCACTCTGTAGTTAAGAAAGATGGTAAAGGCTGCCCAACTCGGGCTGGGGCATTAATGTGAGGCTGAACTAACCTGGAACGTCACTCTGACCCAGCCAGAACTTTGATTAAAAACCTGCAACATTTTCTGCCTCAGTGGTTTTTGAGTACTTGGCTGATATCTGATACCCAATTGGGATTAATCTCCACATCCTATTAAGAGGAACAACTATTTCTCAGGTAGTTGGGTTCTTTTCCTGGCTGCAATATCTTTGTAATATCCTTCCAGCGGCTCCTGTGGGCTTAAATATATGACATTCAAAAAATAATATGTAAATGAATTTCTATCCATTTCATCAAGGGAGTTGTTTTCTCCATTTGTAATCGTTTTTTTATTTTTTATGACTTTTATTCTTCTTGCAGGAAACAGAAGTAGAGGTGCATTCAGGCCATGTGTGTAATTTTGGGATCAGCTTTCTGTAATGAAACTGGGAGCAAATCCCAGATAAGAGCCCCAACTGTTTCAGAAGAACATTGCAAAGCCCAGCGGTCCCGACCAAGTTGTCACACACAGAGCAGAACTATCGATGAGAGCCATACAACATCTGTTGCCCAGGTAACCATCAATCCACTAAGCCAGGCCTGAGTCATAAATGGCATGAAGAGGTCTGCTAGCATGGAAGGCAGTATAAACTCTTCTCGACCTTTCTCCACCTCCAGATATGGCCCACAGCTGCCATACAAGGTTAATAGAAACCTACACTCAGACCCCTAAAGACCTAAAAGACCTCTTTTTTTCCTAGCCTTCATTCCAAGATTCTTGGACCTCCATTAGTCTTATCACAAAACCTCCCCAGATTCTTTTCAGTGCTTAGCACATTACCAGTGCTAAGCAACACTACTCAAAATTCCAGCCTGCTGATTGGTACGACATTGTTCACCCCCCATCGTCTGGCCCCCAGTCTGCATTTTGAGTAGCACTGAACTAGAGCACCTATTCCTCAGGAGCACTGTGGCAGCCCACCAGGGCTCACACACTTATCGTGACTTTCACTTGGAACTGTTGGGATGGGAGAACCATATGGGTCTCCTTTCACGTGCCCCATCACATCCAAGATGCTACACACCAATTCAGAAAGAAAAATGAATAAATGTGTCTTTGCCGAGTAACTAGATCTGGCTGTCTAAAAACATTCCTAGGTATATTTCCAAAAGAATTGAGAATAGGTGTTCAAACAAAATCTTGTACACAAATGTTCATAGAAGCACTGTTCTCCATAGCTAAAAGATAAAAACAACCCAAATGTCCATCAGTGAATGAATAGATTAACAAAGTGTGGTATATTCATACAATGGAATATTATTCAACCATAAAAAGAGTGAAGTACTGATACATACTCTGACATGAATGAACTTTGAAGGCATTATACTAAGTGAAAGGCCAGACACAAAAGGGCACATATTGTATGACTCCATTTATGTGAAACATACAGAAAGGTAAGTATGTAGAGACGGAAAGCTAAGACTAGTGGTTGCCAGGGCTGGGGGAAGAAGAAGGGTGAGGATGTTGCTTAATGAGGGTTTCCTCTTGGGATGATGAAATGTTTCGGAACTACATAGAGGTGATGGATGCCCAATACTGTGAATGTACTTAATGCCACTGAATTGTACACTTTGAAAATGGTTAATTCTAGGGACACCTGTGTGGCTCAGTTGAGCATCCGACTCTTGTTTTCAGTTCAGGTCATGGTCTCGCAATTTGTGGGTTTGAGCCCCACATTGGGCTCCGCGCTGACAGCATGGAGTGTCCTTGGGATTCTTTTTCTCTCCCTTTCTCTGACACCCCCCGCCTTCCTCTCTCAAAATAAATAAACTTAAAAAAATGGTTAATTCTATGTTATGTGAATTTTACTCAATTTTTTAGAAGTCTAGCATAAGAACATTTATTAAAAAGTAAGGCAGAAAGGATACCACTCATAGCTGCACCATCCAAATCCAAATACTGCTCACATTTTGTTCCAGTTTATAGTCCATAGTAATAATTTATATTGCATATGTAATTTATATTTTATTTTCAAATTAATGTTATTTCCAAAGTATTATCTATGGTCTGTATGTTTCATGAGCTTAAACTCCTGGGTAAATTTTCTAAATATGTATTTTTTTAAATGTTTATTTATTTTTGAAAGAGAGACAAAGCATGAGCAGGGGAGGGGCAGAGAGAGAGGGAGACACAGAAGCCAAAGCAGGCTCCAGGCTCTGAGCTGTCAGCACAGAGCCCAACACAGGGCTCCAACTCACAGACTGTGAGATCATGATCTGAGATGAAGCCGGACGCTTAACTGACTGAGCCACCCAGGTGCTGCTCTTAATATGTATTTTTTTTTAAGTTTAATTATTTTTGAGAGAGAGAGAGAGACAGACAGACAGAGCATGCGCAGGGAAGGGACAGAGGGAAAGGGAGACATAGAATCTGAAGCAGGCTCCAGGCTCTGAGCTGTCAGCACAGAGCCCAATGCAGGGCTTGAACTCGTGAGCCACAAGATCATGACCTAAGCCAAAAAGTCAAACGCTTAACCAATTGAGCCATGCAGGTACCCCAATATGTAGTTTTTAAGTTGCTTCATAATATCATACTAATTTATATTGACACCGCAATATATGAAAATCCTTGTTAGCCTTGAGTAGCATTGATTAGTCTCCCCCAAAAAGAAAAAAAGACACTATTATGTGGGTGTTCTAATAGTTTTTCATTTGATTGTTAGTAAGATTGTCACCCTACAACTTATTTCTATTTTGAAGTAATAAATGGTAGACACTTCTGTGTGCTTTGTCTTTATTAGAGAGTAGCTAGTCATTATTTTGGGGGGTAGAATCCAGTGGCAAATGCTTTAAAAGACTACACACTAGACACAGTTATCCCTGAAGGAGGAACTGGAGAACTAGTAGGTTAATGAGCCCAAATTATCTGGAATGCGATACTGAGCAGAGGCAGGAAATATGAAACATGAAAGATAAGAACATAAAAGGTAAAATTTTAAAATTCCAACAAAAATCAAATAGGTTGTATCAGTGAAGGATTTGACCTGGCACAATAGTGGGAGGTGGTTAAATCCTTTATAAGGCTATTGCCTTCCTGTCTGATGCTGGAATAGGTACTAGTCTAGCCCCTATGGCCAGAATAGAGAGTCTCAGAAATAACAGAAATAACAGATCAGCACTGGTATATATCCTAAGACGTAGGCTGTTTGGTCTCACACATGGTTCCCTCATTGTACTTCGAGGCGTGGAGAGGGGAAGAGTGACAACAGGAGCTGGCGCCACTTAGTCTTTCTTCTCCAGGAACTAATAGAGATTGAATTCTGTGTCTGAAACTTATAAATAATAGCACTGTAAATTTTAAAAATTTTAATCTTTACTATTACCGTATTGAGATGCTACTCATGTGGAAATGTGGCAGAAAGCCACCAATGTCACACTAAAATGCTGAAACTTGGCTTCTTACTAAGTTATTAGGGACAAGACATAGGACCACCATTATCAACTGGCTTGGAGCCCTCGCCTACAACCTTTCTGCTTCTCCACATTGTCACCTTGCTAAAGCATCCTTTTTTAGGAATGCAAAGAATGGCTGGAAAGAAAAAAAAAAAACAGAGAAACCCTAGGATTACAATGAACATTGCCCAAGATTAATCTTGTCTCTGTTCTTTCATAAATCCAGGTGAGAATCCCACAAATTAACAAAGACAGTAGAGGGTGATAGTCTGTCAAGATGTAGGATGCCCATACCTCTTTCCAATTTTAGAGTAAAAATACAAGAAAAAATGGGTTCAACATCAGTGTGCAGAAGGGGAGGCTGTGATTGAACCGTGATGAAATGTGCTGAACTAATGGATGCATGACAGATGGGCTGCACTTCTGGCGAGAACAAACTACATCCTCAGTGGTCAGTTTTCAGTCCTTCAATGTCTAATTGGGATGCAGGGCAGTGGTTTTCACACTCTACCATTCAGACCATAATGTCCTAGAGGCCAATCCTGCCCTTCAACCAGAGCAACTCTGTTCACATCTGTATACATATTGGAGTTTTATTAAGATGTTGCTTGGAAACAGAGTTCTAATTTTAAAGTTCACTTCTAATTCCCCTGGTATAAAAGAAGAACTATGATATACACTCTATAATCAATTGGTTTGAGTCCTGATTTTAATTTCTATAAGCTTGTTATCTTAAGCTGGCTACTTATTTTTGTTAATGTTTTTTTATTTTGAGAGAAAGAGAGCATGCATGAGCTGGGGGTGGAGGGGTGGGGGTGGAGAGAGAGAGAGAGAGAGAGAGAGAGACCCAAGTGGGCTCCAAAGCACCAGTGCAGTGCCTGATGTGGGGCTGGAACTGTGAGATCATGACCTGAGCCAAAATCAAGAGTAGCACACTTGACTGACTAAGCCATCCCAGTGCCCCTAGGCTGGCTTATTATTTTGCTTCTCAAACTCCGTACCTGAAAAATTAGAATAATACTTGATTCTTCACTGAGGGTTTTAGGGATCACTAATGTGTGAAAATACATTTTGTAAACTGTCACCATATAAATGTTAAGAATTATCATCTAGCATCAGTGATTGCAAGACTGTGAGAAATGAATTTAGTTTAACTGCTGCCACAACAGACTGTAAAACAGGACAGTAAATGACTGAGTTAACGTTAGCACAGTTTTTCTATTTGGAGGGATAATATTTCAGAAACTAGCCAATGGAAACAATAAAGATTGAAAATAAAAGGAACAGAACTTCAGGGATCTGTAGGAAAACACCCAAAGGTCTGATATTTTTGTCATCAGAGTCTCAGAAAGGAATGAGAAAGATATGTACATTTAAAATATATACATACATTTGAAGATATAGTGGCTAAAAATTTACCAAATTTGATTAAAGACATAAACTTATAGATTCAAGAAACCCCAAACAAGAGAAACTCTAGGAAATAAATGCTGACACATATTAGAGCCAAGCTGCAGAACTACTAAAAATAGAGAAGAGAATATTGAAAGAAACCACAGAAAAAGGGCTCTTTACTTGTAGAGGAACAATAATTTGAACAACTGTAGGTTTCTCATCAGAAACTGGAGACCAGGAGAAAGACACACATTTTTAAAAGTGTTTAAAGAAAAGAATTGCCAACTTAGAGTTCTATACACTGTGAAAATATCTTTCACAAATGAATGCAAAATAAAGACATGACAATTATTAAATTAAACCTCATTTAAAATGAAGCCCGGAGGCAGCAGGGGGAGCTCTCATGCTCTACCACCCCTTGTCAATTGCAGACCCCAACAGAGACTACTTTGCATTCCCAACAGGAAGAAGCCTATACTTTAATACCCCAGCAGGAGGTTTTCTCTTTGCAGGGCAACAGCCCAGCCAATGAAAGACAGTCACAACTCAGCCAATGAAAAACCACTACACTTGGAACTCCCAATTTACTCCAATGAACTTTTTGTTTATAAGAGACCCTCCCAGCCCCCCTTTCCTCTATCAGAGTCTTTCTCACTTTTGTTCTCTGAATTTGACTTTGGTTTTGCTATAGCTTGCATGTCTCAAATTGCGATTCTCTGCTATTCCTGAATTAACCCCCCCCCTTTTTTTTTGCTAGTAAAATAAGTGTACAGTTTTGCTTCGAAGGTTAACAACATTCTCAGGGGTAGGAAACTATAGAATTTGTTGCCAGTAGACCTGTTGTAGAAGAAATGCTAAAGGCAGTTCTTCAGATTAGAAAGGCAATGATGCTAGAGGGAACCTTGAAATTCATGAAGGAAAGAACAACAGAAATGGTAAATATTTGGATGAATAGAATAGATTGAAGCTTTAATATATATATGACAGTTAAAAGCAAAAATTACAACACGATGTGATGGGTTTTGAGTGTAGCTGGATGCTATACATATCACAACTGTAACATAAAGTGGGAGAGTAAAGAATAAAGAGATGTATGTGATGGCAAGTTTTCTAAATTCCACTTGAAGTGCTAAAATAGTTATTCTTAGTAGACTGAATGTTAAATATTATATTGTGATCTATAGAGAAACCACTAACAAAACTACACAAAATATAGTTGAAAACTCAATACATAAATTTAAATGGAATACTGAAAAATATTCAAATAACCCAAAAGGCAGCAGGACAGGGTGGAGATCAGGAACAAAAAATATAGACAACAAATATAAAGAGGTATACCTAATCCAAATATATCCATAATGACATAATTTCAATAGTCTAACTACATCAATTAGAAGAAAGAGAATGCCATAATAAATAACAGAGCAAGACCCAACTATATGTTGGGTCTATATGCAAACATTAATGGAAAAGAGCTAGAATGACCATTTTAATATCAAAATTTAAATTTCAGAGGAATGAAAGTTACCAGGGATGAAAGATGAACATTATACAGTGACAAAGGGGTCAGTTCACCAAGTAGATATGACAAGTCTCAATGTGCCTACAACTAACAAAAATCTCAGAATATGGGAAGCAAAACTGATGGGAAGCAGAAATGAGAAATGGAAAAATCCACAGTTAAAGCTGGAGACTTTAATGCTCTCCTCTCAGCAACTGATAGAACAAGTAAAGAGAAGATCCACAAGGATACAGTAGAATTGATCACCACCATCAACCAACGACATCAAATTGACAGTTATACAATATTCCACTCAAACCACAGAAACATGTAAATTGTTTTCAAGTGTGCGTTGAACATTGACCAAAACAGACCATATTCTGCATTCTAATGCAAACTTTAATGAAGTTAAAATAAATAATACAATGTAAGTTCTCTGATCATAATGAAATTAAATTAGAGATCAACCACAGAAATAAAACTAAAAATATCCAATACTTGGAAATTACAGAATACACTTCTAAATTATCCATGGGTCAAGGAACAAGTTTCAGGAGAAATTGGAATGGTGCCTGAGGGGGGTCTGTCAGTTGAGCATCTGACTCTTGACTTTGGCTCAGGTCACAATCTCACAGTTTGGGGATCGAGCCCCACATTGAACTCTTTGTTGACAGTGCAGACTCTGCTTGGGATTCTCTCTCTCCCTCTCTCACTGCTCTTCCCCACCTCTTAAGATAAATAAGTAAATATTCAAGAGAAATTAAAAAATATTTTGAACAGAATGAAAATGAAGTTACAACATTTCAGTATTTGTGAGATGGAGCTAAATTAGTGCTAGATAAGTGGTGATTCTCAATCTTGATTCACATTTGAATCCCCTGGAAAGCTTTATAAAAATACTGATTCCTGGCCCTCCCCTCCTAGACCAATGACATCAGATACTCTAGGGGTGAAACCCAGGCAAGAGTATTTTCACAAAGCAGCCCCAATGATTTTAATATACAGTCACCATTGAGAACTACTATCCTAAGTGCTGCAAAAGTGATAGAAAATACTATGAGAACCCAGATGGAAAAGTTATCACTGCCTGGACCATGGTGGATGGCTTCACAGAGGGGTAAAGGATAAGCAAAAATTTGCCAGGTTGGGAAGGCACAGGGGGGAAGGTATTCAAGCATGGGGAACAGCATGGACGAAGATACACAGATATGAAAACGTATTCAGGGAATGAAGTTCAATGGATAAGGCATATCTGTTGTGCTACCTTACACACACACACACACACACACACACACACACACACACTCTCTCTCTCTCTCTCTCTCTCTCACACACACACACACGCACATATGCTTGTATATATATACACAACATATATCATAATTAAAATATGATCTTATCTCCTACTGTTAGAGTGAAACTTGCAAATGATCTAAATTTACCTAAAATGCTACATCAAGAAAGGAGAGAAAATACTTCGCAATAGGTTTTTATTGGGGAGAAGAAATCTCAGGAGTACAAAATTGCTTGAATTTTTTTGCTTAAACCTCAGTTTATAAATAGGGATTTTAATATTGTACAAAACTACAATAGCAGAAACAGTCACTAGAGCAATATAGACCACTAGAATATAACACTCAGGCACCCTGGACTAGTTTTTTTTTTCCTTAGACATTTGTTTCCTCCCTAAGCTTTCCAGTTTCATTTCTTGCTGTTCTCCCTGTGCCCCTCACACCACTGTGTACTTTATTCCTTAAGAGCAGAACACTGCAGATTCACCTTCCCGTTTCTTGTTTCTGTAACTTTGCTCATATCATACTTTTTGCCAAGATGGTCCCACTCTTTGCCCCCACCTGACCCTGATTAACTCCTACTCATCCTTTATACCTTGGCTCAGAAACCATCTCTTCCAGGAAGCCTTCTTAGAAGGAGAGTGCTTGGGTTGGGCACTGAAAATCCTTAAAGATTCCTGTTTGTAAATTCGGGATGCTTTGTATTTTTCTGCATTGTCTTTGGATGTGCATTAATGCTTTATGATTTTATTCCTTTTTATTTCTAGAGCGCAGGTCTGAATAAGATTCAAAAGGTTTAGGTCATTTCTGAGACTGTGGAGTGGCTGGAACCTTCTGTTGTCATTATGTTGCAGGAAGCAGCTCTGAAAGATTATAACAAATGGGTGTTTGTTTTTCTTGGGTATTCTAGGAAACACTTAGGAGGGTTTTTGAAAGCAAAACTCTTAACGGTGGCAGGTGGTGTTATTCCAGAGAAGAAATTAGGCATTAATAAGGATGGTAATACTAGAACCAAACGCATATCTCCTCTCTGTGTTGGGACGTTGCTGGAAGGATGCCAGGGTGTTGCATGGACACATCCTAGGCTCTCTAAGAAATACAAAATTGGATCCCAAGAGGACCTTTCAGGGAGGAAGAAGTTTGTCAGCCATAAAGCTTTTAACCAGAAGTGAAAACCCGACATAAACATTGATTCTCTCTCTCCCTGGAGTTCCCTATGGCGGGAGGGGGTTGGGGGGAGTGAGAGAGTGAGAGAGAGAGAGAGAGAGAGAGAGAGAGAGAGAGAACAAAAGCCTCAACAGAGAAAGGAAATGAACATGGCAGTGAAGTAAATTTTTTATGACGAGTCATTATAACTATCGTTTAGGACAAGAATTTTTGAACTGAGCACTGCCCTGCTTAAATGAAGTCAACGTGTAGGTGCAAACAGGAGGCTGTGCTTCATAAGACGTTTTGTGAAAATGAAGTAAGCTATAGAATACTGTATGTAATGCCATCCTACCTCCATTTAAAAATAGGAACAAATGCTGCTTACAAAGAACATTGTGAGGAATGTCATCAACATTTTAACAGTGGTTGTTTGGGATACTGAGACTACAGTTAATTGTTTCTGCTTGCTTGCCTTTTTTGGTAGTTTCTACATTGTCTGTACCGAGCACACACTGCTTTTGTGATATAAAAGCAGGAAACTTAATTAAATAATAGTAAATAAATAATAAAACATGAGGCGTGTGTTACAGGGAGAGAACAATTGGCTTGATGAAGGTATTAGACCACTCAAGCCATGAACTTGCAGAACGAAAGCCTGGACAAAGTAATTTCTCACTCTTAGCCAATTTGACAAATAAAAAGATAACTCGGTGTTGTTAATTTTTATTACTTTGCTACCAGTGTTGTCGAAAATGTGTCTTTTGGAGAAAACACTGAGAAAGCACTTTGGGGATCTGCCATTCAGTATGATATCATCAAAGGAGACACCCACAGTGTCCTCTATACACACAAAAATCACACTTTTACCCTTGGTGAACTTGCATTAACAACTGCAGATGAACTTCCAATGAATGGGTAAATAATGTTCATGAAATTCTATGTTCCACTACAGAATCTTAGCCTTATGCAGGAGCTCTGAACTCAGCATGGTCCTGTGGGTGGCAGGTGAGGTGAGCGGGCTCTGGAGAAAAGCTGACAATCCAAAGAGAAGAAGGTGGTTGACTGGCTACCCTTTGCCACATACAACTGGTATACCAGGTAACTCCATCTCTGCCTTCACATTCTGCCACTCATCTACGAAGGCCAACCATCTGCCCTCCAGAGACATATGGTAGACAGCAGTACCCAATCCTCAGAAGCAGAATCAGCCACTGATGAAGAGTCAGGGCTTGATTAAAAAATGACAAGGAAAACGAGATGAATCAAGCTTCATGGTTATTTCCGCAGCTTCTACTCTCTGGTGTGGACCCACTGAGAGTTTTCCCAGAAAGTCAGAAGAATCCTTCAGTCCTTTAAAATCACACTGCTGTGTCACTCTGGGGATCCCCCAGGAAGTCCTTACCACATTTTGAGCCATGACTCGCTGGCTTTCATGCCAATGGGGAAGAGTTATTGTCAATATCTGTTAGGCTCTTCCTACACTGATGAACCATTGAGAAAATGCTCCAGAGTTCCAGAACGCTGTTATCATAATCAGCGGCAGCAGCACCATTGTCAGCATTACTAACTTCAATTAAATTGACTGTGCAATCTTCATGGCATTTTATAGCTGTCCCTTGCTGAACCAATTTTCTAAACAAAATCTCCCTAGTCTGACGGTAGGATTGAATGAGGTTTTAGAACACAGCAAGAAGGCGTTGGCGTGAGCTTCGTGAAAGGTTTCCCAGGGTATGGAAGTGAAAAGTAGGAATACTTAAAACAATGAGGTGTAGCGATCACTGGCAATTTTTATTTACATAACTAACGCTCAATGATGTCAATATTTATAAAACCAATGGCTGATTTGTAGATTTATTTTCTAAATTATCACACAGTAAAGTCAACTTTTTTTTTTTGGTGTACAGTGCTATGAATTTTAACATATGCAGCGATTCATGTAACCACCACAATAATCAGGATAGAGAACAATTCTATTAACCCCAAAAAACTCTCATGCTGCCCCTTTGTAGTCACACTCTCCCACCCCTGTCCCCTAAACACTGATCAGTTCTGTATCACTATAGTTTTGTGTCTTAGACATGTGGTACGTAATCTTTTGAAACTGACTTCTTTTACTCAGCATAATGCCTTTCAGATTCATCCAAGTTGTTGCCCATATTAATAGTTTGCTCCTTCACTTTGCTGAGTAGTGTTCTAGTCTATGTATGCACCACAGTTTATGCATCTTTGGGGGAGGGCATCTGAGTCATTTCCAGTTTTTAGCAATTAAGAATAGAGCTGCTATCAATATTTGTGTACAGGGTTTTGTATAAATACAAGTTTTCATTCCCGTAGGGTAAATACCCTGGAGTGGGATTGCTGGGTCATATGGCAAGTCTGTATTTAACTTCATAGGAAAGTTCCAGAGGGGCTGTACTATTTTGCATTCCCATCAGACATGTATGAGGGTTCCTGTTGCTTTGAATTCTTACCAGCACTCGGTGTTGTCAATATTTTTTTATTTTAACTGTCCACTGTGTAGTGACATCTCATAGTGACCTCAATTTGAATTTCCCTGATGGTCAGTGATGTTGAATGTCTTTTCTTGTGCTTATTTGCTCTCATTATATCTTCTTTGGTGAGGTGTCTGTTTGTCTTTTGTCTGTGATTTAACTGGTTTGTTATCTTGCTGTTGAATTTTGTGGATTCTTATATATTCTGGATATAAGTCATTTGTGGAAAGTATTTGTCAACGTATTTTCCCAGGCTGTGACTTGTATTTTCATTCTCTTAATAGTGTATTTCACAGACAAAATTTTTATGAAGTCTAATTTATGATTGTATTCTTTCATGAATCATGCTTTTGTGTCATGTCTAGGCACTAACCCCAAGTTACAAATATTTACTTCTGTGTTTTCTTCTAAAAGTTACGTAGTTTTAGGTTTTACATATAGTTGTATGATCTATTTTGAGTTAAGTTTTGTATAAGGTGTGCAGTTAGGTCAAGGTTCATGTTTTGCCTATGAACGTCCAGTTGTTCCAACATCATTTGTTGAAAAGACCATCCTTTCTCCATTGACTTGCTTTGCACCTTTGTAAAAAAATCAGTTGGCTTTTGTATTTGAGTGGGTCTATTTCTGGACTCTTTATTCTGCTCTATTGATCTATGTGTCTATATCCCTTCACTAATACCTTCAGTGTCTTGATAACTGTAGCTTTATATCAGTCTTAAAATCAAGTAATGTGGTTCCTGCAACTGTACTCTTCTTTCTCAAAATTTCAATAACCAGTTGTCAGTGAACTTTTGCTATGAATTCTATACCATGCCAACACCTTTAAAAAATGTATTTATTTATTTTGAGAGAGAAAGAGAGACAGTGAGCAGGGGAGGGGCAGAGAGAGAGAGAGAGAGAGAGAGAGAGAGAGAGAGAGAAAATCCCAAGCAGGCTCCACACTGTCAGCACGGAGCTCACACATTGTGAGCCCAAGTCAAGAGTCGGATACTTAACCAACTGAGCCACCCAGGCGCCCCTACCATGCCAACCCCCTTACGTGAATTCTCTCATTTAACCTTCACAACAAACTTTTAAGGATGTGTGGCAGTTCAGGTTGCTAAGAAGCAAATGTCAAGGTGGATTTAGAAGTGCAGGGGAGAGGGAACAGGAATAACAGGGAAGCCTTCAGATCATGATCTGGCCTGACACCTGTGCAAGGAGGGGAGAAGGTAGGGGGCTTGAGTAGGAGGATATGCAGACTGTAGCACAGCTCTGAGAAAATCTCATCCACAGTTATGGCGGAGGGAATCCAAAGCAAAACTTTCCCATTAGAGGAGTCCCCTGTTGGGCTCTTGCACCCCGCCGTGGCTGGTCATTGGCTAGGGGCAGTCTTGGGTAAGTTGGCCTTGGAATGCTACAGGGGAATTAAAATCGGGAGTGATCTGATCCCAACTCTTATTATTACCTCAAATGCAAATTTCATTTCACGGTTAATTTTAATGATAATATTACAAATGTGTAAAATAACTTGAACCCTCCCTTGCTCAAAAATGGAGTTCCCAAGGTAAATGGAGTTAGAAGTTTTATAGAAATTTTCTGCTCGGGCAAGATCCGAATATGAATAAAGCTCAATACAGTGCTTTTTTTGATGACATTTTGATCCATTTCCCTGGGCACAGTCAGGGCCCTGGGCTCAGATACTTTTTCTTGCTCTGGCTTCTTTTTAATTGATGTTTCTTTCCTTAATACTGCTGCTTCTTCCTCTCCTTCCTTTCTTATCCCTCCATACAAATTTCTTCAGAGATCAAAGTCACCATCCACTTATATCCTCCTGTCTGGTTAACAGAGCGCAGCTGTCTTCTGCTCCATTAAAACACCACATTTAGAATCTCTTGAATCAGTTCTCCCATTTAACATTAAAGTGCTAAAAGTGGAGGCATCTGAGTGGCTCAGTTGGTTAAGCATCCAACTCTTGATTTCAGCTAAGGTCCAAAACGGTCCCGTGATTTCACAGTTCATGGGCTCAAGCCCTGTGCTAGGCTCTGTGCTAACAGTGCAGAGCCTGCTTGGGATTCCTCTCTCCCTCTCTCTCTCTCTCTCTGACCCTCCCATGCTTGTGCATGCTCTTTCTCTCTCTCTCTCAAAATAAATAAATAAACATTTTTTAAGTGCTAAAAATGATGTGGCCTCTATGCCATGTCTGTTATTGACTGTCAAAACCATCACTGCACTTTGACACTCTGTGGGCATCCCCTTGAACATTTTAGAGCATTTCAGTTTGTACAAGACATTTTTAGTGTGTTTTAAATATGTATACTGATCAGCAGCTGGCAAGTCAACACCCTCTCTCCACTGATTTTTCACTGGTCTTTCTGTTCTTTAGTAAAAGAAACAGTTACAAATGTAAAATTTCTTTCCAGTAATAGCAATGATAACATCAGCTTAAATATACATATTCTCTTTATTTTGGAATGTGCTTCCTTCTCTTGGTGCTAAAATGAGTCTGTGAGTCTGTGAGGGCCGGTGTTATCATCCCCATTTTACAGATGAGGGAAGCGTGGCCTAGAAAGTTACAGTGACATCCACCGTGATGGAAATCGAAGTTTCATGACTCAAATCATTTGCTCTCTTCTCTATACATGAAAACTTGTATATGGCGTCATAATATGTAAACATAGAAGATACACAAACCTTTTAACAAGTAAATAGTTGATAGAAGGTTTTGAGTGTTTGTGAACATGAAACATACAAGGCATATACGTGTTTATGTAGGAGCCTAACCACCCACAGTAATGAGAGATTGACCCAGGCAAGGTTCACAAACAGTTGAATGAATGAATGAATGAATGAGTGCATGTGCATGCATGAGAGCCTGCCCCAGATCTGGGCAAAGCAGTGACTGCCAGCATAGGGAGTCAGAGGGTAACCACAGAGCTCTGCCTGTTCCAGAACATCTCTTCCTGTGTCATGACGTCACATTTTCTTCCCACTTGCCTTGAAAGCCTTCCCAGGTGGCCTCTGCTAAGAGTCCAGCAATGAAGGTAGAGTGTTTTCCCCAGCCCTGGACAAGCTGCACTTACATGATCTGAGGAGAAATACAATGATGGATCAGCCTTTCCAGTGAGCGCATCTATGCCCACTCAATTCATCCAGAAAACATATTGATTTCCTTCTATCCCCCTCCCTGCTATCACCTTCCCATTTAATTCCCCTCATTGTCTGTGTGTTTGTCTCCTTCATCATTGAGTAAGCAACATGGCTTCAGGAGCACACTCATCCATTTTCATATTCTAAAGTGCCCATTGCAGTTCAAGGTGTAGTTAGCATTCATTAGGCAATTGTCCAAATGAAGGAATGAGAGCTGTGTTCAACATTAGGCATGGGTTTTCCAGAATTCAGATGAGGAGGAGGAGGAAGAAGATGATGATACCAGCTAACATTTATCAGCACGTATCATATGCCTAATTCTCTGCTATGTCTTTTATACACACAATCTTAAGGAAGCGTCACATAACCCTATGAGGTAGGAATTTCTGTTAGCCACTTACACATATTAGGAAACAGAGGCTTATTGGAGTAAAGCAATCTGCCTAAGACTGCACAGTGAATATCAGGCAGAAATATGTCTCTTGGACTCCAGGGAGCATAGTCTTAACTTCTGTGTTATCCTGCTGGCCATACCATCCAATCCAGAAAGCAGATTCACGATCCAGATCATGGTCTTTCAAAGAAGACAGGAACGATTCCTTGCAAAATCTGGGAACTAAGTCACCTTAGCTATGGGCGAGAAAATAAATTAAGTAGAGAACAGGGTCTCATCTTCAAGATTAGTTGTAATAAGGAGATGAGACCAGCATACATATTACTGAGAGAGTGACCCAGACACATGAAACTGCCTGTCTAGATATCCACCAGCTACACCGCTACCAGGTGGGGAGTGTACCCTATATGCCCCCCCCCCCACTATGTTAAGTGCTTTATATCATTAATAATCCTCCCAATGATCTTTAAAAAGTACATATTATCCTCAGTTTACAATTTATAATTTACAATTCTAACTAGAAAGAGTAATTTGTCCTAGATCACAGACCTAAGAACAAATGGTGGATTTGGGCTTTCAAGCCAGGTCACAGGACTTCAGAACCCAGAATAGAAACCCCATTCTCCATGTACTATGAATAAGGAGTGGTAGAGATCCTGTGGTTATGCCATAGGAGGCGAGTATTTCTAAAACATACCACTGAGAGGAGACGTCTTTATGGAAAATGAGAATCCTTAGCAAAAACTTACAGATCTGCTACAAACTACCTCTTTCAGATTAGTAATAAGTCAGTCAGCATCTTACAGGCATCCGGCATAGGACAGATAAACATTTTATCTTCTGCCCAAATATGGTGGGTCTGTGTGAGGGCCGCATGTGCAATGGACACAAGGCCATGCACGTACTGTAGCCCAAGGACTCTGGAATTCTGCCATATGGGTAATAGAATGATAAAAATCAAGTCCATGATTTCATTGGGGGCTGGCCCTGCTTACAAAAGTAAAAAAATTGTGTCTTGGAGACTTATTCTTCGATGTCATTCTGCCTGTTTTGTAGTAGCAGAATAATACCTAGTAAAGTAACTAACATTTTGGAGCACTTAATAAGTGTGTCAGGCTGCATTCTAAATAAGTTCTGCCTGAGTTATACCTCATTAACTCCTTACAACTAGCTATGAGGTAGTTGGCTGTCAACAAGGATGTATTGAATAAATGAGTCCTATATGGATTAATCTGTGGCTTGATTTTATTTCATGTAACAATACGTTTGGAGCTATTTCCAGGTCAAGATGTTAGAATCTGCTACATGGTTTTAAATGGACATACATTACTCTATAGTATTGACATACCGTTCTATATATAACCATTCTCCTGTGTTTGGATGTTTAGGACATTTCTATTGTCTTTACACAAACAATAATCCATTGAATGTTTTTGTTCACACTACCTTGTGTACGTTTGCCAATGTTGCTGTAGGAGAGACATCAAAAGTAGTGTGTCATTGTTAAAAAAAATAAAACTAAAATTCTGAGCTTTATTAATTATTGAGTTGCTAAAACAACTCTAACTTCTGACCTAAATGGGTTTTGGGAACATTCTTCATCTGTTTTAATGTAAAGCTGAAAAACATCTTTTTGGAAGATGGGAGGTATAAATTATAGGCCTTCTATTTTAGATAATAGACCAAAAAGCTTTGTATAATCATAACAGAGCTATAAAATTCTATTCTGTTCTTCAGCATGAGGCAAATAAAAAATTTCAGAGTAATGAATATAATTTGGGGTGTGTTAATGTCAAATTCAGGCTTTATATCTTATAGTAATGCCCTTCATTGCTTATATTTTCAGTGGATTTTTTGGTAGATTTATTTTTAATACATGGAACACCAAAATATGGGGGGATGGGAATGTACTAGTGAATCCTCGAGTGCTTTTTTTTTTCTAACTTTATTTTGCAACTCTACATATTTTGCTTCAACTATTTTCTAAGTAATTGAATTAGAATGCAGTTGGTAGAGAGGGGTCAGTAGGAGGTGGGGAAATAAAGAGCCAAACTAAGATGTTACCTGTGGATCGGGGCACCTGGGAGGGTTGGCCAGTTGAGCCTTCAACTCTTGATTTCAGCTCAGGTCATGGTCTCATGGTTGTGGGATCCAAGTCCATGTTGGGTTCTGTGCTGGGTGTGGAGCCTGCTTGGGATTCTCTCTCTTCCTCTCTCTCTGCCCCTCCTGACTCGTTCTCTCTCTCAAATAAATTAAAATAATAATAAATAAATAAAATATTACCAATGGGGCACCGCTCCTATCGACAAGACTCCTAGACTCTGAAAGAATTACACATAAGCAACTCAAATGTCCATCGACAGATGAATGGATAAACAAAATGTGGTCTGTACATACAACAGAATATTACTCAGCCTTAAAAGGGAAGGACATTCTGTCACATGCTACAACATAGATGAACTTGAAGGACATCATGTTAAGTGAAACAAGCCAGTCACGAAAAAACAAATTCTGTCTGATTCCACTTGTATGAGGTATCTAGAAGAAGTAAAACTCATAGCATCAGCATATAGAATGGTGGTTGCTAGGGGCTGCAGGAAGGAGGAAGGGAAGAGTTTTTGTTTAATAGACACAGAATTTGTTTCACAAGATGAAAAAGTTCTGGAAATCTGTTTCACAACCATGTGAGTATACTCAGCACTAAAGAGTAAATGTTTTGTGTATTTTACCAGTTATAAAAAATTACAAATGGTCTAACCCAGACAAGAAGGAATCTGCTAGATTTTGCATAATTTTGACTTTGAGTAACCTACCTTCTAGTGCTCATATTTAAAGATGCATTCTCAAAATTAGTTGTCTGGGATAGGCTAGACTCCAAAAAGTTTACCTCAAAATATAAAATGACTAAAATACAATAGAAGATAATTTCTCTCTCCTGTAACAGTCCATGGCCGGTGGTAAATAAATGTTTATTAAATGAATGAACAAATGTGTATAGAAGCCATAGTACCCAGATATAAATTCAGTGTACAAACTCAGACGTGGAAGAAATGTGATTTGATTCTTCCATAATTAAAATTCAGATATATTTTGAACCTCCCTTCTGTTGGGTTAGGTGGCCAAAACTACATCTGAGACAGCTCCTTGCCACTCTGTGGTAGACAGAATAATGGTCCCCTAATGATGCCCACATCCTAATCCTCAGAACCTATGACTATACTACCTTATATGGCAAAAGAACTTTGCAGATGTCATTAGAGTAAGAATCTTGGGAGGGGGAGACTCTCCTGGATTATCTGGGAAGCTCCAGATAATCACCAAGCCTCTTATAAGTGAAAGAGGAAGGCTGGAGAGTCAAAGTAAGAGAGAGATTTGCAGATGCTACCCTGATGACTTTGAAGAAAGAGGTAGGGGCCATGAACCAAGGACTGTGGGAGGTTTCTAGAAGATGGAAAAGGCAAGGACATAGATGATCCCCTAGAGCCTCTAGAAGGAATCTTGCCTACCTAACACCTTGAGTTTAGCCCAATGAAATCCATTCAGACTTCTGACCTCCAGAATTTATAAAGTCGTAAATTTGTGTTGTTTTAAACCACTAAGTTTGTGGTAATTCGTTACAGTAGCAGTAAGAAACTAATATACACCCCACCGCCCACCTTGCTAGCAGTGGTATCTAAATTCTGGATCGGGGATCAATAGTGACACAGGGACTCAGAGTAGAGACCACTTGGATTTGAAACTCAGCTCAATCACCCGCTTACTTTGCAACCTCAGTGAAGTCATGTAACTTCTCTGTGAATGGCTGCCTCATCTGTGAATTAATGTCCGCATCTGTCAATTGGGAATAAGATCAATACTCAACCTCATATAAGGTTATTGTGAGGAATAAACATGTCCATTTAAATAAAGAGCTTACAACAGTGCTTGGCATGCAGAAAACACTATAGAGGTATTAACTATTACCATGGTTACTCTTATTATTTATTATCTGGCTCTAGGCCTTGATTAGTCCATGCTGGTTCCTGCCAAGTAAGCCCTCACTGCAGACCATAGGCTGTCCCAGCTCTGCTTGTATTTCAGTTAACTCTGCTCCCAAATGCTCCCACAGCTGGAAGCATGATGCTGATTCCCATGCCAATCTGAGACAGAAGAAGTTGGTGCCCTCACCCCAATCCCTGGGAAACCTTTTTATTTGTTGGTTGGCATGTATGTCCCTCTCAGCTTCTGCTGGTGCTTTGGCTGAAGGGTGACCCCTGCAACCGGGTCTAGAGGATTGCCCTTGGGCAATGGAAACCACCTTACCCAGAGTTAAAATGCCCTCTCTCTAGTTCAGAAACCCTGGGGAAGTGTATAAAAGTCTCCCTTGACAGACTGCTGCATAATTTATGCTCCAGAGCTTGAAAGGATCTGGTGGAAGCCACATTCTTGCCCTTCCCTACCCTGCTGTCCTCACTACATGACAGATGCCTCCTGAGAGAAGTCCCCCCATATATCACATTGTGAGCTCTGTTTCTAGGGAACTTGACCTAACTTGTGGTCTAAGGCCTCAGACACTTAGTAGGGGCTGATGAACACCTGGGAGGTGGTAACAAAGACCTGTGGGATTGCAGGGGAAGGAGAGCTTCAGGCTAGAGGAGCGGGGAACGGTCTGCTCATAGAATGACCTGAGCCCACACTGGGCCTGTAGGCACCGAATTGAAAATGCATACTTTTAGACTAGGCTTTACTCTATCGGCTACCTTCAGGTGTCATTGTGTCCCACGCACACAGAATGTGTAATGCAATTTTCAATCCAACCTTAATTGTCACAGAGTCAATTTGTTTTTCAAAAGCAGTAACACTGCTACCCCTTAAGGCCTCCTTATGTCCTAGATGTTAAAAGTAATACTTAAGAGCTCAAAATTTTCCTGTACCTAGAAAACAAATAAAAAGTTTCTAAGACAAGTAAAATTATGTTTATAGTTTTTCCTGAATAGATTTTAAAAAGAAAGAAAAAAGACCAAATAAGTCATTAAATTTTGAAACATCTCAGCAATTCATACTATTATCTTTTTGTTTTATTTTCACTGTAGGTGATATGCTGCTTAATATATAAGCATTTATTGTCATAGCATCTCAGTACTTTATAATTTTACTTCATTACATTTTCTGTAGTTTACATGTTTATGTTCCTTCCTGACTTTCCCCTCTATCCAAGACAACTCCTGCCCCCATTTAAACTCTTCTTTCTCACATCATCTGTACAATGGTTCTTGAAACACCTTTAAAAAAAAATGACTGTGGTCATTGGCAAGCTATTCTGGGAGTTGTAAGAATATCATATGGGTTCACTGAAAAAAGCACTCACTTTATGTTCCGTTGGAGGTGTGGACACCATGGTATTCCCCTGCTTTTCAAAAGTTCTTGTTACCCCACTGCACCTACTTTAGTACCTGTTTTTGCTACCTGAAAGAAACCTGAAGGTTTTCACTTTTATGAAGAAGGGTGAAAAACAAAAATAGTGTGTAGGGTTTTTGTTTGCTTGGTGGTGGTGGTGGTGGTGGTGGTTGCTGTTTTGCAGGAAGCCCGTATAGAGGCAGCATGCACCCTGAGCAAGGAGAGCAGCCCCACCGAGCTCCTTCTCCAAGAACCACACTCAGAATCTCAGTATCATGCTGTCATAGCTTTGAAGTGTGTCTGTGGGCATCTGTGCTTTATCCTGATTTATTTTGTGCATCCATTAGCAAGATATGTCCTAATGTATCAGAAGAGCCGAAGAGAGGTTATTTTTTGGGTCCGGGAATGCTAAAAAAAATTTCCATGTAAATTGATGATAGTTTCTTCCTTACTTTATACCATTTGGCTTACAAAAGTTTTCATAGGAATGCTCTACTTTTGGGAAGCAGGGGAATCCTGTAAATCTAAAGGGCAGTGTCTTCCCAGGACATGAACCTGTTCAATGAAAGGACCCCAGCAAGGACCAATCCTTTGCCACTGAATAGGATAAGAAGAATGGTAATTAGTGACTCTCTCCCACCCATTTCCTTTTGTATTTCATTCATTCATTCTTTTTTTTTAATTTTCTTTTTACTTTTTTAAAATTTACATCCAAATTAGTTAGTATATAGTGAAACAATGATTTCAGAAGTAGATTCCTTAATGCCCCTTACCCATTTAGCCCATCCCCCCCTCCCACAACCCCTCTAGTAACCCTCAGTTTGTTCTCAATATTTATGAGTCTCTTCTGTTTTGTCTCCCTCCCTGTTTTTATATTATTTTTGCTTCCCTTTCTTATGTTCATCTGTTTTGTTTCTTAAAGTCCTCATATGAGTGAAGTCATATGATTTTTGTCTTTCTCTGACTAATTTTACTTAGCATAATATCCTCCAGTTCCATCCACCTAGTTGCAAAAGGCATGGCCAAGCAATACTCCCTTGTATATATATATATACCACATTTTCTTTATCCATTCATCCATTGATGGACATTTGGGCTCTTTCCATCCTTTGGCTATTGTTGATAGTGCTGCTATAAACATGGGGGTGCATGTGTCCTTCAAAACAGCACACCTGTATCCCATGGATAAATGCCTAGTAGTGCAGTTGCTGAGTCATAGGGTAGTTCTATTTTTAGTTTTTTGAGGAACCTCTATACTGTTTTCCAGAGTGGCTGCACCAGCTTGCATTCCCAAGCATTTCATTCTTTCTTATCCACTGCCTTCTTAACTTTTCTGGACAGTTGCCAGAAACCAAATGAACCAAACTGAAGTGTGGGAACTACCTTCAAGCTTTCTTGGTGAGGGAACAAACCCCCTCCAGTCCTGCCAGGTGACTGGCCTATAGAGGTTGGTCCCCCCACAGTCCCTGAAAGGGTGCACATCCTCCCCCAGGACCAGAGGTGCTTACGCACGAGAAGGGAGTCTGGGGAGGGCTAAAGAGAAGGTTGCCCTCACTTGCCCCTCTCTGTCTACTTCTTGTTTAGAAACATACTGGCATACACATGTTTTGACACTTTCACATTGAGAATCTCCAATGTAATTCTTTGCTTTTTGCTGTTTTAGGGTTTAAGTTGAAACTTTAAAGGACAGAAAAGATACTTTACTCCTTCCTTTCATTTCTCTCTTAAAAATATACAGTAATATGTGCTTTGAGACTTTTGTATGGTCTTTTCTATAAGTTTCTGCTTTAGCCTTTTTAGTTCTAAACCAAGAATGGAGATAGACCAGAATCCAGATGCCTTACAAATTACTTCAAGGGGAAATGAGGAATTGTGCTAGTAAATATAGCATGTAGTAGTTAATCATACTGAACTATTTTTATTTCCAACAAAAGCCTTGTAAAATGTGCTGGTCATCTCCATTTAATATAGCAACGAAAACAGATGAAAAATGGAGTGATTTGTTAAAAACTCATCACATTCATGGCAGAGGCAAAGCAAGGAAGCAATAACTCTTTGATCTGAACCCAGAGAGCTTATATAGCTTCCAGTTTAATGGGGGGAAAAGTTGAGTACTCATCTTTGAACATAAAATGAAAACAAATATAACTTCTAGTGCATGTACTAATTCTCAGAGAATACAGCCTCCAGTTTTAGAGTTTTAAAGTCTATTCCAACATTTGAATGGTTTTAGCACCAGCCTTAAGTAGGCCTTCATTTAGATTGTTATTAGCAACATTCCTATACAAGAGATTGTTTTAACTAAAAGGAAACTAAATGCTTATATATCTTTCCCCCGTCCCCACCCCTAAATGCACATTGCTATTTCCTATTGTCTATAAAGGCAATAAAAACATCATGAACAACTTCCATCTAACACTGATGTGAGCCTTTATGACTCACTTCTTGGATACTTACCTCCGGAGCACTAAAGCTGTACAGGAGAACCATAACTCAAACCCTGTCCTTAAAAAACAAGTGTCCTTTAGCCTGTGACAAAGGGTCTACAGTGGGAATGTTAAAGGCAAGCAAATTAAGAGGTATCAAGAAGAAAATTTCACCAGAGAAAAAGAGCATCAGAATATAGTAGAAAGAGATGAAATAATTTATGGTCATTCTTCCTAATTTTCAGGTTTGGGTAGGTTTTCTGGCTTATTTTTATTCTAATACTTTACAAATATGAAGACAATTACCACTTTTATTACTAGATAGAATATCTACCCAAGAGGGTGATCTTGTATTTGAATTACAGGAAGGGCTTTATTGGTGTTCTATTTTCATCTTGTAATTAGCTAAACTAGAACTACAGCCTATTTAATTATTTTTGCTTTCCGTTTCCCTGTTATCTTAAAGAAATTAAAAAAAACCTAGGAGTTAGACTTAAATTCATTATGTCCAATTTATTCTCTGATTGTTACTGCTGTTGTTATTATTTAAAACAACCACAATTCCTGACTCCATCCATATATTTATTCCCTCCTCTGGGTTCATTAGGGCTAAAAAATAGATTGGGTTAGATTTAAATTAAATTAAATTAATGCAATAATTTTTCAACTGAGAAAAAGAATCATCAATATTCTCTATGCTCTTAATGACCCCTGGCATTACCACATCAGGGCTCTGACATGGTCCAAAAGATAGGCAAATGTTTTCTAGGCTGGTAAAACTTTTTATGGAATCAGGTGCAAAACCTTGATGTGCAACACTAATTTAAACTACTTTGAGTTTATGATCTTCGGGGAGATTTGTGATCCACGTGCAAACCGTTATTACAATAAATTAGTTCCCAGTAGGGGTTGATATAAGGAAATGAGCATGATTCTATGACTAGGCAGAGGGAAAGTCTAGCAAAGATAGTCAAGGGTTGGAATGAGAAATGTTTTCCCAGAGATATCTTAAAATGAGTCAGATATTTATTTGTCCTGAGTGGTTCAGTTGAAACATCTCTGGATGCTGACAGATTATATAACTCTGAAGGCTCTTCCCGTTTCTGCAATCTGATGATAAATCTCAGAGCAGTACATTAGATTTGTGTTCTCACAAATGGGGGTTATGGACTTCTCCCCTTTGACTCCAGTGAAAAAAATGTATGTTCAGAGATTGTCTTCTTAGGCTTCTCTGTCCCTCTTCCTGCCTGAAGACAATGAAGACAGATATAATTACCTATAAGGGGGAAAAAAAATGAAATTGGATCCCTACCTCATACCAACACAAAAATTAATTCTTTGTGGATGAAAGACTTATATGTCAAATGTAAAACTTTAAAACTTTTAGAGTTCTGTAGGTGAATATGTTTTTGGACTATGGATCTTTTAAACAATCCATCAGATTGTGCTGGCCATAAAATAAAATAAAATAAAAGCTTGAGAAGTTCAACTATGTTAAAACAAAGAACTTCTGCTCATCAAAAGAAACCTTTCAAAATTGAAAAGATAAGCCATGGACCGAGAGAAGGTATTTGTAACACACATAACAGACAATGTTGTTGTTAGAGCATATAGAGAACTCCTTCAAGTTAATAAGAAAAAGACAAAAAAATCCAATAAAATAATAGGCAAAAGAAATGAAGAGGCATTTCATGGAAGAGGTAAATAACCAAAACACATTTGAAGAGATACTCAAGCTTATTAGTAAGAAGAGAAATGTGAATCCAGACTAGGACGTAACCATTTTATACCCATTTAATTGACAAAAATTAAGAAATATGACAGTACCTAGTGTTGGAAAAGATATGAGTCAACAGAATCACTTGTACATTTCAGGTAGGAGTAGAAATTGCTACATGCATTTGGGAAGATAATTTGGCATTATCTTGTAAAGTCACATCTCATCACCTGGTAATTCTGTTCCTAGGCACACACTTGTGTACCACCCAAACATTCTTATTTTTAAGAATACCCCCAAAAATATGTTCACACTAGCAGAATAGATATGATTTATGTATGTATACATGATATATGATATGATATAGCAGAAATCATTCTGTGGCATATTCATCCAATAGAATGAGTAAACTATACCCACAATGTGGATGAATTTTAGTAACATATTGTTGAGTGAGAAAAGCATGTCCAAGATATAAAATGAAGCGAACTAAGCAGCATATTGTTCATGCATATATAAAAATAATAAACACAAAGTGCAGGATAATGGATGTTTCTGGAGTTGAGGGTGGTAACACATTGGTAAGTTTAATTTTTAGGATAGGTGTTCTTAGATTGGATGGCAGATTCATAGGTTTTCATTAAATAACTAAACAAAAGCAAATAAAAAAATAAATAAATGAATGAAAAGAAAAGATAGCTAACCCCAGACCAAAGATGAAAGTGTTCATTCACCAAGGATTATGATTAACCAGATTTTATATATATGAGGTCTCCCTAAACCCCCAAAAGAGAATAAATAAAAATAAAAATAGTGATTTCATAATTGGTCTTATTTGTGCATTTATAATCTTTCAAGGATTACTACAAGTTTCAATCCGTAGATGCTACAATTACATAACGGTATTTTTACCCACCTCCTCTGACTTTGTCTCTTCTTAGTGTTTCATTTTTAACTTACAGTTGGAGAAATGGGCAGAAGAGAAAATACTTAAATGTTTTTCTCGAAAATCAGATAAATGACTTCCTAGATTTTATCTCTATAGCCAACAAAACACCGGTGCACACTTCACCCTAATTAGCAGCAATTACATGTATAGTTCTTTTGAGCTTTTCATTTTTGCCTATGGGGCTACTTTTTTTCTTAATCAATTTTGCTAGGGGGTTAATACTTCCATTAATCTTTTCAAAGAACTGACTTTTTGCTTTGCTTGTTTTCTCTATTTGGTTGTCTATTTTCTATATTATTAATCTTGACTTTACTATTTCCTTCTTTCTACCTATTTGAGTTTACTCTGCTTATCTTTTATACCTTTTTTTTTTTTTTTGAGAGAGGGCGCAAGTGAGTGAGGGGCAGAGAGAGAGAATCCCAGGAGGGGCAGAGAGAGAGGGAGAGAGAGGGAGAGAGGGAGAGAGAGAGAGGAGGGGCTCACCCAAGGTTGGGCTCTAATTCATGAACCCTGAGGTTATGTCCTGAGCTGAAGTCCGATGCTTAAGGACTGAGCCACTCAGGCACCCACTTTTATACCTTTTTAAGATTGGAAATTTAGGGAGTTGGTTTTAAGCCTTTCTTTGTTTCTAATATAATCATTTAAAGCTAGACATTTCTCTCCCAATACTGCTTTAGTTATATTTCACAAACTTAATACATTATTTTCATTTTAATTTCAGTTAAAAATCTCTGTAAAGTAGCTTGTGATTTCTTCTTTGGTCCACTGGTTATTTAGAAGTATGTTATTTAATTTCCAAATGTCTAGGCCTTTTCTAAGTATCTTATTATTATTACTTTCTAACTTGTTATTAGTTTTAAACTCATTTCTACTGTAGACAGAAAAGATATTCTGTAAGATTTAAATCTGAAATTTACAGAAACTTATTTTATGACTCGGTTTATGGTGTACCTTGGTGAATGTCTTATGTGCACTTGAAAAGAATATATATTCTACAGTTGGTAGGTACAGTGTTCTACAAATGCCAAAAAAGCTAAGCTGATTGGTAGTTTTGTTTATATCCTCTATATCCTTACTGATTTTTAAATCGATTTATTATATCAATTACTGAGAAGAGAGTGATAAAATATCCAACTATGATTGTCTTCCTTAAGTTCTGTCAGTTTTCAGTTTTTGCTTTGTGTCTTGAAGCCCTGTTATTAATTCATATATATTTATGTATTCCTGATGAATTGACACTTTAATGTTTTTCAGTCTTTTGTAACATTGTCGGAAGCCCACTTTGTCTGATATTAATATAGCTACCCCAAGTCAAGTTTCTTAGGTTTACTGTTTACCAAGTATACTTATTCTATACTGTTATTTATAATCTATTTGAGTTTTCATATATAAAAGTGCATTTCTTATAATGTGCCTATAGTTCAGCCTTACTTTCTAAATTTTTTTATGTTTATTTATTCGTGAGAGAGAGAGAGAGAGACAGAGCACGAGCAGGGGAGGGGCAGAGAGAGAGGGAGACACAGAATCCAAAGCAGGATTCAGACTCTGAACGGTCAGCACAGAGCCTGACACTGGGCTCAAACTCACAAACCATGAGATCATAACCTGAGCTGAAATCGGATGCTCAACCGACTGAGCCACCCAGGTGGCCCCAGCCTTACTTTTTAAAATCCAGACTGATTTCTGCTTTTAATGGGTGTGTGTTGTCCATTTGAATTTAATATAAGTGTTGCTAGTGCTGGGCTTAAGTTTACCATCTTGCAATTTTATTTTTTCTGTCACACATGTGAGATAGGACGACCATCCCAGGAAACACATCAACCCTAGGCATACCGTAAGAGTTGGTCACCCTCGGATCACAAGATGCATCCTTACCTTATCAATTTCTAATTCAAATTACTAGGGGCGCCTGGGTGGCGCAGTCGGTTAAGCGTCCGACTTCAGCCAGGTCACGATCTCGCGGTCCGGGAGTTCGAGCCCCGCGTCAGGCTCTGGGCTGATGGCTCAGAGCCTGGAGCCTGTTTCCGATTCTGTGTCTCCCTCTCTCTCTGCCCCTCCTCGTTCATGCTCTGTCTCTCTCTGTTCCAAAAATAAATAAAAACGTTGAGAAAAAAAAAATTTTTAATTCAAATTACTATTGTACCTCTTCATATAAAATGTAAGAACCTTATTATAATTCCATTTACTACCTCTCCTCCCTTCTTTCTGCTATTGCTCTCACGGATTTTACTTACATATACATTATACACTCCAAACTAAATATATACTTACTTTTGCTTTAAACAATCAGTGTATTTTAAAGAAATCAAGAGGAGAAAAAAGTTCTTTTTTCAATATGGCACATTTATTTACCGCTCCTGGTGTTCTTCATTCTCGCCTGTAGACTTAGTTTCCATTTGGTATCATTTCCCTTCAACGTGCAAAATGTCCTTTAATACTTCTTACAGTGCCAGTCTGCTGGCAATGAATTCTCTCAGCCTTTGCTTGTCTGAAAATATCTATCTCATTCTCATTTCTCAAAGGCAGTTTTACTAGCTATAGAATTCTGGGTTGACAGTTGTCTTTCACCCCTCTAGCACATTAAAGATAATCTCCCACTGTCTTCTGGTCACCAAAGTTGCAGAAAAGACGTCATCCTACGTCCTTATTGTTATTCCTCTGTGCCTAATGGGTCTTTTATTTTTGACTTTTTAAAAAAGTTTATTTCCTTATTTTGAAAGAGAGAGAGAGAGAGAGAGAGAGAGAACACATGCACAAGTGGGGAAGGGGCAGAGAGACAGAGAGACAGAGAGAGAGAATCCTAAGCAGGCTCCATACTGTCAGCATGGAGCCCGACATGGGGCTCGGTCTCACAAACCATGAGATCATGACCTGTGCCAAAGTTGGGCACTTAACTAACTGAGCCATCCAGATGCCCCTTATTTTTTACTTTTTAAAGTTTTTATCTTTGTTTTCATCAATTTGACCATAATGTGTCTAAGTGTGGTTTTCTTTGTATTCATCCCACACACTATTTGTTGAGCCTCTTGTATCCAATTTTGGAAAAATTTCAGCCACAGTTTCTTCAAATATTTTTTCTATACCCCTTGCTTGTTTCTCTCAATCTCTCTTTTTCCCTCCTACTCTCTCTTTCCCTCCATTCCCATTACATCCTCTCCCCTCCCCTCTAGTCTCTTTTCTCCTTTTCTTCTCTTTTGGGGCACTAATACATGTATTTTATTATTTTATTTTCTAAAAATTTTTATTTATTTATTTTGAGAGAGAGAGTGTGTGCAAGCAGGGGGAGGGGCAGAGAGAAAGGAGAGAGAGAATCCCAAGCAGACTCCAAGCTGTCAGTATTGACCTGGGGCTCGATCCTATGAACCATGAGATCATGACTTGAACCAAAATCAAGAGTTGGGCTCTTAACCTACTGAGCCACCCAGGCGCTCACAATATGTGTATTTTAGATCACTTGATACTGTCCCACAAGTTACTGAGGCTCTGTTCACTTTTACTTGATTTTTATTTTTCTGATATTTTACTTTTCAGTTCTAGGATTTTCATCACACTGTTTCTTATGATTTCCATTTACGTGCTAATATTCCTTACTTATTTATTCATTATGTCCATCTTTTCCTTCAAGTCCTTGAAATACGTATAATAGCTATTTTCAAGCCTGTATTGGGTAAATCTAACATCTTGGTCACCTCAGAGTCTATATTTTATTAACTATATATATTTCTTAATCATTGAATCACATTTTTTTCTATTTCTTTGCATGTCTAGTCATTATCAATAGTATTCTGAATATTATGGGTGATATGTTGTAGGGATTATTTTGCCTTCCTTCCAAAGAGCGCTGAATTTTGTTCTGGCAGGCATTTACAATATTATTAGATCTTCATTTTCCTGTCAGCCTTGATTTTATGCTCTGTTAGAGTGATTCTATTTTGATTTTATCCTTAGTCCTAGGGAATGGCTAGAGTTTACTCTGAAGATGTGGTATTTCTCTGGTTTTAACTGATTGTAATGACATCCCTACTCTGGCTGGGCCAGGACTCCAGCATTTTCCATCACTGTAGGATGTCTAGCATCTTTATTCTGCCTTTAGCTTCACACTAGCTGTCCTCTACTAGGCTACTAGTACTCTCCAAGGATCCATGATGAATCTCCACACAGACTTCTGGCGTCATCCTCTGTGTAGCTGTATCCTGTCCAGTACCCTGCTCACATATCTCAGCCTTTTGGAGCCCCATCTCTCATCTCATCTCCACAAAAAAGCAAGACTCTCTTTGGGCTTTCCCTCCCTAAGTCGTGATCCGGAAATTTCTCCTACACAGAAAGCCAGGGTAGCCATGAGTGTCCCTTTGTCTGCTTCATTTCTCCCAAGATTCACAATCCTGCACTGCCTGTTATGCAATACTTTAAAACAGCTAGTTACCTCATATATTTTGTTCAGTTTTACAGTTGCTCATGATAGGTGGGCAAATTCAGTAGCAATTACTCCATTCTGGACAGAAGAAGAAGTGACATTACTTGATTTTTATAAGCTTTCGTTTTGTTTTAATAAAAATTTTGAATTTTTATGGTGTTGCAAAGCAAATTGAATTATGACTAACATTCACAGTTCAGAGATCTAATTTCTCATGTTTTTGCGAAGCTGTCACATCTCCAACTGCTGTAAGTTTCTTCCCTTTCATATGTGAGAATATTTCTCTGGGACTTTTGTACCTTCCTCCACCCCCACTCGCAGTGCTCCCCTTCTCATGCCACTTTAGAGACCCTAGCCCACATGTCTTACCATCCACATCTTCTGAAATATTCATCTCAAAACTTGAATACCCCAAATCCTTAAGAGCTTTTAAAAGCCCAGGGTCCTGGGGCGCCTGGGTGGCTCAGTTGGTTAAGCTCCAACTTTGGCTCAGGTCATGACCTCACAGCTCCTGAGTTTGAACCTTGTGTCGGGCTCTGTGCTGTGACAGCTCAGAGCCTGGAGCCTGTTTCTGATTCCGTGTCTCCCTCTCTCTCTGCCCCTCTCCCACTCGTGCTTTCTCTCTCTCTCTCTCTCAAAAATAAGTAAACGTTTAGAAAAAAATTAAAAGTCCAGGGTTCAGTCACCATTTGTGCATTATGAAAATGCTTCTTGAATCTGTTCATATTTTCATTCTAAGCCCTATTTAGGAAAAGATCTCCAGTATGCAATTCTTATATTTTTGTGTATATTTAGAATTTTTTATAACAAAATATAGCAAAAATAAATAAATTTCTAAAAGTTCACAATTCTCTCTCATTAATTTGTTCTCTCAGGGTCATAAAACTATCCTCCAAGAACTAAATAATGCCCTTTGGTTCCAAATCCAGAATTTGACGAACAAGTCTGACCTCTCTCCAAGATTACTTTCATTACTGTATAAACGTAAGTCACTTTCCTACTGTCCTTTATCTTTTTTAAAAAAAATGTTTATTTATTTTTGAGAGAAAGAGAGAGCATGTAAGCAGGGAAGGGGCAGAAAGAGAAAGAAAGAGAACCTCAAGCAAGTTCGTCACTGTCAGTTCAGAGCTGATGTGGGGCTCAAACTCACGAACTGTGAGATCAAATCAAGTTGATTTGATCCTGAGCCCAAATCAAGTTGGATACTCAACCAGCTGAGCCACCCAGGTGCTCCCTCCACCATTTTTTATCTTATCTGAGCTCTACTATTTCCTTTAGTTTCTCCTCATTTGATAGCTCTTACATCTGTGGTCATTTTGTTGTTTTTCTATAGAACCTTCAGATGTTCTTTATGCCTCTTTCAGAAGCATAGTAACCCTAGCTGCATCTGATACTCTAGGCAAGCATCCACCATGGATATGTACAAGAAGAAAATAAACATCACCCAGCAAGGAGGTTCTGAGCTTACCTTGAGGTCCTCTTTGGCTTGAGACACATAGCAATGACAGATAAAAAATATCCCAATTATGTTCTCTGATGACAATACTAGTCATTTGGCACTTGATTATAAGAAAAAATAGATTAAAAAAAACTACAAATATGGAAACTGAAAAAACACATTAAAAATAAAACTGGAAACTCCCTCAGTGAAATATTTATAAATTTTGCTTAAGCCTTAAAAAAAAGCTAACAGGTAACTAATGGAAGAACTCAACTATGGAAGAAATTTCAGAAGACTTAAAACTTCCAGACACACTGGGCTGGGAATCCTGGCTCTCAAACTCACGAGTTGGATCAATTTGGGCAAATGATGGTCCTCCTAGAGCCACGGTTTCTAGTCTGTTATACACAGGCATTCCTTGGTTTGCATGATATTTTCCCTGAAATGTTCACCTTGCAAGTAACTCTTGCTCCTTAAACCTTTTCTGTTCTCACTTAAATGGGCAACAAAACCTGGATCTGTTGGTCTGATGCCACAGCCCAGACCAGCCACTCTCTTATAATTTCAGTGATTTATTTCCTTTTAGAAAATATAACAGATAGCTTAGAAGAGGCCACCAAAGTGCCAGTCCTTAACACACACACCCATTTATACCCTCAATTCCCCCAAGGAGAATCCAGAAGATGGGCCATAGAGTGAGTGTCTGTAGGGGAGAAGACACTTTCTGCTCCGTGTTGGCATGCTAGGTCTTTCTGATCCCTTCTGCAGAGGCCAAGGAGGGGTAAATCTTTCCTGACCTTGAGGCTGAGGACCAGGGAAGAGAGAAGCTTCCTTCAGGTGGCCTGGCAGGGAGGCAAGAGAACTGATGGCATGCCTGCCAGTCAGTGCAGGGACACATGAGCAGAACCCCTTTGCCTTCCTCCACCTGTGATTTCCATCATAAGGATATTCTCTGATCAGCTACATCTGAGACCAAACTAGCCAACAAAGAAATATACCCTGTCGAAGCAGTAGGTATCCAGCAGCCTGAGAGAGGAAAACCTACCAGATCATATACCTAAGGAAATAAAACTCCTAGAAGAAACAGATGAAAACATTAGTTTTTTTTAAATGTACTTTAAGAACACAATTGCATCTGCAAATAAATAATATTAATTAGTAATAAAACATAAGATTTCCTGATAAAAAGTTCAGAAGGCAAGTTAAAGGAGAAATGCTTACCACTGTTAAGATCTGAATAGCAGTCTGGAAATTCATGAACAGGAGCCAGCAAAAGCATGGGAATATGGAAATCATGTCAGAAAAGATAAGAGACTTGGAGAATATATTTAGGACATGTAGCAAACAAATAGTAGGAATAACAGACAAAAAAAAGAAGGAGTTCTGGAAAGAAAAAAAAAGGAAAGTGAGGAAATTTTAATAATAAAACTAACAAAATAAAACCAAACAAAAAATTCACAATTAAACAAACAAGGAAACTTTTACTCGAGCAGAAAGACCCAAATCTGAAAACTGAAAGGTATATTGATGAGAAATCACATATCCTGGTAAAACTCCTCAATTCTAAAAATAACTGGAAAATCTTAAAAGCTCTTAAACTGAAAGAACAAATTTACCTAAAGGGAAAATGCATAGCCTCAAGTGCTTTTATTATTACAAAATAGACAAAAATAAGTTAGAATTCCATTTAAGAAATTTAAAGAGATCAATTTTTTATTTATTTTTTATTTTTTATTTTTTTATTTTTTAACGTTTATTTTTGAGACAGAGAGAGACAGAGCATGAACAGGGGAGGGTCAGAGAGAGAGGGAGACACAGAATCTGAAGCAGCTCCAGGCTCTGAGCCGCCAGCCCAGAGCCCGACGCGGGGCTCGAACTCACAGACCGCGAGATCGTGACCTGAGTTGAAGTTGGACGCTTAACCGACTGAGCCACCCAGGTGCCCCAAGAGATCAATTTTTTAAACAAAAGAAAGGAATGAGAGAATAAACATAAAAGAGAAAGCAAATAAATACAAAAAGAGTAAGGCTAAGTAAATGTAAAAGTTACTCTAAAGAAGATAGGTAACAGAAAAGATAAATCTCCAGAGCCAGATGAGAATCGTCAGAGACAAGGTAAGGAATGAAAAAAGAATGCAAGAGAAATTTTAAGAATCATAAGAGAATGTTCATCTCTCTAGAAGCACATATATGGCAACAAATTTTAAAACCTAGAGGATAATAATGACTTTGTGGTGAAATACAAATGAAGAATTGACCCAAGAAGAAATAGTAATCTTAAAAAGACGAATTATGGCAGAATAAATGGTGGTAAAAGAGCTAACGTCTAAACAGGTACCAAGATTAAGTGGGTTGATGGAGTGGTGCTATCTAATCTCTAAAGAAATGATTCTTTCAGTGCTGTTCAAATTATCCCAGGCCAGAGAGGAAATATAGCCAGCCCAATTTTAATGCCATAGCCTGATCAAGTAGAAAGTGGGATGAAAAAGTTATAGAGCTATTATCACTTTCAAATAAGATGCACAAAATTCTAAGCAAAATACTAGCAAATATTAGCAAGTTCTCAAAAATAGATGCAGTAAGATCAAGCAAGTGTTATTAAAGGAACATGAAAGTGGATTGCTCTTAGAAAATCACCCTCAGGGAACATCAGCACAGTCTAGTACATCAATCAACTAAAGGATAAAGCCCAAAGAATCATATTAATAAATCTTGGGAAAGCTTTGATAAAATTCAACAGCTATATCTTTAAAAAATTTTTTTTAATGTTTATTTATTTTTGAGAAAGAGAGACAGAGTGAGAGCAGGGGAGGGGCAGAGAGAGACGGAGATACAGAATCTGAAGCAGGTTCCAGGCTTTGAGCTGTCAGCACAGAGCCCTAAGCCGGGCTCAGAACTCAAGAACTGTGAGATCATGACCTGAGCTGAAGTCGGACACTTAACCAACTAAGCCACCCAGGCGCCCCAATCAACAACTATTTCTAATAAAAACTCATTAGAAGTAACAAAAATTTTGGTCTATTGAAGACCACCCCAAACCAACCACAACCGTCATTTGAAATGATAAAACACAGTACACTAAATTGTTTTCATTAAAATCAGAAGCTAGAGTGGGATACTTGTTATCACCATTTTTCTTTATAACACTTCTGTTGTTAAATAGCTGGCATAGATAGGCATTAGAGGAGATATTAAACCACACTCTTTGCTGATGATATAAATGTACACCTAGAAATCCAAGAAAGTCTAGTAAAAAAATGTACTAGATTAAAGAATTTTTAAGATGGTAGCATACAAAGTAAATATTAAAAGATAAGACAGTTTTCCTCTAGCAAAAAGTTCCTAAATGAAAACAGGGGAAATCCTGTTTCCCTGTTACTCCTTGTAATAGTTACAAAGTATATATAAATAATGGAAATACAGATAAAAAGAAGTTAACAGGATCTATAAGAAATGATAAAACCTTATTAAATAATAGTTAAAGATCTGAACAAGGTTGAATGTAATATTTTCTGGTTTGAGAGGCCATACTACCATGAAAAATGTGAATTGTTGCAAAGCTTAGATGGATTTCAAATGGAATTCTAAAACGGTTTATTGTGTCTAAAATATCCTAAAATTTATATGGATAAAAAGGTACTCCCAAAATATTCAAGAAAAACATGAAAAAGAAAAGAAAAAGAAAATAGTGTGTGGTGAGGAAGAATAAAGAGATTGGAAATATCCCAGGGTCCTACATCATCAAGGTAATCAAATGAATATGGCATGACATGAGAATAGACACATAGATCTGTGGGTGGAATAGAGAATTGGAAGCAGACTGCACTATATGTAAGAATACATGTAAGATGCATTAATACCATAGTTGTCGATGGATATATTAATAGCAGTCATACAAGAGCTCTGACAAGAAGTCATATTATCATGTAGAAAAATGAGAAGAAAATAAGGACAGTTTACAGAAGACCGACTCCAAGTATAATAAACACATGAAAAGATGCTCTAAAGCACTAGTAGGCAGGGAAATGTAAACAGCACTAGCTTTCAGCTGTCACTTCATACTTATCAAATTGGCCAAAAAAGAAAATTAATACCCATTGCTGGCCGAGGAGTGGAAAAAAGAAAAGGATACTCTCAAACATCGCTAGTAGGAATATGAGAACTTTTTTTGTTGTTGTTGTAAAACTGTCAAACAACATCTCATAAAATTAAACACATTTATAACTCTCCAACTCAGCAATCCTACTCTTGGGAATCTAGCCCACAGAAAGAAAATCACCATTAATTGAGGAAATATATAAAAGGTATTTCCTGTAAGATTGTTTGTAGGAAACGACTGGAAACAGAAAGAATGCCCTTTGCAGGGATACGGCTGGATGAATTATGAAATACCCACACCAAAGGGAAATAAGAAGCCATTAAAAAAATGAATAAATGTTCTGTCAGGTGACTTGGAGGAATTTCTACAAGATGAAGAAGGTGTTTAATAGTAAAACACATAAGAGCAAAACAAAAAACTCCTGTGTCATGGATGTGTGTGTATGTCTATTTGGGTTACACGAGAGGGGAGAGAAAGGAGATGATTCATTCACATAGGTCACGTTGGGTGTGCCTGTGGTGAATAGGGGTCGGGACAGGGGTGGGGGGGGTGGGGGGGGGGGGGAAGGACCAGCTGGTTTTGCAGTGCAGCACTGGGATTAATTCTGCAGAGAACCTGCCATCTTCTATCCTTGCATTACTAATAGCTATAAGAAGAAAGCATTTTTCTTTTTTTTTAATGTTTACTTATTTTTGAGAGAGAGAGAGAAAAAAGAGACTGAGCGTGAACCAGGGAGGGCAGAGAGAGAAGAAGACACAGAATCTGAAGCAGGCTCCGGGTTCTGAGCCCGATGCAGGGCTTGAACTCTCGACCAGTGAGATCATGACCTGAGCCAATCAGATGGATGCTTAACCGACTGAGCCACCCAGGCACCCCAGCATTTTTCTTATTTCTATCTTAATTCAAAGGGATGATTTTTTTGTTTGTTTTCACAACTTAATTTTCTTCACTTCTATTTGAGGATTTGCAATGTTGGAATTTTATACTCTTTCTCTAGGTTTTTATTTGGGTTTAAACTTGTGAAGGTGCACTTTTTTTGATTTTTTTTTTTTTTTGAAGACTGAATGATGGGTACTTTTGTTTCCTATGTCCTCTTAATGCTATTCGGTCTGTTTTGTTCATATTTTTTTAGCCCCACAACATAACATGTTTCTACAAGCAAGTTTTACCAATACTCAAATATTCTATACTAGATTATAATTCATAGGTGAGCATTAATTATCCTCAAGATCTGTTATTCAGTCTAGGAGACTCAGGGAAGGCTACCTGGAGGAGGTGTGTGACACACAGGAGGCACTCAGCTACTTGCTAGTGAGGACACTTCTAAATTGACACTGAAAGGATACGTAGGAATTAGCCAGGCAGAGAACTGGGAGAACTTATAGGTCATTCCAGGCAGAGGAAATATTACTAATGACAGCTGGCATTTATAACAATTGGCATTTATTGAGACAACCACCATTTATTGTGAGTTCACTAATGTAACTGGCTAAATACTTCACATGAATTAGTTCACACACTCCACACATTCACCCTATCATCTCCAATCGATAAGTGAGGAAACTGAGGCTTGCTCAGGTGTCAAGGCCTCGTAGAACACAGTGAGAGGTAGAACTGGGATTCAAACCCCAGGCTGTCTGTCAGCAAAGCCTGAGCTACTATGGATTGTGGTGTATGGACTCCAGTAACAGCAGGTGTAAGAGCATGCCTTATGTCTCCTTTCTGTATGGGGTCACTTAACAGCTCACCCGAGCATCTGACCTGTTTCACATTTCATTACCTGAAAGAATGTAGTAACATTTGCATACCTGGAAATTTGTGCACTTTGCCTTCTAGATATCTTAGAAAAATATTCAATGAAATAATTCCCTGAATTAACCTGTAGGTGATCCCAGTATGAATACTATTTTATTCAGAGAAGTATCAATGTATTCTATGCTGCTTTTAGAGTTTTTAAGTTACCTAGCTCTCCTGAACATGGAAAGCATTTCCCCTAAGGAAATTCAATAATTAAAACATCTTTTCTTTAAAAATGTTTTTCCCTACCAATCTAGTTTTTAAAAATAATTTTTATAGTAGTTTGCCTTAATTAAGACTGTTTTTAAAAAAAAAGAGAAAAAAGAAAAAAAACTGTTCTTTACATATATATGCTTTATAAAGCACTAAATAGTGAGGAATTCATTTTGCTCAGAGTGAAGAATGTCCAAACTCTGATTCATTTTCATCTCTGTCTTTGTCTGGGATCATTTGTTGACCAGGAACAGAAGTCCTCTTAAACTAGCTGAAGAAAAATTAAAAAAATTACCTTAAAGGATATCTCACAGGACCTAAAAGAATAAATTTAATTGGAGTCTCAAAAGAGCTGGAAAAGGTACAGAAAAAACAAAAGTCAGGGACCTCCGTTTTTCTGGAACCATGTGTCTTCTATTTCTGCTTCTCTCTGTTTACCCACTTTATTCTTTCCACTGCACACCAATCAGCCTTTTCTATTTCATGGCACAAGGAGCCGTTGACAGTTTCGGATGATTCCCAGGTCAATGTACAGTTGAGTTCAACTCCGGGCTCCCTGGATCTGAAGGGTGGATATGATTGGTCAGTGGACACTAATAAGTTGCGTCTCCCCACACAGGGCCCTGGTCCACACAACTGTGATCAAGGAGGTGTGGGACCATTTAGTATACAGTGTGTAAGGCTCTCCTTCAGGGCCTTGGAGAGCGTGGATCCCTAAGAACAGTGAGGAGGGTTAGAGCTAGCTGCCCTCAAAATCATAGCCTCCAGATAGTAGTAACAAGAGTAGTAGCATTTTACATACAATCAGCTGGGATTATATTTTCCTGTTCAACTGGATATATGCAAATACAAGGCGAGTAACTTGAAGATACCTTTGTGGAACTTTCCTGAATTCATATATCCAAGTATGACTCTTAGGTAAATGTCTGATGCCCCAAAATGATGTAGTCTATAAATGATGCTTTCTTTAAAATTTCCATCCTGGATTTTACGATGCAATTTGACGTGTACCTTAGTCACAGACTTGTAATTCGAGGTCAACTCTTAAAAGTCAGCCAATGTCCCTGGCAAAGGAATGATGCAAGTGAATGGAGAGAAGAGTGGAAAGGCTGAGGGTAAGAAGAGATTTTTTTGGATTGCCTGTAGATTTTCATCATGGCCTTAGTTCAGTTGACATTATTAGCCTGAGTAATTAACAGCAGGCTGGCTGGATTTCCTCTTAGTCTCAGGTTCTGTCATCTTTCAAGTGAATTTAGCCAGGGCTGATCTTACTGAATAGATTTCTCACCTAGACCCCGGTAAATTCCAGGGAATGGCAAGTGAAAAACAACCAAAGACAACAAAGTGGCATCTTTCTCCCTTTGCAGTGTCCTACTCTGACAGCTCACCTTGGGCCACAGCACCTGCCTGTCCATGGCGATGATGTGATGTCATTAGGTACCATAATGACAAAGGTCCCGTGTGTCAGCTTAGGTTAAAAATATGTCTCTAGTAGCTTTCATTTCTATCATCTCATGTGTTCTGTTCCTTTTAATTCACAGTGCCCTTCCCCCCATTATTTACATGTCTGCATCGCTGTCTTAAAAAATTTTTTTTTAAATGTTTATTTCTTTTAGAGATAGAGACAGAGACAGAGAGCACACTCCTGATCAGGGGAGGGCCAGAGAGAGAAAGGGGGACAGAGGATCCAAAGCAGGCTCTGCTTTGACAGCAGAGCTCCCCATTTGGAACTTGAACTCAACGAACCTTGAGATCATGACTGGAGCTGAAGTCTGACACTTAACTGGCTGAGCCACTCAGGCACCCCTGCATCTCTATGTTTATATTCTGTTCATCTTCTATATTTTCTTGTGAGATTCTTGAGGTAGGTTGTTTATTCTTTCAGCAATCAGTGAGCTATTTGGGAAGTGATTGGTTTTGCTATTTTATTTGCTGTGCCCCTTAAAGCACAGCCCTCGAAAGGAGGGCATGAAAACATACACGAGGGAGAAGCCTTTGGCTTTAACCACTTGCTATGCTTAGTGTATTAGATATATGCCACAAAATTCCACTGAATTTTATTCAGTTAAAAAAAATTACAGTTAGCAGGACACACAAACAGGCTGCTATAGATTGAATGTTTGTGTCCTGGCTCCAACCCCCAACCCCCTGATCTCCAAGGTGATGGTATTTGGTGATAGGACTTTGGGAAACGATTAGGTCATTAGAGTATACCTTCCTGGATGGCTCTCATGCTCTTATCAAAGATGCTCCAGAGAACTCCCTCACCCCTTCCACCATGTGAGAACACAGCAAAGAGAGCCATCTGTGAACCAAGAAGCCTGCTCTCACCAGACACTGAATTTTCCAGTGCCTTGATCTTGGACTCCTCAGCTTCCAGAACTGTGAGAAATAAATGTGTGTTGTTTATGTCAATGATATTTTCCTTATAGCAGCCCAAACAGACTAAGACACGGACATTCGTCATTTCCAAGTTTAGACATGTTCCTAACACCATCAGACATCCCTTGTCCCCTCCCATCACCCCCCACTCAGCATGAGGCAGCTTTTCTGTACTCAGCTCTTAGGTAGGTGCTTTTCCTATTAGTGCCTTTTATGCCTCCAGATTATCCTTCTGACCAGACCTGTTAATGCATTTGCACACAGGATTTGAATATTTATTTGTTATCAAATACCTGATACTGTGTGACTCTCAAAAGTGTACCATTCCCCTTACCACACAGGCTCTCAATGCTTCAGGATCATTTATAAAAAACAAATCACTGAGACTCCCGTAAACACCAAGAGCTTAGGTGTATATGTCCCTCGAACAGATGCATGTACTTATTTATTTTTATCACTGTGTGCCCAAGCTGAATCAGAGAGCAGCCACTGTGCTTCTTGTTAGGTAGATGCCCCAATAAACAGCAATAACTCAGAGAGCCAGTAAATGAGTGCATTTTCCCCTTTCATTAGAGTTCTAATTTATTTGATGTTTGTAACTAGTGGGGAGAAAGGAGGTGTGAGACTGGAGAGCAGGCTAGATCTCTTCTGGGGGTAGAGGTAACATTTTGTGGCTCTTTGTATTTCCATCACACTGCTTATTTTCCTTTGTAAACTCCTTTCAGAAGTCCCTCTCCCCCCATTTCATGAAATTCTTCAAACCACAAGGAATCCATGTTAAAAATATGGCTGTAGCTCATTCTTCCAAAAACCAAGCTGGACCCACATTGACCCCATAGTTGCCAGCTCAGTTTCTATGGAATCAGAAGCATCTGATGATACAACTTCCAGTCTCCTGATTTTTTTCTTTTTTTTTCCCCATCCTTTGTCCACTCTTGTATTTCTCTACATTACCTTTTGGACTGCCAATGCCCTAGATTTGCCCATGGGGAGCTTCGTGGATGGCACTCAGCAGCAAAGGGCTGGATGCCTCTGAGTTTGAGCTATAACTCTCCAGTTTTCTAAAGTTTTTTTCTTTGAGATTTATTACAGTGAAAGGTTACTAAGACACTGTAATTCTCAGAATATGACTGTATTTTATTCTAAATTCAAAAATTACCATGGCCTCGTATCTATGTGTCCACATCTATGTATCTTAAAAGTTGACAATTCTTATGCAGTATAGATTGGGTTTTAGATCAAAATTTATTCAATAAATATTTATCGTGTGTCTTTACATACTAGGATTGAGAATACAGTGGTGAAAAACAGAGAGGTCCGCGGTCTCCTGGAGTGGGCATTCGAGGAGAATGGGTTCCACAATTCATTTACTCCATAAGTCAGAGAGAAAAGCAGTGTTAGAAACTGGAAGGGAATAGGTATTTGCCGTGTTCTCTAGTACACATACCATGGCCACAGATTTGAAAAAAAGTTTTCATCACAAAATATTTCAATTACTTCTTTTCAGGAAGTACATGCTCATTATTTTCTTCAGACTAGAAATTACTTTATCCTTTTCTTTGAAGTTCTCTTAAATCTGTTGTTATTCAGTGTCTCTATCCAATTTCTCGTCAAATTGCCCTATTTGTAGCTTCCTAACGTTAACACCTCAATGCTGAAATGAAGCCTATAAAATGACTTAGGGGCTTAAACTGTGTGTGAGGCAGAACTGGTATTTAAGTCCTTAATGAAATTATGAGCTTTGAAAGTGTTGCATTTTGAGTTTACAGGGGTCACTCCTCTTTTTTTTTTTTTTCTTTTGCAGAGGGCGGTTAAGGAAGGGTGAGGAATACTCTTACTACACATTTATTACATTTATTGTCTTCTCTTTTAAAATACAATTTTCGTGAACTTGTGATTTATGAGCAGTTCACACTGCTTGAAGGCATCTGTAAAGTTTGTGTATGTTTTTCCAACTCCCAAAGCAGTTTCTTTCTACTGGTCTAATTCTCGCAGGCAGAAAAGCTAAAATATGTCTCTCATTGCTTCCCCGATCTCTTGCCAGAAAAGTGAAAGGGGGCGGGGGACAAGAATATAGAGAAGAAAAGAGCATGAAGGTGGAGAGAGGGAAAAAGGAGAAGGAAGGAGAAAAATGAAGGAGCATTGGAGCGCTGGAGCACTGATTGCGGACCAGCAGATCCAGAGCGGCCACAGCGCGGAGCCACCGGCGCCCACTGGTCCCCAAAGCTGCCAATCGAGGCGTAATCCTGTAGGAATTTCTCCCGGGTTTAGCTGGGAGTCACATTGCCGCCTCCTCTCCCCCTGACGCCCGGAGGAGCTGGGAGAAGCAGGCAAGGGAGGGAGGGAGGGAGGGAGTGGGAGGAGGAGGAACGGAGGAGGAGGAGGAGGAGGAGGAGGAGGAGGAGGAGGAGGAGGAGGAGGAGGAGGATCGGGGGAGGGAGGCGGCGGCGGGAGAGGAGGAGGGGCGCAGCCGCTGAGCCACTAGCCCCGCTCGGACGCGCTTCTCTCCAGATACTCCCGGAGCTCCAGCCGCGCCGACCGCCTGCCCTGACCGCTCTGCCCCCAAACTTCAGCTGCAGCTACATTCCAAGCCATCTAATTTATTCCTCAAAACCAGCAACTGAGCCGCGACACTGGGAAGGAGTCCGCGGAGGAGTGAAACAGCGGCAGAGCAAGAAGAGCTCTAGAGAACAGCCTCCCAGGAGCAACAACTCGGCTTCGGGAGTGTAGAAACCAACAAGTGAGAAAAGCGCCGCATTCCCGGGGCGCAGCCGCGGGCGGCGAGAGCAGGCGCAGGAGGAGCCAGCTAGCGCCCCTGAGCCGGGAGCCCCAGTCCCCGAGCCCAAGCCGCGGTCGTTGCGGCTGCTCTGCCCCGGATCCTTCTGTACCGGCTGCGCCGGGCGCTAGGCAGTAGGCTTCGTTTCGCCCTCGTTGCAAGCGGCGGCTGGGAGCAGCCGGTCCCCGGGGAATATGCGGCGCGCTTGGATCCTGCTCACCTTGGGCTTGGTGGCCTGCGTGTCGGCGGAGTCGGTGAGTGGGCCAGGAGGGGGAAGCGCGTGCCGTTTCGGGTGCTCGGGGCCGCGGGGAGTCCGCAGCGCCCGCGGGCAATCGGGCAGCACCTCCTGGGGGATCCCTATCCCCGCTCCCCACCCGGACCTGGCGGTTGGTCCCCGGGGATCTACTGGGACAAATGCGCTCGCTCCTCCACCACTTTCCCCCTTGCCTTCCCTTCCCGCAGAAAAGCGCTGCTCGCCGGAGTTGCCGCGAGGTCCCCGGGGATGAGGTCCCCGCGAGAATCGCAGTTTTGTCTAACCGCAGAGGCCCGTGGAGTCCCTCGCAACTTCGCCCTCGAGGGGTCTTGCTTCCTGGCCCGACAAGGACCTAGGGAAAGGCGGGGGGGGGGGGGGGGTCAGAACAGTCGGATGGCCGGCGAGGGAACCCGTCCCCTCCGCGCGCTGGGCGAGACCCAGGGACAACCTGGAAACTTTGGGGTCCTCTCCTCCACACATCACCCCCCATGCTAGCTTAGCTTTCCTACTCAGTTGAATGCAAATTCTGGGGAGGTGGGGTTCCGATTTAAGAAACCTGAGAGTGTCCGGGGAGGAAAGTTGCAGAAGTTCTTTTGTTTGATGTTCTCTGTGGCTGGGGCCAGGTAGCAGACACTTCGTGGAAAGGCTACCCCCCCCCCACCCCCCCCCCCCCCGGCTGAGGCCCAGTCCCGGGTCCCGCGAGGTGCGCGGAACGCGCCGGAAAATGCTGGGGCCCGGGGCTCTGGAATCCCAGTCCTGCGGCGACCCCTCCTCCTTGAGGGGCGGAGGGCGGCCCCGCGGGCCCTTAGGGGCAGGAGGACATTTTAATACGGATTACCCTGGAGTGCGGCTTGCCGGACCTGGCCGGGTGCGGGTGACACCAAGCTCGGCCTCGGGTCGCCTGGCCATCGGGGACCGAGGCTTTCAGGCTGCCACGCTTGTCCTCGCGGGCTCTGGCAGGGGTGCTTCCGAGGGCCGGTGGAGTTTCTTCTCCCGCCCGGGTCGGCTGCGGGCACCCAGCCTCCCGCCGGCCGCGGCAATGGGAACTTATATTCTCCTCCTTTGGGTCGAGTTTCTGGGGCTGGAGTTTGTTTCCTACGTCGCCCGATGAGCGCCCTCTAAAGGGATCTGCCTCCTGGGCTTTTCTGGTCGGTGGCGGCCCCTACCTGGGCGCCCCGAGCTTTGCCAGGCTAAGGTGGAAGCCTGAGCACCCAGATACTGTCTGCAGCCTCAGTGCGTTCCGGGGCTTTGGTGACGGAGTGCAGCTGTTTCTGACCTTTTTTAGCTCCCCATACCTCCTCCTTTTGCCACCTAGTAACTTGTCCAGGATGGTTTTGTGAATTTTTCCTCCTCGCCTTTGGAGTGTTACTTCCCTCTCCCTTCTCCCTTCTCCCTCTTTTTGGAGTTGAAGCAGCAGTTCAGGAGTTGAAAACCTCTTGGGCACTGAGCAGCAGATGGGCGTTTTCCATCAGTGTGGGAGCCGCTGCGTGTGCCAGCAAGGTCCCCAAACGTTACTTGAGATTGAAAAGCAGGTAGAATTGTACACTGTACACAGAAGAGATGAGTATTTGGGTGCTTGGGCTGTAAAACAGAACTGCGAGCCTTATCAGTATTTCTCTTTGGCATATGATGGGCTAATCCGTTGGGACCGGTAATCTCCCAGCCAGTTATGAACTTTGACTCATTGTACACAAAAAGGAAGAGATTCTCTGTTTATTTCAGGAAAAAAAAAAAAAAAACGTTATTGCTCATCTCGTTGCAAAACAGGGCAAAGGGAGAACTCCCTCTAAAGGTTTTCAAGAGAAGCCTGCCTAAAAGGCTGTACAGGGGTAAGAAAGTCCTTCTTTTGGTCAATCCTGTTCAGGATTTGCCGGGAAGTGTTTGGGGATTCTCCAGAAAGAATGTCTCTATTTTCTGGTTCTCTGGATTTTTGCATAAATCTGATATTGCTCCTTAAGGAAGCTTTGTGGCTGAACTGTTTTCCTACCTGGTGACACCTTTCCCCTGAACTCTCTTTGTGGATCTAATATTTTTCATTTCCTACCAGGATTAGATGCTTTCCCAGTGAGCTCCTTCACTGTGGTCGATACTCTTTTCAGTAATTGGACTACCATCCAGAAGTGTGATTAGATATTTTTAAAATGTCAACTTGGAGACTCTAGCAGAGAGTCTTTGTTAGGCTGTTTCAAAGCCCAGGATGGCCACTAGTCCATATCAATTACTTTTTAGTTTCTGTTTCATGTATAGCGGCATCAACGTAGGTGAAGTTGATAGACTTAATTTTTTAACAATTAGCTATTACAGCACGTTATTTCCAGTGCCTCGTATTTTAATTTGAAAACTGCAGCAGTTTCCTGGGAATTAGAAGTAGTTAGAGGTCTTCCGAGCTTTAAGTCTGTCTTTGTAAAGAGGAAAGGAAAAATGTCTGCAGTTATTGAATTCTTGAGTTTTATACTAAGCACAAGGCAAGGTAAGGGCGAAGAGGTTCTTAGCAATGAAGGCTCAAAGCTATCCGTGAGAAGAAACTGTGGCCCTTCCTTTCTGGATGCTGGAGACAGCAGTGGTGATGCATTCATACTTTGCACCAGCAGGTTAGGGCTTTCGCTGCGGGAACACCATGTGAGGGGAAAGACTGACTGAGTGTGGCGGTAGTGATATGCTGCTGTTTTTCTATCCATTTCTTTTTTTAATGTGACTGTTTATCTTTAGAAATAATATATTGCAGACTGCTATAAACACATAATTGGAACTGGAAATATGTTTAAGAAGAGGAAGTGTTTTGAACTAGTGGAGTTTCAGTGTGTGTGAATTAAAAGAAACTGTCAAGTCATTTGGACCCATGCATTACCTCTCAGTGCATTATAAAAGGCAGGCTTTGGAAAGTTTGCATTAGAGAGAAAAATAGAATTGGAACCATATAACCTTTTTCAGTTCTTTAAAAAAAATATATTTTGGCTGCTCTAGTAATGAAACAAATTACTTTTGCTGGGGAATTTTATAGAATTTCTGTTTCTCTTTTAGTTGGGTGTTAGCAGTAGGTAGACATCATTGGAGAAAGATCTTGTAAGATCAGGCTTGTGAAAGATGGTTGTCCTAAAAGGAATTAGAGTTTGCTCTCCAATTCCTGTTCCTGGGGCCTGGTACATCTAGTTTTGAAGGGCTGTGTAACATGATTACTCACATAGCACCTTGAATAATCATTAGTTTGGAGAGGATTTCAAAAGATTACCTAGTTTTTTTCCTGGGCAGGAGTAATTCTCAAGTCTCCAGAAGCCCTGGGAGACCTGCCTGGTCAGCCACAGGTGGCCTGGAGTCTCCTCAGGTTGGCAAAGCCCTGAGGCTAATCCAGCCACCCAGAATCCCGACAGCTCTGTCATTAAGGTTTATAAGGAGTCTGGTCAAGCCACTGTGCTATTTGGCATGTCAGCTGGCAGTGATCCAATAGGTGGTATAAGGAATGTCATCTGGGTTTAGATTCTCACAACATAGTCCCTTTTCAATACTGCCAAAAATCCAACTAAATGATCTTGCTCATCATTTCCTTCTTTTTTTTATATTAAAATTTGTTTAATGTTTATTTATTTTTGAGAGAGAGAGAGACAGAGACAGAGACAGAGTGTGAGCAGGGGAGGGGCAGAGAGAGAGAGAGAGACATAGAATCCGAAGCAGGCTCCAGGCTCTGAGCTGTCAGCACAGAACGAACAGTGAGATCGTAACCTGAGCCAAAGTCAGAGACTTAACTGATTGAGCCACCCAGGCACCCCTCATCATTTCGTTCTTACCATGGAAGAAGACCTGCCATTTCTGCCACCATCAACAGTACACTCCAGTATCTCAAAATCACCTAATTCTTTCATGGCGCAGAAGCCAAAATAAACTTTTAGAGGGGGGGAAAAAAAACCCAAAAAAGCAGGAAGGAATGAGGAAGAGGCTTTGATGAAAATAAGCTAGTCTTATTTACTTTTTTTTAGTTGTGCCAGTACCATCATCTTCATTCTAGGCTTTTGGATTTGAATTTTGAAGACATCCTTGACTCATTCCACTTTGTTGACGTCCATGTCCAGTTGGACGTTAAATCCACCTATGTGGTCATTCCACAAACACTGTTCAGCACCTACTGAATGCCCGAGAGAAAGCATTGAACAAACCAGGCAAACTCCTCTGTGTTCTTGGAGCTCACATTCTAGTGATCCAGGTAGCTTCCTCTTTAGTTTTGTCTTTCTTGGGACCTGTGCCTTTATGTCAGCAGCTTTTTAGCTGTCCTTCCTGCCCGGATGTTCACCTGCTGTTGGATTTATCCTGTACCATTCTGATGGTGTTCCCATGGTCCTCAAACCTCCGTGTTTCCTTGTTATCATGGCATGGAATCTAACTAAATATCTCTGCCAGGTTTAGAAGATGCTCATAATATTGCTCTTTCCTATTTCTTCCCCCTTGATCACTCCCATCATGTCTCCCAGCACCTGCCTGCTGGCCTCACTGTCATGAACACTCTTGGGACACAGCCACCTCTTTAGTGTTTCTCCTTTAACATTCTGTTGATTCAGACCCAAGCCCCAGATGGCCTTTCATGTTTGACTGAGCCCTTGTTTTTATCTTTCTGTAAACAATACAGCAGACTAATGATGAGAATCGTTGGAAGTGTGTAAAAATACAGATTTCAGGGCTTCATCTCGGACTTACATGATCAGTAGCCTGAAAGGGGGTGGGGTATTTTTATGAAGCATCTCAGATGATTTTAATGAATCAGCCACATTTGGGAACCACTGGTCTGGGTCACATACTTTTCCCCTTCTTATATGCCATTCTGTGTTGGTTGGTGGGCTCCTGGCAGTATATAGCTGTGTGACCTTGGGAACCACTGTAAACACGAAGGGCTTTGGCATGGGAGGCGGACAAGCTGGGTTCACATGCTGGTACTTTGCCACTTACTATAGTACTTGGACAAGATGCTACAACTCCAAGTCACTTGAAAAAATACATATGTACATGTGTATAATTTGGACCTGAATGCCTTTATGACAAGATTATTGTGGGCATAAAATGAGGGTGCATAGGAATGGTGGTTGAGGCACAGAAAGTACTAAGTGGTTTTTTTCTTCCTTTCTTGGCCTCTGTTTTCTTGTCTATGAAATGTGGGAGCTGTATAAGATGTTCTTAAGCCCTCTGACATTCTAAGAGGTGAATTTTCTCTTCCATTGAGATCGATGCCATATAAGGGGAGGGCCCTCTTTTCACACATTTCACCCCTGCTCAGTGCTGAGCTTGGTAAATAACTGTTAATGATCCATACTTAAATGCAGGTGCCCGTGGCAAGGGCAGCCGGGATCCATCATTTCTGCTGAAGCTCAGCTTTGCCCTGGCCAGTGAAAGCAGTGTGTCTGGGATCAACTGAATCCACCGACCCATGGGTGTACCTGGGCTAGTTTGCCAGTTTTGACTCACTAGACCTCAGTTTCATCAACATTGCAGTGTTGGCGTGAAGAGTAAACAAGACGAGGTCAAGTCCTGCAGTCATTGGTGTACATCCATGCTTCCTCCTGTTTGGTTCCATTGAGATTGTAGCAGACTGGAAGGAGAGAGTCATGTCTGTATTGCATGCTGGAGTGAAGCTGGTCATCTGAAAGGAGGTAGCAGGGCTGGTGAGGGAATGTTGGGCAGTGGGGGTGGGGGGAGTGGAGAAAGAGAGTATTTTTTGAGAGTAGAAATGCATGAAATTTCTCCTTTTAGCAATTTGAGTTTCGGTTCCTACTATTAAAAAATCTCACTATGTTTTGACAAGTCTGTTTCTGGGGCCGCATTAGTTTTAGCAACAAGGCTGGAGGGGTGACTGCCTCTGAATAGCAAAGAACACTGTTGAAATAGAATTGTGAATGTTTTTCTTGATTATCTCAAAGAATTGGTAGGACTGGGAGAAGGGGAGAAACCTTGAAGTCTTTGGAGATTTCCTATTTGAATTTCATATCAGCAGAGAGAGGCCAACTGGTATGCACTCAGTGATGTGAGAGCCAGCTCCTGGTCTTGGACTTCAAGCTATGGAAAATGTTGTTAAAGACAAGACACGTTTTTACATTTTTTTCCTCTGCTGTTCAATTCATTTTGTCAAAAATGTCACAAAGATGCAGAAAGTGCCCTTTACAAAGCATTTGGATGTTTATTTTCTTTGACGATTATACAGGTATATTAAATACAAATAGTACTGGTATTTAAGGAATATGTGCAATTAATAGAGTTTAGTCTCATGATAAGATGACACATGGAATGAGATACTCTTAATCTTAAGGGAAGATTATTTTTTTCTAGTTCTTATCAAGAAAGAATAAAAGTCAAATATTAGTTTTGTGTGGTATATTATTAAATATAAAGACAGCAGAAATAAATGTACAATATTTAGGGCAAAAGTGAGGTTTTGCATACATGCAGTTCATTATCTTAATCCCTGTGGGACCTCAGCTTCCCTGTGTATAAAATTATGGAGTGAACTAGAAGAATTTTCTGTCTTTAACATTTAGTTTTTCTATATGCTTCCGGGTAAGATTGGAGAAATGTTAAGATTAACTTAATCAATAAGTAATTATTAAGCTCCTGCCAAATACTTACTATTTTATTACTGAAACAAGGAATTCATTCACATTACTGAAAGGTAAGTCATTTCCAAGAGCTGATGGTGATCAGTTAACTTGAATGGAGTGTTCATCATGTACTGGGATTATATACGTTGCTCTGAATGTTCATGATCTAGTGTTTTCTCATATATTTTCTGATACAAGCCAGTGTAGCATGAAGTTGATGTGATGGAATTCACTTTCAGTCTCGACAGAAGAAAACATAACTTGTTGATATAATTTGGGGGGCCTTTTTTCTTTTAAGTTTATTTATTTATTTTGAGAGAGAAAAGAGCCTGTGAGTGGGGGAGGGGTAGAGAGACAGATATTCCAAAGCCTCCTGACATGGGGTTCGAACTCATGAACCATGAGATCATGACTTGAACCAAAATCCACAGTTGACACTTAGCCAGTTGAGCCACCCAAGCACCCCAACTGACACACCCCGGCGCCCCTAATTTAGAGGGCTTTAAAAAAATTTTTTTTAATGTTTATTTTTGAGAGAGAGACAGCGCATGAGCAGGGGAGGGGCAGAGAGAGAAAGAGACACAGAATCTGAAGCAGGCACCAGGCTCTGAGCTGTCAGCACAGAGCCCAGTGCAGGGCTTGAACCCATGAACCATGAGATCATGACCTGAGCCAAAGTTGGACGCTCAACCTAGTGAGCCACCCAGGCGCCCGTTAGAGGGCTTTTTAAGGCATAAGTCACTGACGGGTCTCAGGCTTCTCATTTGGTTTCTGGCCTAGATGCCCATTTCTAGAGAGGGGACTTTAACTGGTGCCTTCCCCTCAGCACTGGAGGGGAACCCAGTGTAAGTGCTGTGGTCACCACAAACAAGAATCTAAATGAGCAGGCAGTATGGTAGACTGGCTCAGAGCCTGGTCATTGGAGGTCAGACTTGCCTGGGTTTGAATCCCCTTCACTGTGTAACTTGAGACAGTTTTCTTAACCACTCTGTGCTCAGTTTTCTCCTCTATAAAATGGAATATTCTAAACAAGATTTTTAGGATTATGCGAGACAGAATATGTAGGAGCTTTTAACACATGTTCATGTTTTATGTCATGTGTTAGTTACTATTCTTCTGATTCATGGTTTTCTGCCTCCTTAAAGAGTGGGGGCTTTATACACCACATGGGCTTATCTGATCAGCTCCAGCCCAGAGACTGGCCCAGGAGATGAACGATTGAGCCTGCTCTTTTTTTTTTCTTTTCTTTTTTTTTTTTAATGTTTATTTATTTTTGAGAAAGAGAGACAGTGTGCGAGTGGTAGAGGGGCTGAGAGACAGGGAGACACAGAATCCGAAGCAGGCTCCAGGCTCTGAGCCATAAGCACGAACCGCGAGATCGTGACCTGAGCTGAAGTCGGATGATCAACCGATTGAGCCATCTAGGTGCCCCAAGCCTGCTCTTTCATAGCTGGGGTTCTCTTTGCTGATTTGAGGAGGCCTAGCTCTATGTTGAGACATTGGAGATATGTTTGGATTCAGCTTTTCTCTAAACATGGGTGATGTGAGAGGATATGTCATTAGTTATTTCTGAAAGGGTCTTTGCAGGAACTAGATGAAGCTGTGAGTGTTAAGATGTGAATGCCCATTTTTTCCAGTAATTTTACCTTTTCAAATCTATCCAAAGGAAATACTCATAGCTAGGTAAAATGTGTTTATTGAAGATTTATTAATAATAGTTAAAAAATGGAAACAACTTGAGTGTATAATAATAGATTAGTTAAATAAAAGATTCTAAATTATACATTAAATATCATACAGCCATTAAAAATATGTTTGAAGAATGTTTATAACTTGGAAACTGTTTATAATAGACAAAAAGTCTGATAAAAAGCTATATATAGTGACACTAAGGTTATATTAAATAAATTTATATGTGTATGCATAGATCTGTACATGTGATAAAATGCACAGAACTAAATATATGCATCCACACAGATACAAACGAGTACAAGTAAAATTTAGGAACTCTGAATAAGATTAGTGGATTGTGTCAATGTCAATATCCTTGTGATAGTCATGATAGTTTTATGAAATGTTACCATTGGCGGAAACTGGATAAAGAGTAGAAGAGATTTCTTTGTATTATTTCTTACAACTGCATGTGAATCTGTAATTATCTCAACAAAAAAAAAAAAATCAATTTAAAAAAATGGCGCCAGATGCAGAGAGTTTTACCAGTACGTTCTGCCGATCCTTGAAGGAGTAGATAATAATTGTTGTTATAGAGCTTCCAGAATGATAGAGGCTGTTCTTCTTCATTTTATCAGGTTAGCATTACTGTATGTCAAAATCAGACAGGGAGGGCATAGGAAACAAATCTGCAGGCCAGCTTCACTTACGATGCCAAAAATTTACATATAACATTATCAAACTGAAAATGGCAGCTTACTAAAAAACTGATGGAGCCAAATAGAGTTTATCCAAGGAATGCTTCAACATCAGAAAAGCAATGCAGTCAACAGTTGAAGGGAGATAACAATATAATCATCTCAATAGATGCAGGAAACATCTGAGAAAAGATTGTAAAAATGTTAATACAAGGGTCTCTAATTTCTGGTTAACTGAAGGTTTACTATTTAAGGTTAGTACATCTGTGCTGATGGCTCGATTCACTTGACATGTTTAGCAACCAAAAGGTCACTGTTTACTGAGTCGTGAGGCAACAGTGTCTAGTTGCCTGGGTGACAGGTGTGTGACAGTGCAATGAAGTATGGGGTCATAACATATGTAGATTCTAATCCATATGAACTTGTAGTTCTGGCTTTGCCGAGTTTCAGTTTTGTGCTCTCCCAAATTAAGATGACACAGGAGATGGTCTTCAGGGTTTTGGAATCCAGTGTATTGGGGTTTGGTTTTCGGTATTACCACTTGAAATCCACGTGACCTCTAGGAAATTTCTTATCATTTCTGACTTTGTGTTTTCAGTGTAAGACCGAGAATTATAATATTTTGCTTTTTGGTTATTTTGAAGATTAGCTTCAATAATGACTGAAAACTTCTAACGTGCTTTAAGCACATTTGATTCTCTTTCCTTCTAGCTTTAAATTTTGTGATTCTGGAATACATTCTACATGCATAAATATGTATGCATATGTTTTTTTTGTTTCTCACTTGCATTTTGACCCCTGACACCAAGGGCCATGTATTTTCACAAATTTATGACCAGTTTATTTTTTACCAGGCAGGGTGTGATGCTGAATTATACTTTCTTTCTGCCATCATCTGTTTCCTCAGTTACATTCAGCTAAAGCTCAAAAGAGACTTGCATACAAGTTGAAAATTTAGTTAAGACTTCATGAAAGCTTCATAAAACCTGACATAGTACTTGGGATTACCATTGTAAATGCTTACAGAAGGTCAGTATTGGAATCTTATGCTGTAAACCCTGATTTATCTGTTAGGTTTGCTAATGAATTAAAATCTTAATTTTATTTCTGCCCCGCTTTGAACTCATTTAGATAAGAGTGGTGAGTATTTTTATTTCATAATTTGGGCATCCCCCTGCCTTTTGAAAGTTCACATTAGGCTATTGCATTTTTATGTAAGACCTATCTTAGTACCTGTTTTCACTAACTGAAAGAAATCTGAAGAGAATTTTCGCTTTTACGAAACAAGGCAAGAAGTGAAAATACGTTGAGCGTTTGTTTTGTGGTGAGCCATTATGGAGGTGGCATGTACCCTAAGCATCAAGAGGGGCACCGCCAGTCTCCTTCCTGCAGAACTACACACAGCATCTTCGCATCAAACCACTGCAGCTTTGAACTGTGTGAGCATCTGTGCTTTATCTTGATTCATTTTGTGTATCCATTAGCAAGATGTGTCCTAAGATACCAGAAAAGCCTAAGGGAGGTTATTTTTTGGGTCTGGGAATGCTCAAAGGTTTTTCCCGTATAAATTACTGGTAATTGCTTCTTCGCTTTCTGCCACTTTGGCTTACGAAAGGTTTCATGGGAACTCTCTGCTTTCGGATAGCGGGAGGAAACTGTATTAGATTTGATTAGATTTTTTAATGGTTCTGATTGGTTATTGAATGAAGTTTTATGTTTGGTAAGTCAGTCAGTTAAGACTTAAATCATCTTGGCACATCGACCAAGAGCAAAGCTCTTTGCTGGTCTTGCAAGGTAAAAAAAGAAATTACGACATGATACCTACCTTTAAGCAACTATCATCTACCTTTTGATTATTTAGGGGAATTGAAGATGTATTGGGCCCATAGATAACACGTGCATTATATGTATCAGTCTGAATCTAGTTAGACATGCCTAGGAATCAAAACTGCCAAAGAACTATATCTACAATTGAGAGGGATAAGAAGAACCCCTTGTAGAAGAGAAGTCACTGCTTTCCCAGAAAAGCAAAAACAAAACCTTCTTTGAAGTGGCATGATGTGTTGGAGAAAAATAATTCTATTCATGACCTGAAGACATTTGATGTTCAAGTTTTTTTCTCTTTCCCCATCTGTTCTCTGAGGAAAGACATCTGGGTATTAAGATGTATGAAAGACACAAAGATTAAGAAATTGTTTAGAACCTGAATAATTTCTTGGTGTTTGTATCCAAGAGGAGAGAAACCTTACATTTCATATAGTCTAATTTTCCATACTCTATAAACTTGGGGCACTGTCAGGTGAGAACTAGACCTTATGTGTTTGGCTAAGATCAAATAGTCTTAACTGATGAATGAAAGAGGTATAAAAGTGTCAGGATGATTTTTATTTTATTCTTTTGGACTCTGCCTTTTTATTATGTAACAATGGATTTAGAGCTGGAATTGACTTTTAAAGGGAAACCCATCAGTATTTGTCCAATATCATATAGTTAGTGGTAGAGCTATATATTGGACCTAGGCCATCTGATTTGTTAGTAATTTTTTTTTTTTTTTTTTTTTACCATAAAACATTCCCTTTCTGGCTCCTTCTTCTCCTTCATTGTGCACATTAATGATTAGCACCTAATACACTTACTTCTGGCCCATGGTTGGTACGTAAATGCAATATCAAATGGAACATACATTATATGTTATATGCTCTGAATCAGTGTGGTTAATGTGTTCTGTGCAAAGTGAATAATTTAAAATGATGTTTAGATAATTTTTTAACTTGCAGCAAAACTTTTGCTCTGGTGGACTCGATTATTATCCACAAACATTTTGGCTAATTCAGGGAGGAGAACAGAAAGCACTAGGATTTGGAGATACCAGGGGCTGATGTAAATCCTAGGAAGATTGTGGACACTTGTAGACAGAAAAGGAGATGAAAGGTTCTTGGAGATAAGAATCAAAACTAGAAGCAAAGTCCTCATGAATTAATACCACATTTTATGGGATTAAAAAAAGCTGCTATGGTAGGTTGAGGGAAGAAGAGCGTTCCTTAGATTTTTATACTAAAAATATGTCAGTGCTTTCCTGGAAGAGAGAGGCTGAGGCACTTCTGATCCAGGTAGAAGTACTTTTTTGCTCAGTTCCTTTTGCTGGTGTTGGGCGTAGGGTCATCTTTTCTCCCAACATTTTTCTCTTGAAAACATTTTTGGTAAATCTTAGCGTAATAACATAAATATATTTGCCTCATAGTTTTTCAGAAAATTAGTCTGTGGGGTGGTATTTTTAAGAAATGAATTTTATTAAAGGACACTAACATTGAAAATTACTACACAGACGTCCTACTATGTACTTAGAGCCATGATAGGCACTTTCCATTCTTGTCTGTAATTGTCTCACAACTGCCAGGCGGTGTTTGCCACGACTGCATTTTATGTGGCCTAGCAGAAGTTAGATCCTCGTGTTTTGGGGGCTTTTTTTTTTTTTTTTTTTTAGCTTTAAATAGCCCTGACATGATACTATTATCTTTCAAGAGAGCAGTGAAAGTATTTAAATGTATAACCAGTTTTTAATACGGTCTAACAGGTGTAGCTCAGAAAAATGAAGTGTCACACTTCATTTGCATTGGTTGTCCAAATACCCTAGATCACCCATATTCCTTTTTTTTTTTTAAGTTAATTTATTTATTTTGAGAGAGTCACCAGGGGAGGGGCAGAGAGAGAATCCCAAGCAGGCTCTATACCAGTAGCACTGAGCCCCACGTGGGGCTCGAACCCATCAAACCCACAAACGGTGAGATCGTGACATGAGCTGAAACCACGAGTTGAACACTTAACTGACTGAGCCACCCAGGTGCCCCACCCATATTCTGATTTCTTTACCAACGTGGAGCCTATTGCTTTGATGGCTTCTCTCCATAAGCTTGTGTCTGGTAATGGGGGAACTAAGGAGTAGAATTCACAGGGTCTCTTTAAATTCTCAGCTCTGCCAGTGTCTGGCTGTGTGACCTTGGGCAGATTACTTAGTCTCTCTCTGCCTCAGTTTTCTCATCTGTAAAAAGGAGATTAGTCACAGTAGCCACCTCATGGTGATGCTGTGAGGATTAGTGAGTTCTTGCATGTCAAGCATTTAGAAGCGTGCCCGCTGTGGAGTCAGCACTGGTCTCTGTTGATGCTGATTGAAATGGATGGCTGATTAGATGTGCTGATCAAAGAAGAGAGGATCCTCTTTGGAGGTTTTGAACCTGAGACTGAGAAAAATGATGGTGCCATGGACCAGATGGGAAAGAAAGGATAGGCTGATTTCTTTCTTCTTTTTTCTTTTCTCAATGTGGCTATTGTGTTTTGGTGAAAAGAAAAGGTGTTTTAGCCTCTCTAGCTCTTAGCTCTGGAGAGTGAGGGGCATGTTCTAGATCACTGACTCGCACCCCTTCCTGCTGATTAAACTCATCTGAGGAACTCTGAAAAGCTCTGTATGCCTGGGCCCCACCTGGGACATCAGACTCCGTGGGGGGTGGGGCCCAGCTGGCTGTAAAAGCTCGCCAGGTGATTCTAGCTTCCAGAAGGTTTGAGAATTGCTCTGGGTGCCTTCATGGATTCCTCCAGCTTAGAGGCAAATCTAGCAGGTAAGATTTTGTCTTCTTCTTCTTAAGTTTATTTATTTTGAGAGAGAGTGAGAGAGAGAAGGAAAGCATGAGTGGGGGCAGGGCAGAGAGAGAGGGAGAGAGAGAAACCCAAGCAGGCTCCTTGCTGTTAGCTCAGAGCCGGATGTGGGGCTCCAACCCACGAACTGTGAGATCATGCCCTGAGCCGAGTTCAGATGCTTCACCAACTGAGCCACCCAGGCACCCCAAGATTTTGTCCTCTTAAACCATGTTTCCTATTGCTTGTGACCAAGCCCCATGGATTGCAGTGGCTTCCCAGGACTGTGGCTGCCTGTCACAGTCCAAAGCTGTATACAAGAGGATATGCTTGCTCCCTTCGGGATTCTTCCTTTTCTACTCTTCTCTTCAACATCTTTTTCTGTTGGCTCATACTTTTCTGATAGTTTGTGTTGGTAGATTATGATACATGCTCTTTACACAGAAGATTATATACCTATAAATTAAGTCTTTCTGAGGATGTCTTTAAAAAAAGGAAACATTTCCCTTTCCTTTCAAAAACTTTCCTTAGTGGAACAAAGGATGCTTGTCCTCCTGGCCTGGTTGCAGAAAAGCATGTTTGGTGAGCTTATTAGATTTGCCTGAGTTCATGCTTTGAACAGAGAGATTGTGTTTTCCTGATTGGGAATGTGTCCTAGAACTTGTCTGAAGTTACTGATCATGTATAAGCCCCACACACGTGTCTTAATGATGGTCCTTTTCTTCAGTTTATACTTTATTACTTCAGCTCAGCTACTTGGACCTCGTTCAAGTTGAATTAGTTCCATGGAACTCTACTGTTTCCGGGGTTGAAGTAGGGAAGAGCGAGTGCTTTTGGCTATCCTGTGAATAAGACGTCTGAGTTGTCTTTAGTTCTTGCTTCAGTAAAAAAGCAGCGGCCCATTATCTAATCTATTCATAGTTTACTTTGTTCAGATATCTAATTTGGGAACATGTTTGCCCTCACTCAATTCTGAAACACAATTTTCCATCCCTTGAATAAAGGGGGCTATCTTTAATTTACTCAGGAAAAAAAAAAAAAACCTTGTTTAAGAATTCTAGAGTTTTCAAAGCTTTTAAAAATTGCTCTGCAGGATAACATTAAAGTGCTCACCCTTTAGAAACTGCCACTCAACATGTATCTGTCCCACAATGGAGTTGGAAGGATTATTCTGAACAAGCTGTTAAATAAACCATTTGCTAGGATTCATATGCTTTTAAACCTAGTAAGTCTGTAATATCTGGAATGAAATTCAACATTGCTGGGTTTTTTTTTGGGGGGGGGCAATCGGTGTAAATGTCTTTCCAAAGTATGAAGCGTACATGTAGACTAATCTTAGAAATTAAGGGAGTGGAAATGTGAATTCTACCCCCCCAACCTTAGTGTGTCCTTGACACATAGATGTTGCAGAGTGCTGATATAATACAATTTGTACATAGAAGTGTTTGTTCTCATGGGGTGCCTGGGTGGCTTAGTCAGTTAAGCTCAGGTTATGAGCTCATGGTTTGTGGGTTCGAGCCCCGCGTGCGGTTCTGTGCTGACAGTTCAGAGCCTGGAGTCTGCTTCAGATTCTGGGTCTCCCTCTCTCTCTGGCCCTCCCCAGCTCATGCTTTTCTCTTTCTCTGTCTCTCTCACAAATAAAATAGACATTAAAAAAAATTAAAGAAGTGTTTGTCCTCAGTGGAACTTGGAGTCTATCGGGAGAGTCATTAACCCAGGCATTAGGTCAGTTCTCTAAGTGTGGACAGGTCAGCAGTATCTGCATCACCTAGGAACTTGTTAGAAATGCAGCTTCAGGGCCTGACTCCAGACCGACTGAGTCAGAAATCTGAGAGTAGGACTCTGCTTTAAAAAGCCCACCGGGTGATTCTGTTGCATGCTACTAGAGATTGAGAGCTACTGAGAGTGGTTCCCACCCCTGCTGTCCCAGACAGTATTGAATGAGAGCCCCTGCTTGTGGGGCCCGGATATCAGCGTTTTGTTTTTGTCTTTTTTTTCTGAGCTGCCTTGGTGATTCTAATGTGCAGCCATGCTTGCGGGCCGCTGCATTAGGGCCTCGCTACTCAAAATGTGGACGCCAGACCAGCATGAACATCACCTGGGAGCTTGTTAGAAATACAGAATCTCAACCCCACCTGAGACTACTGAACTGTAATTTGCATTTTAACAAGGTTTCCGGCGACTCATAAGCACATTAAAGTTGGTGAAAACAACATAGAAATAGTGAGTTTTCTTCCTAGAAGCCGGTTCTAGAATGCCCTTCATTTACAAGTTTTGTGAGGTAGGCAGCACAGCAGCTTTGTTTGGCTTCTGCCTGGTGTTGACTCAGGGAAGCTGGCATTGATCGGGGGAGACAGTTGGCATGGTAGCTATTGCTAAAAGGACCTGGGACCCTCGGGTGTAACAACAGCCTGTAAGCCGTCATCAAGGGAGTGATGGCAGTTAAGACACTTGCAGGTGCTAGCAGCAAAAATCCCAACGCAGATTGGCATGAAGAAATCAAAAGGAACATTGTGGCTCAGGTAATGGGGAAAGTCCAGGAATGTGAATAAAGGAAAAGATAAATCTGTTTATCTTTGGCAGATTGGTAAATGCTTTTCTTTTAAAATGTTTTCAGTGAAGTGGTTTGCATCTTTAACTGCTAAAGATTGTATAAATAGAGGCCTTTAGCACATCAAACAATGGTGAGTGCCACACAAAGGATGAATTGCTGTGTTTACCCTCTCATTTGCAAGATTTTGTTTCCTTCAAAAATATATATGTGTGCGTGTGTGTATATTATATACATATATATATATATTTGTATCTTACTCATTACAGAGAGGATTTGAGGTGATTTCCATGACTGCATACCTTTTCCACAACCTTTAGAAGAAATTATATAAATGGTTGAATTATACTCCTGCAACCAGAGCTTTCTAAAAGCTTACCGTGTAATGTTTTTCGAAAAAAGTTTTAACAGTCTTAAATGATAGAAAAATAATACATGATATTCACAATAACATGCTATTTCCAAGCTTCTCAACTGAATGCTTATTGTCCTTTTAATAAAAATGTGGACTGCAGGCACATTTGATGTAAATGAATTAAAAATTTCATTTGCCCAGAACTTTGTGTATTACGTTAATATGATTTACCCAAAACACTATTGTTGGTTTAATAAATATTAAGAGAACATTTGTGAGTTGCCTCCTGGTGTTTGCTGTTTCTCTCCTTGGGCATTAACTACTCTTGTGAGTCTTTACCAGGCTGTTTTTGTTGTTTTGTGCCTTGAGGTATAAATAGAAGCAGAGAACCCGGAAGATTCAAACAAATTCCATACCATAAACTATTTGCAGATGTGTTTAGTATTCATTCAGGAGAATTAGTCTATTTAATATAAAATTACTTTCTTTTAGTACTCTAGAAGTGCAAGAGGTTCAGTTTTTATTTTACTGGAAATTTCAAAAACAGGAGTAGAAAGATTTTCTGGGGGTGCCTGGGTGGCTTAGTTGGTTGAGCATCTGGCTTCGGCTCAGGTCATGATCTCATGGTTCCTGAGTTTAAGCCCCGCATTGGGCTCCCTGCTGTCAGCGCGGAGCCTGCTTCGGATCCTTGTCCCCCTCTTCTCTCTGCCCCTTCCCTGCTTGTTCTTTCTTTCTCAAAAAAAAAAAAAAAAAAAAAAAAGAAAACAACAACAACAACAAAAAACTTTCTGGAAAGCATCATCATCGACGAAACACCAGGAAGATATAATGTAATGACTTACATTTGACCCTTTGTCTTCCTGGATCTTCCTTCTTTTGGACAATCAGGAATGAAAGGTGTGGAGGCTTTTGAAGGGGCAGATTTTGATTGAATGGAAGGAAGACCTTTCTAAAAAGTGGTCGCAGAGGGAATAGACCACTTCAGAAGTAGCGAGGCCCCACACCTAGAGGTAATAAGCAAGCGTGTGTTTGGCTGTTTGACATCTTCAAAACCTCAGCTAGCTGGGAGGTTAGCTGATGTTTACAGCTTCCTACTAACCTTAGATTCTGTCGTTCTTACCGTATGTTGAAGTTGAAGGCTGAGCCACTTAAAATATATTTTGTTTCCTGTCCTGATAACTTGGCCTGACTGAAACTAGACATCAGGTTTGGCCCTTGGTTGAAGGAGTATGGCATTCTGGGACAAACTTTCTGTAGACTAACCACAAAACCTCTCTTTGCCCAATTCAGGGGACCGTGACTTGACTTGGTGTGAGCCAGAGAGATGTGTACCTGGGAGATAAAGTTGCAGTGGGTGGCCTTGAGGGGGTAGGAAGAGAGCCTCTAGAGGTGGAGAGGCAGAGGGTCTCTAAGGTCACAGGGAAAGGGGCCACTGGCAGAGGTTTGGGAGGTACCTTTGGCCTGCTAAGCATCCATTCTTCTACTGGTTTGCCACACCACACAGACCGACTGGTCGAGGGCAGTCATGTCGTGCCATGATCACACATGACCCATGGTTCCTAGCACAAAGCTTTCCTCGTGAGGCTCAAGCAGCCATTGTGAAAAAACAAGACTGAAACAAATGGTGCACAGGGACTCTGGGTTAGGAGCCATTTCTTTACCTCTTTTGCCCAAAAAGCATGCACTGTGTGTTTCCTTCTTTATCCTGGGTGAAGCAAGGGAATAGCAGACAGGTAGCCAAAAGACTTGGATTCTTGCAGCTGGCCTTCCTCTCTGACTCTCGATTTCAGCTTAGGTCATGATCTCTTGGTTCCAGGGATCTAGCCTTTAGTCGGGCTCTGCACTGGCAGCACAGAGCCTGCTTGGGATTCTCTTTCTCTCTCTCCCCCTCCCTCACCCCTCCTATGCACACACGTGCTCTCTCTCTCTCTCTTCTCAAAATAAACATTAAAAGAAAGAAAATTTCCCAAATGCCTATAAAATTGATGGGAAGAGTTATTATGAAGCAGGTGAAAAATGTGATCATGACCTGTGATCTGACCCCCCCACCCCCTGCCAATACCCCCAGTTTCCAGCTCATTAGCCCCAGGCTGCCAGAGGAAAGGAGCCTTTCCAGGCTGATGGGCCTAGTACAAAGTGCTGTCCTCGTCCTGCCTGGATTTGAATTTTCTGGGTGGCAGTGGGATGGATTTGTTAAAAAGTCACATTCTTGGTTCTGACCTTAGTCCCTGTATTTGAATGTGGTCAAAATGTACCGAAGTTACAGAATAACTGCTCTGGCTGAGTGACCAGAAAGCTTGGACTAAGTTTCTGTGGACCCCACTTCTATGCTCATCTTTTGGTGCTTTTAGTTCCAGCTCTGAGGTCCTCTACAAAATGCAAAATTTGCCACTGAGCTCCGGATCAAGACCTACATTATTGGGAAAGCGGTCATCTCAAAAAAGTGCAGTTTATCTGGTCATGCAATAGGCTGAATGTCAAACAGTATCTTTTATGCTACTTGCAGTTAATGTACCTAATATTTAACAGCTCTCTTGAGATTTAACTCCCATGCTACAAAAAGTCACCCACTTAAAGTGTACTGTTGAGTGGATTTTAGTATTATCACAGAGGCATCGGTCACCACAGTCTAATTTTACAGCATTTTCATCATCCCCAAAAGAAACCCTGTATTCGTTAGCAGTCGCTTCTCATTCCAGTCCCCAAGCAAGTCCTAGGCAGCTACCCACTTACCTTCTGTTTCTGTAGACCTGCTTATCCCAGACCTTCCGTGTGAACGGAATCCTCCGATGGTTGGTCTCCGTGACCAACTCTCTTCACTTAGCATGACGTTTTCAAGGTTCATCCACGTCTGAGCGTGTGTCAGGACTGCATTGCTCTTTATTGCTAAACCACACCCCGTTGTATGGATATGCCAAATTTTGTTTAGCCATTCGTCAGGTGATGGACATTTTGGTGGTTTCAACATTTTGGCCATTAGGAGTAATGCTGCTTTGATCATTCACGTACAAGTTTTTTGTGTGGATGTATGTTTTCGTTTCCCTTAGGTCATGTGGTAACTCCATGTGGAACATTTTGAAGAGCTGCCAAACTTTTCCAAAGTGTCTGTAACATTTTACGTTCCCGCCACAGTGCACAAGGCTTCCAGTCTCTCCACATCCTTGCTCATGCTTGTTACTGTCTGTCCTTTTGCTTATAGTCATTCTGGTGGGTGTGAAGCAGTATCTCATTGTGGTTTTGCACTTACCTAATGACTAATGATGTTGAGCATCTTTTTGTGTTCCTATTACCCATTTGTGTTTCCTCTTTGGAGAAAGGTCTTTTTAAATCCTTTGTTTTAAAATTGGGTTATTTATCTTCTCACTGAATTTTAAGAGTTCTTTATATGCTCTTAATATAAGTCCCTTATCAGACAATTCATTGATATTTTCTCCCATTCTGTGGGTTGTGTTTTCATTCTTTTGATAGTGTCCTTTGAAGCACAGAAGTTTTCAATTCCTATCAAGTCCTATTTATCAATTTTTTTTTCTTCTGTTGCTTTTGGTGTTATATGTAAGAAACTATTGCCTAACTGAAGGTTGCAAAGAGTTATTCCTGTGTGCTCTTTGAAGAGTTTTGTGGTTTTTAGCTATTACATTTAGGTTTATGATTCAGTTTGAATTTTTGCATATGTTGTGGAGTGAAAGTACATTCTTTTTTTTTTTTTTTTTTTGCATGTGTTATTTATTTGTCCCAACACGTTTCGTTACAAACACTGTTCTTTGCCCCGATTGTATGGTCCTGGCACCCTTGGTGAAAATCATAAATGTAAGGATTTGACCATAAATGTAAGGATTGACCATAAATGTAAGGATTTATTTCTGGAGTCTCAATTTTATTCCACTTGTTTATTTACGTGTGTGTGTGTGTGTGTGTGTATGTACACAAACACAAGGGCATGTTAAACTTGGTTGTGAATGCTGTCTTTCCTTTGGCTTCAATTTAGGTGAATAGGAAATGGAACAAAATTTAAAAAGTAGGAATTTCAGACATTAACTGCATAAGGAGACTTGGCCATGAGGTCCCTCAAGCCTCTGTTGAGTCCACTTGCCAGGGATACACAGAGTAGGTAGCCGGGTGGTTGGTATGCTTCTCTTTTTATTCCTTTCTCCCCCTTCCTCCTGAAGTGGAATATGTTGTGGAATGTTTTGGAGTGGGGCACATTTTAGATCTGTGGTCTTGGCTTAGCCTTGCCGGTCAGGACTTGGTTAAGTGATCGTCAGGAGATCTGAATCTCCTTCACCCTGCATATGGATTCTTGGGCCTGAAGCCTTTGGCTGTAAAATGAAAGAGCTTGACTAGATTCTAATGCTTCTCCCCCAATACCCCCAATCAACTTGAAATTCTGTGATTTGTGTGCCTGGCCAGCCCCTAAAAAGTGGTACATCTCCTCATTGTCTTCTGTACATAAAACCAAAGGAATAAAGACCCCTTATTACTTTTACTCCTATTTTCCTGCTGATTCTGGTGGGAAGAGGCTGGGAAACAAACAAATAGTGGGAATGAGTGACTAGCCCTCCTGTTATTTAATGTAATGGTATAAAAAGCCTAGTCATGTGCTCTTAATGTTTCTTGGTTATCTTTATGTTTAAAGACGGAATGCATGACATAGCGAAAGGAAAACGCAAGATTTTGCTGTATGCAGTATGCTTCTGCCTTGTGGATATAGTTGGAGAGACTGCCTTACCTTGAGAGCAGTTAACTACAGATAAAGAGTGAAACTTACTTCAGAAATGTCTTAATTTTATTCTTGGGTTCCTGGGAATTTAGAAATACAGGCTTTTAATTATTCACAGCTGGTGCATGAATAGAGTGGTAATAATAATTAGGAATAAAATGGCTCACCTCTTAAGCTGTTAGTTTTAATCCCCTAAATTTTTTTGATCTGAAGTCTTGAAGTCTGGCAAAGTCTTGAAGTCTGGCAGAGTCTTCAAATGGAATATTTGGAGGAGGTCCATCCTAGGTTTTGGTCAGGAAGTATGCAAATCTGCCTTGTCTTGCTAATTTGTTACAAGGGTTTTGATGGTTTGATTTTCATGCCTTCCAACGAAAAGCACACGTCACACAAAGCTAACCCACACTTAACAGAATTTATCTGGACATCCTCACTGCAGACCCCCATTAGGCGGAAACCAGAAAGAAGTACCATCAGCCTGCATCAAAGTATATGGGGCACTTGTAGCTTCCGATGTGGTCCTCCGCAGCAGGACCATTTCTGCTGGAGGAACTTGGGCTTGTTAGGGGAGAGAGCCTTCGCTTTAAAGGCTCTTGTGAATGGAGGCTGAACCAGGTGCTGCCCTCACAACTTCCTTGGGATAAGAAGAACTCTTTCAATTCTGATAGTAGTCTTAAAAATCATAAAGCTGATAAAACAAGATATTTACAACCCCCTTTTTATAAAATCCTCAGATTCCAAAGTATTAATAGTTTATTGGAAGAGTTTACTTCCCATGGTTTCTTAATGTTTCATCAGAGACATGTTTCAAATGATCAATATTTATTAGAGAGTAAGTATAAAAAATAGCATGTGTTCTTGAAGAATGATTTGGATTGAAGTTGTATTCTGAGAAATTTTAAAACAGCACAATAGATGTTTTCTTTTTAATGTTTACTTATTTTGAGAGAGAGAGAGGGGGGGAGAGAGAGAGAGAGCAAGCAGGGGAGAGGCGGAGAGGGGGAGACACAGAATCTAAAGCAGGCTCCAAGCTCTAAGTTGTCAGCACAGAGCCTGATGCGGAGCTCGAACTCACGAACCACAAGATCATGACCTGAGCCAAAGTCAGACCCTTAACTGACTGAGCCACCCAGGTGCCCCAACAAAATAGATGTCTTATGAGAACATGTAATTGTATCAAATTATTACCTTGGCTACTTGGGGAGAAGAAAAAGCTCAACTTTATATTTCTTATGTCAAGTTTTTGATCGCAATTAACTTTGCATTATTTTAGAAGTAGTCGTATAACCTTATTTGTGTGAACAAATTGGTACTTTTCCTAACTAATGCTGGCCGCTAATTTGGCTGTTAGTAAATAGTTATTAACTGAAACTAAGTGATTCTCCTAATACATCATCTTTACCTTTGTCCCCGGACTTCCTGGAACAAGATGACTTTTGTCAGGTATAGTTGATAGAAGAATCCTGCCAGGGAGACTTAGCATTGACAACCTTTTTACACTTGGAAGCACACCTTGTAAAAAGCTCTCTTGAATCACAAGTGGAACCCATTTTACGAGGTTAACCTGTTTAAGTCACCTTATATTTCCAGGAAAACAAGATAGAATTATTTTTACTTTAGGGCCATGGCCCTTCAGTGAAGAGAGGCTGTGACTTCATGGAAACACTAATCAGTATTAGAAATTAGTGTGATATCTATAAATTCAGCAGTTTCCAAATGGGTGGTTTTTGCTACTTTCCTCACTTTTGCAATTTCATGAAATCTTGTTTGTCAGAGTGAACAGAGGAGCAGTAATAATTCCACTAATAAGGAGTTCTCTATCCCTGCCCCTCAAAGAGCCTCCTTTCCCATCCCAGACTGTTTATATATGATCAGCATGTGGACACCGTGCATGCTTATGTTTTAAGTATTTGCTTCTGGAGAGCCAGCTTGAAAAAGCAAAACAGAAAAATCCATTGGCGTTTTGAGAGTTGAATCTGCAGAAGATGTTGTTTGCAATGTGCCGAAAACATAAGGTCCAAACAGCCGGAACAGGCCTGGTGCCAGGCAATTTCACTGTGAGAGAAAGAGGAGGTCTGAAGCAGTCCTTTTAGGATTATCTCCAACTCAGCAGCTGCTGTCTGAGTTTGATTATGCACATCCTGCTCTGGGAGACCTGCATTAACCCTCGGGGCCCCTGGGGAACATCAGGGCTGTCTTTTCAACAAAAGACTCTTCCCTTGGACACCCAAGGGCAAAAGCCAAAACAGTATGGAGGTTAAAAGAAGGTGGAGCTTTTGAAGATTGAATTTGAGAGAACAATCTAGGAAGAAGGCTGTAGAATTTTGGGCTTGCAAGTGCCTTTTAAGTAAGACCCTTTAATTTTACTGATGGGGAAGCAAAGGTGAAGCTGAGTGACTTTGCCCGAAGAGAACTAGTCAGAACCAAAATTCAGGACTCCTCATTCTCTGGTTAGAGCTGTTCTACATCCTACCACATTCTTGATGACCCAATTCTCATGTCAATACAAACCCTACCATTTCGAAAACTGAGGACGAAAGGGAAGAAACTTTAAAAAAAGCATTTTGGAATTCTGTATTAACCACCTTTTATAGACTGTCCAGGCATATTCAGGTTTTCTTTCCAAGCAGTAGTGTTTTATCATTGTGTAAGTCTTAGGTGAGCAGCAAATACATTATTCCAGTAAATTCTGTGCATGATTCTTAAATCATGTTGGGAGGTGTTGGGAGGCAGAAAAAGCATATTGGAGAGAGGTGTTGGGAGGGAAAACTGGAAATGGGAAGACCGCTCTGGAAACTAGGAAGGATGCTGGTGTAATGAATCTTTTGTTCAACTATGGCGGTCTGGAGCAGGGCTGCAGCCTCTGAAGATTTATGGCCTCCAGTCTGGAGAAGGTAGGTGGGCTCACATTATCTGTGTTGAGGAGCCTGTGTGGGGTCTTTGAGCCTAAGGTTGTCCAGGTAACAGAAGGCTTTGTCCAGGTAACAGAAGGCTCTGTCAATAGAAGATGGCCATCTCGCATTCTTTGAGAGTAATGTGCTGCTGTTTATTCCACGTCTGTGTCGGGAATTGAAAATTTTCCCTGCTTTGTGGTCAATAGGATCCCCAGTTTTCTTCCTTTTAAAGGCTGGGAGCATAATTTCTCTTGGAAAAGAATATGTTAAATCCAAGGATATCACCCAAATGGGGGAAGCGCTCTTGCCAGTTGAGCTGAGTTGTTTGATATAATGGAACTATTTACCATTGCTGACCTAAAAGGTATTGATTAAGCAAGAGAGAAAAATCATGATGCTCTTACTCATTCAAATTCCAAGTGAATCTGGAATCTGTTGTTACATGTTTTAACAGTGGGATTTTTTTTTTCTTAATAGCAGTGTTTTTAATTGCTTTATTCATCTTCAAAGGTGAGTGTGAGCTGAGTGTCCTTCTGTGTCCCCCATCCTTTCTACGAAGCTTGAAAGAAAATGTTACATTTTGGATACTCTTTTGAGATATGGTGAATGTCTTTGTCTGCATTTATTCCTCTTCTAAGATTTTGGTGACCTCTAGCTGTAAATAAAGGGGAAAAGAGAGGTCTGGAGCGCACAGAAGGAGACCTCTCAAACAGGCAGTTGTAAGAGTTATTTCAGAGCTGTGCTTTGGGTAATATTTTTTATTCAGTGGCCTAATTAGGATATACCCATGTCTGCTTAGTGACTGAGCTTTTCGAAGTACTGTTGGCCTGAGTCTTTCAAGTGTTGACCAGATACTTTTACCCTCTCCTCTGGCGGGAGATGAGTTTGGGCAGAAGGGAAAGCTACTGTTGTTTTTGTTCTTCACCAAAGACCAACTTTTTGGATACCTTTGGAGAAGGTATCAAAAGGGGGTTGGTTAATCCTTTCCTCCTTTGTTTCCCTTAATGGAGGATAGCAGTGGCTCTTTGCCCCCATTGAGAAACACTGTGTCAATGCTGTTAGAATGTTGTAATGATGTCAAAAGAAGTAACTAAAGTCATTTTTCTCTGTAAGAAGTTATTCCAATTTATATGACCTATTATAAAACTTTTTGGAGAGCCCTTTGGACAGCTGTGGCTGGGAGAATAGATTAAGGACCTGTGATCTGTGTTTATTTCATAGTTATGAAGGTGTGCAATTGGATGTTTAGCAAAATGGGCCGTTTCAGGATATAGGGTGTAAGATAAATCCTCTGTGTGTACTGCTTCCAAATCCTCACCTTGACCAGAAGTAACAGTCTTCAGGTGGTAGCTTTCTCTAGGCAGAGGATCTATAGGTCTGTTTCTGGATTAGTTTTACACAAATGAAGTTCTCTCCTGCTGTTCTTGCCTGGGATTGGAATTTTTCCTTTTCACTGCTTGTCACTTGGCGTTTGAATGGAAATATGTCCTTCCTTTCAGAGCCAGAAGATTCTGGTTAATTCATCAGGAAAAATTTCTCCGTGGAGTTATTAATTCAGCTTCTCCATAGTATAGGGCTCACACTACAGTGATAAACCTCTGAATTTGAAATCTCTTCTAAGTATCTTTTTTCCTTCAAAAAAAGAAAAGAAAGAAAGCATACAATGCATTTCTGAGCAGCTAAAAATCCCACATTGTATAGCACTGTCATTCTCTATAATCTCTTTTTAGAAGATTTGGTGGTGTTTTGCTGCTTGAGCTCAACTACGTTAACATGAAGTTTTAGGCTTTTGAAGTGTAGAAGTGGTTCAGGATTAATAACCGGAAGACCCTTTAGATTCTCTTGAAGAAAGATGAATATCTGGTGAATATACATGAATATCACATATTTGAAAATGTTATTTATGAATGTGCCTTGTGAGTTAAGCTTGCCCTGGTGGGCTGGGCCTCTTCCAGGGGGAGTGTTTGGACTCCAAGGTGCTTTTGAGAGAGGAGTCTTTCATTCTTGGCATTCTGGGGGAGATTTACATCTGTAAGCCAGATAAAAATATGTGGAAAGGTGATTAGTTTAATTGGCCCAGTGTTATAATTATCCAGTAGGAGGTGACTGTGGGATGGCTATTATAGTCCAAAATGCCTGGTAGGAAGGGGAGGAGACTCATTGAGAGAACACCAGCAACATTATAAACGTGGTTTAAACGTGCACTCAGTAACAAATTACCGCGTAAGAAGGTAAGAGGGGTTCTTAACTATTTGGGACAAGAATCTATCCCCACAAAGAGGTGGGCTTTTTTTCAAGGATAATTGTGGGGGAATTCTAGTGATTTCTCTTTCCTTAAAATAGTAACAGGATTTAGGGGAAGTAAACTCACTTGAAGTATTTGTAACATTAAGACCATCATTCTACAGTTGTCGCTCCACTCAGGGTGGCCACAATGGTGGTGGTGTCTTAGCCTCTTTCGGAAAAAAAGCCCAGTGCAGGGTCATGTTATAAAGTGGAGTATTTTTCTTTGACATCAAAGGGCAGGGAATGTTCTGCAGACAGTGAGCTAAGAAGTAGGGAGCAGGCATTCAGTACTTGTGTTGGGAAACTATGTGTGGAATGTCATAGTTCATGGACCAGGGACCCTGAAGTGAATCCAGGTGCCTGCATGGTGCTGTTTTCCTGGAGCAAAATGACTGGAGGCAGAAATTGCAGCCAGATGAACCAAAAATAAAATTGATGGCTTTATTGGACATTCTTTTCATGAAATCTAACTTTCTAATGTGCACATATATCACTCTGGGGATGTCATTATAAATGGCTGACCTTTTGTTTGGGGGAGCTGCTGTTCACTGTGCAGCTCCACTCAGCTCGGCTTTGATTCTGGCCCACATCTGTTGAACATGTGAAATGATGTGTGTGTGTGTGTGTGTGTGTGTGTGTGTGTGTGTGTGTAAATTTTCCCCCCTCTGAAGCACACTGACAACTGACTAAAAAGATTTAATGAAAACCAGTCAGAACTAATTTCAGTTAGATAGTCCAGCTTAGGGTATTAGCTCTTTTGGTTTCAGATGTAGAAGTTATAGCTTCCTTAAAAGTCATGGTTGAAGGCAGGAAGTCTCCTTGGACCGGGAACTGGGTTTCTTTGTCTTAGCTTGCCCCACTGCTGCCCCGGGTTAATGATTGCAGGGTGGCTGGGAATAATGAACCAGTGCCGCAAAGCTTGTTATCAACACGCTTGAGTGATACTTAAAAATCTTTCCTCTTCCATCTTCCCCCTTTCCCATAGAAGTCAGAGCACTGCTGTGGTTACACCTCATAAATACTGCAGACCCCATTGGGCTATCGAATGGGACCTAATGTAGTGTCATTTCTGCACTTCAGTGGGTGGTTCTTATTTTTGTGTGGTTTACTGCTCAATCTTGCAACGATGTGATGTTTGAGAACTTTCTAACAATTATTGTTCTTTTATGGAACCAGAATTTGAGTGAGACAAGACTTTGACCATTATTTAACAGGCCACCTAGATTTCCATATGAGCTTTAGAGGACATGTCTAAGACCATACCCTACTGGATCCCCAGATCCTTTTTTTTTTTCCCCTTGTTTTTTCTTTTTTTTTAATCCGAGGTTACTTCCAAGCCTTCTGAATCTGCTGGGGGAGTTGTGGGACTGGCCTCTGGCCTGAAGGGGAGAGACAGGTATCCTTTGAGAAGGTGGTGGCTCCATACAACAGTCTTTTCCTGAAGGTTGGGTGACTGCAGTTCTAATACTTGGGCCTGTTTTGGATGTCAGAGTCATATTCTTCATTTTTGGTGACTGCTGCTGATTATTGGCATCGACCCATCCACGATTTATCTCGGCAGCTAGTATGATGCCTGACCTATGGTAGATGCTCAGTAAATATTGGTTGACTGAATGTAACCTCCAGGGGTAGAGAGGGAGGCCTGGTGGCATGTGGGGAGAATGACCATGCTTGGGGATAGGTTCACGAGTTTTACTATTTCTGCTTCTGATGTGTTGGAACCCACCCTCTACAGCAATAGAGGCAAGACTCTAATAGCATAAATACCACTAGAATCCTTCTGTTTTCCATTACTGTCGTCCCTGTCACTGCTTGTCTGCCACAGGAGAGTCCTAACTGTTCTCTCTGCCTCTGTCAGTGCTTTAACACTAATCCAGCTGTCCAGCTCTCATCGTTGTCTTTATCCTTCTAAGACAGAAATCTGATCAGGGCACTCTCCTACTTAAATGCCCTGCCGTGGCTCCCTGTTGCTTCCGATAAAATCCATACTTTGTTAGTGGGTCACACGGGGCCCCGTGTGGTCAGGTCCTGCATGCTTCTGCAGCATCAAACCCCAAAGTCTCTCTGCACCCTGTATGTAGTGTGTGCAGCCCTGCCGGCTGGTCAAGTGGGGGCTCTAATCTACTAGGTGGATTTAGAGTCCTGGGGTTTTAAAACCAGGGGATTTTAGAACTTGCATTGAATGTTTGGAACAGGAGTGGAATAATTCATGTTAAGTAACCAGGGAAAATTGAGATGTTAAGAGATCTTTGCATGTAAGCCTTCAAAAATCAGTTTAATAAAAAGTTTGTTTTTCAACTGATTCTATAGTTCATCTGGAAGAATACATGTGTGTGTATAGGTTCATACACACACACACACACATATATGTGTGTATATGTATATACACACACACACACACATTTTAATTTGGAGAAAGAATGAGGCAAAGATGTGTACCACTGGAGATTAAAACATATTATAAAGCCATAATAATAAAAGATGATGGGAGTGTAAAAAATATGCAATCAGACAAAATAGCACGTCTCAAATCCTCAGTGTATAGAATAATAGGTGATAAGTCATTGGGGGAAAGGTACAGATTATTTGGTAAAGAAGGTTGTAAAATTGAATACCATAAAAAAAAAATCTTGCCTCAGGTCATATGCCAAAATATCAGTCATGTGAATTGGAGTTAAATATGTTTTTATCTTTATTTTTATTATATTTTCCTTTTTAACATTTATTTATTTTTGAGAGAGAGAGAGAGAGAGCACGCACGCGTGAGCATGAGTGGGGGAGGGGCGGAGAGAGACACACACAGAATCTGAAGCAGGCTCCGGGCTCTGAGCTGTCAGCACAGAGCCCTATGTGGGACTCGAACCCATGGACTAGGAGGTCATGACCTGAGCCGAAGTCACACGCTTAACCGACTGAGCCACCCAGGCATCCCTATAATTTACTACTCTTAATTAATTATACGTGTCTCCGTATACAGTAATGGCAAAGAGATAAACCTTTGGGGAAAGCATGCCTTATCAAGGGGATTTATGATCCTTAATATCCTAGACCATATGAGGTATCCTGTGTAAGAGACAAGCTGTGTTAGACTCCAGCTTCTGAAATGCTCAAATTATAATTCACAATGTGACTTTGAACAAGATACTCTCTGGGCCTTGATGTCCTCGTCTGTAAAAGGAGAGAGTTGGGTTAGATCAGTTTACTGGGCTAGATTCCAGTTTACTCACTGGGATACCCTTGCACACTGTGCCAAGATTCAGATGCTCCTTGGCCCTTAGGGTAGCTGGATGGAGCCTAGCGGTAGCTGGTGAGAGCATGGGGAGGAGGCCACAGATCTATCACCTCTGGCCAAGAAGAGCCATTTGTTTCCCCCAGGGAGTTGTGCAAATAGTACCACAAATCACACTTAATGTTTGAAGCCTGTATGAGGTGAGTTGCTTTAAATTCAAGAGGTGAAAACTAGGTGGAAAAGGAGATAATTTAAAATATAATGGACCTCTCATCTTTCCCACTCAATATTCAATAGCCATATTAAAAAATGAATAGAAGAAAATACATCAAAATGTTATCAGTAAGGGGCGCCTGTGTGGCTCAGTGGATTGAGCATCGGACTGACGAGTTTGGCTCAGGTCATGACCCTCGCAGGCTCTGTGCTGAGTGTGGAGCCTGCTTAAGATTCTTTCCCTCTCCCCTGCTCACATACTCTTTCTCTCTCTCTTAAAAAAAAAAAAAAATTATCAGTAATTACAGTAATCACTAACCTGGTGGGCTTATGGGTAATTTTTATTTTCTTATTTATAATATCCTATATCTTTCAGATTTACTAGGTTAAGAGTGGGTTAAGTTTAAAATAAGACTTGTAATTGAAAACCTCACTTGTAGCCATATTCAGAACTCCATGAGTGACCACTGTGGCTGTCAGTGTTAAGATTCTAACAAAAATAAAATGCCAAACCTGGACTGACTTCTCATGTAAATATCCTGGGGCACTTTCATACCCTGGTTTCTTGCCCAGTGCTTATTTTCAAGGCTGCTTTAAGATCAGCAGTAACCTTTGAGCAGAAAGCCTATCTGTAGAGTGTGTTAGAAGCCTTCTCCTTACTCAGAATATCTTATCTCCAAAGTTGTCTTCCTCCCAGGTTTTCTTCCCAAATGCTTTCTTCCCTCTTTTCCCCTTCCCAGTGATCCCTCCAATCAGGGAATAATCCTTCTTTCTTTGTTCTCCTTGATCCCCAGGGTGTATAGAGTTAGATGTCCCTTGTGCCTTCTTAGCTAAGCGACAGAGATTCTGTTTTTAATTTGTCCCTTATGTACCACCCTTCTATTTCCAGTATTGTTTTTTCCTCTCCCAGGTTCCTCTTGCTTATTTGCATCTTTCTGGTAATGAGTTGCCTACAACTTTCAGACTTGTAAGGGGAAGGTGGGGGGCAGTGGTGAGGGCAGGGAGTGTAGGCTTTTCTTCCTCCCTTTTGTTGGTTTTGCTTTACTCTGTGGATAAACACTATACACAGTAAAGGTGTTTAAACCCTATTTTTTTCTGGCTTCTCAAACCGGTACTTTTCATTGACTGTAAACATTTTAAGTGTCTAAAACCTATGATTGTTTTGTGTAGATGGTGGAGGTAGTGGACACATGGGGAATTAGAAGTGCCATTATAATTCTTTAGCAAAATTTTAGAGTGATTAATAGTGAGGCCAGCATAAGTAATGATGTATGGTCATTATTTATAAAAGTTAGAATATACTCTGGTGTTTGTATTAAAACTATGCTGAATACAGATAACTTTCTTTTATATAATACCTTAGGATCTTGTAGTGTGCCTTGACATTCTGAATATAGATATTAACTAAGTTATTAAGTAATAGGAATTTGTAATTGGTAGAATGCTAGTAAACGACATTGTAATTATAGATTTAATTTTTATAGTAATGTTGATTTCTTATAGTGGTGCCAGGGCAGTTTGAGCCATTGTGACAAATTTGTTGAGTGCCTCCTAATTATAAAGTATGCTCTGCAGTGTAGATGATAGAATCACCTAGTTGGCCAGGCAGTAGCTCTGACTTAAAATTACAGAGTTACAGAATGTCTGAATTAGCATGGACCTTGTGTCCCTCTCATCTAGTGCTTCCCAGCCATTTTCCCATCATGGTGTACCTTGAAAAGGTTTGCATAGCTAACTGTGGGGAAAACAAATGACCTCTTTTGGCTGAAGGTGATGGATCTGGGCCTCCATTGGGGGCTCTGCCCAGCTGCCTTGAGGGCCAAGGGCCATCAGAATCTTGGTGCAGCTGGGAAACTGTAACCTAATCTAACCCTCCCGATTTATAAGTGAGACACCTCTGTGTTTACACAGGAGATCCAGAGAGATAAAGTAGCTTGTTCAAGGTTACATAATGAATTAGCGATGTTATAGTAGTTAGAATTTGAGCATTTCAGAAACTTGTGTCTCAGTAGGACTTTCTTTTATATCGGATGCCTCATTGTGGTCTTCTTCCAGGACATTAGGAACCATAAAAACATTTTATGGGGCATATTTTCCCAGAAGGTTTATCTCTTTGGCATGTTTTATACAGAGACGTATATGATTAAGAGTCGAAAATTATATATTTCTTTCGCACAACCTGAAGACTAAAAGGTTGTTTTTCAACAACAACAAAACTAAGGTCACGAAACTAAAAACAGCCTAGTGTATGTAAAAAACAACCAAATATTTACACAAATCAAGAATGTGCTCAAGGTATAAAACCTGTACGCTTGGGAATTGTCTTGCTTTTCAAACTCACTGTTTAAACTCCTTAAGAACACTAGGAAACTGGTTGTCTGGCATGGTTTTATCATTGAGTTCTAGTAAGTTCTCTATCTACCCCATGATATGATTTACCAGTTCTATGTAATGGTAGCCTGGTTCAGTCTTACATACATCCATGTGTTATCCTTCACTTGATCATTCCTATCCATAGCTGTGGCAGACCTAGTTCTGCCTCTGAGAGAGGGATGCATACTGGAACATGGCATCTTGCCTTCGCTTCCTTGACTGAACTACAAACTCTACCAGTTAAGTATTACATTTAGGCAGCTTTATGAAACCTAGGAATGGCTTTTTCATGCAGCTTAAAGGAATGATGTCGAATGGCAAAACGCAAACAGGAATGATTTGTGTTTGTCAACCAGGAGCATTTATGGAAATGTCCATGAGGAGTACTGCAGTAATCTGATGATATGGACTTGCCCCTTGAGAAATTTAATTTATGGGTGAGAAATTTGAAAATAGAATGGCTTATTCCAGCTTTCTCATTTTGTTTCTTCATTTAATTTCCCTCTCTCAGAGGCAGAACTGGGTCTGCCACAGCTATGGATAGGAATGATCAAGTGAAGGCTAATTCTTCACTGCACTCTGAAACATGGATGCTCCCAGCTAGAGGTTGCATTAATGGCTCAGTGCTATTTCTTGAGTATCTGCTGGATGGGGGACACCATCATATTTAAGTGCCTAGTGTATGCATGGCAGGGCTTTAGATGATGTGGATGCAGCAGTGACATAGGTACAGTCCTGGCTTCATGGAGCTTATGCTCAATCTCTTTGGATACTCTGAGAAATATGAAGATGTACCAAGTCAGGAGGGAATCCTGGCCTCTGGGAGCTTGCTTTAAGATTGATTACCTATGAGCTTTCCCTCTGTGGTGATTAGACAAAGAGTCTGATGTTGGTCAGAATACTGGAAACCTGACTGTGTGTTGCGTTTTTGAAAAGCTCTTAAGACCTCAGTCTTCCTCACTGAGGAATTTTATACCAGAATCTTCAGTAGCCAGTCCAAGCTGACCGTGGCAGTCTGTAATAAAAGAGCTAGTTAATCAAATATAATGCTTTATGAAATAATGAAGGTATATGTCATCAGTACCTTTGTGGGGCTCTATTATGAAAAATAATACAACGTGATTAATTCTGGGGACACTGTTAAATTTTAGGGGGCTGAAAAGATTGTCTGTGACAGTAAGAATTTTCCTCCTTATCAAAATAATTTATAAATGGTACAGAATAAGAAAGAGGACTAGTGGTCTGGCAATTCTAATTTTTTTTTTTTTTTAAGATTAAGAAGAAAAAATAAATCTGGTCTTAACCCCCTTGGAATTTGAAATCTTGCCTGTGTCCTAGAAGCTTCTTGGGTTGCTCGGGATACCCAGCCTAAGGTTTATGTCATTATGGCTAATGTCATGGTGTCTAGGTATCTCAGAGCTGACACACAGTTCTCAGGAAATTCTGAAAAGAATATACTTAAGGAGCAAATGCATGCAGTGGGGGTACCCTTTAGGGCTAGCAGGGTTCTCTGTTGGGGGACATAACAAATCAGGCAGTCATATGGTGTCCTGCCAAAAAGACTGCATAGAAATCAGTGCCTTTACGTTCAGGGATGTTAAAAAAACATTACTGACTTAAAGATTTTTCTTTGGGACATGTTGGTTATTTTTTCTGGTTTCAAATGCTATTTTAATGAGTCCAGTACTTTGTAGTGGGGCTATATAACCTATAGCCATGAATTTTAAGGATAAGTTAGGGGAAAAAAGTCCGTTCTTTCATTCCTTGAGGGCTAATGCACTTAAAAAGATCTGTCAGCTTCGTCTTTAAACTCTTTTTATTTAAAGCAACCACCGACTTCAGGCCTAATTGGTTCCTGAACGTTTAGTCTTGAGGCATGGCCATAACACAAACTCTTATTTCCTGTAGGCTGTGTTAAATGTAAAGCTTATGTTTTATATTGGGCTTCCATTCCTGGAAGTTTGTTTTGTGATATAAAAATACATATGAAAATATACAAATGTACTTTTTTTTTAAAACAAATATTCATTAAATATTTCATGCCAAAGATACTGAAGATCATAAAACATTCTGTAAATGCTACTTTGGGGGAATTTTTTTCTGTTTAGGCTGAATTGACTGAAGCTTGTTAGAGTCCAATGTTTAAATCTCCCTAGACCAAATGTAGGTATTTTTCCATTGCTTCAAGGATCTTTAAATTTTGTCACATAATAGGGTTATCTGCCTCAAATTGTGTTGCGCATGAAAAGTGTAGAAATGCAGCTAAGTTTCTTAATTACTAAAAGTTGGAGGGAGAGTTGCCATGGCAACTTCTTCAGCCACCCATGCTCTGATATTTCAGAAGGATCTTCTTAGCTGAGCTCTGAATGAAATATTAAGAATTCAATCAAGTCTTCAAGATGCAAAGAGCAGTTGCTGAAGCAATTGATTTGCCGTAAGTATAGTTAGATCAGACATCTGGGTCTGTACCGTCCCCAGCTGAGAGTCAGCCTTGCCAGTCCACTGACCAAAGCATTGACTTTGGATGTAGTCCTTCGTGGGCCTGATTGCCATCCATTTTGCTTATCCCTGTGTGGCTCTCATGAAAGGCAGTTGCAAGTTGAGCTGTCTTTGGAATTTGCTCCCCAAACATCATTAAGATGTGCTCCTTTAATCTGTTTGTGTCTTAAGAAAGAACGCAAAATACAAATTTTGACTAAAAGACCATTTTCTGGTTTTTCTTTCAAACAAGAGGACAAGGTGGTGCCTGGCATTATCTCATAATAACCAGTACTGACCATAGAATAGCATGTGTCTGTGTCTACATGAGCTGTTGGAGTTCCTGAAGAAAAGACATTAAAGGAAGATCTTTTATCTCGCATCTTTTCAAAGATGAAACGCATCTAAACGTGAATGACAGGGTATGAAAGTGTTTTCTTCAAACATTTTGGGGCACTTGCTTTTTTTGCTTACTGACCTCAACTAGATTTTGTACTCTATAGGGTTGCATACATGGTAGAGTATGTATTTGTGGATTCATGCTATGTTGACTCTGATTGAATTTGTATTTAAAAAATTACTGAGTTAGCTTAAGAAAGGAAGAGAAACAACAATCTTGCTTTATTGCTCATTGTCAGGTAAACATCAATCTATAAATCAATATGTGTTAAGTATAATAGATATTTACCTAGCAGTATATACCACAGGGATCAAACGGAAATATGAGGAATGATCCCTGCTCCCTTTATTTGCCTGGTCTGATTTCCTGGCCAGTTATTAGTGATTAAAAAGCAATAGTACATAAATTAGATTTTCACTAAAATGCATTCTATTCACATTCTTTTCATTCATTCAGTTTTCCTACGTTGCATAACATTTCTGGAATTTGTAGTCTAATGGGTTATTGCCCAAGTTTTCCAATTTTCTAAGGTGTCATATGTGGATCAAGGTATAATTTAACCCTTTCCTACCCTTAGGATGTCCTATGATAGAGATTAACAGAAGCAGTTCTAACAGGTTAATGTGGTTGGGGAAATGGGGCCATGTTGACAGCAAGAGTTGACAGAAGATATGCTTTTAAAACAAGTCATTATATTCAACCTTATTGAGATAATTAGATTAAGCCCCTAAGAAGTTTTAGGGAGTAAGAAGATAGAGTACAGTTTTTATTAGGAAAATCATGTGTGCTTATGCATTTCTGATGTTCGTTCAGAATCTCAAGATGGCGGGAGGAAAGAAAATGGAAGCTTCCTGCCAACTACAGCAGTAATGTCTTGAAGACTATCAGAATTGTACACAGTGGTGGTTTTCAGTGGGGCCTCCTGTGCCCACCAGCCCATCTTGGGAGGTCGCGTTGTGGTGACAGTTGCTGCCCAGAGGCCTTTCCCCCTTCTTTTTTAAACTTCTGTGGCTTTGGAAGCCAGGATTTGAAAAGGTTTAGCAGTGTTTGTTCATTCTGTAGTGACTTTCTCTTTCCAGATAAAGAGGCTATCTTCCTCGCCTTTATGAGAATAGATTTTACTCATGCATTGAACCTGTAGTGTTAAAATAAAAGCTGATAAAAGCAAGATAATTTAGGGGGAAAAATCCCAGATCATCAAGTGAGTTACCAACTTATGCATTCTCCTGGCATGGTAGAAAGTAGAAGAGAGCCTTGGGAAGTGTTGTCTTACCAGGTTTTTTTTTAAATTGCCAATTCGTCTGTTTTTCTTAAGACATTTTAAATATTCTAGCCCGAACAAGAGACTTGAAGTTCTCTCAAGTTTGAAGAGACTGTGTCCTAGTCTCTGAAGTATAGTTAGTTCATTGATTTAAAAAAAAAAAAAAAACTATGGGAAAACAACACATGGTATATCCATACAGTGGAATATTACAGTCTTTAAAAAGAATGAAATTCTGACACACGTTACCATGTTGGATGAACCTTGAGGTCATTAAAATGGCCAGTCTCAAAAGAGAAGTATTGCATGACTCTACTAATTTGAGGTCCCTAGAGTAGGCAAAGTCATAGAGACAGAAAGTAGAAGGGCAGTTGCCGGTGGCTGAGGGAGGGGGGAAAAAGGGAAGCTGTTTAATGGGCTCAGAGCTTCAGTTTTACAAGATGAAAAATGTTCTGGAGATGGATGGTGTTGATCATTGTAGTCCTCTGTGAATGTATCTAACACTTCTGACCTATACATGTAAAAATGGCTGAGATGGTAAATTTTCTGTAGATCTTAACTACAGTTTTTAAAAGGTATTTATGAGCACCTGATTTTGGGGTTTGGGGAGTTGATTATACTTGTGACTGATCCAAAAGCCCCCAGCCTTGAGGGGGCTCACAGGTCAATGAGAGGTGAGGGTGCAAAGCTGCTGGGATGGGGACTCCAAGGTCATGTCACGGTTAAGGATGCTTTGGTCCTAAAGTTGGGTGACCCTGACCCAAGCCATGAAAAAGGATGTGAAATGGTTCTCTTTGGAATTCCCTTTTCTACCCACCTTCTCTTCCCAACACATAGCCCCCTATGCTGTATCCCTAAACCAGGACCTTGGGTCCTTTAACCAGCTTCTGCTTCAACTGGATTGCTTTCTGCTCTGCTTCTCAATCCAGCTTGGCTCTTCCTCACTGGCCTGTGCTTTTAAATCCCCTATTTGATGCGCGTGTATCTCCCATTTACAGCCCGCATCGTTTTCTTTCTTGAACTATGAATTCAGAGAGGACGTGGGCTGTGTACTTTGACCTTTGCAGCACCGAGCACAGTAAACCATACTTAATGAATGTTTTGGACGAGGATGAACCCCTGAAGTTGGAAGCTGACATTGCTAATGCCTATTTAATTGAAGGTTATTAATGCCTCTTTAGCAGTGAAGGATAGTTCTGTTTCCAGCAGGGAACAAATGAGCCCTCCAAGCTTTTTCCAGTGGTCCCAAAGAATTCACAGTCAGGTATTACCCCAGTACATGCTGGCCTGGACTCCCCATCCCAGAGAGGGGTGATGGGGCAGTGGGACAGCTTCTATTTCTTGTGCAGGGTTCAAGGATGGGAACTCAGGGCTGGGGTAGGTCTGAATATTTATGTTCTAGTTCAGCCTATTAAATACAAGATTTTCTTTCTCTTTCTCAGTGAATAGGCTTTTCTTTCTCCCCAGAATAATAGTTGTAAGTAGGGTCACCATATGTCCCAGTTCCTGCTTTAATTATGAATACCTCCTCCCTCTCATTCTCAAAAATGCCCTGGTTTGGATAATTCATATTATCACTCCAAGAAGGCATATGTAGGAAGAATCAGTTATTAGGGGAAGGTGGGGAGAAGTAACTTGGGCTTGCCAGATACTCAAGAGGTGAGGAATTTAAGAAAGAGCTGTGTAGTCTCACATGTTGGATATTCTTTGGATGGGAAAAATTATTTGGCTTTTAAATTATATGCATGCTAGTGTAATATGTTAGAATTTGAAAGTCTTGAGGGCAGCATGGGATCAAAGGATTTATTTTAATTAGTCATACTATAGAATCCTTTAGTGCAGGTTAACAGGTTAATGTGTTTACTTAGAGCTTTAAACATTTTTATGGCTGATGGCAGAAGAGTTCACTGCCATGTACAAATGTGAGTATATACCTTGCATTCATTTCCCTAACTATGAAAATGAATTCCAGCCTGCTGAAATTCTGTTTTCTATGTGTATGTATTTAACTAAGATAATTGTATAGTGGATAGTCAATATTGAATGACCTTAGCTATTAAGAAAAGCCAAGCTGGTCATGAAGGAAATTAGGTAGGACCATATTAATATCTTTATATTTGTTAAGGGAATACCATGTAAACTGAACAAAGTAAGTTTTTAATGTTTTTTTTATATATTTTGAGAGAGTGAGAAAATAAGCGAGCAGAGGAAGGACAGGGGTTGGGGGAGAGAGAACTCCAAGCAGGTTCAGCACTGCCAGCGCAGAGCCCGATGTGGGGCTCGAACCCACGAACAGTGAGATCACGACCTGAGCTGAAATCGAGTCGGATGCTTAACCAGCTGAGCCACCCAAGGGCCCCCAAAATAAGTGTTTTTTAAGCAAGTATCATTTAGGCAGTTTTTTGTTGCAAGTTTCAGTTTAAAGAGGTTTGGGCTAATTTTCTTTAAGGAGATGTACCTGTTTAAGTAAATGGAAAGTCTAGCTGCAAGGTGCATTCAGGGTTGTTGATCCAGCAGCCCAACTGCCTTAGCACTTTTCTGTTTATTTTCTTTCTCTGCTCTGGCATTTTTGGCATCTGCTTCAGCCCGAACCTAGCACTCCTTTCATTGTGGACAGTCATCGTATTGAATTTTATTTAATAATGACTGTGTGTACTTAATTTTTTTTTTTTTTTAATTTTCAGCAGACCCAGTAATATTACCTTATATTTTGAAAAGAGCTTTTTGCAATTTTACCAAGGACCTTCACATCCGTCTTGTTGGATCAACAAAAAGTCTTACTCATGGAAGAATTACCATTTGTATTTTGCATGTGAAGAAAGGAGAGTGTGAGTGACTTACTCAAGGTGTTACAGCTGGCAGGAGGAACTTGGACTTCGACCCAGGTCTTCTGACCTTATGTCCAGTGCTCTAGCCATGATGTTCCCTCTGACTTCTTCTCGCCCAGTTTATTTCAGAAAGATTGTTTTTTTTCCAGTTGGCTTTCCATTCAGACCTAGTTTAAGGTTGTGCCACACTGTTCCTTTTTAGAAAAGAAATAACCTGGGTGCCTTTGGGCTGATTGGATGTGGTCTCCCCATCAGCAAAATCACGGTATTAATGCAAAATTATCTCCATCCTATGGGCATACCCAAGAGGGGCCAGGGGCCTCAGTTCAAATATCCTCTTGACGGCTCTGTTTCCATTGCCATTGCATTTCCAAGAATGGAAATAAGGGGGCGCCTGGGTGGCGCAGTCGGTTAGGCGTCCGACTTCAGCCAGGTCACGATCTCGCGGTCAGTGAGTTTGAGCCCCGCGTCGGGCTCTGGGCTGATGGCTCGGAGCCTGGAGCCTGTTTCCAATTCTGTGTCTCCCTCTCTCTCTGCCCCTCCCCCATTCATGCTCTGTCTCTCTCTGTCCCAAAAATAAATAAAAAACGTTGAAAAAAAAATTAAAAAAAAAAAGAATGGAAATAGGGATTTTTTTTTTTCATCTGTGTCCTTTAGCTCTTGCCCTTCCTGCTGGACTGTCCTGTCCATTCTTACCTCACAGACTCGTTCCACATGAACCCGGTGAAAGGCTACTGCCTCAATGCTATTTTCTCTATTCTAGTAATCCCTCTCTTGAGCTCCTGTTGTAGCGCCTTGACTTTCTCTTGTGACGCTTATCTCACACACACACACACACACACACACACACACACACACACACACACACAGTTTTGCACTCTAGGTATCTGTCTTTATTACATTCCTCACTCAAGCTTGGGCTGAGCTCCTCAAGGGCAATGACCATTTCTTATTTATCTTGGTGTCCCCATAGCACTTAGCACTTAGGTTTGTGTTTTGTTTTGTTTTGTTTTGTTTTGTTTTGGATAAAGGAGAGTTTTAGAGATGGTTATGCCCACTGTGATAAGATTTGAGGATTGCAGAAATTTAAAACACATGGATATTACGTGGAGCCTTATTATCGGTATAATTATCACCTAGTTTGTGCATAATTTGAAAAAGTAATTGCGTGTTTTTATGCAGTAGGTTATCACGTACAGTTTTAAGCCTGCCCTAGTTTTTACGGGCCTATTATTTCATTACATTGCTTAGGTGTTTTTCAGAATGCTGCTGTGAAGGGAGAGAGGACATGTAGAGTTGAGGTCCTTTGCAGAAGCTGGGTGAGCTGGCTGCTCAAGCTGCTGCATATCCTGTTAGGCTAAGCCTCGGCACAGCTGTCCCCGCCTGACCAGCTTTTCTTTTATAGCTTGCGTTCACTGCATTGGCTGAGAGAACAAGTTTGAAGACTTTAATTCTCCTCTGCCTGGCCTCAGATTCAGAAGTATTTTGGAGGACTTTTGGAAAACTCAGTGGACAGCCTTTGGGTGGTTTTGGGAGTTTCCGCTGTTTTATGTAGACTTTTTTTTTCTTTTTTTAACGTTTACATATTTGCATTTCATTCCACATTCTTCTAATTCAGTAGAACTTGGATTGGTCTAATAACTGGTGTTTTTAAAAACCAGGCAATTCTGATCTGAGGTCAGAGAAGAATTCTCCTTGGGAGATACCAGAATTGATCAGTGTCGGGGACAGAGTATTGAGATAGACCTTTTAAAATGTGTAAGATTTAGGTAGGTGGAGAGGTGGGTATTTCCATGTACAGATACGAAATAGAACAAAGTCTAGGGTGAGAATGAGTGTGTCCTGTTAGTGAGGGTGGGCAAGGAGGATCCTAACCAGGCTTCCATGGAAGACTGCTTGAGAGCAGTGGTTCTCAAACTATGGGTACATAAGTGTCCAGTGAACTTCTGAAATGTTCACATTCCTGCATTCTACCCCACCCTGAAATTCTGTCAATTTGGGGTGTTCTGCGCATTTAGAAATGCGCATCTGCATTTCTAAACATCCCACTGATCTTGAACACCCCGGAGGGATGAAACCCTTGCTTCATGGAGTAAAAGAGGATAAGCTGGCAGGGTTGTGGGGACTACGTTTAGGTGGTCCTTCCATTTTTGGATTTATGGTGGGGAGACTAGAGCTCCAGCTGGAACGTCTGTCCAAGGCTGCTGGTCACCAATGCCCCTGGTGTGGTGACACATGCCTGAGGGGACTGGGAGAAGGGAGGATCAGGAATTAAAGGGTAGAACTTTTCTCACAAGAAGGTACAGACAGCTTTAAAAGGAGTTTCCTCTTCCGTAAACCGCTAAGAGATTGTAGAGAAAATTTCCATTTAAATAATCTGTTGAAATTTTTTAGTAAGTTAGCCTTTTTAATCTACCCCTCTAGGAGGTTCCACATAGTCATCCAAAATAGCCTCAGAAAATTAAAAATAGACCTACCCTATGACCCAGCAATAGCACTGCTAGGAATTTATCCAAGGGATACAGGAGTACTGATGCATAGGGGCACTTGTACCCCAATGTTCATAGCAGCACTCTCAACAATAGCCAAATTATGGAAAGAGCCTAAATGTCCATCAACTGATGAATGGATAAAGAAATTGTGGTTTATATACACAATGGAATACTACGTGGCAATGAGAAAAAATGAAATATGGCCTTTTGTAGCAACGTGGATGGAACTGGAGAGTATGATGCCAAGTGAAATAAGCCATACAGAGAAAGACAGATACCATATTGTTTCACTCTTATGTGGATCCTGAGAAACTTAACAGAAACCCATGGGGGAGGGGAAGGAAAAAAAAAAAAAAGGAGGTTAGAGTGGGAGAGAGCCAAAGCATAAGAGACTGTTAAAAAACTGAGAACAAACTGAGGGTTGATGGGGGGTGGGAGGGAGGGGAGGGTGGGTGATGGGTATTGAGGAGAGCACCTTTTGGGATGAGCACTGGGTGTTGTATGGAAACCAATTTGTCAATAAATTTCATATAAAAAAAAATAGCCCAGTCAAAGACTGGTAGAGTCTTGGGGTTTGACTTGGAATCCATGAACCCTGAATGGCCCCAAGGACTTCACATATCAACTCCCAGAAACTGCAGTGTTTTGTGTGGACACACATTTTCTGGGGAGAGGGTCTATAGTCTTGGTCACAATCTCAAAGGAGCCCTTACTGGGATCTTGGGTAAGATGATTTAATATTTGGCTGATGGGTTGGCTTGCTTTCTCTCTCCTGTCTCTTTTTAAAAATCTAAAACCAATTCCTGGTAGTGGAAAAGATTAGCCAGAAGAACAAAGAAGACTCAAGTCTGTTGGATGGAGCGATAGTGGAGCCCTAGATTTACCTACAGAAGCTCTTCCATTTGTTTTTGTGTGGGTGGGCATGCCATCATTAATAATAAATCAGAGGAAGAAAGGAACAGGGAGCTTTCTGTAGAATGTGTGATGAATTTTTCTGTTCCTCATGGAGCAATTTCGGTGGTCTCTGCCGAAGTACAAAGAAAGGGCTATTTTAACAGCAAGGAGGCGAATTACCGGTTATTACTATCAAGTTTGGAGCTGAGGAAAAAAGCTGGTGTGTGAAACAGAGCTACGTGTGAATGGATTTCTCAAGTGTTTCATTAAAGATTCGTCGGAATGGTTAGCCCTCTAACCATCCTAGAGTCTCTTCTTCCTTCTGATTCCTTTGTGGAATTAAGAAATGCTTTTGGGAAGAAGGACTAAACAAGCCTTTTGTTTGAATTTCCATATATTGATTAATGCGCCCAGCAAAGTATCCTGCTGTGAATTCCCTCTGCTGATGATGGTAACCATCACAAAGAGCAACGCTTTTCCTGAACTGGCACTTTCCACACAGTCTGTAGGCTGCTATATTGGGTGTGACCATTTTTAAAAAGCCACAGTGCAGAATGAAAATGGGCCATTTCGAAATGGCCTTTTGATTTGCAAGACCTTTTTGTGTCAGATTGAATGGTCTCATATCTGAGTTGAGGGGAAAATGCAGGCTATTTTCAATTTATTGTGTCTTAAAAGTTTGATTTGACCATGTTTCAGTGGCAGTAGAGGTCTACTGGCATCTTATGCCTTGGTTAGACATGTATAAATCTGGTTCATTAGCTTACCTCTAAAAGACTTCTACAGTCACTTACACAGTGTGAGTCAGTCAGTATGTATGGATCTAGAATGCCTAATGATGACTCAAGCTCACCCATACACTTGGGGACCACCTCCCCGCCAACGCTCTCCACTGTGCTATTTATGGAAGAAGCCAACAGCAATTGTTAGGTGTCAGCCCGGACAACAGGGTCTGGATTCATTTGCCTCACCATGCTAATCAGTCCTGCAGCCAATCTGGGCTCTTCTTAAGACTTGTAGATGGTGATAAACTGTGTCAGATGTATCTGGGTAGGGTATGGTTCTTGGCTGCTGATTCAGGATATCAGGGTGACTGTTACGTAAAAGTGTGGCGTCTGGGCTTAAAAGATGCCTTCTTTTCTTAATATCTGAGTGGATTTGGTGTGGGTCCTGGTTTGAATTTCTTTGCAAAGTTTTAATGCAGCCTTTATAGATGTCACTAATAGTGGTAATAAAGATAGTTGAGATATGAAGTATTTGTGTTTTCCCAAACATGAAAGGTAAAGGAGGAAGAAAGTTCCAAGAGTCCCAAGTGCTTTTTGTTGCAGATTTCTGATGTGATTCATCCTGACAGAGGGAATTCTTCTCACCTCAAGGCAGTCTTCAGACTGGAGTGAGCCTGGTGTCACCTTCCACCTGTTTTAACCTCTGTTTTAGCCCCTCATGTTAGGGCTTCCTTTTTTAGTTCTTGAAGTGGCAGGGATATTCCTGAATATTAAGGACCTACTGGAAGTAGCTAGGACTAGAAATGGATGAATGAAATTCCTAGTCTGAGCCTTCTCTTTAATAGACTGACAGTTTTAACATTGAGAATCTGCTTTGCAGTGAACACAAAACAAGGAATTTGCAGACTTTGAAGGCTGCGCACTTCACTGTCTTGATGTCCATTTTGGTTGGTAAGTAGGACCGTGGCAGTAAAAGAGCTCTGACCCCAACTCTGCGTGGGAGACATAACTTCCTAGAATGTCCTAGAAAACAGTGCACATGTGAAGCAAGCATTCTATTTAATGAGTTTTTGCAGCAGATTGTGTTTGTATAAAATTTTCTCTTATCACCGTTCTGGCAAATAGAAATCAAATGTGCCTATGTATCTTTTATCTCACATATAGCAAATTACATCTGTCAGAAACATTTCTTTGGTAGTCCAAGTATATGAATCTAAAAACTGAGTGTTTAACAGAACACCCTGATACTGAAATCGAGACACTCAGTTTCTTAAGCAAATTTTAGGAAAATGTGTTCTTTATGAACAATTTTGGGAATTTCCAAACTTTCCCCCTATTTTCCTTCTTTGCATTGCTCGCCCTCCTCCAACCAGAGGACTTGACATAGGTGTGTGTGTGTGTGTGTGTGTGTGTGTGTGTGTGTGTGTGTGTGATGGGGTGGGGGGAAGTTGGGGGAAGAACAGACACAACCTTTTTTCCCTTAGGTTTGCCTGTGTTTCCTATTCTTGACTTACAAGCCCCCTGAGAAGCTCTGAAGACTCGGACTTTGAGGGTGTCTTGCAGGATATGGGAGAGGTTGATGTGAATAACAAAAATCGTACCTGTTAACTCTGAATATGGGACTGAAGCCTTGATCTCGGAGAACTGTCCAGCAGCTGCCAGGAACTGAGCAGCTTTTAGAGAAATGAGTGGCCTATCAGCTACTGAGAGAGAGGAAGTTCCTTCCTAGTAACAGGAACACTGAGAAGCACTAATCTAGCTTAATATAGCTGGTATGCAGAACCAGGTCTAGGTATGAAATAGAACCAATTATAGGTATATAACTACTACAGCTGGCAGATAGAACCAGTTGTTCTTCACCTAGTAGGTCTTTGAAGCCAGTAATTTGGGGGGATGTTTATTATTGGCCCTTTGTTTCTCCTTGTTTAGAGGATCTTCTTGGGCTGATCTTTGTGCCTCCCGTCAAGGAAAATAGAGCTTTAAAAATCCTGTCAGTCTCTCTTCTGAGAGCTGGAACAATCAGTCACATGTCTGCACACCCTGAAATGCCTTTGTGTAGGGATTCAAGAAGTGTTTACCATTGAATTTGATTTCTCGAAATTTAATGAGCATTGTTAAAAACAAGATCTATTTCTTTATGTGGAACCAGAGCCTAGAAACCTTTGTAAATGTAGTGACACGTATACTCTCCTTTCAGGTGAAAATAGATAGAATAACTTTTCAAATTCATCAGTTTTGAAATCCGGTTCCCCTTTGGAGATGGTTTTCTCTTTTAGGTTTGAAACTTACACTCGGGCTTTCTGGGTCTCCCCAGTGTGGTACTTTCCCCGCAGCACAGTGTGGGGACTCTCTGTTTATATGAAAATGGGAACCTAAAAAGTTCGGCAAAGACCAATATTGATGAGTAAGTATGCCGTATGATGTAAAAGTTGAAATAAAATGGAAGATTGGATGGCTGGCCCAGTCTGAGTCTAGGATTTTGGATAGGAGATAGTTTAATTCAAACAGTTGATGTATGGAGAATGCTGACCATCATTCCCAGAGAGAGAGAAATTCCACTGACAACGAAAGTTTAATGGCTGACAGTTCATCGTTACTGACACAGCACTTGTGTCAAAAATGCTCATGAAAAAGGAGTTTCAGTACTCCTCCTTTACGTGTGTATCACATGTCTGTTGACTTGGGCTGATTCCCACCCAACACACAGGTCCTGGGGAAATCATTTAGTAAGACAGCCTGAAACAAGGCCCCTGACCTCCCTTTTCTAGGCATGTTTTATTAGAAAATAAAAAATGTTCGATTGAAGTATGCAGCAGTGATTCTTAAACTGGCCAATCGTGACCATCTAGTGCCCTCTGTGATTATTCCTCTTCAGTCTCTAGAGCCCCCAGAAGCCTCGTGTGTAGCTTTCACTGATGGGTGAGAAGAGTCCAATTGCTTCCTGTTGATGGGTGTCCTGATCTTTTTTCTAGTCCTGGTTTGACAAGTCAGCTCTTGGTTCCTACCCACAGTGTCCATGATCCTGTGTCTGACAAGGCCCCCAGGTGTACACAGCTCACAAATCCCTGTTGAGGAAGACTTGGAACTTGCTCAGCCGGGGATTACCATGCTCTCACCTAAGTCCTGCTGGCGAGCAGGGCTGCTGGAACGGTGGCTAACTGTCCGTGGGGAGCTTCTACTTCATTCAGGCCCTTCTCCCAGGGGGCATTTCTTTGGCCTATTCCTAGCCTAGGCAGGTGGTGTAGATGCAGAAGAGCCCTGTCATCCCCTTGCTCTGGGCTGCATCACCTTCTTTCTATAAGCCTCCAGAAATTCACATCTCACCCACTAATTGAGATTAAGCGAGCAAATCTGCCCGTGGTTATAATTTTCCTAATTAAACCCATCTCTTCTTCATGGGACAGTATAAAACAGTTTAAAACAGACCATTTCCTCAGTAAGTAATTACTAATAATTAACACGATGTATTGCTTACTTTGTGCCAAACTGCTATTCTAAGCAATCTGTGTTTGTTAGTTCATGGAGTCCTCCTGGCCATCTTAGAAGGCAGGTATACTATTTTTAGCCCCAGTTTATAGGTGAATTAACCAGAGAGACACAGAGTGGTTAAGTAACTCACCCAGGTCTGGTGGAACCAGAAATTAACCCATCTAAAGAGGGCTCCAAAGTCCGGCCCTTTACCTACTGTACTTCTCATTAGCAAGTGTAGGCCAGTTTCAGGGTGCTTAATTTTGGATTCTGATGGGCTTTTCAGGTGATTGAATTTGATCATTTATGAGATAGGAAGGTCATTTCTGAATCTTCGGAGGAGAGCTGCCAAGGAAAAAGATGTGATTTACACAGGGCATTTGGCAGACCCCAGTGCTCTGGGACTTTCTCTTCTTGCCCTCTGAATCCAATGCTGTGAGCTCGGATGCCAAGCCCTCTTGTGACCATTTCCTTTTTCTTGGAATAGATGTTCTCAGATATCTTCATCTTCCTTCAAATCTTCTTTTCCTCTTTCCTTTTTCTTGAACAAGATCAGCCTGTGTTCATTCTTAGGGTGCAGGATATATGCCCCATGAGTCAGGACTTGATTGGTGGGAAGAGATGCCAGTTCTTGCTGCCTCCCTGGAAGGCTTAGATGTCTTCTGGTTTGGGGGAAAGTAACAAATTACCTACTTCAGCATCTGGGCCATTTATATCAAAATCAAAGAAGCTGGGCCACATTGGTATGTACTTTTGGCTTGCTTCTCCCGCTAGGTGTGGCCCCTGCTTTAGCCAGACCCTGTTCCAGTTAATGTTTGAGGCTCTAGGTGAAATGAGGAATGAGATACAGATTCTAGTATCTAATATGTAACTCTGGCTTGTTTTTACTCTGAGCTCCGTTTTGGGATTATATTCTATCCAGAAGCCCCGAGAAACTTCTTTCCCTCTTTTGTTTTGATATATTAAAGTTCTTGAGTTATATTCCACATTATTGATCTTGGCAAGTGTGGGTTTTGAAATTGAGAGAGAAGTAAATGGTGCTTTGTTGTTACTGTACATTTGTTTGAATTCTATCCAACGTCTCCAAGGAAGGAATCCTATCAAGCCAGTCTTTTGACATAAAATCAGTTTGTGCTTTGCCTTTTTAAAAAATTGATTGACTCATTCAATCCGTTTGGTGTGCACCGTGTCTGTTTATTCTGATTCAGTATCATTGTCAAGTCGTAAGTTTTTCTTGAACAGACTTTTCTAGTAGTTCCACTTACAGACTGTCTTCCTCTTCATTCAAGACTGAAAAGGACAAAGGAGGTTTTAGGTTTTTGTCACTGAATTCTAATGGGATTAAAAATAGTGTTCTACTGTTTTTGAACCCTCTCCATTTTTTTTTCTTGGTTCTGTTGTTCTTTAGAAGAGACACTTTACAGGTGTTTAGTATATTTGGTTAACTTTTCATAGAGCATGGTATCCCCTCCCTGCCGTGTTCAGAGAATTGGAATGATGAAATTCCTGTGGAGTCTTGAAGCATCTTGCCTTTGTTACAGAGTAATGCTTCTCTAGTCATTAAGCTTATAAGAGTTTTCTGGTATTGAATGAAGGAATTGTAGGTATTTCAGGAATTCTTGATTAGCTATTTTTATAATCAGACTGATGAAGAGAAACCAGTTCTCATCTTGGGGGGGTTGTATAAACTACAAGTTTCAGATTTTAAAATGATGCAGACATCTGACAGCCTGATTTTATAAAAATGCTTTTACACTGAGGGGGGAATTTGCCAAAAAACATAAAATAAGTTTCATTTGATGAATATTTGGGAGAAAAATGTGTTTTGTGAGGCATCATTTGAAAATAGACTCAAGCCCTATAAACCGGGATGAATTTCAGAAAATATCACAGGCATTTGATTCTGATATAAGTAATCTATAAGTATATGTATCCATATAGGTTGTATAGGAGAATGCATTTTTATAAAATTGTATGCGGTTTGGTTATTTTGATTTTTAAAATTTTTAAATTTTTAAAATTAAAAAAATTTTTTTTCAACGTTTATTTATTTTTGGGACAGAGAGAGACAGAGCATGAACAGGGGAGGGGCAGAGAGAGAGGGAGACACAGAATCGGAAACAGGCTCCAGGCTCTGAGACATCAGCCCAGAGCCCGACGCGGGGCTCGAACTCACGGACCGCGAGATCGTGACCTGGCTGAAGTCGGACGCTCAACCGACTGCGCCACCCAGGCGCCCCTAAAATTTTTAAAATTTAAAAAAATTAAAAAAATTTTTTAAATTGAAGAGACCTCCAGCAATTGTAACTATAAATGACTGGAAGGTATATGTTTTAATATATAAGTTGCCTAGTTCTTGCTTTTGTTTTTGTTTTTTGTTTGTGTTTTGAGTCATTACTCTTGCCAAGTTTGATTGCTTTAGTAACTTCCTTTTCAGAAGAGATAAGGGTAGTAGGAAGTTGTAGAGATAAGCAACACTTATACCAACATCAGTTTTAAAGCACCTTCCTCTTTTTTTTTCCCTTGGTATTTTTTTGGAGGCAAGAACTGCACACACCAATAACAGAGTAGATAATACACCGTTTGTCCATCATAAAGAGTCACAAATCTATTCTTCTCTTTATGCTTTATTGCTCTACTTTAGAATATTGCCTTCAGACCATGAGAGCTACTTGTATTTTCAACTTATTTGCGTTTAATTTTATATAAAGATTCATAATCTGTCTGGTTTGGCTCCAAGCTCTCTATATAATGAGATAATTGATTGATTACCCACAATTCTGGATTTTTACCCAGGATATTTTTCCTAAGGAGCTTTACGTGGTGATTATTTAAGATACAAGATTCTGGTGTATTGAAATATAATATATAGGAGTATCTGAGCAGCCTGCCCTCCATTTGTAAAGGGTCATCATGCAGATTAAAATCCAAACTTTATTAAAGTCTCGAGTTCTGTGAATATCATTCCCTTCATTGAAGCACAAATATGAGAGCATTACTCTTAAAATGATATCATCTTTGGGCACATGTTTCCTAATTAAAAGGAAAAAAGTAGACTTTGTGCAGATCGTGGTTTATGTTCCAGCCCTTAATTAAAAATAATCTTTAATCTTACAATGCTGTTAATTTTCCAGATACTTTACAAAGCAGTTTCACATACTTTTACCTAGTTCGTTCCTCACAGGGGTGCTTGGATATGGGTGTTCGTGTCTTCAGCTGACACTCTGAATGGGACAGAGGCCGGGTTGAATGCCACCAGCCTGTTTTTGAACTGAAACTTGGGCCTTGGGTTGATTTGGGATCCAGTCCATTTTCTAATGTGCCCTGCAAAGCTCTGTGGTTTTGATTTTCCTCTTTTTAATGCTAAGATAAAGACATATCCTCAAGGCACTACTGGTCCCTGTCTCCCCACCCCAAGTGTACCCTGCCCTCGTGCCATTCAGTAGCCAGCGGCAGCCTGACAGCTTTCCTGAGCTTCTCCTGCAGATTCCACTTCCTCCAGTGGGGGGGGGGGCGGAAGGGGGCAAAGGGTGGTTTGCATAAGTGGCTGTCTACCTGTAGCTCTCTTCTCTCTCCTTGCGCGTCCTTCTCCCTTTCCTTCCTCCCCCACTGAAGGCTGGTTGTCCTTCAGGCCTCTGCAAATTTTTTTTGACCAACCCTCCAGCCCCCCACCCCCACTCTGCATGGTCTTAACTCCGCTCCTCTCTCCATGAAAGCAGTTACCTCTCTGGGCTATTTTTCTGGCATTTGGTTGCCTCCCTGATTAGAGCAAGCTTGAGAAGCATGGGGACTTTGTCCAGTTTTGCACCCGGTGTTGTTTCCTTTTTTCTATTTTTTTTTTTTTAAACATTTCTTTGATTTCTCATGCAGTATTCTTTTTTTTTTTTTTTAATTTTTTTCAACGTTTATTTATTTTTGGGACAGAGAGAGACAGAGCCTGAACGGGGGAGGGGCAGAGAGAGAGGGAGACACAGAATCAGAAACAGGCTCCAGGCTCTGAGCCATCAGCCCAGAGCCTGACACGGGGCTCGAACTCACAGACCGCGAGATCGTGACCTGGCTGAGGTCGGACGCTTAACCGACTGCGCCACCCAGGCGCCCCTGCACCCGGTGTTGTAAATGGAATTCATTCCAACATGACTACAGAAATTCTACTCGGAGACACAGATGGAATTAAAGGAGTTGCTACACTCACAGGTCCTAGAAAGGGGTGGCAAGACGTGCCATGCAGAGGGCCATGTGAGTGCCCAGGAAGCAAGCTCAGCCAAGCAGGTGGGGAGCTGGAGAGAATGAGGTCCCCTGGGCAAGCGCCTTCATTGGACTCAGGATGGAGCGTACAAGCAAAGGCTTGAGCAGATTTCACTGGTGCATTTGGATGTCACTGGGTCAGAGTGGAATGCAAGAAGGAGAACTTGTGGCAGGGACCAGCCTCATCACACTCTTCACTGGATGCCTGAGCCAGGATACCGACATCCTATTTGTAGGGATGCAGACGCATGGGGAAAACAAAACTCTAGTTTTAAAAATCTACAGTGCACTCCTGTTCTCAACCCTGGCACGGTGCTTGGCACATAAGAGGGCTCACGTGTCTGGATGAATGGACCGATGAATGAATGATAGGACTTTGTCTCCTTTCTTAAGCCATTAGAATAATGGGGAGCCTGTGAGCTTCCGTTAATGTCCATTAAGAGGAACTGGTAGAACACTCAGATTTGACCAAAGTAGACCTCCTTTATTTTGCTTAGTCCTAATACCAATCACTTAACCGATATTTATTGAGTGGGGGACAGGGCGTGAAGTGCTGTGGCTCTTGGTTCTCCATCTTAGCATTGCTTCATGTTTACAGAGCCACGAGGATGATTTAATTAGTTACTGGAAGCCCCCAGGTAAAAGCACACAGATAACAAATATTAGTATTTATTTAGGGCAGCTGCATAAACATTGAAACGTGAATGTGTGTCACTGGTGGAGTTTAATAAAGTGGGCTAGATTTAAAGTTGTTCTCTTTGGTGTATAATGCTTTCCGGTCTTAGAAATTTTCAGGAATGAGGCCACTTCTCAGTTACTCTGGACAAAACTTACTCTTCAGATTTAATAGCATTTTCTGCACCAGTCACCTTCCTTTGTTCATCTTTCAAACTCCCTTTATTGACCTACAGTTGAGGCATCCGTACAAATCCGCATACTTCTTTGCTGCAAAGAAAGGTTTGAGATAGTATAAATTTTCTCTTGGTCTAAGAATAGTATATTTCCAGGTTGAGCTACAATAAATCGTCAAACCTAGTAAAAGCTAGACCTCTCAACTTCCTCCTGGGCTTGCTTGTTAAAATATAGTTTGTTTGGAGTGAATTCTCAGACTGTCATACACATATATTCAAATGTGATTAGGTGACATGCGTGGACATACTACTGGAACTAGAAAGCTTATGATGTGGGTTATTTTTGTAATGTTATTTCCGATTTCTCGCCATTACGTTCTCTTCTTTGGGGCTGATTTGAGAAGTTAACTATATATAAACCAGCTGTGGTAAGACATTTTATTATGTTTAAAAGAAAAATGCTCCTTCCTGTTTGGTTATGCAATCCCCCCCACCCCCGTGCACACACACTTTTAAGCAATTTTAGGATTATTTTAGTATCGGTTTTGCCATGTGTCTGGTCAGTTGGTGTCTTCATAGAAGAACGGTGCTGTTTCTTGCTGCATGGTATTTTTATCTGTTTGATACTTGCCCCAAACCCAAGAACATGATACCTGTGTTGTGTAGTAGGAAGGTCCTGAAATGCCAGGCTTTTTTTTTTTTTTTTTTAAGAAGATACATAAGTACAGGAAGAATACAAGTACATTAAACTGATCCTGAGGATAGCTGTCAGGGCATGTCTAAACTTTTTCAACACTCAGTGTACTTTGTAAATAAAGCCCGTAATTGGTATGCATGAGTAGTTAGAGCAGTTCTAATTGCATGAAACCCGTCTGAGAGAAGGGACCATTCTGTTTTTGGCGGTTGAAGAGATTATAAGTGTAGGGTAGAGCTGTGTGTCATTTAGAAATGGTTTGCTAGGGTTCAGACATGCTGCTTTTCTGGTGGGTGGAGATGGGGTTGAGAGGAAAATAACTAGATTGGCCCTGGTTCTTGGGAAGGGAGAAAGGAGTCTGCAATTCCAGCTCAAGAGTTGGGTAAGTAGGAACAATGCTTAGGCTAAAGAGACGGCTGATGGTCTTGTGGCAGACAACTGACGGGCCTTCAGTGGGTAGGTATTGTTGCCTCTGTGAATGCTTGTGTTGGCCGTGGTCTTCACCTACACCCTTGATGTGTGTGGAATAGTTCTTTTCAAAGTAAACATGCAAAGAATTTCTGGATTTTATCTCCTGAGATGGGCTTAGGGTTTGTTGACGAACGTTCCTGACACTTAGTGGGTGCTCTGAAATATTTAGTGACTGAATGACTGAATGTAATTTTTCAATGGGATAAGTCCATGTAAACCAAATACCCATTTTTGAAGCATTTCTACAAATCTAATGAAACTTCTTACTGTGTGAATAACTAATGATATAAATTAGTCAAGCACTTCAGTGGAAAACTCTGAAATCAGTGCATTCATTATCTTCAAAGTCCCATATAAAGGCAACGTCCAGAGTATTTTATGAATTGCTAGTGGAGGAACTGGTTTATTTTTTAGACTGTTTCTCCATGACTTCTTGGAACTGCGGAGTTAAATCTCCTCATGGTAGTCTAATGGCTAAAGTTATCTACTTCATGCTCAGTCTGGGGGTAACTGCTGCTATGTGGGTCTCCCCAAGGAATAACCGTGGAAACAAGGTTGCATCATTTGACCCAAGAGCCAGTGGGGACCAGGTGGGATATGATGACAGGAGAGGGGAGTCAAGGCTGAATGGCCAAGGAGGAGGGGAAATTTGAGGTGGGGCTTAAGGGATCTAGGATTTTGACAGCTAGACGGGAGAAAGGAAGGGACTGCTGGAGAATCTCTGTTCACTTGGAGATGCAGTTGAGTGTGGACAGTGAGCGTGGGTGACCACCTTGTGGAGTTGTTGGTAGAAGGTGGGAAATGAGGTGGAGTATGGGGCCAGGGAGGGGGTTTGGGATTTAATAAGATAAGTAATAAGAGGCTATTGAAGATCTCTGAAGAGAGAAGTGGAGAATGAAACCATGGTTCATACTTCTCTAAGTTAGAGTGCAAATAAGCAGTGCAATCATCCCTGTTTTATAGGAAGGCAGATTGATGAAACTCGAGAGTTCTTCAGCTGAATTCTCACCACGTTGGCTCTAGTCCAGGATTACTAAGCCAACTTTTCTCTTCCAGTTATTACCAAACTTTCCAGTGTGGAATGAATCAAATACTTGGGGAAACAAAGCACCTGGACTTATATGAAGCCTTTATAGCTTCACATAGGACCAGATGCGAGTTTTTGAGTTGGTATTAATTTTGATCTTAAAGATGACAAAGTATCATTCATTCCCCCCCTCAATTTTCGGTTGGTTTAACAGCCTCTTTGAGATATAATTCACATACCATACAATCTCGCCATTCAAAAAGTATACAACTCAGTGGTTTTTAATATATTCAGAGCTATGCAGCCATCACCACAATCTAATTCTAGAATTTTTCCATCAAAGTTCCCTTCCCCACCCCTCCCAAATCCCTGTATCCATTAGCAGTCGCTGCCCCCCACACCCCACCCTGCAGTTTTCACCTCCTTTCCCCCCACCCCTCTAGCTCTGGGAAACCACTAATAAAATTTCTGTTTCTATAGTCCACTTGATTTTTTTTTTTTTTTAACCAGTATACCAAATGTTACCACAGACTTTGGCATCAGGCAACCTAGGTTCAAACCCCAGTTTACTAGTTCTGTGACCTTGAGAAAATTTCTTAACTTTGTGAAGTCTGCTTGCATCTCTTTAAAATGTGGATAATATCTACTTCCCAATTGGTGAAGACTAAAGGATATTTATGTAGGTGTGTTTTGTGAAGTGCTACAGGAGTTAATTGCTCCACAGTTAATTGTTCCACTGAATTATTAAAGGGTATCAAATATTAATCCTTTAAAATAGTTGGTGGGACATTATAGAATGCATAACAAATGTTTGGATGTGATGGGGTAGATTTTTTGTTGTTGTTCCTGTGACTTCAGGGTTTGACTTTCAGGATGGAAGACGTATTTGTGTTTCCAGGTATAACCCAGGATGGTAGTACTTAAACTATTTTTGGATCACAAGCCCCTTGGAGAATCTGATGAAAGCTATGCACGCACACTTGATTTTATTTTTAAAAAATCAGGAGGTTCGTGGATCCCTTAAAACCATCCCTACACTCCCTACTTACCAGGTTAAGGACCCTTGGTCTTTTAAAAGAGAGATAAAATGATGCTTCAGAGCTGGAGCGAGCAGTCTGGCACATAGACAGGAAAACACAGCCATCAGCCAGAAGTGTGTTTACTGTCCAGTTCATAACATCCATGTAAAAGTGTACATGTGTTTGGCCAAGCAAGGTGGATACTGATCTAGGCACAGAAATGCACCTACATCTCACATTGAGAAGTAATCTCTGGAAGAGCTGGCAAGAGGAAGAACAAGCAACCAGAGTATCTTTCATATTGCAAGTAATGCCCCTCCAGCCTGCACATTTTAGAACCCTTGTATAAACTAGCATCGCATTCCGAAAGGACCAGTGGGAAGTGGGAATTCACAACAGCCTCACTTACAAAGGTGAGTGGGATGGCCTTGATTGAGTTGATTCTCCAGATGGCTGTTACTCACAGGCCACTCGATAACACTGCTGTTTATCTCATACCTGTTAAATGGCCTGATGGTGCAGCATCCCTCAATGGATTCTTTTTTTAAGTTTGTTTTTTTTTTTTTTAACATTTATTCATTTTTGAGAGGCAGAGAGACCGAGCACAAGCAAGGGAAGGGCAGAGAGAGGGGGAGACCTTGAATCTGAAGCAGGCTTCATGCTCTGAGCTGTCAGCACAGAGCCTGATGTGGGGCTCAAACTGACCAAATGTGAGATCATGACCTGAGCCAAAGTCAGATGCTCAACTGACTGAGCCACCCAGGCGCCCCTTCTCAATAGATTTAATAGAGAAGTTCTTACCGTGTCTACAAAGCAGATTTCTTCCTTACCAGTTCTGGTTTCCTGCTTACTTAATTTGAAATGCACTGTTATGGGAAGTTGTTTGGGCACCTGTGGTAAAAGGATCAAACTAAGAACAGATCTCAGAGGTTTGGGACAGGGAGAAAAGGTGGGGTGAAAGCCAAACGAAGAGTGGCCAGGTGGCCCCTGTCAAATAAGAAGGAAGATCCCACATGCTGCACAGCCTTGAGAGAACAGTCCTTTATCAGATCTGTCTTCTGCAAATATTTTCTTTCAGTATGTGGTTTGTTTTCTTATTTTCCTGGCAGTGTCTTTTGCAGAGCAGAAGTTTTTAATTTTAATGAAGTCTATCTTATCAGTTATTCCTAAGCAGTGGATCCTGCTTTTAGTGTTGTATCTAAAAAGTCATCGTCATAGACCATATGAGTTCACTTGTGTGGAATCTAAAAAAAACAAAACAAATGAATAAACAAAAAACAGAATCAGACCTATAAGTACAGAGAACAAACCGATGGTTGTCAGAAGGAAGGGGGATGGAGGGTTGGGCAAAATGGGTGAAGGGGAGAGGCTGAAGCTTTCGGTTGTGGAATGACTGAGTCACAGGAATAAAGCACAGCATAGGGACTACTGTCCATGATATTGTAATGGCATTGCATGGTGACAGACAGGAGCTACACTTGAGGTGAGCATGGCATAACATTATAGATGTGTCAGATCACTATGTTGTACACCTAAAACTGATATAAATTGTGTGTCTACTATGCTTAAATAACATTAAAAATAAGATGTCATTGTCATACCCAAGGTCATTTAGATATTGTCCAATGTTATTTTCTAGGAGTTTTATAGTTTTGTGTTTTACATTTAGGTCTGTGATCCATTAAAAAAAAAAAAAGTTTATTTATTGAGAGAAAGAGAGAACGAGCACAGAGCCTGATGTGGAACTTGATCTCATGACTTTGAGATCATGACCTGAGCCAAAATCAAGAGTTGGAAGCTTAACCGACTGAGGCACGTAGGCACCCCGATCCATTTTTTTTTTTAACGCTTTGTTTATTTTTGAGAGTGAGAGATAGGGTGCGAGCAGGGAAGGGACAGAGAGAGGGAGACAGAGAATCCCAAGCAGGTTCCACACTGTCAGCTAAGAGCCCGACTTGGGGGGCTTGAACTCACGAACTCTGAGATCATAACCTGAACTGAAATCCAGAGTCAGGCATTTAACTGACTGAGCCACTCAGGTGCCCCTAGGTCTTTGATCCATTTTGAGTTAATTTTTATAAAGGGTGTAAAGTCTATCTGGACTTGTTTTGTTGGTGTTTTGTTTTGTGTTGGGGGTTTTTGTTTTTGTTTTTGTTTTTTTTGCAAGTGGGTGTCCAGCTGTTCCAGCACCATTTGTCAAAAAGACTACTTTTTTCTCCATTATATTGCCTATAGTCCTTTCTCAAAGATTGGTTGACTGTGTTTATGTGGGTTCATGCCTGGGCCGCAGCCTTTTCGTGATGTAAAGATTACCAACCGGACAGAGGTGGCATCTCCAATGGGGCTGCTGCCTTGCTTGCCCTTGGCAGGGTTTCTGAAGGTGATGGTCTGCCTGGGGAGCCTGGATGGTAGGGGGCTGGCATGGAGGGCACTCCCTGTGGGTGTCAGTAGCTCTGCAAGTTTGAGAAAAGGAGTCCTTGTTTTCAGAGTGAAAGGGAGAGGGTCTGCATTACTGGAATAACGGTGAGTCCAGTCCTCACCTCCTCCTCTTCTGCAGGCTCCTCGGCCCTAACATACTCATTCTAACTGATAAGATAATTAGAGCAAAATTTTGTGTAACCACTGGAACCAGGGATTCCATTGAAACAAATATAATTGGTAATCCTCACCTTCAATTCTTCCTTCCAGTGAAACCTACAATAAAATTAGGGATGTTTTCAAGCAGAGCTTTTGTGCTTAAATTACCCCATTTCTCTTTCCTTAGCTGTAGGCTAACCTAAATTCCCTCTTTCCCAGTGGGGGACTTGGATAGTTCTCCTGTGGAGGCCAAGGTTAATTTAGTGATGTGTTAGTGACTGGGAGAGGGGACATGTTCACAGTAGAGTTCCATTCCTTTCTTTCTTTATGTTTCTCCCCGGTAATAACGCTTAACTTTGTGGCTTCAGACCATCGTTTTCACACCTGTCACCCCAATTTGTTTTTCTGGCTCTGTGTTCTTTTCTCTCGCACCATTCCAGCCACCTGATGGACATTTTCCCTTGGACACCCTGTGGGTACCTCAAATACCAAATGCAAAAATCTGCCCGTCTTCTCCCAAACTTAATTTCCATTGCTGTGTCTGTAAATGGTATCAGCAAGAGGTCTCTGTTGCCAAGTCGTTTTGGAGTTTCCGCTGCTGACATTTTATAAATCTCTCCCTTGGCCATATTCTGTTGCCTTGCTCTAGATTAGCCTTCTTGACAGTCTTCCATCTGGCCTGCCAAACCCAACCTTCTAGGGTCTCTTTCTTGCTCCCCAAATTTTCAAGAGCTCAAAATTTCCAGTTAAAGTTTGGGCTTCCCAGGCTGGCACTCAGTCTCCTGGCTTTCAGCAACTTTCATCTTTTCTAGTGCCCCCCGCCCTCCGCCCTCATGCTCTTGGCTTCCTAACTAAGCCAAGTTCTCTTCGTGTTCTCTTAGTCCTTCCATTTCCTGTAAATATCTTCTGTGTTTTCACTCTTATATCTTTGTTCTCAGACTTCTAAGCTAGTGGTCCTCAAACTTTAGTGTGCATTGGGCCCACATGGAAGGCTTATGACCACATAGATGGCTGGGCCCCATCCCCAGATTTTGATTCAGCAGATCTAGGGTGGGGTCTGAGAATTAAGTCCTAATAGGTGTCTGTATGATGCTGATGTTGGTGGTCCAGTAACCCTACCTTGCATCTTGAGAACCGCTGTTCTAAGCAGTTTTGAAAAGCTGGATGTAGAAGTACTATAGTTCATACTTAATACATTTAGGCTAGGGGATAAATTTAATTCCTAAGGAGGCCATTAGTTATTCAGATCTGTGAATTGGAGTTTATGTACAAAAGTGCTAAAATTATGTTTTTGAGCTCAAAAAAATATATATACTTTAAGCTCTTAATCTGTGCCAGCTGACAGGCCCTTTGCCTGTAAAACCATTGTTAAATTAAGGGTTATACTTGTGTTTCCTCTCTACATATTGGATGAGGATACTTGCCATATTTATCCATGAGCCACCGATGACCACACTCTGTCATTACAGACCAATGGGCCGTACAGCCAGTCAACTGCCAATTACGAAACTACAGGCCTGTGTTTCAAAAGCGGTTTAGCCAACCTGTGCCAGCATCTTGGTGGTTCCTTCTGTGACCAGCCTAGGCATAGTCTTGTAGCATGTTGTAGCTTGATGACTTGGTAATTATGACCTTTTTTTTAAAGACTCAGGTGTCCCCAGTTGTCCTGGTGAGAAGGCTTACGTTGTAGTTTTATTGTTAAATGTAGGCATCATTTCCCTGTCTCATTCAAAATGGAAATGTAAGCCACCTGTACCCCCCTGTGGGGCTAGGAGAGGAGGGCCGGGAGGGCACTGTGGCCATAGGTCCATGGCTCCTGCCTAGGCCTATGGGCTATTAGAGGCACTTTCGTGTTTTTAACTTTGCAGGGGCATGTTCAAGCATGAATGTGATTTGAGTAGGGCATTTGGGACTCCTTAGAAGGTAATCAGTACCTCATAGAAGAGCTTTCACTTCTGTGCTCATTCGGGTTGCATTCTCCTGGCCTCAACTACAGCCCCTTGCACACAGAACTGCGTGTGTTGGTTGCCTATGGCCTAGCCTCAGAGAGAGAGGGAAAGGACCTGTAACTTAACAGGGCTTCTTTCGTGAAGGATTCTGAAGTGAAAGCTGGAAGAGTGCTTTCTGATTGGTGAACGTACCTAAGGTATTTCCCTTATATATCTGGACTTTTGATATCTAAGTGAAATAAAACTTCCCAAGGGAATACCTTGAGATTCGTCATTTTTTCCCCTGTGGTTCATCTTACAAGTTTTACTATTGCTGGCAGTTAAGTGATGAAATTAGCCCTTCCAGCACTTTGGGAAGAGTACTTCACCCCTCGTTTTTGGAGTTGAATTTTGTGGTCCTTTGGAACACTGACTTACTTGTCTGTTGCCATATCTGAATTCATTCTCTGTACCTTCTTCACTCTGCATCGTACACTTTGATAAGTTAACAATAAGATACCCTTTTCTGCCCAGGCATATTTATTTATTCTTTTAAAGTCATGCACTGAGGAAAGGAATTTTTAGGAAAATTGTAATGCATTAAGCATGTGCATTAAAGTTATGAGATGTATCAGGTATTTTAGTTATAGTTCATTATGAACGGATACCATATGAGCAAATTCTATGAATATTATGCATGAATACACTAAGCCCTCTTTTCTGAAGTTTGTTTTAGAAAGGAGATGCCCATTTAATATTAGTCTGGTTAAGTGAGTCGATATTTGCCATTTGTGAATTTTCAATTTTTAAAAAATGTTTTCATTTTTTTCTAGAGATGAAAGTTTTATTAGAGATGTTCCAATCCAATCTCTTGTTTTATAGGTGAGAGCAGTGAGGTCCTGATAAATCATACCGACCCCCAAAACCACCTTGAATCTGACTTAGGTTTTGATTTAGAGGAGATCTTGGGGTCTTGTGGGATTATCAAATCTTCATTGTTTTTCTGTGCTGAAGAAGTGAATTTATGTTAAGTCTTAGTTTAGTAAGTTTTGGATATACATATGTAAGAATATAACATATATAAATCTCAACAAGTGTATGCATATGTGGTCTTGTCTATGAGGATAGAGACAAAGTGGGAAATAGGGTGGCGAGGGTAGAGAATTGAACATCTGTGACCCCGGCAGCAGCCTCTTCTGTGACTACAGTGTTGAGTGGTGTCTCGTGGCTGTGTCTCAATTTTCCCTGACCCCAGTAATACCTACATCACACATAGATTGGGAAATACTGCATTTTCTTCAACAAGGGCTAGAAATAACTGATTGGAAAGGCCACACGGCCAACTGCTATGAAGAAAATGTAGACATTTGAAATGTAATGGTGTTTCCCCTGCAGGTGGGAAGGAGGGGCCTAGGGATGGATAATTGAGGAATCAATGAGTTGGAAGTTTTGGAGTTGAAATTCTGCAACCGGTTGAAATGCCTGAGTTGCTACTCCACAAAAGAGTCATACTGTTAGTGAAAATGCAGTGGGCATCCCAACCACAAGAACTGAGTCCCAGTCTTCTTTTCTGCCCCTTATGCCACTTAGTAGCTGTGTCATCTTGAGTAGGACCCTCGACTCACATCCTTTTTGACATTGATGATGTTGACTACCTGGTCTACCTTACCTGGGTGCAGTGAGCACCCACTTTCCCTGGATGACATAAACGTGTGTCACAGACATAAAGCAGCAAAAGGAGATGTCTGGTGTTTTATCATGATTATCATGGTTATATTATTTTGACTGTTATATTGACTAATTTTTATTGTGGATTTCTTAGATTCTTCTCTTAAAAATATATGGAATTTTACTTTAAAAACACATTTCGTGTAAGAACATTGGAGTTGACTTTGGTAAATGAACTTAAACACTTAAACTCTCTCATGGCCTTTAAATATTTCCTGACTATTTAAGGGAGTTTAATTTGTCCTAATGCTGTAGAGTTAGGAAACCGTTAATGGTATTGTAGCTCCAGAAGCAAAGGCTGCAGCTAATTTGTTAGAATGGTAAGGATTCGTGTGAAAGTGTTTTCAAGAATTCTATTCACAATATTTCTGGGAAAATAAATGTGAATAATAACAGATTCTTTTTTTTTTTTTCTGTTGAGAGAGAGCCAGCAGGGGAGGGAGGGAGAGAGAGAATCTCAAGCAGGCTCCACTTTGAGTGTGGGGCTAGATCCCACCACCCTGGGATCATGACCTAAGCCAAAATCAGGAGTCAAACGATCTCAACCGGCTGAGCCACCCAGGTGCCCCCATAACAGGTTCTAATTGGGCATGTTTTACCTGTCTAAAGAAGTTCCTATAATAACTATTGTACTCACTACTTTTATATCAGATACAACTAAAAAGCATATATACGATAACAAAAAGTGTTTTAGCTGGTTGTGCCTAGTTTCCCTGAGATTGGTGGTCTCTATTTTTTTTTTTCTTAAGTCATTCTGACCTTGCAATATGAGAAAGATGTTTATAATTTTTATACTTTAATCCCATTGTGAGCATTTATATTTTGGGAGCGCTGAGTGTGTGTGTGTGTGTGTGTGTGTGTGTGTGTGTGTGTGTTTAGTGTGTCTTTATTTTCTAAAGTTTACATAACTGAAAATGTTTCAGTAAGATCTCATGACTATAACACGTTGTATCGAATGTCATCAAAGTCTGACTTCCCAGAATTCTGGTAGCAAGAAGATCGGGAAGAATTCTTATTTCTCAATTGCACTTTGAAGAGAAAATGGAGTCTTATGAATGTCTTAAGTTTTGGCATGTTCTGTCATCTTTAAGAGTATTCACAAGAATAATTTAGTTGTCATAGATAACTTATTTTTACCAAAAAGCCTCATTACCCAACTGTATTCTGAGAAGTGGAGTGGGAATAACATCTATTGAGCACCTACTGTGTGCTAGGCACTGTTATTTCCTGGATGGGTGGTCTAATCTAATCTTTTTTAGAAGAAGGAACTCCTATAAGGTGGTGTAGTTGTTCGAACCTAAGTCTGCTGCACTTTGGAAAGTCCATGTTTTTCCCACTGCTTCCTTATAGAGGCATAATTACTGACTCTTATCTAACATGCCAGTGGAGCTTATTCTAAACTTAGGGTTGCCTCTGTTTTCTTTGCTTTGTCTTACAGAGTTATCGAGATAGGAGCCAGGTAAACCCTCTGTCTGCAGCGAAGCATGTGGGTTTTTCCTCTCTTCCTCAGAAGTTCTTAATTAGTCCTGGCACATCTTGTGGTGAAAGAATACATCTTGTGGGGGTGGAAAATGAAATGTTAACTGTAATGAATAAACTTGTTGGCCAGCCCAAAGAGTTGGTTTTTAACCAAAAGGCGGAGCAGCTCGAATGAATTTGTTTTTCATAATAGGCCTTTAAAACATAACCAGAACCTCTTGGAGATCCTAAACAATGGTCCAGTTGCTGAAACGGTTGGATTAGTACTTGGCGTTAGAGCCCTGAAGCTCCGCCTGTGTTAGCTAGGCAGGTAAGGTGGCCGGAGGGGTGGGTAATACATGTGGGTCAGAAAGTTCAATGACTTGCGTAAGGGAAAACCTGGAGGTGGGACTGGTGCTTGCAGTTCCCGGTTCATAGATGGGAAATGAATTCCACAGGGACTGAATTGGAGCCCTCTTTTCTTGTATCTGCAAGTTTGTAGAATGTGAACTGATCAGATGCTATGAGTTGAGCCTGGGTCTGCGGGAGCCAGGAGCTGGTTCGTACAGCCCTGGTCTAGCACCATAGCTCAAGTCACCATTTTGAAAATGTGGGTCTTTAGTCACAAGGGAAAGGAGGAGAAAAGCAAATTCATTCAGTAGACAATTATTGAACATTTTCTGTGCTCAGTAGAGAAACAGGTGGCATGGGGAGGCATTCATGTCTTTGGGGTAGGCAGATATAAGTCACAGTGTAATACAAGTAAGAGGCATAAAGAGAAATGGGAAAAGTCATTATGTAAGCACAAAAGGGTGAGAAGTTTCATGTGGCTGGTGCTTGGGTAAGAGTGGTAGAATGTTCTTTCATGCCCATTCCCCCTTCTTACAGTCTCAGCTAGATAGTCTTTCCTCCATGAAGCCCTTTCCCTGACCTCTGCCCCAAGACTGCGGTAAGTTCTCCTGTTGTGGGTCAGAGCATACAGTGGGTCACCCTTGGCACGTCATCTACCCCCTCGATTATAACTGGCTCCTACCTGTCTCCTACCTAAGTTCCCATGAATGGAAGAACCGTGTTGACACAGCGCCCAGCACTTAATAGGTGCTTAAAATATTGGCTAAATAAAATGAAGCTCTTAAGGGTGAAGTCTAGTTGTGGAGGGCCCTGTAATAATAGATATTTATTGATAGTTTACTATGTGCCAGGCACTGTAAAAAGTGCTTGGCAGGTATTAACTCATTTAATTTTTAACAAACTGGAAAATAAGTGTTGTCATTCCATTTTATGGATGAAGAACCTGAGGCACAGAAAGTTGAATGTGTTCTCAAGGTCACTCAGCTTGTAAGTGCAGGGCCTGGCTCAACCCTTACCATTTGGATCTGGAATGTGGCTCTTTCTGGCTTCCTGTCTGTCTCTGGCTTGCCCTGCAGGGGACTTTAGACCGGCTTCTGGAGGCGTTGGGGCTGTTACTGCTGTAAGCAGGAGAGTGTGTGAGCCCATGCCCCCTGTGGTAAAGTAATCATGGTATTGCTGTGTAGATGAACTGTTCGAAGAAGAGAGATGCCTGGAGCAGTGAAGTCACTCCTAAAATGGCAACAGCAAGACATATTAGTGTGATTTATTGACCTAACAGACAGAGCACTTACTATGCATCAGACACTGTTCCAGGGACTTTACAAATATTAACAGATCGAATGCTCATGGGCAGGTCTCTTAGGTGGGCACGGTTACTATCATTTTCCTTTTGTAGATGAGGAACCTGAGGTTCAGAGACGCCCCACAGCTGGTAGGTGAGGTGGCAGGGCCAGGCAAGTCTGGTTCCAGGCTCTTCCCCACTTTCTCTCATGCTGCCACTGAGTCGTCTTGTTAAAGGGAATAATTACTAAGTAGTCGCTGGTGATGTTTCTATCACAGATAGTACAGGATCTCAGTGATATTTTGGAGACCGATCTTTCCATTTCCAGAAGAATCTGCTCCAAAGATCTTTGTCTAGAAATATATATGTGATTATATTCTATTTAATCTATGCTTGGTTTAGAAGGAAAACATACACATACACACAGACACTGGTCTTGCCCTTGAAGAACTTCTATTCTGCTAAGGGGACATAGGAAAACAGACATATAAAAAAATTTTTTTTTCATATAGAGAAAGGTAAGTGAAAAAGACAAAGTAACCCGGTAGGTACATATCCTGTTACGTAGTGCTATCCACTATGGTAGCCACTTGCCTGCCACACGTGTCCATTGAACATTGGAAATTTGGCCAGTCCATATTGAAGCCTTTTGTAAGTGTAAAAAGTACACTGGAATTCAAAGACTTAGTATGAAAAGAAAATTATAAATCTCCCGGTTCTTACATTGTGTTAAATTAAGTTTTTATATATCAGATTAAATAAAACTTACAAGAAATAAGTGAAGTAAGCTAGGCACAAGGAGACAAATACTGTATGATTTCACTTATGGGAGGAATCGTCAAATTGCTAGAGACAGGCGGCAGAATGGTGGTTCTCAGGTGCCCGGGGGTTATGGTTTGATGGGTAGAGTTTCAGTGTGGGATGATGAAAAAGGTCCCGGAGATGGATGGTGGTTATGGTTACCCAACAATATGGATGTACTTAATGCTACTGAATTGTGAACGTGAAAATGGTAAAATTCATGTATGCGTTACCACAATTCTTAAAAACAAAAAATGAATTTAACTTAAAATTGGACTACTAGAAAACTCAAAATTCCAGATGTGGCTTGTGTTCTACTTTTATGAGACTGTGCTGGGAAAGAGGGATGGGTACGATGGTCAGGAAAGGCTTTTTTGAGGATATCCTCAAAAAGAGAAATGAGTCCTCTGAACTGAGAACGAATTGAGCAGACAGAAGCTTGAGGGAAATTTTAGGTAGATGAGATGCTGCAAAGGCCCTGGGGTGGGAACAAGTTTGTATGTTTGGGGAGATAGGGTGAGAAAAGGATGGAAAGTGGGGAGTTCTAGATAATGCAGTCTAACAGGCCATGGTGAAGTGTTCAGATACTACTTCAGCTCAACTTGAGAACAAAGCAATAAAAAAAAACACCATAAATTCTGTATAAACTAAATCATACAGAATTGCTGATGTTTTTGACCTACAAAATGGCAATTTCATCTGATTAAACCTGATATTGTGTTTGTAGTTTGGAGATTGGATCTTTCATATGCCTGGTCTGCTAGCAAAGAACACACTTTATTGTTTTCTAATAATTTTTGCATTGCTAGGCGTTCAGAAGACAGCACCCCCTACCCCCACCCCGTTGGCTTGTGGATCACCATGCCTGGCAACAAATCTGTGTTGAAACAGAAGAAAACCTAGCTGACCACAAACTAAAACTGTCAAAAATAATAAAAAATCTTGTACTACCTTGAACATTTCCTATCTCATAAACCTCCCTCTTTGTCAGCTTGGTGGTTATTTGGAACCCAGAGGGAGAGATAATAGTGTTGTTAGCACGTTTGGATCTTGTCTCTGTCAGGTCACGGCGGCATTTATTATTGCACAGGTAGACTTTTTCTTCTGGAAAGGTTTTGGCTCACGACAAATGGAAGGGTTAGCATTCTCAGTAGGGGGAGGGTCATTAGGAAGGTAAGTTGGGGGTTGTCCTTGCATTAAAGGCCATCAGTGCTGGCTCAGGTAGTCTTGAGGCCGTGTTCTGTTTCCCGGGTCCAGCTTGCCAGCCTCATTGTGTGTTATTACTGCCTTTTCCCGAGCAGGGGCCCTGAGACAATGAGAGGTGACCCCATTGGAAGTGCTGCAGAATGAATCTTTTTCTTAATAGTCCTTGACTCCAGAGCCCCTGGTGGAAAATGTTTGTTCATATGAAAGGGGAAGGTGGTTAATGCCTAAAATCTTTTCATGGAAACATTTTCTGGGCTTTGAAACATCTCTGGCCACCTGCTGGGGAGTGAGTCCAGCCAGTGATGATGATTTATCACCTTGTGCTCTGTTCTTTGGTGGAGGAGTTCTGTGTCCTATTTGAACTCCTCAGTGAAACGGTCCTAGTGGCTCTGGGCATCTCAGGTGGCATGAGGAGGAGAGGTCATGACTGTGGCTTCCCAAGGCTGTTTAGAGTTTAAAAGTTGAGTGGATACTTTGTGCTCCCCTGAGATGACTAGACCTCTCATTTCCCGAGAGCCTAGGTGCTATGTGGGCTGATTTTCTAAAACTAGTAGAGGTATGTTCTGTCCCTTTATTGTGTAATTATTGATATCTGAGCCACAAACCAGAAATCCCTCTGGATTTTTCAGCTCTGCGTATATTGTATTCCATTTCTGTGGGATTACTGTTACCTGTTTACCATCAAAAGGTCAATTAACAGAAGTCATTAATTAATTCAACACTTCCTAATCTCATGAAGAACTCCTTATTCCGAGAGGTTTTTATGGAGATGGAGTGAGGTTAAGACTTAATTACAAAGCCTACAAATCCTTTCTTCATTTATTTCTCAGCCCTGATCAGCTTCGTTTGTTTTTCTTTGGTTTTGCTCTAGCGAAGGTTTGCCGCATCGTTGTGACCACTGTCTTAGCTGTGACACTGACTAACAAAGCTGTGTGACCTTCCTGCAGGTGGCTTGTGTTTGGGGAGCAGTCAGTGGCTTTTTTAACACGGCACCTGACCTTCCCAAAAGAGCGAATGCGTCTACACAAACATAAATAATCATTTGTGTTGGGTTTTTATTTGTCAGCTTACACTGGCCGTTTCACAGAGTGCATCTCCTTGGTCTTCCCGTGAAACCCTGGCACTGGTGGCTTGATTATTTTCTCCTTTAACCCACAAGGAGACTTGTCTTCAGAGTTTCAGTCCACATGGATTCTCTTCCACCTCCCCGCTGCTACCACGTTGCCGAACTTTCCGGCACATGGCCAAAGGGCCACATGAACCCAGTCATTCAACAAAAGAGGAGAAAACTATCATCTCTCAAGTATCCTTTCCAGTTCTTACTTTAGTAACCCCTACTGGCACATCCTCCTTGCTCATTCTCCAAATGTCTCATGTCTCAAACACAACTTAACGTCTGACCACACCCCTGCCTCTTCCTACATGCCTGAGTCCGTGAAGGACCTACCCTTACTTGGGGGCCCAAATCAGAAACCTGGGTGTTCTTCTCAGACTTACTTATGTGGGTGATGGTGGGCAAACCATGTGATCCCCAAGGCTCAGGGAGCTGTAGAATGGGGATAATGTGATTGTCCTGCCTTGCTGGCTATAGAGAGTATTTTGGGGTCTTATCAACACACAAATACTCTATAAGGACAACAGCTATTGTCATAAAAAGAAAAAAACCCAACCTTATGTCCTCTCACTTACGTCCTCTCACTTATTCTGCCAGTTTGGAGACCCTGTAGATTTTATCCACATTAATACTGTTGACTTCATCCTCTCCTTTGCAGTCCGTCTGCCTTAGATCTCTTCCCTAATTATTGCCATAATCGAACTCATCACCCTGACTGCAATCCGGGCCCTCCAGTGCATTGTCTACAATACACCAGGCAGATCTTTGCAAAAGCACAGATTTAAACTTCTCCTTGAAGTCCCTCATTTCCCTTACAGAATAAATAGAAATCCCCTAGTTGCTCCCCAAAGGCCCTCCATGATCAACCCTTTCTACAGCCTCTTCTCACACTGTCATTTCTGTTCCAGCACACATACTCTCCCCTCCATGGTGCAGGCCTGGGACTCCCCTGGGTTCTCCATCCTGTCTTGGACTCTTAAATGCCAGTGTTTCCTGTGCCTGTTTCTCCTGTCTTCCTCATTCCCTCCGCACCTCCTCCCTTCTGCCTAGCTAGACCAACTCGCCTTTAGCTCTGTGGTCTCAGCACCTGGCACAGCACCCTGCACGTAGTAGGGGTTCAGGAAGTGAATGAGTTAACTCTTGGCTTAAGTAGATACAGAGTGGCCAGCATCTTTAGCCTCATGGGCTCCACGTCTCAAGTCTGTAGCCTCTCTGGAGGGTTGGCTAGGGTAGACACAGTCTGGGTCTTCAGGGGAAGACTCTGGGTTGGTGGCTGAGCCACCAGGAGATGTGGAGTGTGCACTCAGGAACTTGAGGTGAAGAGAAACGAGATCACTGTCACCACACTTTGCCTTATCAGCAGCAACTGTCCCATCAGGGATTTATCCAGAGTTGCCATGTGGCTATTCAAAATTTAAACCATAATGGCCCCTAAATACCTCATGCAAAAGCAATCATCTTTCCCCCCAAGCAACATCCAGCTAAGAGTGGTTATCTGTGGTTACCGGGTACAAAAGCTCTGATAGCTGAAAAGTAGCAAAGCCTGACCTACTGTCCACACAGGCTGTAGGGTCCTATCCTGTTGTGCTAGGAACCACACCTGTCTCTAGTCATCTGACAGCTTTCTGTGGAAGGTTTTGAGGCACTAGTCTGGTCTTACTGTTGTTCTGTGAGAAAGACATTTAACACCTCCCATCTCTATGTTACGCTTTACTTCTTGGGGAAACTCAAGAACCATGGGAAAATTATTGCATTACATATATGTTCTAAACAACTCGAAATCCAAACCTGGGGGATTTGCTTTGCTCCCATAAGATGCAAAGCCTACTAAATATGTTTCCTGGGTGAGTGTTGATGTATCTGACTTTAGTGCTCAGATTATAGGTGTGCCTGAAAAAAAGCCACATGACCTTGGCTTTGTGTCTTGTAAATGTATGTACCTGCAAACCTGTGTCACAGAGAATGCTGTGACCAGGGAAAAGGGTTCTGTAAGACTCTGGTTGCTCCCTTTATGTTTGTTGCTCCCTTTATGTAGTATCTACTGAAGTAGAACATAATCAGAAAAGTACACAAATCAGGAGTGTATGGCTTGAATTTTCAAGGAGCCCTTTTAATATATAAGTATGTAATACATTAATCATTTAGTGTTTGGTGCTACCACCAATTTCTTGTTTGATTAATAAGGGGCTGATGAGAATGGAGATAGGAAGGAAGTTCTGAATTCTGTTCTTCTGACACAACTGTTCAGCGACTTTCCTGTCACACGCTCAAGAGGCAGAATTTTGTTTTCCTGGTGGTAATATCTGAGTTACTCACAGCCTGTAATTTTTACCTCCAATCCTGTTTCTTGAATGAATTCCATTAAATCCTTACACGTAAAAATGGTCTGTTCCCATCTCTGTGTGTCAGATGCTTATTTGTCCAGTGAAGGATCACCTAAGAGTCTAGCTGTACATGCTGTTCTGGTAAGTCCCTTACCTTGATTGGTTTTGTTTTTTCCCCTTACTCGTATATCTTCAAAGGTGGAAACCCTTTCCCTTTGGAACTGTAGTTTCTCTTTCAAGTTCATAGCTGCCTTTTCTTCTAGAAGACCATCTGATCACCTGTCTCCCTTCCCGTGCAGTCTTTTGTGGATCCAGGTAGTTTAAACCACCTAAAAACAGGCTGGTTTAATTTTCAGTGAAGTTCAGCTCACTCTTCCGTCTGGCCTGAAAAGCATGTTTTCTTGTCCCATTAGTGAAGAACTGTTTGTCTTGTGATCAGCCTTAGTGTCCCCTGGAAGTTTTTTCAATTAGCATTCCCTCTCCTCCCCAACTTTTTCATTACGAAAATTCTAAAACACACAGAAGACTTGAAAGAGTAGGACCGTCTCTTCCACCTACATTCAATAATTGGTAGTATTTTACCATATTTGCTAAACTCTCTTTTATAGAGAGATTTTTCTGAGTTGTGCTGTTGATAGCAAATGTTAGTCATCTGGATACTTCACTCCTGAATACTTCAGCATTCAGCCCCTTTAAGGACAGTATCTTCTCTAGGAAAGTTAATGATGAGTCTAGGCTATTTTCTAATAGCCAGTCTGGATTCAGATTTCCCCAGTTTCCCTAAGTATGTCTCTTTCAGTTCTTGCTTTTAAACCAGAATGCATTGGAGTTTTTATCCCCTGCAATTTATTAATGCATCAGACCACGAAGTTGGGCAGGGGGGAAATGGTGCAGCTCATTACTTAATACATGAACACAAACAAGCCATCCTCCCAGGAGAGGACTGCACTTGGCCGCCTGTTCTTGGCAGTTTGCTTCCTTGCTTGATGGCAAGAATGGACGAATGGGAATGAATTCATAACACTGTCACTACTGTGAATGGGCCTTATAACTTCTAGAAATCTGGGAATGTCTCATTTGTTTGGTGAAGCTAATTGAGTTTGATGCCATGGGGGTGAGGCAGCCAGGTACACACATTGTTAGCAACTAGGAGCCATCTCTTGTGTGCTGGTTTGCCAAAAACCTGTTGTCACTCTAGCAGGAGGCTTAGCTCCGGGCAGAATATTTGGGCAGGCTTCAGGAGTTCTCCAGGGATAGGGACTTCATGATAATTAATAGACTTTCTTATTTAGGGGGAGGGGGCAGGGGAGGAGTCTTTAAAATTTGTAGAATAATTTTGGTGCACAGACTCCTCCAGCCTTCCCTTTTAACTTATTATTGGGTACCTTTGTGTATGCAGTCATCATGGAGCTGGTGTTGGTACGTTATTGTTAGCCATAGTCCACAGTTTATGCTAAAGTTCACACTTTGTGTTGTACAGTTCTGTGGGTTTTGACAAATACATAAGGGCATCATGTATCTACATTCATACAGGATAGGTTCACTGCCCTAAAAATCCCCTGTGTTTCCTCCCTCCTTCTCTGGCAACTCCTGGTCATTTTACTGTTTCCATAGTTTTGCCTTTTCCGGAATGTCCTACAGTTGAAATCTTGTAGTATGTAGCCCTTTCACATTGGCTTCTTTCCCTTAGAAGAATGGAAGTTCTGCATGGAAGTTTCCTCCATGTCTTGTAGTGGCTTCAGAGCTCATTTCATTGTTGGGCTGGACCATATTTTGTTTATCCATTCACAAACCTTGATGTTCTATTTTTAAACAAATGGTAACACATTTCAGTGCATAGTAGGTATTTGACAAATAGTCATTAAATGACCTAGTTAGAGCGAATCCTTAATTCTTCTGACAGGTGTATAATGCCCAGGGAGAGTCGTGATGGAAAAGGCAATTATGTTGTTAGGCCCTGGTTTCTCCCAATGTGCGGTGATTATTTAAGGAGAGCACTTGTCCCTCAGTGGCTTAGCCTGGCAGCGGTAGATGGCTTCCAACAGCAGTTTAAAAATTCTGTCTAGAACTGCACTCTCCAATATGGTGGCCATTAGCCACATGTGGCTATTTGAATTTAAATCGATTAAAAGTAAATAAAATAAAACACTCAGTGCCTCTGTTGCACTAGCCATGTTCCCACTGCCTGATAGCCATGTGTGGCTAGTGGCTACCATTTTGGACAAGGCATGTATAGAACATTTCTGTTAATTGTACTGTTACATGTATAGTAAATTTCATCAGATAGCCCTAATCTAGGGCATCCAAATAAAAGGATGGGATTGGCATTAGCTGACCAGGAGACTGACTCTAATTCTGGTTTCTATTTAATGCCTGAGTGTTTTGTGCTGCAATGGTTTTACAATGGAGGAGAGGAAGGCCAGAGATTTGTTTGCTGGAGGAAAGTTGCTCTAAATAACAGACTGGGGATAAAAAGGCTGCCCAGGCCAGTGAAGCTGTGAGACCCTCCTTGTGTGGAAGGCCTGGGAGGTATGGCTTGACAAAAGTTTAGGCCCTTGATCAGCCAGTGTTAAGGAGTTTTACAGAACCCTCAGCTCTTGCTTATTTAGTTTGGTGAAAAAGCGGGGGCCCTCTCTAATTTGAAGGGTTGGGGTGGGTGTGGAGAGGGAGGTAAACTTCTCAACTAATAAATTTGCAAAGCGTATACCCATCCCTTCAGTAAACCCCTGTGGTCGTTGGATGCTGGGAACAGGAAACCTGAATGAAGATCAGATACTTACCACAGAATCATGGTTCACTCCCTTGAAATTAAAATTATACTTCCTTGGGAGCAAAGCAAAGGGCAGCTAAGTTTTCTTGTTTTTTTGGCTTTATTGCCAGCTCTTTGGATTTGACCAGATCTCATTTCATTCACGTGGTAAGTGCCACGCTGACACAGTGTTACGGGCTGTCTGCTTGGATTCCAGTTCTGTATTCATTTTATGTAAGGCGTTTTAATAAAGTCTGGGGTTTTTTTTTTTTTCCTTCTAAACAGAAGTACAGATAACAGGACGTTACATTAAACTGTGCTTTTCCTTAATGTCTAATCTAGAAATTGGCTGTTGAGAATTTTTAATATAATTTTTAAATGAAATGCCAAGTTGTCCTGTCTGCACATTATAGTTTTAAACATTGACTTTTCATTTTTTGGAATATTTGAGTTTCTAAGAGGCCTAATGTGGAAAGGCAGATTTGACAGAATAATAGATCTACCATAATTCCTGGGAAAAGACTTGAAATATTCTGGTATTTGGAAGTTCAGTCAGGATGTGACCGCTTTGGAATCATGACTGTCTATAAACACAGGCTTAAAATTGATAGTTTTCTCTAAGAATAGGCATAGGGAAAACAGCATATATTGTCTTGCAAATAAAGAATTGGGAAATGCTAGAACTCAAATGAAGACAGATTTCCCTTTAGTCTTTAAGTTAGTGTCACCTGCTAAAAGACTCTTAGTTCCTGATGTTTAATCAGTATTTAATAATTATCAAATTCGTTCAACTGACTTTCCTTTACAAAAAAAAAAAAAATGTTTGCCCTAGAATGAAAGGCAGGATAACAGATGGGTTTCTTATATCTGCTATGGTTTTTATTTAATTTGAAAAAATATATTGTAATTTAGATACTGTTTCATGTTAGCCAAGTCTAGAGAAATTGATTATAGGTTCTTAGCACAGGATTGTTTTCTTAAAAGCCGTGAAAGGGGAAGGAATCAATATTAGGGCTTTCTGAGTGGCAGCTTTTTACAGAGCCCCCCCCCCCCCCAGCACGATTGATTACAGCTGCTTTTGTAAGAGATTTAAAAAGAACAATCTGTATTAAAAACATCATCTTTGGTATGAGATTGCACAGTTCCAAATGGGTTTCCATGGGGGCTGTGCTGCAATGTGACTGCTTGAAGGGATTGTGGCCGTCCCCGGCGGGCCAGGGCAGCGAGGCAGAGGAAGGCTATTAGGTGAGGAGTTGCTGGCATGCATGCCAAAGAGGTTGCCCCGGCAGCTGCAGTCATTCAGGCCCGGATTCTGCAGTCTCCAATGCAGGAGGGCAAGAAGTGAGTAAGTTTTCGACAAGTGGTGGGTAAGGTTAAGCATCAGAAAAAGAGAATCAGCAGGTCTGCTTTTATTCCAGAGCACCGGCCAAAGGCAGGTATGTCCAGCTGAAGTTGGGAATCATAGAAACCGAGATCTCCACAGCACTCCATATCCCCAGCTGTTTCCTTGAGGCCCATGGACATGTCTTCATTGGGCATCTATACATATGTGCCATGACTGAGTTATTCCAGGACTGCACACGGATCTCCTACCAATTAAATAATAAACACTCTGCGGGCAGAGGCAGGGTCTGGAGGCAGGGTGCCTGGAACAGTCCAATCTATTAGAAATTGGTCCCATCTCAGAAGGCTTGTGATGGAACCCAAGTGAGAGACCATTAATGTGGACCCGGCCCCCAGTGTTTTTCATTGTCTGTGAGACTGCACTCTCTAGGAAATGAAGAGGTACAGATAGCCCTGGTGGCTTGCATCCTGAAAGGAGTGGGACGGACTTTGTATATAGACTTTGTCATTGGTTGTTTCACAGGGGCATTTGTGGGAATGGGGGTGGTCCACTAATTTGGGAAGACTTGAAGATCCTGGGGAATGTGGGAATTTTTAGAAACTAGTGTTAGGTGTAGCATCATCAAGTTTTATTTGGCATTCTTGGGTGCTAAGTCACCGCAGAGGCCTTTGGTACGGCTTGCTTTGGAACGATGGAATCAGCTGGTGGGCTGCTTTTCCTACTGGATTCACTTGGAGAAAAAACAGATTTCCTTGAGATGGTCTGATGTATTTTAACTCATAACTATTTCTCTTCTTTGTCTACCATATTTTTAGAAAACTAAGTGCTATGTCTCTTATGAAATGGTGCTTATGAATGTGTGTTCCAGCTGAGACTTTTAATGATCACTAGTGAATCAGCCTCCTGTGGGGGCAAAAAATAATAACGGTATGCTCTTTTTAAATAGATACAAAAGCCCTTCTTAAATATTATTTTTTAATTGAGCAGGTAATTTAACTGTCCTGCAGGCTGTCTTCTGCCTCATCTTCCACACCCCTCCTAACAGTAGTGCACAGTTCCATCAGCAAAATGTCAGAATGTCTTTTCCCATCTAGATTCTGATAGACGTAGATCAGAAAGACAGAAGGCAGCTCTAGGTTACCTTTTGGAATTTGGGGAGCTTTGGTCAGATGTCCGTTTACAAAGCCAATAAAGTGTTTATTGTTGGTGGGGAAAGAATAGGACTCTTTCTTCCTCGTCATTTGGCAAGTCAGCAAATGTCATCTTCACGTAAATGACTCAAATACAACACTTCAGCATACCAACAGGAGCACTTTCTAAAATGTGTTTGCTTAGAGGTGGTGCAGGTCATGTGACACACATAAACGCACTCTGTGAGGCACATGCTTGTGTCCAGGAGCTCATGCTCCTGCCTCAAGTGCTATGGTCTAGCCTGGGGAGGCTCCATTTCTTGGAAAATTTCATGCAGGGTCTATGATGGATTTCATAATAGACTCTAATGATATTCTTAAATCTTTTTTTTAAATTTACTTTAACATTTATTTATTTTTGAGAGAGTAGTGAGCGAGCAGCGGAGGAGCAGAGAAAGAGCGAGACACAGAATCCGAAGCAGGCTTCAGGCTCTGGGTTTGAACTCACGAACCGCAAGGTCATGACCTGAGCTGAAATCGGACGCTTAACTGTCTGAACCACCCAGGCGCCCCAATATCTTTAAATCTTATCCTGGTTTCTCTGTCAAGGAAACCATTTCTTTAAAAGCTGCTTGGCCCTCGCCTTTTTTTTTTTTTTTTCCCCACTTGGTTAAAAAGTTTGGTCAAGAACAATTCCTTTATATAATAAAAAGAAATATGGGGCCTGGGGCTATGAGTCTTGGGCAGAATCAGGGTGTTTGTTTCCAGCAGGTATCAGGAATGTGAATAATCCCTTGGGCATACAGTACAGCTGCTGCTTTGAACTTGGCCCTGGGTCTTAAAAGCCAGCTATTCAGAACAGCTTGGCTCTAGAGTGAAATCAGTGGTCTTACCGCCTTTGGATTTATCCCCTTCTTTCTTGTTTTGTTACTTTTATTTAGAGAAGTGTGGACACACTTTCAGTCTTCCAAGATAAGAAACCAGCAACAAATGTCATTGTTATTGAAAAAGTCCTCCTAGATCAGGCAATCATTGTGTCAACCCAAAGGCTTTCTGGAATTAGCAGGAGAAGCAGAATGCAAGGCTCCCCTTACAGACAGACAGACAAGTGTGGTAGAACAGACTCTGAAAACCAGGAGCGATGTGGAATATTCAGGGGTGCACTTGGCCTGTCGGCCCTGTGGGCATGTCAGGGCTCAGCGTTCCAAGTTCAGGTTTTGTCCTCCGTAGGCAGGGCCTAAGCTGGAATGGAAGCTTGTGCACTGGGAAGCTGGGCAACCTCACTCTGACATGGAGTGGCTTCCTTGCTTTAACCTAGGAGCCAAGAGTAGCTAATGAGATGGGTAATTAAACCCAGGAAACTTTAGAACCTGGAATCTTGTAATTGAATATCCATTGTGCTAGACCTTTTGCTATTGTGACCCCTGATGAAATGGATCGGGTGTAGACCAAGCACTGTTGTGTCATTCTGTGGCACTTTTCTGAAGTGTGAAGTTTTCTTTTTAATGCTTGTCACTTATACACCTAATATACACCTAATATAATTCCATGTTTCTTTCTTTAGATTCTAAATATAGATATACAGATATATATGCACACACATGCGTATGCACTTGTCAATGTTTGAATGCGTGAACTGTTAAGTAATAAGTTTGTTTTCAGAAGTTCATTTGTAGTATTGATGTTTAGAAACTAGCCCCTGGTTATTTGTGACTGTGACTCACTGGTTTTGTGCTTTCTGAGCACTTAGCACCATATGTATATATGTAAAAATGCACAATAATATCATTTAGGAAAGAAATCACTCATAAGCCACCACCATACCCTCACCAATGAACTGTCTTCATTTTCCATTCCCCTGCCGGTGTTTGGCCAAATGATATGAAACTTTAACGGTGTTGTAATATTAGGAAAAATTAAAACAATATGTGCTTTCGAAATTTAATGTGTTGTCTAAACATTTTTCTTTGTTGCTCTGTGTGTATGATTTTTAATGGCTATGCTGAGAAAGTTAATCTAGCACACGTAATTTACAGAGCTCCCCTGCTACAGTTGGCCTTTAGGTTGTCTCAGTGATTTACCTTTAATGCAGCAGTAAACACCCTAACTTTTTTTCTTCTTAGGATATTTCCTTAGGATAATGCCTGAGAGTAGAAATATCTAGATTTTGTATCTTTTTTTTAATGTTTACTTTTGAGAGAGAGAGAGAGAGTGTGTGTGTGCACGCGCACACGCACAATCAAGGGGCAGAGTGAGAAGAGGACAGAGGAACCCAAGCAGGTTCTGTGCTGACAGCAGAGAACCCGAATATGGGGCTCGAACTCACAAACCATGAGGTCATGACCTGAACCAAAACCAAGAGTTGGATGCTTAACCGACTGAGTCATCCAGGCACCCCAAGATTTTCTGTCTTCTTAAAACACATTACCTGTGTGCTTCCCAAAGGGCCTGTGCCAATTTCTGTTAGTTGGCATCTTTTAATTTTTTAAATGTTTATTTTTGAGAGAGAGAGAGAGAGAGAAAGACAGAATGTGAGTGGGGGAGGGGCAGAGAGCAAGGGAGACCCAGAATCCAAAACAGGCTCCAAGCTCTGAGCTGTCAGCACAGAGCCTGACACGGGGCTCGAACTTATGGAACTGTGAGATCATGACCTGAGCCAAAGTCGGCCGCTCAACCGACTGAGCCACCTACACACCCCTGTTAGTTGGCATCTTTTAAATCGTCAAAGTGTCTCTTTACAGGCCAGTACTCAAGTGTCCCGTATTCCTAGTAACATTCAAACTCAGGGCTAGGTGAGCCCTCTGAAGTACAGGCTGAGCTGGAAATTCCATCCATCAGCTGTTGCTAGCTAGCCTCAATGCAAGTTGGTTCTGGGCATCAGCTGGAGCCTGGGAGGGTGTGGTCTACCCTCTGGACAAAAGGTCTTTCCCAATTTCCTGTCCCATAGGCTTCCTGTGGCATTCTGTCAGCCCCCGTGTAGGGTGGAGAATATATGTGTTTGTGCCTTGGGACCTAAAATTGTAACAGTTGAAAACCCTTAGAGTGAATTATTAAATCTAAACCAGAGCCTGTTGGCTTCTTGTGCTTGACTGGGAGTCTGTTTCGTTATGGTAGTTTTTACAAAACACTTCTGAGTAAGAAATAAATTCCAAATCTTTTTTTCCCCCCTCTCTTGCCAAACTCCACCAGGAAACAGAATCTCGTTATTTCAGTTAGAATATATTAATACTGACCCTCTCCAGCAGTTGGGACTTTTCAGGTTAGGATCACACGGCTTCTATTTTTACTCTAGTCTAAACTGTGGTCATATGGATAACAAAATAAATACTGGAATATTCTAGTTTAGAGGGGGAGAGGCGGCAATGCTTATAATAACATGGCTACAAACCTCTTGCTTTCCTCTGTTTGATATTCCAAAAAAGGAAGAAAGCACAACTTGGAACACATCTGTAAGTAATGAACATTTTCCTTTTGTGTATCATGCATATTCAACATAATCCCACTCAAAATCCCAGCATTGCTTTAATATACATTGCTTCGTAGAGCCCTATTTTTGTTGCCAACAGATTTAATTCAGGACAAAGCTTCTTCCCTTCTCTCTTTGGATTAGGAATATGAACCCTTTACCACAAACAGAAGGAAGAATTGTTGGTGTGTAAATTAAAATAAAAACTTAAAAAAAAAATTGGTGTGTCCGGCTTCCCTCCCCTCCTCTGCCGTGCCCCCCTTCACTTCCTTGTTGCCTAAGAGGAAGACTGGTTTTTGTTTAGCATTAGCAATAAACCAATTTCAGGAAGAGTATTTTTTAAAGACATATTGATTGAATTTTTGTAATTCCAGTGTTTCAGAATTCAAAAGCTAGAAAATCTAACTGCTTTGAATCACTATTTTTTTTTTTAAGAGGAAAATTTTACCATTAAGTACACTAACTCAGTGTTACTGTAAAAAAATTTTTTTTAATGTTTATTTTAGAGAGAGAGAGAGAGAGAGAGAGAGAGAGAGAGAGAGACAGCATGAGCGGGGGAGGGGCAGAGAGAGAGAGGGAGACTCAGAATCTGAAGCAGGCTCCAAGTTGTCAGCACAGAGCCCGAAGTGGGGTTTGAACCCACAAACTGTGAGATTGTGACCTGAGCCGAAGTTGGAGCTTAACCAACTGAGCCACCCAGGTGCCCCACTCAGTGTTACTTTTTAAATGCTCTTCAGCCATTTTAAAGTTCTCCACAGACCAACACTGTCTCTGGCTCATTGGAGGCATCCCTAATGAGTTGGTGGTTTCTTCTAAGGTCATACTTATCTTTATGGCTCTTCTCACAGTATAAGGCAGAAGTGCAGATTGCCCTTTTTAAAGAGACCAGGTAAGAGAATGTTGATCTAATTTTCCCAGATGTGAGGTAACCAGGTAATGTCATTAAAAAGCGTGGTTATTTCCTTTCCCCAAGTGGCTGTAAGCTTGGGTTCAGCCTTTCTGAAAAATGTGACATCTTCCTCTGTTGAGCCTTTATCATGTGTTGTCTCTTGGAGCACAATGATATAGGTCTGGTAGAGGATGCAGAAAACAGCAGACCGGGTCCCGATTCTCAGACCGCTTCAAGGAATGTACATTCTAAGGAGTGAGATCAGATTCCCACTCTGTGAGGCATCCAACAGGAAAATCCCAACCAGAGTGGTAATTCCAAATGAGTGGTTGGAACTTGAAGAACTGTAAATAGATACTGTAGGAATTCTGTCATATGTTATGGCTTGGTTTGTTTCAGAAGGTTCATGGAACAAGTTGGATTTCTCCATAGTTGCCTATGATTTTACGTTAATTTGTTTTAAATTTGCCATTTTTATGAGCAACATCCTGCCTCACACTTCATACCTTCATGTGATTCTTCCTTCATAAAAGCAATGATTTTTTTTTTCAGAGTTTGGGTTTATTTTCCTAATATGCACAAGTAAATAATTTATAGGCATACCTTGTTTTATTATGCTTTGCAGGTATTACGGGGTTTTCTGTTTTTGTTTTTTATGAATTGAAGTTTGTGGCACCTCTGCATTGAGCAAATTTATCATCACCACTTTTCTAACAGCATTTGCTCACTTTGTGTCCCTGTCACATTTTGGTAATTCTTACAATATTTCACACTTTTCATTATTATTGTGATCTGTGATCAGTGATTAGAATTCATTGAAAGCTCAGATGATGGTTAGCATTTTTTAGCAATCAAGTACTTTGTAATTAAGATATGTACATTGTTTTAGACATAATATTACTGCACACTTACTAGACTCTAGAGTAAACCTAACTTTTATACGCACTGGGAAACCAAAAAATTCATTTGACTCTCTTTATTGTGATATTTGCTTTATTGCGGTGGTCTGGAACCGGACCTACAATATTTCTGAGGTATGTCTGTGAATCCATTCCTCACTTTATGGAAGGTACCCTAAAGTTTTTCTTAAAGTAAAAGGCATTAGCTTTCTGGGTAAGTAATTAAGGACTAGTATAGGTGTTTGAAGCAGTTCTAAAGACCTTTCTTGAGGATTTCTTAAGTAGGGGATTTACGAATTTTCTTTCATGTGTGACCTCACCTTTGACCTTGGCTTTTGTATGTATTATATACAGGATGGTAGAGTAAGCATGGGACATGATTGGGTACCAGGTAGTTAGTTGTCTGTAAACAAACCCTTAAAATAAGTGCTTGTAAATACAACAGTATTTGCTTGTAAGCTTATGTAACAAGCAAATGTCACATACTCAAGGACAGCAGTATCTTTTTCCAACAATAAACATAGGGTTCTTTCCTTCTATTACATCTTTGGTTTGGATGGGACACTTGAGAGGGATGAAGGTATTACTGAAAATGAATGGCAATTGATAGTCACGACTCCAGGGATCCTTCATACGGGAAACTTACAGGACATTAGGCAGAGAAGAAACCGTTAAGCTCGAACTCTAACTCTTAACATAGAATTTTCTCCCTATCTATGATGCCAAGAATACTAGTTCTGAAAGATGTTAAATAGATACCCTGGAGGGAGGATTTCCATGGCTAAGGTTTGTAAGTGCTGGATCAAGCAGGGTTCACCGTGACTGTATTGGAGTTCTTCTCGTGACCTTTATTATGATTAGGTGTGAATCACAAGAAAAGCAGGTGAGACGTTAGGCACAGCATGGCCAGCACCCTCAGTGAGCATACAATTTGAAGTCCAGACTTGGATATGAAGCCTGCTCCCCACCTCTGAGCTGTAGGTCTTTGGGCAAGCCTCGGGTCCTTGGTCTGCAGTGGAGATTGTTGAGATGATTAAATGTGCCAATGCTTATAAAACACTTAGCACAAAATGCCTGGCACATAATAAACACGTAACAGTCACCTACAGCTAATCCTTTTGAACCCCAGGCTGAATGGGTCTGATATCTTCATGTTCTGGGGAATTACAGTGTAATAGAAAGAACCTAGAATTAGGTGTCTGAAGTCTTGGATTTATCTTTGGCCACCAACTAGACTGAACGATTTTCAGCTACTTTGCCACTGTGGTACTCTGTTTCTTCACTTTTGAAGCAAATAGATGATCTTGATGCCTATAGTGTCCAGTCATGCTCTAAGATTAATATCCCTTTGGGCTAACCTAAACCAGAATTGGCAAGTTCACCTTAAGGACAAGTATACCATCTCTGAGTGACTGTATGGGAGAAAATTTTAATTATTATTTCATTTACGGTGTATGTTAGCTATTAATAAAATAGTTTATTGAGTCATCTCTGGAAAGATAAGCTAAAGTTAACAGCCAGTTTGGCACTTTATAGTCACTATAAAAATTAATATGCATTTGAGTCTAAATTGGGACAAATGTGCCTTTATCCCAAAACTAAGAGAAGAGTATCATCTAAGTGTTTGTTTTCTATGGTATGATACAGAATGCAATATTAGGCCACATGAATATTTTATTTTTATATCCGAAGGCTACTTTTCTGAAGGTCAGTTCTGGGGTGTCTGGTATCCATGAATAGTTAGGTTTTCTACTTTCTGACTTTGTTATTAACCTAAGTTTAAACCGTAAAGTGAATTTAACACCTGCTGCTTTGAGCTCTAATTATCTTGACCACTGTTTATCGCTTGCACTAGTTTAAGGCACTTAGAGAACATTCATCTAGTAGATAAGGCAGTGTATCTTTCAAGGAAGACCTCAGATTTCTAAATAACTGATTTCCACACTGGCAGTTTGAAACGTAGTATTTGTTCAAAGTAGGCTTTATCTACGTGAGAAAATCCAGTGCGTAGATTTGTTCAGTTGCTATGTCACAAATTTACTTTGCTGAGAAAGTAGGTTGGTGATATTACTAAAACCAAGACTGGTCCACTGGATGGTCTTTTATGTGTTGAATTAACATTTCTCTGTTCATTTATATTCTAGATACAGTTACAAGTTTGGGCTGAATCGTGTTCTCAAAATACTGGTTTCATCATCCTCAGGCATGTAAGACCTAGGTCACCATTGCTTTCCTCAATTTGCCATCCTGAAAGGAGTTTATTTCCTCTTAGAGGCGTTACATAAAAGAAATCGGTGTGACTGCATCTCTTGAGTATGTCGTGGAGCCTGGGGTTGGGTAGAGGAAGTGGCAGCAGCTGATACTGAAGTGCAGGTGAGGCCATATGGTGAAAGCACTTCTTTCAAGGCTAAGGAGTTTTTATTTCATCCTGTAGGTGACAGGGAGCCAATAAAAGGTTTTCAGCTGGGAGTGACACCGTCACATTTAAGGGTGGTCCCTCTGCAGAGAATGGATCCAAACACAAAGACGTAAGCAGTGACCAAGTAAGGAGGCCTTAGTAGTTAATGGTCCAGGCCTGGTATGATGAGGTTGCTGTGATTTGGGGGCCAGGGGAGGGATGGAGTTAGGGTGGAGGCAGGTATGTATCTTGCCTTCCCTGAGGCATTTTGGGGATGCAAAACTGAGTCCAATGTGCATTCTCCTCTGGGAAGAACTGCCTCCTCTCTGCAGGCAGTTTGGTGCTCCGGGTTCGGTGGCTGAAGGTGGCGTAAAGTATCAACCTCTATCTCGGTTTGCAGTAGATTCCCCCCCCTCAGTATACCAGGCGGCTTTCCACAACTTCCCTTTGCTCTCCTGTGTTCACATCTTGCATCAGCCGAGCGGGAAAGGTCTGAAAGACCAGCTCTATTTTTCTTGCAGCTCGTACTCTGAGCCCTCTTAGCCAACATCATTGGCACAGCCTCACAGAAATGGTCAGTCCCAAATTAAACAGCCTCGTTATGAAATCCTCCAGTTGGCCGGCTGCTCCGAGCTGCCGGGCTGTGTCTACGTACATTCTCTCCCCGTTCCTTTTGTCCAGTGGCTCTGTCTCGTTGAGCAAGAAAGTATTCAGAGTATGTCCCGGGGTTTTCTGCTTAGTGAGGCAGACCACATTTGGCTAGGTGTAAAAAGAAGTCCTCTTGAGTCACCCCTTTCCCTGGCTTTCGAGAGATGCACATCTTCTTTCCCCAGGGGAGTGGTGGTGCATAATCCATTTCTCTCCCCAGGCATGTTGACTGCAGAAGTCTTCTGCAGTGTGGAGTCTTCACAAAAGACATTTGTCATGTTTGGGAAGGTGTTTTTTATTTAAAGGAAAGACAGTGGAGATATTCTTTGAGCATCATCTGCTACAGTGTGAAAAGGGCCCTGCTTATTGTTCAGTGGACTTTGTGGAAGGATTTTGGTAATTCCTCCTATGCGCTTGGCGCCCCTGACATCAGAGCAGGTGATAACTTTTAGTTTGAGGTCATAATTATGGGCACCACACTGGAGGATGGAGGAGAACATACACGTAGCTGCCCTCAAGCACATTAAACATCCCATTGGCCCCACGACCATGCTGGAGCCCCGCAGACCCCGACTGGCTGAGGGCAAGCCAGCTTCTCCAAATGCGCCCAGACTTCTACCCCAAGTCCTGTGGCGACTCAGGCCTGACACCTTCCTCGTAAGGGTTGTCCTGGGGAAGTCTGTTGCTCGTCAGGGTACCCAGTGTGGCTGAACTGTGAGGTGGCCAGAATCCCCTGGAGACGTTTTTGGCCCAACTGTCTGTTCGTTGTGACAGATGTATTAGTCCGGACAGCCGCCGCACCTAATGCACGCACCTAAATATCTTCGTGTGACCCATGCCCCATCAAACTTCTTTGACAGAGCCAAGAGGAAAATGAAATCAATATGAACAAAAGACAGATAGGTCTCTAAGATGTGAAAAGATACTTTTACTTACTTTTCAGACTCTGGGCTACTTAAATAGATGCAGTGCAACATGTATGGCAAGTTTGGGGGCAGATGATCGCGCAGGCTTAGAATCGAGAGATTTTTAACCTTAGGAATCCTGGAGGTCTTGTGACATGTGTAAACTCTGAAACCTGAGTCAAAGGCCAATTTGTTTTAGGTAATCTCAATGGACAAATATTTATTGAGTGCTCATGTACTTTGAGAGAGGCAGGGAGCACGCTGGGTCATTGAAGACCTGCCTTCAGCAAGTTGGACCCAGCTGAGGCACAAGAGAAAGTGTACATGAAACAGTGAGAAATGGCAGTAAGAGTTTAGGGCTTAAACTGTTCATACCCTATAAAATCCTCTAGCAGCTTCTAGCTAGATGCCGTACAGGGACGGGGAAGTCAGAACCTTTTTCATAGACAGGATTTGAGAGAAAGAATGAGAGGGTCCTCCAGACGATGTTCACAGGACAGAGTTTAACATAAGCAGGACTGAAAACTGTTCTTCGGTGTGAGCACAAACAGCCTAAGCAACGTTTGCTGAGCACCTAGTGTATGCCAGGAGCTGTGATTACAGGGAGCCGAGGTGGATTAAAGATGAGTGTGGCACCGTCCTCGCCTCAAAGCCGCCGAGAGTCTGATAGGGGTCAGTTGGGTTGATTGTAGAGCTGAGGAATGTGGGCCTCCTGACACGCTTCACAAGCTTTGGGAATTACTGCCTGGAAGGGTGATGATGGCCTTGGAAGCCAGTAGGATGCAGGATGGCCTCAGATTGCAGAGTTCTGCTCTGACCATTCTACCAGAAAAATTCCAGCACGCTCTTGGCTCAGGGTGGTCACTCGATGCCTACAAGCCAGCCCACTGGAAAACCAGTCCCTAAGGTTTTAGTTCTCGATGTGCCGGTGTTGTGGCTCACAAAAAACGAGTTCCCATACTTTTCCATCAGTTGGCACTGAAGCCTGGTGGAGAACATGGGCTCAGGTTTAAAATGCTTCAGCTTCTTGAGGCAGCCACTGAAACCCGAGAGAATAAAGTTGGTCCTGTTACGGAGGGCTGGACCCATCTGCCCTCTTAGGAAGGTTCCAGTCACGGCGACCGCTGGAACACAGTTTTATTTTAAGAGGAAATCTAATGAAAGCCAGTGTTGTAAGGAAAACATTTTTTTTTTTTTTTTATAATTCCTGTTAGGAACAAACATTCAATTTATATTTAAAAATAGGACAATAACGAGTGTTGCCCGTTTCTAAACACAAATGTTGTTTAGAATCTGACAGTCTGCTTTGTTTCTCGGTTTTCATGAGATACTGGTGGTAAAATATCAGTTTACTGAAACCATTTAAAAAAAATTATACGTCTCCTCTGCCTCCAATTCATGCGAGTACTCTTCTGGCAAGATTAGGGTGAATTTTGATACTAAAACTCTTACTGAAGAGCTAAGAAGCCGGGGAGCTGGTATACTTAGCGAACGATCCCTCTCCATATGAAGTGTGTGATTTGCTGTTTCCAAGTGCCAGTAATATAAAAAGAATGTGCTCGTGTGGGTTTATCTGCATTTGTCATTAAGGCTCTGCTAAGCCAGTGAGCCCTAGAAGTGGGCTTGTGGGGGCTTTTGCCCTTGTCAGATGAACCCCACAGGCACTGCTGCTCACAGGGTGCCCTGCCTGGCGTCGGCATGGATCTGGGCTGCCTGGACAACTGGGAAGCTCTTGGGTGTAGTGATAAAGGTCTGAGTGTGGCCAAGCCTGCGAATATTTGCAGGGCCTTGATGGATCCTTGGGTCATGATTTGGCAGAAGTGTGGTAATACTATTGTATTCATCCCCAAGAAAGTCTTAAATAATTTGAATGGTTGGTAAGTTTCCCGGTAAGGAAGCCTCACAGTGACCCTGTGACAAAGAGAATGCCTGAGCTGGTGACCCTGTAACAAAGAGAATGCCTGAGCTGGCTTATAACTAGCCCTGGGACCACCAAACTCAGGCAGCTTTAGTGGAATATAATGAAATAAGCCCCTGATAGGTGCTTACGTCTCTGAGCTGTTTGGTTCTCCTGGATTTTAGGCTACATAGGCTTCCTTGGGGGGCTTTTGCCTGTGGTTAGCCTGTGACTTATCAGGATGTCCTGAGGAAGGGGAGGGTGGAAATGCGGGTTCAGAGGATTGGAGGAGAGAGAGAGAGTCACTGTGGTGTAAACCTGAACAAGTAAGATAAATGAGCATGTTTCTTGATCTCTCACCATCCTGAATCCCTTCTCATTCTTCTCTCAGAGAGCAGAGCCGACATCTGATAAAGACATGTACCTCGACAACAGCTCTGTTGAAGAAGCTTCAGGAGTGTATCCTATTGATGATGATGACTATGCTTCTGCATCAGGCTCAGGTAAGGCTGGCTACTTCCATGCCCACCTCCGTTCTTTGTGCTTGCACATGCACCCACACCCATGCACATGCATAGGTGCACATGTGTGCGTGCACGTGCGCACGCACACACACACACGCATTCTACTGGAACTCACTTCAAGGAGGCAGGCAGGATGCAGGGTGGTTAAAAAGTCAAAATGCCTGGCAGCATATTCTAGCTCTCTGCCACTTAAGCTGTGAGATCTTGGGAACGTATTTGACTTAGCTGAGCCTCCGTTTCCTCATTCATAAAATGGGAGGTAGTAATAGTCTCTATCATGTAGGTTGTTGTGAGGATTAATGGGGTGAACATATCTACAGCTCTAGGAGTTTAGTGCTTGGCAAGTAGTCAGTGTCCTGTTAACATTAGTTTTGATTTTATTATGAAGGCTTTCAGAGTGGTACAAGTGGAATCTACCCTTAAATCCCTCAAATGCTAGTTTCATAAACTACCAATCCTGTGTTATAGATTATGGGTGGGACCAAGAAGAGTTATGCCTTCTTACTCAAAAGTGGGAGGGAGAATGTAGCAGCCAAATAAAATCATGATACGGTGATATCCTTACTCCTCTGGTGTATCACTTATCTAGTAGCTCAGTAATGCTGCATAACAAACCACCCCGAAGCGTAGTGGCTAAAAACAACAATCATTTATTTAGCTTATTATTCTGTAGATGGCAATTTAGGCTGGGCTAACTGGGTTCCCTCATGTGTCAGTGGCCAACTGTAGGTTGGGTATGCAGCTTTGCTGATCTGCACTGGGCTCTAACATGTCTTTGGGGCAGACTTGGCTCTGGTCTACACAGTCTCTCATCCTCCAGTGGGCCAGCCATTTGTTCAGAGCAGGAAGCAGAGATCCCAAGAGGGCAAGTATAAGTGTGCAAAGCCTCTTGCACACTCAGCTTAGAATTGGCACAGCATCACTACCACGTTTTATTGGTCAAAGTAAGTCACAGGTCCAGGCCAGACTCCAACTCTTAATGAAAGGATGTACAAAGTCACATTGCAGAGGATGTGGATATGGGGTGGGGGGTGGGTATTAAAGGATTCTGGCCATTTTTGCAATCTACTGTAGTGATAAATGTTTCACCTGTACCAGGAATGCACCCCCCTCCAAGAAGCTGGGAAGGAGGAAGAGCTTGTGCATATATTCAACTAACAATCAAGTCAGGAAATTGTGGTCAGCAGTATGCTAGGAAAGTCTTCTCCAAGACCCTTCTTGTTTTGAGTTTTCACTGTAGATTCAACAGGTGGCAAAAGTTACCCTGAATGTGGATGTCTGTAATCAGATTAGCCTGGGCTTCAGAATGACCAAGAACAAACTAAAATCAATTGTATCTTTGGTAGAGATCTACCTATATAGGAGTGAGTGTTTTAAGTTGGAAAAAAGCAAATCTGAGAAAGACAAGAGAGGTGGTGGCTGACCTAGTAGCAATGAGCTTACAATGCAATCTTAATGTAAAAATAGCCCTCGTTATTGGGGAAGTGATATATATCACACATGCAGAATGAGTGTGGAAAGAGTTGTTCTCCATGGCCCACAACACTATTAATATCTTTCACTCATGGCACCTCTTTTCTTCCTCTAGCACCTCAAAAGTGCTTTGTAACTGTCATCATCAGAGTATCCCAGGAAATAATAACTACGGACCCCTTTTTTCCCCCATTTCACAGATCTTAGAACCCAAGAGTTGTTAGATTTGTAGCTATTGTTCAATCACTTTGCTGACTTCTGCCAAGATTGTGCTGAAGTTTAATGTAAAGAAAGCAGGTACACAGTCCTGCTTCTCTGCCACCCTTGCAGATGAAAGGGGTCTGGAGTGGGTCATTTGAAATCCTGAATACATTAATGAGATGGATTGAGCTAAGGCTTGCTTCCACCTCGGCTCCAGCCCCGGGCAGATCACTGCTGCAAAGAAGTGCATCATTCTGGACTTTGGAAACCTCCTTATGCTGCTTAAAAGTATATTGATTTGCAGCTTAAAGGTGGTAGAAGTTGTAACCAAAATTTATAAAGCACTTCCTGTGTGTCAGGTACTTTTCCTATACTTACAACATCTACGTAAGGGCAGATTGTTATTGTCTCCACTTTTCACATGGGAAAGCCTGAGGCACAGAAGGATTGAGTAACTTGCCTTAGATCGCACTGTCAGAGTAATGGAGCTGGGGTAGGGACTGGGGAGTTGGGCTTGAGAGTGTGTTCTTTTTTGCTCTTTTGTTGTCCTGCCTTCTTGTGTCATAATACCCCACTCTAGAATTAGGCCACCCTGCCTAGCTGATGCCCAATCCCAGCTGGAAACTGGGATCCTCTCCAGGGTTTTGGCCATTGTTCCTTCTGTCCTCACTCCTATCTTAACTATCTAGTGGCAAAGCAAATGGACTGGAGGAAATGGCTGGAGGCCTAAAGGGTACTTCCTGGATGAAGAGATGGGGCCATGCTATATGTGTGGACTCAAGAATGGGCATTAATGAATATGAACACTCCGACCATTCACTTAAATATTTCATAGGCATTCACTGTATGCCAGACATAGTGCCTTGTTCTTGGGACACAGAGATGAGGAAGACTTGGTCCCTGTCTTCAGGGGACCAAGCACCTGAGAGAAATGTAAAAATGAGAAAAAAACAATTATAACACCATGTCAGGAGTGATATAATATAGGAAAATGCTGTACAGCAAAAATCTGAGAGTTAAACATAGTATTCTGGTGCTATGGAACATACGTACCTTGGGGCACCTGGGCAGCTCAGTCAGTTAAGTGTCTGACTCTTGATTTCAGCTCAGGTCATGATCTCAGAGTGGTGAGATTGAGCCCTGGGTTGGAGCCTGCTTAAGATTCTCTCTCTCTCCCTCTGCCTGCGTGCCTGCCTGGCTGCCTGCCTCCCTCCCTCCCTCTCTCTCTCTCAAAAAACAAAAACACCCCAAAAAACTAAAAAACAACAAAAAACAAGGGAACACACATACCATCCAATGTCCAACTAAACCATCAATAAAGGAATTGGTCCTAACTCACAAGGACACATAAAACAGTAGAGGAGACAATAGCCATGATGTTTTGAAAGCTGGAAAGCAGATGGTCTTGTAATGGAGAGAGGGGATGACGTTGATTCTGAGAAAGACAGTGTGAGCAGTAGTTTCCCAGGTGGAAACGGGCTCTGGGCTGGGATGTCTCAGGCCAGAGAGAACAGTGAGAGTTTGAAAGTCAGGGATGACAGAGATGTGATCAAGGGGGCTCCCGGGTCTCTGGTTCGGGCAAGAGGGTCAATGTACTTTAATAAAGATAATAAATACAGTAGAAGAACCACCCGAGGCAGATCACTCCTCTGTCTCTAACGTAAGAAGTGTTAGCTTGAGGGAGTTTTCTACTTTACACAATCTCCTCTCTTCTCAAAACAGATTCTCCTAATTCAGTGAGTCATATTTGTAACTGCTGTGAACAAAGGGGGGTCTTGAAAGCCCTTAATGGAAAATTTTTCATTTGGCATTGAAAAACATTTTTTTGCAAGGAAATGATTCATTGTAGGAGCAAATCAAGCATATTATGTGTCAAACTTTGACAGAAAATCAGGTAGGCTGTTAGAAATGAGAAGTGTGTTTCTAGAGCCATCATTATTAATGACACATTTACATACCATTTTATATGTACGGTGCTTCCAAAATATATCCCATTCAGACCTCTGAGAGTTCGTTCCTATCCCCACTTCACACACGAAGACACTGACGCCAGCATTCCTTGCCAAAGGTCAAAGCTAAAGATGCCAGAACCAGTCCTAGATTTGTTTTCAATGCCAAATCCCATATGTATTTCAGATATACTCTACCATTTCTTCTCTGTATGATGAGTGTACGTGCTAAAGTTGAAGGAGATAGTTGATAGAATAAAATATTTTAAAATGCGAAATTGAAAAACAAAAACAAAAGCAACAGTGTCCTAGCCTCTTGCCATGTTTCCAACACAGCACCTCTTCTGAACTACTTATTTCATTTTACCAGGATCCTGTGAGGAATTTAGAGGTATTTGTCTTTCACTCCTGTCTGAGGAAGCAGGTTAGAGTTGCAGAGTTTTGAGTTTGAGTTTGTTACACATTTGACAGATGATCACCTTAAAAAAGAATATTGTATTTGAATGTCAGAAATTCTTAAATGCTATTCTGGTAAAAAGGCAAAAATAAAAATAAAAATAAAATAGTGTCCAGGTGGCAGGCAGTTGGCGGTTAGTTACTCATTGAACAAATACTGGAGTGGAGCCTGTGGCTGTTGGGGATTCTATTAGGCAATCGGAGAGCAAACAGATGCAATTCTTGGCCTTACAGAGCTTCTAGTCTAGTAGTGGAGATTTCAATCAATAGTTGTGTAAATAAATGCAGGATTACAAATTTGTGATAAATGCAATTACGGTAAGAAAAGTGGTACTAAAAACCATTTAACAGGGGCGCCTGGGTGGCGCAGTCGGTTAAGCGTCCGACTTCAGCCAGGTCACAATCTCGCCGTCCGGGAGTTCGAGCCCCGCATCAGGCTCTGGGCTGATGGCTCGGAGCCTGGAGCCTGTTTCCGATTCTGTGTCTCCCTCTCTCTCTGCCCCTCCCCCGTTCATGCTCTGTCTCTCTCTGTCCCAAAAATAAATAAAAATGTGGGAAAAAAATTTAAAAAACAAAAAAAAACAAAAAAAACAAAAAAAACCCATTTAACAGAGGACACTGAGGTAATATGGAAGAGAGGGAGGATAACATGGGGAATGACCTTGGTGCTAATGTCTGGAGGTGAATTAGGAACTAGCCAGGTGAGGGCTTCTGCCAGGAGATCAGGGACAACAGGGGAAAATGAGGCTCAAGGAGGCTGGAAAAGTGGGCCAGGGCTGGACCTTGCAAGGCTGGGCTGAGGCATTTCCTATACATCTCGAGCAGTGGAGTGCCATAATGGTTTTAAACAGGAGGATGATGGGGTGACAGCCAGTTTGTGGGCAGTGGAATGAAAAGGGGGCTCTCAGAAAGAAGGCAGGACAGTGGCTTGTGGACAGTTTATGGTGGCATTGGATGAGAGTGGTGGCCCTGGGACTGTGAAAAGCTGTTAGAGTGAAGACATATTAAGAAAATAAAATTGGTAGAACTAGGGGATGGATTCAGTGTGGGGTAAGGAAGAAGAAGTCAGAGTTGTGACTTCCAGGAATGGGGGGTTCTGTTTGCTGCCTGTTAACACCAGATGACCACCAGGTCTGTAGGGGCAGAGGGAGATTGTGAGCACTGTTTTGAACATGTTAGAGGTGGATGGCACCTTCGAGTCACTCGAGTGAAAATGTCAAGTCGGCCAGTGGATGTGTAGGTCTGAATTTCAGAGGAGCAGTTAAGCTAATGATATAAACTTAGGTTTTGTTTGTATTTAGATGGTTATTGAAGCCGTGGCTGTAGGTGAGGCAGAAAGTGTAGAGTAAGAAGCAGCCTGGGGCTGATGCTCAAGGAACTCTGATATTTAAACTCTAAGTCAAAAAAGCCTGAGCCCGCAGAGGAGACTTAGAAATAGCCCAAGAGGTGAGGGGGAAAGCCGGGAAGTCAAGTCCTAGAAGCCCAAAGATAGTATATCAAGAAGGAGACGATAGCTGACCAGTGTCCAGTGGTGCTAGGAGGCTCAATTATATGAGGACCACTCTGGAAGATGCCTTTGGATATGGCAGCGTGGAGGACATTGGTGACCTGATTAACAAGCAGCACTGAGAGCGTGATGACAGGGGAGGTCAGACTAGAGGGGGTACAGATAGCTGGTGAGCAGGGATGCTGATGAGGACCCACAGCACCACTGGAAAAGTCTTGGCTATAAAAAAAGCAGAGAGCAGCAGTTCCCCTCAGAGAATAAAGGGCCTACTGGGGGAGAGTCTTCTCTTTCTGTTGTTTTGTTGTGTTTTAAAATGGAGAATGGGGGTGCCTGGGTGGCGCAGTCAGTTGAGCATCCGACTTCAGCTCAGGTCACGATCTCGTGGTCCGTGAGTTCGAGCCCCGCGCCAGGCTCTGGGCTGATGGCTCAGAGTCTGGAGCCTGTTTCCGATTCTGTGTCTCCCCCTCTCTCTGCCCCTCCCCCGTTCATGCTCTCTCTCTGTCCCAAAAATAAATAAACGTTGAAAAAAAAAATTTTTTTTAAAAATAATAAAATAAAATGGAGAATGTAGGGGTGCCTGGGTGGCTCAGTTAAATGTACGACTTCAGCTCAGGTCACGATCTCGCAGTTTGTTAGTTCAAGCCCCACATCAGGCTCTGTGCTGACAGCTCGGAGCCTGGAGCCTGTTTCGGATTCTGTGTCTCCCTCTCTCTCTGCCCCTCCCCCGCTTGTGTTCTGTCTCTCTCTCTCTCTCTCTCTCTCTCTCTCAAAAATAAATGTTAAAAAAAATTTTTAAATGAAGAAAAATGTAGCATGTTTCAACATAGGAAAGGAAGAAATCTCATGCCCAGAAGAGTTTGAACATTCAAGTAAAAGAGGAGATCCTTGAGAGTGTTCAGGACAATATTACAAAATATGCCAGGCTGCCCATGGATCCCTTGGAAATCACTTTATCGCAGTGAAAACTGCAGGAAAGTTAAGTGTGGAATTCGTTTTTTAAGTTTATTTGGGGAGAGAGAGAGAGCACAAGCAGGGGAGGGGCACAAAAAGGGAGAGAGAATCCCAAGCAGGCTCCGTGCTGTCAGCATGGAGCCCAATGCCGGGGCTTGAACTCACGAACCATGAGATCGTGACCTGAGCCAAAATCAAGAGTCAGAGGCTCAACCGACTGAGCCACCTGGCATCCCTTAAATGCCAAATTCCTGAGGAGCAGGTATTTTGAAAACACATGGCCCTGTCAGTGTCCATCCTGAACAGTACCATCTGATAATATAGAAATCTGTGTTATGATTCATGTGCTCAGCTCCTCTTTGCTTGTTTTTTTCCAGGAGCTGATGAGGACATAGAGAGCCCGGAGATGACCACATCCCGACCACTTCCAAAGATAGGGTTCACTAGTGCTGTTCCCAAAGTGGAAACCACGACATGGGAGATCCAGAACAAGATACCTGCTCAGACGAAGGTGTGTTTGCTTTGCATTGCATTACCGGGTTATTGTTTCATTTTAAAAATTGCACAGAATGTTCCTTTTGAGAAGCCCCACTTAAAATTATGTGAGGACAAATGGTCTTTCATCATCTTGCTGTAAATGGCTCTTTCTTACTCTTTATGATTGTTTTGACGTTTACCCACCGACTCCTTCATTGTTGTTTAAATATACGTTTTTCTTCAGAGCAGTTATAGGTTCATAGCAAAATTGAGTGGAAAGTTCCCATGTGCCCCCTGCCCTCACACAGATACCATCTCCCCCCCAGAGTGGTACATTTATTACAATTGATGAACCTAATTGATACATTATTTTTACCCAGAGTCCATAGTTAACCTTAGGATTCGCTCATGGTGTTGTACCTTCTGTAGGTTCTGACAGATGTACCTCGTGCTGCCTCTTTATCTCTCCTGCCCCCCCACCCCCGGAAAGTACTGATCTTTTTATTGTCTTCATAGTTTGGTTTTTCCAGAATGTAATAGAGTTATCACCATACAGTATGTAGCCTTTTGAAATAGGCTTCTTTCGCTTAGCAATATGCATTTAAGTTTCCTCCGCGTCTCTTCATAGCTCAGTAGCTCACTCAGCTACCTACTACTACCTACTACTTTTATCACCCCGGCCTAGCTTATATATGGATATTTTTTATAGGGTGCTAAGGGTCTCAAAACCCAGTTAAGAAACAAAATTTTTTGTTTACTTGGGCTTAAGCCAAGAAAATTTGTTTTCAGTTCATAAAGAATTTTTTTCTGAGTCAAAACCATTGTGAACTTTACACATGATGAAACGGGTTCTGGAATAAGGAAACTCCAGGTTCCTGTCTCATTCAGTTACTTCTTAAAGTCTCCTCAGGCTTGTCATCAGCAGAATACAGACTTGACCTCTTTCAGGGATAATGATGAACGTGGTTGCATCTCAATATATTTATTTTGAGGGCTGAGTTACTAAGAAATAAGGTCTTTGGATTTAGAGCCAAAGTACTAGTTGTTGAAAACTATGAGACTGGTGATTTTGGCCTTATTATCATTATATTGTAATTAGCCGACCACCTACTAGTGGGTAAGCTATTTAAGTTGGAAAATGCATATGAAAGTCTGAAGAAGGCCTAGGCTTTAAATCCTGGATCTGGTCAAATTTCTTAGCTTCTCTGAGCCATTCCTCATGGGTCCGTGAGAAGATTAAATGTGGGTGGGTGCCTATAGTATGGCCCCTGAGACTCAGGAAGCATTCTGTAAGCCCTGACTGAATTTGGTTAGAGCAATCACCAAATAAGCCTTATAACTGCAGTAGGAGGCTTTGTAGATGGCCCAGGGCTCGCAGACTGCTTATGAAAACTTAGAAACACAAGTGTCCCCTTTGAGAGCTCCTCCATCTGTTGGTCAGAAATGAGCTGCTGCCAAGCTTTAGTAGGAGACAAGATGTGGAGGGCTGTCCCCTGAAGGTAGTGACATGTCTCGTCTGGAGTAAGAAGTGCCCCTCTACAGGCAGGATCGCATGACAGCTTCCCACAGTTTCATGTCCCTCCCTCTGTCCCTGCTGCATGGGAACAGGACAGTGAGTGACAGAGCTGGATGCGTTTCTGCAGATGTGGAGGGGCCGTGGCCAACCCTCCTCACACTGGAGGATGCTCTGTAGGATTAAGAAGAACCAAATACTGTCAGTAGCAGACTGACTTCACAGGCCAGGAGAGGGGAAAAAAGAAGGTCCCTGAACACGGGCAGACATACTAGTGTGTGCTGGCTCCATGTGCGGGAGCTGCTCTGTCAGTGCATGGAGTTGAACGAATGAGAGAAGAAGGAAGAAGGGGAGGAATGCAGGGTAACTGGTGCCATTGATGGGAGGATGGGGAGGGGGCCCTCAGTGTGGGTGGCACAGTTCTCCAGTGTGACTGTTGAAAGATGCATTTGGCATTCCATGGTTTTATTTGACCGCTTGTCATGGCTGAATCTCTTGTGACCATTAGGACCCACTAGCTTGAGGCAAGAAACCCAGTTTTGGCTTTCAGTGATAAAAATTGTACCCTAAACAAAATCTAATGTGACAATCGAGTTCTGGTCAGTTGACAAGAACGAATTTAAAATTGATTTCAATTTTTAAAAATTGGCCTTAAGGAATTAATTGTGTCAGGTCTAGATAAAGAAGATAGATAGATGTTTGGCAGATGAGCTCAGAAATTAAGAATCTCCAAACATTTTAATATATGTATATTCCTAGTATCATTTATGTTCAATGAAGTGATTATTCATTGCTTCATGAGAGATTTATGGCATGCTACTCCTCATCCTAGGTACTGATAATGATACTATTGATAATTAATGATTTAATTTTCTTATAGTTCCATGGTACGGCTTAGTTAAACATTGCCTCTAGGATACCGTTAATGTCAACTTTTGAATGGGTCTGACAGTGGCATCAGCATCACTGTTACAGATATCCTATCTAGTTTGTTGTAAATTTATGTGACAGCAATGAAAAGAACCCAGGTGTTTGTTGAAGCAGAGCATTACTCATCATCTTTTACTTTGGATACCTTTCCAAGGCATCCCAACAACCAGACGTGGATGCAACAGATCTTTAATTGACTTCATTTAATCATCTGTGTTGCCTTTTTGTAATTTCATTTTGCACATATCCACAAGAGTTAAGGTATTTCAGATTAGTTCCATCCTGTAGAAATAATCCTTCTGAATCAAACCCCTCCTTCTATACAATAAAACATTTCAACTTAAAGGATAAATGTTCCATCCAGAACACCTGGAAGTTTGTGCACTGATGGACTGTCCTTGTAAGAAGATGGCGGCCCCAGTTCAGTTTCTTTGGAAGCCTAGTGTTCAGTTCACTGAGGCAGGGACCCATGACCTCACATACTCTGGAGTTCAGATGGATCCACCTGGTCTGGTTAGTGGTCCTTCCTGGATATACCAGTGACCTTAAGCCACCCCAAAAAGGTGAGGTCTTTCCTTTTTATGTTTAGACTTGAGTAGACGAGTAGCTGGCTCCCATTTTGGATGAACTCTGGCCTTCAGAAAGCAATCAGTCACTTAACTGGACCACAGCTGAGAGTCCTAATGAAAATGGACTTGGCTGTTTGTAGGCAGACTAGTAGAGCTGATAAGGATTATTGTCTATAATAATAGCCAATGCAGTTGACAGTGTTTTCATCAGTAGTGTCTGTCAAGTAGAACTTCAGCCTGGTAGTTAGAGTTTGCTGCAAGAACGTGGGTGTGATGTGATAAACACCTGAACAAGGCTGTGGAAATGGGGAGCCGAGGAAGACACTTAATATGAGAGAATGGTGAAAGGCAAGTTGGCAGGACTGTGACATGGCAAAACATATGATTTGAAATGTGCTCAAATAACTTTGGGGGCCCCAAAAGAATAGCTGGTACCATTAATGGACATAGGAAAGAAGATCAGTGTTATTCAGTGCTACAGCCAGGGGTTAGTTAGTGTCCTGCAGGCTGCTGGGGGGTTGGGATTAATGCTGGCTGGAGATGAGCTTCTGAGAGTTACCATCTTGGATTTGAGCTTTAGAATTGTGGGATACCCAAGAAGCTGGGAGTGCATGTCACTGAACGGCCACGGACACCAAGGTGCGAGAAAGTGGTATGACTTGGTGTGGATCACACGGGAGCTGCTTATAGAACCCAGACTCCTGAAGTTCTAGTTCAGGGTTTGCTGAAAGTGTAAGAGTGAATAGGTAGAGGGGAGCATTACAGAGTAAGCCTGGGGAGCTACTCTGCAGAGTGGTAGCAGGGAGAGCCTTGGAGAACACCTGGAGAGAAAGCCTGGGAGGAAGCTGTCATCACAGAGCCCCATGTGGCAAAGAGATGAAGGAATAAGGAGACTTGGGGCCATGCTCTTGGGTTGGTGCAGCGAGAGAGAGTTGTAGCCTGAAGAGTGGTAAGAAAACAGATCTTATGAGGTGTCATCTAAAACAACCTAACCATGTCATTAAGGTTATTACAAACTCATTAACCAGCTGTTTTGCCTATACCTGTGATGGGTGTTATATGAAACCATGAACAGCGTGGGTCCATCATAAAACTTGCCCATTGGTGTTTATTCCAATTATTTCCCACATTCATTGTTTGAAAAAAAAAAATAAACCTTGGAATATATCTATTGTATCTTCTTTCCAGCACATTATACAGATTTTTTTTTAATCTTTTCCTTTTTCCAATATCAGTCACCTGAAGAAATCGATAAGGAAAAAGTTCACCTGTCGGACTCAGAAAGGAAGATGGACCCAGCTGAAGACGATACAAATGTGTATACTGAGAAACACTCAGACAATCTGTTTAAACGAACAGAAGTCCTGGCAGGTGAGTAACCCAGTGGGGGCCTGGTGGGAAGGTCCTTAAATAGGCCTGTTTGGCTAAGTGATAGTCAGAGGTGTAGGCCAAGCTTGCTGAATGTCACCTTCCTGCTGAGAGCAGTCTTAAGAGACAAGAGTTAGGCAAATGTTGTCTTTATTTTCTGTCAGCTCCTTCATCCTACCGCCTGATGCAAGAAGAGGAAAGTTCAGAACTGAATTGGTCCAGAACAACCGGGTGTGGGGGATGGTGGGATTGCAGCTCTGTCAGTCCTGCTCCAAGTCATCCTGATGCCAAAATAAATTCAAGAGAAGGAAAAGTTCTTTATGGGGAGGGCAGTTGACACAGATAATGCCCAAGGCATCAAGAATGCTGTCTCGAATCAGAGCTTACCTGATGGAAGTATTTATTATTTGATTTTAAAGGGGAAGATTTGCAAGATTTAAGAACACTTAGTCCTCGAAAGGATAGTCCCAAAGCCAAGACTAGAAAGGAAATTTGCTCGCTTTTTTTCATATTTACCCTTACAAAACTTAAGTCAGTTATATCCTGTTATGTGTCTTCGGTGAAAAAGCAATTAGAAGATTAGACTATGAAATGTGAGTACTGAGAACACTAAGGAATTTTAGAGTATGGAGTCAGTTGAGGCCCCAGCCAGATTTTTTCCTGCTGAGGCTTTTGGATGATATTAATAGTAATCAAAGAAAGTATTGTACCTTCCTTGGGAATATCAGATTGGTGTAATGACCTGGTTGTTTCATTGAATCTCGTTTCTAAATGTTTTGGGGTTTTTCAAATGGAGCCTTTTATAAAAGTGTAAACAGATTGGGCCTGACAGAGTTAATTTCTGCAACCTTTGAATCCGTCCTAAAAGTAATCTTCCTTTTTGGCATGTTTCAGCTGTCATTGCTGGCGGAGTTATCGGCTTTCTCTTTGCAATTTTCCTTATCCTGCTGTTGGTGTATCGCATGAGGAAGAAGGATGAAGGAAGTTACGACCTTGGAGAACGTAAACCATCCAGTGCTGCTTATCAGAAGGCACCTACTAAGGAGTTTTACGCGTGAAACTCCCACTTAGTGTCTCTATTTATGAGATCACTGAACTTTTAAAAATAAAGCTTTTGCATAGAATAATGAAGATCTTTGTTTTTTGTTTTTCTCATTAAAGAGCCATTCTGGCACTTTAATGATAAAATCCCATTGTATTTAAAACTTTTCATGTATTTCTTTAGAACAACATAAAATTAAAACTTAACATCTGCAGTGTTCTGTGAATAGCAGTGGCAAAATATTATGTTATGAAAACCCTCTATGTTCATGGAATCGGTTTAAACTTTTATGCGCAAATACAAAATGATCGTTTTTATCCTACGGTTCGAAGATGAAAGCTGTTTAATTTGTGTCCGCGTGTCTCTGATTGACCTTACCAAGTGGTCTTACTTTGTTAATTTATCTGTTCCCCCTCTCCTCTGCACTTTCCCTCTTGTCCCCTTGAAAACAAAACAAAACTCTATGCCTTTTGTAGCTGTTACGGTGCAATTTGTCTTTGGATAATTCAGATAATGGTAATTTAGTGTATATGTGATTTTCAGATATGTAAACTTTAACCTCCACTTTGTATAAATTTTTAAGTGTCAGACTATCCATTTTACACTTGCTTTGTTTTTCATTACCTGTAGCTTCAGGCAGATTTGCAACAGCAAATTAATGTGTAAAATTGGATTATTACCACAAAACTGTTCAGTCATAGCTATCTAATCAGATCTTCTTTTGGGAGGATTTGATGTGAGTTACTGACGAGCCTCAGCAAACCCAAAGATGCTAACAGTATTTTGAGAAGTTGCTGCAGATTCCTTTGGCCACTGTATTTGTTAATTTCTTGCAATTTGAAGGTACGAGTAGGGGTTTAAGGAAAAATCAGTTTTTGTTCTTAAAAATGCATTTAAGTTGTAAACGTCTTTTTAAGCCTTTGAAGTGCCTATGATTCTATGTAACTCGTTGCAGACTGGTGTTAATGAGTATATATAACAGTTTAAAAAAAAGTTGGTATTTTATAAGCACAGACAATTCTAATGGTAACTTTTGTAGTCTTACGAATAGACATCAATTGTAATTTGGGAACATAAAAACTACTGAATAAATCATGTGGCCTAATATTGAAAATGTCACTGTTATAAATTTTGTACATTTTCGATCAAATGTACATCTCCCCTTTGCAAATGACCATCTGCTCTCAAGGATGATGTGGGTTTGATTTCTGAGTGTTCCATAGAGTGTCTGTAAATCAAAACCAAAGAGCTCATCGATGAGGCTGTTTATTACCAGATTCACTTCTGAATTGGCCAGAGGAAATCTGAATGTATCCTGTGTGTGTTCGGGTGTAGCTATTGGAAGACTGCCAGGGAAGGAATAGTGAAGTTGGCAGCCTTTGTAGGATAGCTGATGGCAACGTTGAGAGGGATGCCTGCTTTTGCAAATAATTTTTAGGAGTTAAATTCCAAAGAACCGAAGGGGACTCTCCTGATGTCAGTATCTAAGGTTTTGTCCTATAGACTGAAGACTGATTTACCTTGGAAACTGTGCTCCAAATCTCTCCTGAAGCTTAACGGAAGAACCAATAGACGGAATGCCATAGTTCACACCATAGGGAAGGGAAGAAGGGCAGGGAGGCTCTGTGCATTAAAAGGAGGGCCTCACTGCTGACCACTGAAATAGCTGCAAAGCAGGGGTTCCTGAGGAGGAGATGGAAGTATGAGGGTACCCGGCTGGGTATCTCCTTCGAACTGAACATTTCCTTTTCTGTTTTTACCATAAATTTTGTTTTAATGTGTGAGCCGCCCAAGTAGGAAGAACACCGCAAAAACAGCAACCCTTTCAATACATAATGTACTTTTAATAAAGTATGAATACTGCTTCATTTAGAGACCGTTTCCTGGAATTACCACATAACTCATTAAAAAAGTTTTTTTAAACAGCACTCGGAACAGTGTTTACTTAAATTCTTAATGGCCTTAATTCTCAAATTCCTGTCCCATCACTTACAGAGTCAATCCACTTTGGAGTGATTAAAAGGAAGTTCTAGCACCTTCTAAAGTTGCACAATATCCCTCGATTACAGAGGTTAAGAATGTAGTGGGTATACCTCTAACTGTGCAAAAGCATAGTGAAATTGAGTTCGTAGAATAACAACTGCTTGGAATATCCGTGCCAAGAAAAGAAAGTTTCTGGCAAATATTTTGTCACTGCTGTAAAGCAAAATATTTGTTAAAGTGCCAAAATAAAGTCATGCTGAAAGTAAAAAAAAATCATTGTATAGACTGACATCCAGTTTTCTTCAACTGTATGTTTTCTGCCTAGTTTTTATGTTTTATTTTTAAGATGCAGCGACTAGTACTACAAGAAGTGTTAGTAACGATTACCAAGTTCAGGAAAATTTTGGTAAAATTAGAAACATTAAAGCCAATATGAAAACTTCCTGTTTCCTTAACCACATGTAAGTGATTTCCTTTGTGTGAATATGGCTTTTTGTATGAAAGGCTTGCAATATTGAAATTGCCCCATTTTTGGTGGATGGGGAAAGTGGGATGAGCTGATGGTGTGTGTTTTTGTTTTGCATTAAGTTACAGCTGCAGGTACATAGTACCTGAACTTCAGAATTAGGACCTGGTTAATAAAATTGTCATCTATTCACATTGGAAGTTGATAGCTTCAGATTGAATGTTTAGTGGAATTTTGGTGATTCATTTTTGCAAATTAGACAAAAGACCCTTGCTTATTGAGAATATAGTCTGATTTTGTAGGGTCTAGGAAATTAACCTAAATTAGTAGAACACAATTACCTAATTCTGGTTGCCTGAAAGAATGTGAATGTCCTGCAAAGGATGCTGGGTCCTTCAAGAACCGGGACAATAAATAGCAACTTCCTGGTTTTTAGGAGCTTACTTCTTCAGTGTCTTCGACATTTTGAAAACTTATAAGCATAGTGAAATTGCTTATGGTAAAAGCATATGGTGAATTTTTAAGTGAGGAAAATATAAAACCTTAAAAATATTGCAGGGTGAATTTTATGACAATTGTCTTTACAGCTTTATTAAAATTCTATAATGGGGTGGTTGAAAATATTTTTTAATATGATTTTTAAAAGACAATGACTTCTTAAAAATTTTTTTTTAATGTTTATTATTTTTTTTTTTTTTTTAATTTTTTTTTCAACGTTTTTTTTTTAATTTTATTTTTGGGACAGAGAGAGACAGAGCATGAATGGGCGAGGGGCAGAGAGAGAGGGAGACACAGAATCAGAAACAGGCTCCAGGCTCTGAGCCATCAGCCCAGAGCCTGACGCGGGGCTCGAACTCACGGACCGCGAGATCGTGACCTGGCTGAAGTCGGACGCTTAACCGACTGCGCCACCCAGGTGCCCCTAATGTTTATTTTTGAGAGAAAGAGACAGAGCATGAGAGGGGGAGGAGCAGAGAGGGAGACACAGAATCCAAAGCAGGCTCCAGGCTCTGAGTTGTCAGCACAGAGCCTGACACAGGGCTTGAATCCATGAACTGGGAGATCATGGCCTGAGCTGAAGTTGGGCACTTAACTAACTGAAGCACCCAGGCGCCCCTAAAAGGCAATGATTTTAAGCAACATAATCTCTTAACTTGAATTTCTAGGTTCTAAGCCTCTGGCAGACATTAGTGAGACCCTAAGTGGTTTTCAATTAAAATTAACCAAGCCAGATGATAAGTGTAGTCTGAATTGAGTAACCATGGAGGTGTTTTTAGTGCTGATATTCTATTACAATAGTGAAAGCTGAGATTTTGCTATTTCTGGGAAGTCAGCTTTAGCAGGCATGGGAAACTTTAAAAACGAATAGAAAAACTGTGTGCCAGTTAGTGGTAAAAGAGTATCAAAATGAATTTTGTCCCATGCTGTTTCCTAATTCTGGGTGACTTCACTCTTAGGATTTATGGTTCTAAGATTTCATTTTTTTGTTTATCTGTTGCATATGGTTTTTAGCAAAGCTTTTTCTGACCAAGGAACCATGGTGGCTTTGGGGGCAACTTGGTTTCCTGTGAATGAGCTGGAAGGATGTATGTGACCCAAGCAACAGTTCTAATGTACAAACGAAGTGAAAGCTTTAGGCTTTGGTGTTTCTGATGGCACAAATGCAAGATTCATTCATTCCAGTTGCCTTGTCAAAGTAGCATTCAAATAACAAATGCTTGTGCAACTCATCAGAGGTTTAATCAGATGTTTGCCTACTGAGTATGCCCTGGGCACTCTTTTGGAAGCTGGTGTTTAATGGTGAGTTAGATAGAGACCGTACTCTCATGGGGTTTGGAGAGGGGTATGTGGAGGAAACAAAACTAGCAAGTATGAATTTCCATTTGGTGGTAATTTCCACAGTGGGTACAATGCAGACTGATGTAAGGGACCGAAGGACTGTATTAGCCAGCTAGGCTAGGTATGCTGCGGTAACAATCTCAAAGTCTCAGTAACTTGGAACAGCAAAGATTTATGTCTTGCTTATGCCACATGTCTGTGGGTTGGCAGAGTTCTGCTATGAATAATTGTCACCCTCAGCCCCAATCTCCGGTCAATGGAGTGCATATTGTCTGGAATGCTGCTGGTCACTGTGGTAGAAGGAAAATCACGGTAAGCACACAGTGGCTCTTAAGGCTTCTACCTAGCAGTGACATATGTTACTTTCCACCCACACTTCATTTGCCAAAGCAAGTCATGTGGCCACAACTAACTTCCAGGGTGCAGAGAAGTGCAATCCTACTTTTACCCCAAAGGAGAGAGATGGGGTATTTGTGAACTGCTATGATTATTACAGCCTGGTTAGGAAAGATCTCTGAGAGGGTGAGGCCTGAAAGATGTGTGGGCAGCGGTGGTAAAATCAGGACATTCATCCCAGGCTGTGAGAAGCTCTAAGCAGGGAAGGAGCTTGGCATGTTGGAAGAACAGTAAAAAGGCCAATATCTGACCTTGGTAGTAGACCATGGTAGAAAAGGTGGGGTAAGAAGGCTGAGAAGTGTAATTGCCTTTTTACTGGTCTTCCTTCCCCCACTTTTGTTCCCTTAATTTTATTCCCCACAATGAAGCTAGCCTGATTGCTTTATGATGAAAATTATTTATGCCACTCTCTGCAATGGCTCCTATAGCACTTAGAATACAGTCCTGACTTCTTACACCTGCCCTCGAGATCTTCAGGACCTGACCCCTGGATAATCCGTTACGAGGAGACACAGTGGGGGAGGGGTAACATGGCCACTTAGGGGATCATTATTGTTACCTAGAGGAGAAATGGCAGTGGCTGAGCCTAAGGTGGTAATGGTGGAGATGGAGAAGAGTGGAGAGGAATTGTTTGGGGAGGAAGAATCAAGCAGATCTTGCTAAAAGGTTGGAAGAAGTAGGGAGTAAGGAAAGAAAGCAATCAAAGATGACATCCATATTTTTGGCTAAGCTGAGTGAGTCACATTCTGAGAAGGGGAATATTGGGGAGTTGGCTGATAAGAGTTCCTTTTGGGTCAAATTAAGTTAAAAGGAACTATTAGACACCCAAGTGGAGGTGTCAGGTGAACAACTGAATGTAAGAATCTGGAGCTCAAAGAGGTCTGAGCTAGAGATATTAATATGGGAATACTGTCAATCACTTGCCTGTTGGCACTCCCATTTCCTTATTTTCCCTGCTCTACTCTGTGTGGAAGCTGGAGGGCAGGGAGAGGGATGACCCATGCAAACCACGTTTCCCAAGCTTCCTTGCCAACTGGCTTCTAGGAAAGTTTGGCCAATGGAAGGTTACTGGCAGAAGACTACAGGTCAGGAGGAAGGGAAAAGTCAGAGTACTTTTCCCTGTCCCAGCTTTGGGCAGCATCTCTGGCATTAATGTATCTGTTCAATGGTTTGAATTCCCACTAGTTTAGTTTGTTCCTAAACTCTCATGAACCCCATCTTCCCTCTTGGTCTCTCCAGTCTTAGGGAGGGTAGCAGCTTCTGCTGTTGCTATCTTGCCTGGGTTATTTTGCCATCCCCAGTTTGCTCTTATAACTTTTCCAACATCTTTGTAACTAAGTCCCTGGATTGAATTCCTTCTATTGCATTGCCCAGCATTGGGTTCTGTTTTCCTTCCTCGACCCTGACTGATGACAGGAATGAACAGTATATAGATAGTATTAAAGCCATGGGTCTAGATGAGATCATTTGGAGAGGTAAAAGATAAAGAAGGAGGATGACCCTGGGTCTGCCTTCTAGCACAGTCTGTCTTTTTAGAGGAACCACTACCAGATTCACTCTTTAGTACCAGTCACAGAATTGGGTTTACATTTTCACAGATGCTTTGCAGGGAACAACAATCTTTCATTGCAAGGGGGGGGGAAGGGGATCCCCATCATGCATCATAGCTCATTTTTGAGCAAATTAATAAGCATAATGAAGTATCCACTTCTACCAGGTTCTTAATAACATACCATATGAACTGTTTTTAAAAGAAAATAAGTTAATTGGGCAGAGGAGAATTATTTGAATGTTCAGGAAATCTATTATTTGTGTTTACAATAGGAAAATATCAGCAAACAAAACACTCATTTTCCCACTTGTAGCCTTGTCCTGGGATCATTGAAAGCAGGATTTTTGCCTCCTTAATTACTTTCTGCTTAGGTAAATACCAGGGTAAGCTCGCATTTCCTCTGTCCGGACCAATTGCAAAGAAAAGCAGTAAAGAGGATACAAAATGTAGATGTACTTGGTTCCGTGTCAGACCCAGAATTTGGGGATTGTGAAGTTCCCTTTTCTGATAACCCATATCTCAGTCCTTTCTTTTTTTAGTATGTTACCTCTTTTCCGCAGGTATAAAATAAAGATAACAACATCCAGTGCACTGGCTTATTGTGGGAATTCAGGGAGGCACATTCAGTGAGGTAGCTTAGCATGTTATCTGGCATCTGGTAGCACCTCAATACGGGACTATTTATTCATTCCTCCACAAAGTGTTTCCTGGGCACTATGTACCAGGAATCGTTCCAGGCTCTGAGAATACAGGAACCAACAGCACAAATTCCCAGCTCTCAAGGAACTTACATTCTAGTGGGAAGAGGCAGACAACAAATGTGTAATGTGTTAACAAAAAGTCATTTGAGCAGAGGCTTGAAGGTGGTGAGGGATTGAGCCATGGTAGCTAGGGGAGGGAGGTCTGGGGTGCTGGGTAGTATTCCTAGCAGAAGGAACAACAACTGCCAAGGCCTTGAGTGTGGCAGAGGAGCAAGTGAGCCAGGGATGAGAGTGCTGGGCAGTGAAAGATCCGTGGGCCAGATGGGGTATGTATGACCTTGTAGCCATTGTGATGACCTTAGCTGTTACAGGATTTTGAGCCAAGGGTGATATTATCTGAGCTAGACTTACAATTCATTCTCAAACCTTAGCAGGCATCAGAATCACCAGGAGCTCTTATTAAAACATAGCTTTCTGGGCTCTGCCTCCAGAATTTCTAATTCTGAGAACCTGCATCCATCAACTTTCCCCACGTGCAGCTGCTACTGCTAATCCAGGGACCCCACTTTGAAGACCACTGCATCAAAGGGATTGCTTTGGTTATTGGGTTGAGGGTTGATTGGTTATGGGCGATGGATGTGGGCAAACACGAGAGCAGGAAGACTTGTGAGGCTCTTTCGGTACTCGAGGAGAGACCATCATTGTGGATGGAAATGGCAAGAAGTGATGGGATTCTGGAGAGTCAAGGTGGCCACAAAGTCTGGAAACCCAGGTGAATACATAATAAATGACTTATTGACGTTGTAGTATAATACCTGATAACAATATGATCCATGTTTCTAAACTTTATGGCCACCCTATACTTTGACAGTGTAGCCAATAGGAATTGCTAGCAAACCCTGTGTGACACTCTTCTTCCAGATGGCCCCAAGCTCCAGACTCTTCCCATAGGCTATCAGAAGCCAGTCATTATTCAGTCCCCTATCAATCCTACTCCTTTCTCTTCACTCCAACCACCTTCAACATATAACTTGTTCCAGCTTTGTGTTATACACGCCTGCTTTTACCTTCAGTTCTAAGTGTGTTGAGGACCCAGATCAGGTTTGATTCATTTTGCTATTCCCCACCTGCCCTTAGTACCTAACCCAAGTTCCTAGCACTGGATGAAAGCTGCATGCACGTATAGCCAGATCTCTCTTATTAGCCTTTTACTCAATTCCTCTCTGAAATCCAGTAAGGTCTCATATGCCTGGGACTTTCAGCCAAACAAAACAAAATGAAACAATCCATATCATGTCAAAAGTCTAAACAGAATTTAAATAAGTAGGCATTCACAGATATTTGTTAAAACCTTGGGCTTGAACTTCACCTACTTAAAACACAGAAAGTGCTCTGATGGGTTAATGGTTTTCTTGCAGATACGTTTTATCATTTTGTAGATAAATATTTAGCATTTACACAGGGTGCTGATTAGCGTTTTCTTTCTTTGTTCTTTCAACATTTCCGTTATTGTGCCACATAATCACCATGCTGGATCCATGCTGTCCTAAGATCAAAAACTACCCTTTTTATGACCCTCTCTCCCATTTCTGTGAAAGAGCCTGGGCTGTAAACATGGTATGAAAAAAATTCTTATATGCCATCTTGATTGCTAACATCTGTTCAAATTTCCATTCATAAATTTAAAATTCAGGCTTCTGCAGCCATCTGTTTTCTTGCAACAATCTGAAAAGAAGAAAAGCCCAAGGCAGATGTGCAGGTGGGAAACGAGTTTCTGCCTGGCTTGGCCAACTTTTCTGAGTGTTTGCTTTGCTTCCTTTTTTCTCCCTAGCAGAGTACGCATGGCTTTTCTTGCTACAGGGTGGGATTTTAGTCTTTGTGTTGTTGCAGTTGTCTATTCTACTGGTAGAAGGGGTTAGGAAGTGGCCAGAGTCTTTTTTTATTCCCCACCCTTCTTTTCAGATCACTGAATCACATTGACCCTATCTTCTGGATAATTTGGGAAAAAAAACTTTAATGTTCATTTTATCATCACCTCCCAATGCCTCTTTTTGCGCTCGCTCTCGCTCTCTCTCTCTCTCTCTCTCTCTCTCTCTCACACACACACACACACACACACACACACACACACACACACACTCACGAGTGAAGTGCTCATTTTATGAGCAAGAAGACAGGAATGGACATCTTCCTACTGACTTGCTTCAAGTTGCCTGGCAATCACAGCAGACACTGGAGAACTGGAACCCATTGCTCGCCTAGATCATAGGCAATTTTCTAGCTTGCTGGGCCGCTGGGCCTCTCATTGGGAATTTCTCTGCGGATTACTTTGGCATGGTTATTGGATATGATTTGGCAGCTGCAGGACCCAGATGCCAAGCTAGGCAATGGCCCTTTTTTATTTTGCTCTTGGCAGTGTCATCTATGTCTAAGGGACTGGGCTGCTTCTAAAGCTCCTTGGCATTCTTCCAATAGTGCTGTTGCAGCAACTGTGAAGTGCCTTCGAAAGCTGACGTGACATTTTGTGGGCCTGCGGGGCTGCTGTCCTCTCTCAAATGCAACTGAGCTTGGGACTCACTTTTAGCTCTATGTTATTATTTTTTCTAGTTTATCTGGAGTAATACATCCTCAGCAAACCACACTCAAAATCTATTTCACCTTCTAATGTCCCTCTCTGAAAACGTCCGCAGAGTGTGCGAGGATCCACCCACCCCAAACCTTAGTTAAATAGTCCAGTACGTAAATTGGTGGTTTGTGGGATCAACTTACTGGGTTGTATGTACTCATTTTCGTTCTGCCCTGACATTGCTTTTATATATAGCTCATGACAGATGTTCTGACCTCGCTGTGTGACCTAGAATGGGTCATTTAACCATTCTGACAACTTTTTGAAATGCCACAAGAATAGACAATGTCGAAACCTTGCTCGTGCTTGCTGGTGTGTGGATCACTGGGGTGATGCCTGCAATGTGAGGAAGGACAGGGGCCAACGCAGGAATATTCGACTTAGGAGTTACCCATAATTCTGCGGTTGTCATCCCATTAGAGGAGCTCTAGCCACTGATTTCACCAGGCCCTCCCACATTATCCCCAAAGCCCCAGGCCGTCTCTGCCCCCCCCTTTGCTGTCAGAATCCCTGCCCCATCCCTTTTCCCCATTCCCTGGACTCCTCAGGGCTCAAGACTGAGAAGTGTCCAGACTTCAAACTGCAAACCTTAGCTTCCAGCTTAGTGTCAGTGTTTAAAAGGGTCTGGAGTGCAAATGGCCAGTGCCCAGCTTTGGGCCTCTCTTCCTACTTCTCCATTCATGGTGACATCATTAATTGATCCCAGTATGCTCCCCTGCTAAGTCCAACTTCAGAATTCTTCTCCAGACAGCACTCCCTGTAGCCACAAGTAATTGATTGGAACCAGGTCAGAAGATGAAACCTATTCCCCATCCTCTACCCAGAGGGACACTGACCTTGAGGCCATGGTTGTTCTGAATCAGCCATGTTGTGAATTAAATATGTTTGGTCTATATAAATAGGTTGGCTTAGGAACCAAACCTAATTTACAGTATTGTTTTGGTGGAAAATTGATTAGAACTTGAAACATTGGCTTACAAGTGAACTTTTGGAAGGCAATTGGTATATAAATTAAAGTTCTCTCCTGTACTTGGTTATGTGCTGGTAAGAGTGACACCCTCGGTTGAGACTGAGAGTTTGGACTGCCTAGTTCTAATTCTGTCCATGGCTCTTACTGGCTGTGTGACTTTCCACAAGTTAATTAACCCCTCTGTGGCTCAATTCCTTCATCTATACTATGGGGGAGGGACAGGATTACCCTCCTCCTAGGATTATTATGATGATTATTATGATGATTATTATGATTAAAAATTTATCATTTGTAGAGCATTTAGAATAGTGTGTAGCATACAGAAAGTACACTGTAAGAATTCATAAAATAAATATAGTAGTTTCCTTTTATTCATGGTTTTACTTTTTGTGGTTTCAGTTACCCATGGTCATCCCTGGTCTGGGAAGCAAGTGATCCTCCTCTGACGTGTTATCAGAAGGTTAACAATAGCCTAATGCTATGTCACAATGTCTATGACATTCAGCTTTCTTCATTTCATCAGAACACATTACATCATCTCACATCATCACAAGAAGAAGGGTGAGTACAGTAAGATATTTCGAGAGTGAGACCACATTCACATAACTTTTATTATAGTATATTGTAATTATTCTATTTTTCTATTTGTTTAGTTATTAATTTTGCACTGTGCCTAATTTATAAATTAAACCTTATCATATGTATGTTTGTGTAAAAAAACATAAAATAATAGGGTTCAGTACCATCTGTGGTTTCAGGCATCTTGTGGGCGGGGGGGTATATATCAGGGGGGACTACTGTCTGGGAAGCTATATCTGCTTGTTTTTTTTTTTTCATTTTCTTTATCGAACAAAAAACAGATGATCACAAATTTTGTATTTGTATAAATGAGGTGCTATTGGTATCTATTAATAATTTATTCAGCACTTTACAAATATATTAACTCATATAATACTCCCAATAATCTCCTCCTGAGGCAGGGTATTAGTACCCATTTTGCAGGCAAGATAACTGAGGCATTTCTATATGGTACTTAAAATGGACTGGTACAGGGGTGCCTGGGTGGCTTAGTTAAGCGTCTGACTCTTGATTCCATCTTAGGTCATGATCTCACAGTTTGTGAGTTTGAGCCCTACATTGGGCTCTTCGCTGACAGCAAGGAGCCTGTTTGGGATTCTCTCTCCTCTCTTTCTCTGCCCCTACCCTGCTTGTGCTCTCTCTCTCTCTCTCCCCAAACAAATAAATAAACAATAAAAATTTTTAACGGTCTGGTACAGCCATACACACCCCTTTGGCACCTCTCAGACACATATAGCAGAGTTAGGGACCCTATGCTACAGACAAGTTGCTTCAGACACTTTGCCCATATGTCTTCTGAAACATCAACATGTCCCAGCTGATACAAATTTGAGTATTATTTAATTCTGTTATTTAAATTTTATTTTTAAATTTTTTTTTCAACATTTATTTATTTTTGGGACAGAGAGAGACAGAGCATGAACGGGGGAGGGGCAGAGAGAGAGGGAGACACAGAATCGGAAACAGGCTCCAGGCTCCGAGCCATCAGCCCAGAGCCCGACGCAGGGCTCGAACCCACGGGCCGCGAGATCGTGACCTGGCTGAAGTCGGACACTCAACCGACTGCGCCACCCAGGCGCCCCTAAATTTTATTTTTAAAGATTATCTTTTACTACTACAAAATCAGAGCCTGTCCATTGTCAAACATCAGAAAATAAGGACAAGCAAAAATCACAGAACAAAAGTATTCCCACCCCTCAGTAAGTACCAGCGCTAAGGTTAGTATTTATCCTTCCAGAACTTTATATTTCTCTTTTCTATAAAACGAGATCATGATATATACTACTGTTCTATTTTATTTCCTGTTTTTTTTTCCTTTTCTGATCAATGATCTCCACTTTTCCATTTCAGCACATTTCATCTCATCTAATAATAAACTATATTTACATTGCCTGATTGTCTCCAAAATGTGCCTTATCACTGTTTATCCAAACCTGAATCTCAGCCAGGACCATGTTTGCATCTGCTTGTTATGTCCCACAAGCCTCTTTTAATCTACCCCTTTTTTCATGACACAAATTTATTGAAGAGACTGGGCCAGTTGTCCTGCATTCTTGAACTTTTTTTTTTTTTTAATTTGGAAAAGATCCCAAGTTTGCAGAAAATTTTCAGTAAAAATAATTTTCTTTTCTGAAGCATGTGAGAGAAAGTTGCTGATGGGATTGATGCTCCATCATATCTGTTATTGTTATTTGCAATTTATTTATATCAGTATGGACTCACAGATTTCTATTTTATTTAATGGGTTATAATCAGTTACCGTCTTTATTTTCATGCTAATATTGTTCCATATTTGGCTAGTGGGAGTCTCTTCAAGCTGGCTTCTGTATACTTTGGGTGTGACGTGTTTCAAAATTCTTGGATTACTTTTGAACTTTTTGGTACAAAAGAGGTTTCAGGCTTATCTGGTGCTTTCCTTAGCCCAGTTCTGGAATCAGCCATTTATCCAAGATTCTTTTATGTTCTTTAGTGGAGAAAAGTGTTTAGAAACCCAAATCTATGCCCTCAGTATGCTCATTGCTATTGGAGTGTCACTGCTCCCAGATGCTCTCAGTGCACAAAGCTGGGGAATGTGCAGATGTGTGCATGTACACTTTGACATTTAAAAAAAATCTAACTGTCTAGCCATCTATCTATAATCTCTATCCATCTCTCTCTCTCTCTCTCTCTCTCTCTCTCTCACACACACACACACACACACACACACACACACACACACACACATCTTAAACCTCTGTGTTCACATCACCAGCACAGGGTTCTGATTTTCTCTTGCCATATTTGTAATTTCCTTCTCCAATAGTGAGACACCTAGCTGTCATTGCTCTTACTATATTTATTTATTGAATCAATCCAACTCTATGTAACCAACCTCCTATCTGCCTTCTGTACTGCTTGGGTTCCAACACCCCACACTGGGTTGACCTACCACATGGATGCCCCATGTATGCAGCTTAAGTCCTGCCACCTCATACCAGCCCACCCTTCTTTGTGGGCATCCTCCTCACCCCATTGGTGCTCCAACATACCATACCAGTGCCCCCCCTCCTATCCCATGTGAATGCTTTCCTCATCTTCTAGTCCTCTGACACCAGGCTGAGCCACCTTGCTAAATGGATACCTTCCTCACTCTGCTCAGACTTCATTGCTTACACTGGGTTGCATCCCTGGGGGGAAGGGACACCCTCCTCACCTTGCTTTGGCTATGACACCCCACATGGGGTCACCCTCCCACATGGAGCCTCACCTTACTCTGTTCAGTTTCAACTCTTCACACTAGGACATAAATGCCCTTCTCTTCTTGGTCAGGCTACCCTGTGCTAAGCTTAGCCCTTATATGGATATCCTACTCCTCCCAGTCAGGCTCTTGCGCCCTGCTCTGGGCCACCACCACAGCTTATTATCCCCCTAACCCCCAACACTACACTTTGCTTGCTTAGTTGCATCCAATGGCTTTTGCACAGATTATTCAAGAAGAGAAGAAGGGAAAGAAGAAGAGGAAGAGGGACCATATTTGATTCTGGAGGAAAAGAAGGCTGGCACTTTAGTTTCCTCTCCCACAAGTGACTGAGACCCCAGATGTATTCCTTAGTTACTAGCTAAGTTAAAAGTGGTTAGTGGTAATTGCACAAATATATGAATTATCTTTTTGAGAGAATCAGGAAAAGATTCCTATTGTTCTTTCACAAAGGATTTGATGAGGAGAGATGCCAGGTCACTAATAATTAGTAGGGAACTGTATTAGTTTGCAAGGGATACCATAACAAAGTACACAGACTGAGGGGCTTAAACAATGAAAATGTATTTTCTTACAGTTCTGGAGGCTACAAGTTCAAGATCAAGGTGTCCACGGGGCTGGTTTCATCTGAAACCCTTTCTTTGGCTTACAGATGGCTGGCTGTCTTCTCTCTGTGCCTTCATACCATCTTCCCTCTGTGTATCTGTGTCCTACTCTCTTCAGTAAGAGCATCAGTCATACTGGATTGGGGCCCACCCTAATGATCTCATTTTAACTTAATTACCTCTTTAAAGATTTTTATATCCAAATATAGTCACACTCTGAGGCCCTGGGGGTTAAGACTTCAACATATGAATTCTTGAGGGGACATAATTGAGCCTATTATAGGGACATATTCTCATAAGGCCTTACATTCTTCTTTTTGTGGTCAGAGTGTCTTATGCAATGTAGATTTTTAGGGCTTCTTTATTTGAATGACTAACCTCTTTAGAAAAGTTTATTCTTTCTTATCATTTCCCAGGAAAAATCCCTACTACCAAATCTGAGGAAAGTAGTATGAATATTTTGGTGGGCTAGGGAGGAGGTTTTGATCTCTGGGTTTCCTGAATAGCAAGTTGAAGCCAAGGGCAGGAACATCAAAAAGAAAGTGAACATGTACTAAGGGGACCTGGAAGATTGGCTGCAGGGCCCACTGAAGGAAATAAAATGAGTCAGTGGCTCTTGCTCTGGGACAGATGTCTGGCTCAGGGGCCCTGGGCTGGATGCGGAGGTTGGAAACACTGGCCCATTGGATAAAAAGGGCACACTCCAGGATTTGGGGAGGAACTACATTCAGGGTAAGACTGAAATAGAAGGTCAGGCTCAATGTACCATGAAGTATCAATCCAAGGAGATCCAGGTACCAGACCACAGCACAGGAGTAGAAATTAGGAGCTAGACAAAGAGGGTTAAGAGTAGAAAGTACAATGTGGAACATGGAGCAGTTTTCTGAAGCACTGGGACATTACTGTAGGAGCTGTTTATAGGCCCTTAGCTGCCTGGCCATCCTAGAACTGTAGGAGCCGTTAGAGTAACCAAATCAAGTCAGGCACTTTGTAAATTAGAACTTTCTTGGAAGCAAATGACAGACATTCTAACTCAAATAAGCTTAATTAAAAATGGGAATGCATTGGTGCATGTAGCTGAAAGGGGAAAATCTAGCTTCAGGCACAACTGGATCTTGGGGTTCAAATAGTATCATTACTTCCCATCTGATATGTTCTCAACTCTGCCTTCCCCTTTGATTTGGCTACATTTTTTGATGACATGTGGCCTTTCTAGGGCTAGGAGAAATGTTTTCAAGTAGAGCAACTTCTACTTTCCTTCATCTCTCCAGAAGAATCTCCCCTCTTTCTTCCATTGTGTATCCTAAATTTTAAGGATGACTCTAGAAGAGTTTGAATCATATACCCATTCATAAATCAATCACATAGTCAGAAAGATGGCATGCTCTGAGTGGTTATTCTGGTTCTGGTAGGGGCTAGGCACAACTGTATCAGAATCATGTAGAAAGGGAGAACTGAGGATCCCTAGAAGGGCAGCAAAGTGCTATTACCAAAAAAAGAGAGAATGGATGCATGGTGGGCAAAACCACGCATCCATCATAATCACCTATACCAAAACCAGGGAATGGACACATTTTACATGCCCAAGATTGCTTCTATCCTGGAATATTCTGTGTGCTAGATTACCCCTAATATGTGGGAGAATGACCCTAGAAGACTAGGTCTGAGGCTTCTATAAGACATCCTAGAGTTTCTTGCTGTGGCACTGGCCTCCTTCTGAGTCAGGCCCTGTTAAACCAGTGTCTACTTTGTCCCACTTTCGCTTGTCATTTTAGTTTCCCCTAAGAGACTAGTAAGCAGTTAGTTTGACCATAGCACATATAGTAGGCAAAGTACGTCCAAGTTTAGCCAAGCAGGGAAGTGAATCTTCAGGTGTCTGGTGAGATGTCTCCTGCCATAGAGGCCTAGGGACTGTTTCTGCTTTTAGGAGAAAATGTTATAAGCTATTACAAAATATGGGGAAAACGCTGGCTTGTTTTTTGGCGTATTCCATCCCTTTCTTCCGCCTTCCTTCCTACCTTCCATTTCTCCGACTATCTTCTATCATCTATGACACTTATACAACACTCATTATGTGCCAGGCACCATTCTAATATGCTTTTTACAAATATCAGCAACTTTGTTCCACATAATTGTTATATACTAACAGTACCCTTTGTGTCCCAGTGGAGGAGAGATGTTTTCTTCCTCAGGCTTATGAAAGTCTACAAGTTGATCCTGAAGATTTGGAAAGTCAAAGTAATTCAAAATTTAAAATAACAAAGAGAAACTTAGCTCAGAACAAGTCAAGGTTACCCTCATCCTCCACACATACGAAAAGAAAATGTTAAATAAGTTTTCACTGAAGTATTTAGTTCCTGGGTCTTTTGAAAATCATACCTTAAGACACTCCTCTGAATTACCTCAACGTGATATAAGTAAATGGAATTCCAATCAAAGTCATTAAGGGTCTTCTATGTTCTAGATACTATGCTGAAAAATATACTTATTTGTCCTTAGTGAATGAGACACAGTTCCTGTTTTCATGAAACTTACTGTCTAGAGAATAATAGTCACATGTGGCAGAGGTTGATAACTATCTCTAGGTTTATTCCATTCTCCTTCCTATTAGTAATAGAGTCCCCAAAAGTTTTAACTGTGCATATGGCTGCCAAGCTAGAAAACTACTTTCCCTAGCACCTTTGTGATTAGATTTGGCCATGAAATTATATTTTGGCCAATCAGGTGTGAGCAAAAGTAATGTATACAACTTCCCAGTTACACAGTTTAAAGAATCTCCTTTCTCCCATTTCTCTGGTTTCCCTTCCTACAGATTGGAATGTACAGATATGGTGCTGGGGTCCGTCTTCAACTGTAGGATAAGAACCATACTCTAGCAGCCTATCTCAACTGATTTCTGTAAGAGAATTAAGCCTTACAGAAAATGAGTTAAGTAACTCTTATCTCCATTATTCCAAGGATGGTACAAAGCTATACTACTCTAGATACCTAGGAGAAAAGTTAATTCATTAACACAGTGGATGCTTTAAAGCATTAAAACTTAATTCTCTTCTGAAAACTCCATTGGGAAGGGCTGCTAAAGGATATTGGAGTAAAAGGACAGAAGGAACCTGGACTCCTGGAAGTCCACAAGGATCACAGCCTCTAACCCATTCTAGACTGCTGGCCCATCTCTGGGGTATATGAAAAAGAAATTGTCAGTACTATTGGAGCCACTATATTTGATGGTCTTTTATATAGCAGCTTAGCCTTTTGCCTATCTAATTTATACCAACAGGAGAAAGAGCATTGTTGTGGGACTCAAGAGGTTTGAGTTCAAAGAGAGATGTGATGTTGGGCCAGTCGGTCTCAATCTGAGAAGATAAATAAGGGCACTTTGGGTATTATCTTTGGCACAATCCTTTGGCTAAGGGAGGCCATCTGGACAGGGCAGGAGCAGGAGATTCAGGGAAAACAACTCAAAAGCAATGTCAGGAGGAGCTTTTACCATTTGTGTCCTTCCTGCCCAGTTTTGTTCTAGATCCCTCTGGGGTAAATACCCCTCTTTTTCATGAACCAAAAATTGAAGGTGCCAAAGAACAGAGTGGATGTGTAAAAGGCCGATCAGACCAAACACATATTAGCAAATGGCTGGCCATTCTTTTGGGAGATACATCTTTCCTCAAAGACAAATGGCTGTCGTTGCCCACAGAGAGGGTGTTAATAGGCATCTTGGGACATGCATTCTGGGTTCTGCTGGATTTTTGTTTCTCTCCAATATGGTAACTTTGCAGCACCAAAGTCCAACTGTTGATCTCCCTCCCCATAGTTTTTATTAATACAGTCACGGCACACTAGATATAACTGCTAGTCAGAGAGGTCCTAATTAGTACTGGTGCCCAAAGTGCACACCCATGGACAATATCACATGTAATACTTGTAATCACTTAGAAGATGAAGGAGGTATCAATCTAGATTCTGTAGATGAGAAAACTCATGTCTGAAGAATTTTAAATAACTCATGGAAAGCCATGGAGCTATTAAGTGCTTGTCTGGCTCCACAATTGATATTCTTATTATACCATGTAGCTTCTAAGTATTGAGTAAAAATGACCTCTGAGGTAGATTGAATAATTGACCCCAATTTTTCACCTCTCCCTGTATCTACATTCTTTAAAAGTGAGTTTGTAGTTCCTTTCACTAGGGCCATAATGTACTTCCTGGTCTCTTAACTTTGGACTTAGCCATCTAAACTGCTTTGGCCAATGCAATGGGGATGGATAGCACTATGTGCCTGTTCTGAGCCTCAGCCTTAAGAGATATCACATTTCCTGCCTTCCCTCAGTGGCTTCTACCATTGCCATGGGAAGGAGATGCCCTGGATAGTCAACTACACCAAGGAGGATGAGAAGAAGCCCCCTTCAGGCCCCAGAATGAACAAACATGGAGCAAATCTGAGCCCCTTACAACAAGGAATTGATCCCAGTTAGATTTGCAGATTGAGGCAGAGCAATCAGCCAAGCTCAGCCTGGATAGGCCTGCCAACCCGCAGACATGTAAGAATAAATGAATATGGTATTATAACATTGAGATGGTTTGTTATATATACATCAATAGCTGACTGAGATGATCTTTTAGAACACTTCTTTAGCTACTGTGGAAACATGATTGCATTGTTCTGAAACTGGGATTAGAGGTACCATTATTTTCCTTATATAATACTTTAATGGCTCCCTGTAGCTTTTATGATTAGGTCCCCATTCTGACCTCTAAACAGTCTTGGATCTGATCCTCCCTGACTATCTATAGCATCTCCTCCTCTACACACTCATTACATTGAATCCCCACATGGGTCATGCTGTTTCACACCTCCCTGTCTTTGTGTACTCAGTTCCCTCTTCCAAGAATGTCTCCTTCTCTGCCCAATTCTAATAATTCTCTAGTATCCATTTCCTGTGTAGTTTGTTCTGTGCCTCGCATTGTGCCACAGTTTCTACATTATAATAACTGTACCCACCTTCTTCCGATATGTAATCGCCACTGCCTGGACGCTGTTACCTTGGGTTTGTTTCTATCACCCCTCTTAGGAGATCAATGCCCTAACAGCGCCTCCTACCTGGCCCACAGACAGTAGCTACTACTGAGCTTGTCATGAGAGAATGCCCCTCTCATCAATGCATCCTTATTGCTTTGGTAAATGGTTGACTGGTGGGCTTTCTTGCTTTTGGTAACTTATGTATCTATCTGGTAATCTCTGGGATCTATTTGGTAATCTGTCTGGACTTTTGATCCATTCTTCCACCATCTGCATTGGCAGCTCTGGCATTTGTATTTCCTTTAGTGTGGTCCATCACTTTTTCCAAGATTCCTAAAAAGCTAAGTTAGCCACATATTAGATTCATCTTCTGAGGTCATTGCCTGGTATTAAATCCTGCGTCAGTGGACAGTGCTACCAGAATTGACAAACTCTTCCTTATTTATCTCTATGTTTTACTCTTCTGGATCCCTGCACCTTTGAGGTCAGTCCCATATTTCCTGAACTCCTGCTGGTATATATTAGCCAGATCCTGCATCAACTTTGGGTTACAATCCCCTATTCTAGTACAAAGTCCAGCACTGGCCATCCAGAGTCCTAATCTGTGTATAGGAGCCCTGCCCACATAGAGAATTTTACTTTCTTTGAAGCTATTCTATAATGATTAAGGAGGGTCATCAGCTTTTTCTTCTCTCCTGTATAGGCGATGAAAGCCTCTTTATATGCTACCACAGGAGTGCTCTAGCTTCCACACTCAGCTTTTGATTATACATTAATCACTCTCGACCACTGTCTCTTGCCTGAGCACAGTCACTCAATTCCACTGTTCTTACAATTTCTTCCATCTTTCGGTCATGCATCACAACCTTTTTTGTGTGTGTGTGCTAAAAAATAAAGAAGTACTCAATGAATAAGACAACCTGCAACAAAGGAAATTCTGGAAGAGGGCTAATAGCTGCGGGCTGGATGTCTGCCAACAGTACTCCAGAAGTGAAGGAAGGCATAGAGGCATGAGGCACCCTGGCACAGTGGAGGACTATAAGCAGTCTAGCATTGGAGTTAGAGCTGGAATCACATACTTAGTAGTATATGTCTTCTGAGAGTTAGTCTAGTTGTTATTCTACTGTAACAAGCAATCTTGTGAAGTCAGATAAAGCAGCTAGATTTCTTGCTCACACCAGGGAAAAGCCATGTGCTTCTGCCTTTTTGCTTCTCAATTACTACCACCTCTTGTCACAAGAACAGGATAGAGAAGTATAGAATAGGGGCCCTGGAAGAATACGTAAAGCTGGGGCTTTATGCCAACATTTTGGGGATCTCTCAGCACCAGTCACTGATGCTCCTTGGTGTCCTCTCCTCTCCCATACTGCCATGTTCAAGGGTTCCTGTACCAGTCAGCCTTCGGGGAGACAAGAACAATGCCAATGACTACCGATTCCTCCCTTCGTCACCTCTCTCCTAAGGGGCAGAGAACTCAAGGAAGCTCTAACTTCCATTTCTAGGATTGTCACCACCCACTTTACAGCAGAGATTCAACTTTATTAAAGGATTCACTCAACTTATTAGCCTGTTTGAGAAGGTAAAATTTTCCAATATAAAGTAATAAGAGTTATTTCTAGAAAAAAATGGAAATTTCATATACAGAAAAAGAAGAAATAAATGCATTCATCTCATCACACAAAGACAAACCATTGTTGCATTTTGGTACATTTTATCCTATGTTTTTCATGATTATTTTTTACATAGTTATAATCATATAAAGCATTTTTCTTGCTTTAGACTTTAACATAAAAGAAGCATTTTTCCATTGTAATCCTTGTAAGCATAACATAAATAGAACATTACACAGAAAGGAATGTATTACCTACTTAATCATATCCTTATTTAGGGGAAGATATACAATATATATGATATATATTATATGATATATATAATATATATCACATATATCATATGCACACACACACAAAGTGCTACAAATAAGGCCTTTATTAAGGCTTTTAATTTAAAATTAATGCTATTTTCCATGTTAAGAAAAATTATTTGTAGGCCTAATTTTAAATTGCTGTATATTTCACCCTTTGAATGTACTGAAACTTGCGAGCTAGTTGGTATTATCAGTCATATGATGTATTGTTGGTGTTTTGCTATACCAAACTAATCTGTTATATATTTCGATGTCCTTAGAATTAGAATAGACTTCTAGAAGTACATTATTAGGTAAAAGAATGTGACAAAGAGTGCTAACTTTTCAGCAAACCCATTCATTGTTTCTTCTTTCTGGGCACACAACTAGACCACATTTCCCAGTCCCCTCACAGTGAAATGTGCCCACATAGCTGAGTTCTATCCAGAGGAATGTGAGTTACTTCCAGGCATCCCCATAAAACATTACATGCACACTTCTCTATACTTTTTCTACTTCTGCAGAATGACCCCTGGACATCTCCATTGAATCAGGCCAAGGATCCATTAATTTCCAGATTCTTGAATGATTGTATAATCGTATAGAGCATCTCTCTTGCCCTCTCCCTTCCTCTGTCCCTGCATATCTCTCTGCTGTTCTTTCCTTTTACACACACACACACACACACACACACACACACACACACACACAAGACCTGAAATAATTTAGGAATATCCTATGAAGAAGAAATACTCTATTTTGTTTGAGCCATTATACTACATTTTTGGGCCAATGTCTCAGCAGCTAGTGTTACCATGGCTAAAAAAATACACATTTTAAAATATCTTTGTATATTGGGTTATTTTTTGTACTTATTTTTAAACTGATCTAGAAATGTACAGCTAATACATATTCTCATCTGCAATGTATGAGAAAGCCCACATCATTGTCAGCATTAAAAATAATTCGGCACCTTGCATAGAAAGGTTTATCATTAACTTTGCCTTTTTTGATTACCAGTGAAATTGAATATTTTTGTTTATTAGTCATTTGTATTTCATGACATTTTTTTCAAATATGGAGGCTGTACAATTTTTTTTAAAGCACTCAAATACATCTTTCTGTGATGACTTTTATTGTTCTAATCTACATGTTTACACACAACTCAAAATTAATATTCTATTGACCTGAAGGGTGAGGTTTAATTTTTTTGGCTAATAATTTAGAGCTAACTATATTTTAAAGGTATAGTAATATCTCATGACCAATAATATCAAGAAAAAATGAATTTGGTTCTGCAATTCTGGGAAAACTGAATTGTTAATCAGATAATTGCAGAACAGCAAGTTCAAAACAAATACCAAGCAATTCCTTTGAAACTCTGGTTTGAAACAGGGCTACCACCTGGTATATTGTATATTTATTTGGTCTTGGGAAGTGTAATTTGGCTGCAATTCACTGTAATTAGGAACAGTATTATAATGGAGTTTAGCTCAACTCATGCATTGGCTTTGACTTACATGACATGTAACCATCTTGGGTTTCTTACATGAGCTGAATGTTTTCTTCCAAACTTGGTCTCCACCCTATATTTTTCACCTTGCACAGAAAGCTAGGAGTGGGGGAATGGGCAGTGACTAGGATTCTGGAAATATAACCCATTCCCCTGTACTTATTTTTACCTCTCTCTTCTTACATGGCTCTGCTAGTCACCTTTACCTTACCCTCATGGCTATCTTGGTTAACTAAGTCTCAGCTATTATTAGGACATACAATACAAACATTTATTGAGTCCTACTATGTGTCAGATACGGTCTTACATGATGAGAACACAGTAGGTAAAGGAATAAAGCAAAACTCCCCGTCCTTGAGGGACTTCCAGAAAGTATACAATAGCATAATAAATAAATACTATTACATACTATGTTAGCAAATAGTAAGTGCTGTGGAAAAACAAATAGAGCAGGGTAAGGGTAATTGGGAGTTCTGGGGTGGGGAGGGACTGGATTAAATTGTATTAAATTGGTGGTCAGGGTTGGCCTCATGGAGATGTGAGAAAACTCTTCAAGAAAGTGAATGAGGAGAGATGGTCAACTAGATGTCTAGGGAAGATGAGTAGCCAGTGCAAAGTCCCTAATGCAGGAGTAGCAAGAAAGATGGCAGTAAAGCTGGAGCGAGTAACCATGGAGAAGTGAGGAAGGGATGTAGGCTACATCATGCAGTATCTTGCAGGCCATTATAAGCACTTTGGCTCTTACTCTGGGCACAATGGGAAGCCACTGGAGGGTTTTGAACAGATCAATGACATTATCTGATTTCACTGTGAAAAGTTCTATTCCTATTACCTATTGCTGTGCAACAAACCACCACAAATCTTAGTGACCTAAAACAGTTTATTATTTCTCATGGTTCTGTGAATTGGCTGGGCACAGTTGGGCAGCTCTTCCTTGAGATCTCCAGTCAGATGGCAGGTGATGCTGGCTGTAGGTTGGGTCCTCAGTTCAGGCATTGACTGGAACATCCTCATATAACTTGGGCTTCTCAAATATGGAAATTGGGTTCCCAGGGGCAGCATTGCAAAGGTGAGCATTCTATGAGGTCTTAAGTGGATGCTGCAAGGCTTCTTATGAACTAGCCATTTTGCCTCATTCTATTGTTCAAGCAAGTCTCAGATGTTAGCCTGGATTCATAACAGGTGATTTAGATTCCACTTCTAGTTGGGGGGTGGCAAAGTCACGTTGCAGAAGAGTACATGGGATGAGAGTTATTCTTCTGGCTGCTATTGGAAAATATAAAATGCCTCAGGGTCCCTCTAGCTGCTGTAATGAGAATAGATTGGGTGGTGAAGGAAAAGATGGGAAGGGGCATGGGCTAAGTGCAGTCTGTCTAAGCGGGTAATTGCAATAACCCAAGCAGAGATGATGGTGTTGTGATATGGTAACAGTAGAGATAATATAAAGTAGTCAGATTCTGGATTTACTCTGAAGGTAGAGCCATCATTATTTACTGATGCCTTGGATGTGAGTGTGAAAGAAAGAAGTCAAGATGTTAACAAAGTTTGTTCTGGGCAACTAGAAGGATAGAGTTGCCAATAGATGTGAAGAAGATTGCAGGTAAAGCATATTTGGGCATGATATGTTTGAAATGTCTATTAGATATCCACAGGGAGAAGTTAAGGTAGCAGTTGGCTATACAAGCTGAGAGCAAGGATGGAGAATATTTTAACATATTTAAAATACATTATGAGTGCTCTGTGAGTGCCTTCGAAGCTCTAAAATTCTGATAGATTTTTATTTGCCTCATTTTCAAATGCTATGTATGGCACTAATTACAATAGCCACAAACTACATACTTCCCAAATGTCCATCAACAGTAGAATGGACAAATATATTGTGGTATATGCACCTAATGGAATATATATAGCAATGAGAATGAATGAATCATAGTTATGTACAATAATATTAAGTCTCTCAAACGTTTAAAAATTTTTAGATGTTTAATTGTAGTAAATTCATGTAATATAAAGTTTATTAAGTGTACATTTTTAAGTACTGTTCAGTAGTGGTAAATATTCACCTTGTAATTCAACAGATCTCCACACCTTTTTCACCATGCAAAACTGAAAAACTATACCCATTAAACACAATTCCCCATTTCCCCCTTCAGCTAGCCCCAGGCAGACACCATTCTACTTTCTGTTTCTATGAGTTTGACTACTTTAGGTACTTCATATAAGTGGAACCATACAGTATTTTTTGCGTGACTTATTTCACTTAGCATAATGCCCTCAAAGTCCACCCACAATGTAGCATGTGACAGGATCTTCTTCCTTTTTAAGGCAGAATAATATCCTTTATATGTATATGCCACATTCTGTTTATCCTTCCACTGATAGACACTTGGCTCTTATGAGTAATGCCTCTGTGAACATGGGTGTGCAAATAATCTTCTCAAGATTCTGCCTTCAATTCTTTTGGATATATACCCAGAAGTGGATATCTGGCTCCTATGCATTCTATTTTTACCTTTTTGAGGAACCACCATACTGTTTTCTATAGTGGTTGCAGCAGTTTGCATTCCCACTAACAGTACATAAAAGTTCCAATTCTTCCATATCCTTGTCAACATTTGTTTTTTTTTTTTTTTAATAGTAGCCATCCTAATGGGTGTGAGGTGGTATCTCATTGTGATTTTGATTTGTAGGTCTCTAACAATTAGTGATGTTGAACATCTTTTCATATGCTTATTGGCCATTTGATTATTAATTATCTTTGGAGAAATGTCTGTTCAAGTCCTTTGCCCATTTTTCAACCCAGTTGTTTTTTGTTGTTAAGTTGTATTTCTTTATATATTCTGGGTATTAGCCCTTTACCAGATATATGATTTGCAAATATTTTCTTCCATTCCTTTTTTTTTTAATTTATTTATTTACATTGAAAGAGAGAGAGGGAGTGCACACGTGTGAGCAGGGAAGGGCCAGACAGAGACAGGGAGAGAGAGAATCTTGAGCAAGCTCCATGCTGTCAGTGCAGAGCCTGATACAGGGCTTGATCCGATGACCCTGGGATCATGACCCAAGCTGAAACTAAGAGTTGCATGCTAAACTGACTGAGACATCAGGTGCTCCTTCTCCCATTCTGTACGCAGAGATTTTTACTCTGTTGATTGTGTCTTTTGCTGTACAGAAGTACTTAATTTTGATGAAGTCCAATTTATCTATTTTTGTTTTTGTTTTGTGTGCTTTTGGTGTCAGACCCAAGAAATAATTGCCAAACCTAATGTCCTGAAGCTTTTTCTCTATAGTTTCTTGTAGTATTTTTATAGTTTTAGGTCTTACATTTAGGTTTTTATAATTCATTTGGGTTGATTTTTTGTATATGATATAGGGTAAGGGTCCAATTTTATTCTTTTGCATGTAGATGTCCAGCTTTCCCATCATCTTTTGTTAAAGCCACTGTCCTTCCTCATTAAGTGGTCTTGGCCCCTTGTCAAAGATAATTTAGCCATTTATGCGAGGGCTTACTTGGCTATTATAGTTTATTGGTCTATACATCTATCTTTATTCCATCAAACATATTTTTAAATGAAAGAAACCAGGCACAAAATAATATGAACTGTATGATTCCATTTATATAAAATTCAAAAATGATTAAATCTAATCTATAGTGTTAGCAGTCTAAGGGAATATCCTTATGGGGGTGGGTGGCTCGAAGGGAATATATGAAGGGCTTTTGGTGGTACTGGTAATATTGTTTTTTGATCGGTGTGCTGATTATACAGGGGCATTCATAAGTAAAATTCACGGAGTTACGCACAGGTATTTAGTATTCACTTACTTCAGAATCTTGATACTATTTGATATAATCTTTTTTAAAAGTAAACTCTACCCCCAATGTGGGATTCAAACTCACAACCCCCAAATCAAGAGTTACATGCTCTACTGACTGAACCAGCCAAGTGCTTCTATAGTATTTAATATAATCTTAATGAAAAACTGTTGCATAGGAATAGAGAACTATGATTACAAAAAAATCCATTGATCCTGTATTGCTTTTAATTATTATGACGTGTGTGTGTGTTTTCCCCTATTGGATTCAAACTTAGGCAAGATGATAAGAGTTTCGATATAAGTTTCAGACATTCACATTCAAGGGGACTTCTTTCTTTACACACCTGTCAAAGTAGTTAGGAACGAGTGGATGAAAGAGAATAAGCAATGCTTCATATTGCATTCTTTGAAGGATTGGGGTGTTGAACAAAAAAGAATCCAACTGAGTAAATTTGAAGATCTAATTGACTTCATTAAGTGATTCATGAATCAGGCAGTATCCCATCTAGCAAGTAGAAAGATGGTCCTGAGGAGTTGTATAAAATGGAAGGTGTCTTACAGGAAAGAGGATAGGGTAAGGAAGTTATTAGAAAAGAAAAAAAAAAAGACAGTTTCAAGCAAGGTGACTTTTCCTTAAGGGGAAGGCAGGAGGTCTTATCATGCTGATGAATTCATCTTCCTTTTGAGGGGTGAGATAAAGAGGGCCCGTGTGACAGATCACCTCATTGGTGCTGACCAGACAATTCCTGACTGACTTGTCAAGACTACATTTCCAGGGGAGGTTGAAACTGCAGTTAGGTTATGTATGAAGCCCTGGTTTGGTGACTTAGCCCAGGTTCCATCTTGGGCCTGTTGGTTTTCTTGTTAACAAAGGTAATGTTGACTTTTGTTAGTTGAGGGATGGCATCTGACTAGAATACTTTCCTTAACTGTAATATTCTGGTAATGTCAACTTTGACAAAGAAACATTTTTATATAACGCCAAGCTAATCAGGATAGCTGCCAAAATAGAGACCCATCAATTATTCCTGTAAACCCATGTCAAAGGAAAAAGAGAGTAAAGACTTCTCTTCAATATATCTATATTAGAGCTCCCCAAACTGTGTGCCTTGGCATATTGAGTACCAGGAATGAGTTGCAAGTCTGTGGAGGCACAGATTCTACTCAGCCCTCAAGATGGTCAAGCTAGGCTTGGGGAAACTGAAACTACTTGAGCTGGCCATGTCCTGCAATGAAATGCCTCAATCCTTCATCCCAACATGCCTTAAAGGTATCATCTTCTTTGCCATGATATGCAAATGGTTAGAAAGTCAGCAATGAGAAAAAATGGTAAGAAGGGACCCAACACAGCAAACAGTTCCACTTGTAAATAGAGAATTACTCCTCAATTCTGATAGTAACCCAGGTTAGTAGGATGTACAAGAGGGGCCTCTAGGAAAGAAAAGTTAGGTATCAAAGGAAGGCTCTAGAGTCAAACTACTTGATTTTGAATGATGGCTCTACCACTGTCCAACTGTTTTTTGTAAAGTACTTGAAAGACAAAAAGACACTGCTCTGTGCCTCTGTTTACTCATCTGTGATTCATAGAAATTTACCTCATAGAATGTGAGAATTAAATTACATTAGTTCAGTGTTTATCATATAGTATCAAGAAATATTAGCTATTATTAATATTGAGTACCACTGAGTAACATTTATTGAGTACGAAGCTTGAGTGCTAGGCTTGCTAGGAATTTTTACAAAGTTTATTCAATCTAATCTGCAAAGTCGGTTTTATTATTTCCCATTTTATAGATAAGGAAATAAACGCTTAGGTTAAATGACTAGCCCATGGCTACACAGCTAATTAATGGCAGAGGTAGACTTTAACTTGTAGGTCATGTAAACCCATGGCCTTCAAATGTTTTTGCTAATATACTCCCTGGCACATTTTTAAAAAAACATTTACTTCTGTAATTTTATTGTAAGTTTAATAGTTTCAAAGAATAATGTTTCCAGCAGGTTGTAAATATTGATGTTTCAGTACAAAACTGTTATATTACTCTTCTAAATGTATCCAATCGTATTTAAATTCTACAATGGTTGGTTCCTAACCATCATCTGTTAAAAAAAAAATCTTGAAAAACTCTTTGTAATAGTAAAAAAAAAAATTTACACTGTTCCTTTCTTTCCATGAAGTTGTTTTTCCATCCTAATGCCCCTTATCCAGAATTTTATCCCCCTGGTTTTTATGTTTCAAAATATTTTGTTGATTGCTCTATCATATTTTTTTCTCCACAATAAAAATACACATGTAAGTATAATTTAAATTTTTTTTCTATGTTACAGAGTTAGAACAAACAATCCTAAAAACTGTATGGAACCACAAAAGACCCCAATTAGCCAAAGCAACTTTGAATAAGAAAAGCAAAGCTGGAGGCATCACAATTCCGGATTTCAAGTTACATTACAAAGTTGTAGTGATCAAGACAGTATGGCATTAATACAAAAATAGACACATAGATCAATGGATCAGAATAAAAAATCCAGAAATGAACTCATAATTATATGGTCAATTAATCTTTGAAGAAAGTAGGAAAGAATATCCAATGAGAAAAAGAACGTCTCTTCAACAAATGGTGTTCGGAAAACTGGATAGCAATATGCAAAAGAATAAAGCTGGACCACTTTCTTATACCAAACACAAAAATAAATCCAAAATGGATCAAACACCTAAATGTAAGACCTGAAACCATTAAAATCCCAGAGACAGTGACCTCTTTAATATTGGCCTTAGCAACTTCTTACGAGGTATGTCTCCTGAGGCAAGAGAAACAAAAGCAAAACTAAACTACTGGGACGTCATCAAACACACACACACACACACACACACACACACACACACCAAAAAAAACAAAAAACACCTGTACAGGAAACAATCAATCAATAATCAACAAAACTAAAAGGCAACCTACAGAATGGGAAAAGATATTTGCAAATTTTATACCTGATAAAGAGTTAGTATCCAAAATATATAAAGAATTTATAAAACTCAATGTCCAAAAAACAAATAATCCAATTTAAAATGGGCAGACGACATGAGCAGACATTTTTCCAAAGAAGATATACAGATGGCCAATAGACACATAAAAGATGTTCAACATAACTGATCATCAGGAAAATACAAATCAAAACTACAATAAGTATCACCTCACACATGTCAGAATGGCTAAGATCAACAACACAAGAAACAGCAGGTGTTGGCCAGGATGTGGGGAAGGGGAACCTTCTTACACTGTTAGTGGGAATGCAAACTGTTACAGCCACTCAGAAAAACAGTATGGAGGTTCCTCAAAAAGTTAAAAATACAACTACCCCATGATCTAGCAAGTGCACTACTAGGTGTTTACCCAAAGAATAAAAAAAATACTAATTCAAAGGAATACATGCACCCTGATGTTTATAGCAGCATTATCCATAATAGCCAAACTCTGTAAACAGCCCAGGTGTCCATTGATAGTTGAAGGGCTAAAGTATATACATAAAGGTTATATATATATGTGTGTGTATATATATATATATACACACACACACACACACACATATATACATACATACACACATATTTTATATACATATATAAAGGGTATATATATATATATATATATATATATATATATATATATATATATGGGAATATTGTGCAGCCATCCAAAAGAATGAAATCTTGCCAATTGCAATGATATGGATGGAGCCAGAGAGTATTATGCTAAGTGAAATAAGTCAGTCAGACAAAGACAAATACCTTATGATTTCACTCAAATGTAGAATTTAAGAAACAAAACAAATGAGCATAGTGGAAAAAAAAGAGCGAGGCAAACTAAGAAACAGATTCTTAACCATAGAGAACAAACATGGTTACCAGAGGGGAAGTGAGTGGGAGATGGCTGAAATAGGTGATAGGGATTAAGGAGTGCACGTGTTGTGATGAGTAGCAGGTGTTGTACGGAAGTGTTGAATCACTAAATTGTACACCTGAAATATTACACTGTATTTTAACTAACTGAAATTTAAATAACAACTTTTAAAAAATTTCCGGTGTTACAATTTTTTTCTCTGAATTGAATTATTATAATTACTAGTGGTACATAATTTATTAAAATATAAATATATTATACATTTAATAAATAATTATTGAACATAGATGTAAGATATCGGAACTGAATTTTCATGAGACACATGGGAGTCACAGGTGTTTATGGAACTTTGTTTAAAGGAAATACCAAAGTGTCCTCTAGCTTGCCTTCTGGGCAAACTTTCCTCTCACGGCAATGCATTTTGGAGAGGCATCGGGTATGTGAGCGGAATTTTCTCTTTTGGAAAGTGGGAGAAAGGCAATTATAAAAGGCACCTTTCAAGCAAACCAACTTTTGGAAGGAGACAATAGGACCTTTGAGATTCTGGATCTTGAAACTGGTGCTTTAAAACTCTCCATGCCTCTTGGGGAACCCTTGAGCACTAAGATGACCATACTCCAGTTTATGCCTTCGTGCTGATGGAATTATTAAGAGCACCCCCTGTCACTCTCTAAGTATCTCAGTCTGAATGATCTCATTGGTCACCCCCTCAAGTATCCCTTCTGGTTTCCTAAAGGAACACATATTCACATTTAAAGACGACTCTTATAAACCAAGGGGTGCCTGACTTATAATCTCATTTTATCACCAGAATTGCCATGTGAGGTGTTTTTATCGTACTCTCCTTTTTGTTTTCTTTTTCTTTACAGAAAAGAAAGCTGAAATCCCAAAGAGTTTAAATGACCAGTCACAGCCAGGAAGTGGCTACACCAGACCCCAAGTCCTGGTCTCCTAGTCTTTAAAGTCTATGCTTATAATCAAGGCTAGTCCCTGGGTCTCCAGCATAAGGAACACTGCCTTGTGTTGTTGGTTCCCTTCACAGGCGCCTGAAGTCCCACCTCCCTGAAACTGTAGTTTAGGTCTGCTCACCAAGAGACTACCGTTTGGGCCATATTTCCATGCAAAACACCTCCACCCAGGCTCCCTTTCACAGCTGCCTTCACTTTCTCTTCATCTCTGTCCTGATTCTGTTCACCAGCATCTCTTCTCTGGGTGGCTACATACTATGCCCAGCCCGTTGGGCAAAGGCAGTCAGAGAAGTCTCTTCAAAATGCTAACTTCACCTGCTTACACAAGTTTGGTGCTTCCCATAAGGATAAAGACTGAACCTTACCCAGATTTACAACACTCTTTTCAAATATACATGTCAGCCCCACTGACCTTTCTTTTTCCTTCTCCAACCCCCACCTGCCTTGTCAATTGTTTGTCCCACACACGTGTCCACCTCCCAAGCCTGTGTTCTATTCATATTTCAGATCTCACCTCAGTTCCCTAAGCAGCTTGCCTGGGCTTTGTGCACCACTCTCTGCCACACCACCTTGGTGTCCATCCAATGGTGTACTGGAGCCAACTGGTACAGCCTCTCAAAGCCAAGTGCTCACATCACCTCCCAACTCCAGCGTTGTGTGAGGTCATACTGGCATTTTGAAATTGGCCATGGAGAGAGTATTTATACCATAGAAGTTGGCAAATGGTACAAATCAGGTCTCTCTGGTTGGTAAACATTTACCAGCACAATACTGTGACTCTTCTAAGTTTTCATAACACTCTGAATACTATTTATTTCTTCATTTATTCACTGAATATTCACTCACTGCCTACTCTGTGTCAGATACCAGTAGTTGCTGAGAATATAAAGGTTGGCCAATCAGATAGTTCCGGTGGTCATGGAGCTTACAGTGCTGAACGGGGAAGACGGACCTTAGTCAAATATTCACATATAAAATATAAAATGATAACTCTGTTAAAAACAAAAAATGCTTTAAAAATATATACTAGGATAATTGACCTAGTCTAAGAAGATTTTCCTGAGCTAAAATCTGAAGGATAATTTTGGGCTGAGGAAGGAACAAGGTGAAGGAACAGCATTCTAGGCCCAAGGAACAACGTGTGCTGTGGTCAGAGAGAGCATGAACCTCAGGAGTAAGGGAAAGAAGACAAGTGTGGCTAGAAGGCAGCCAGGAAGCTTGTGGGAGAGGCAAGTGCAGAGCTAAGACCACACAGAGTTTTAAAGGCCCTACCAAGGAGTTTCACTTTTATCCTAAGAGGAGTAGAAAGCCACTGAAGTGTTTTCAGCAGTAAGACCACATGGTCTGGTGGAAAACCAGTACAACATGATGGTTGAGAAATCAACTCTGGAGCCAGGTTGCCTGGCTTGGAATGCTGACTCTGCCACCTACTAGTATCCTACTAATTTTTCTGTGCCTCAGTTTCCTCACGGGTTAAGTGGTGATAAAATAATACATACCCTACAGGGCTGTTTAGGTAATTGTAAAGCTCTGAGAATAGTACTTGGCACATCATAAGTGCTATGGAAGTTCTTGTTCAATTAAATAAATAAAACCATCTTTGATAAGATAACTGAATGTCCTGGGTAGCCTGTGCTCTAATAGGGGATGCAGACATAAACAAATAATTACAGCATGAACTAAGCACAAACTACATGGTAATACAAAGATAAGGAAGGGCTTGCTTTCCAGTGGCTATGATGAGCAGAATTGAGGGCATAAAGGACGTTCCAGTTGGAGAAAGCAACACTAACAGCCATGGAGATACGCAAACGTCACTGTACTCAGAAGCTGAAAGCCTAGTGTAGGAAACAGATGTGAATGAAAACCAACGGGGAAAAATATATGGTAGAAGTGTAAGTAAGGAGTGATTAACTTTAATTCCAAAGTAAATGGGAGGTTTTATGGAGGAGGGCCAAGCATCATGGTTGACTGCATGGGCTCTGGAATCAGGCCTGCTCAATTTAGAATGCTAACTTTGTGCCTCACTGGTTGTGTGATTTGACTTCTCTGATCCTTAGTGTTCTCCTCTGTAAAGTAGAAATAATAATAATACTACCTAGCTCATAAGAATTCATAGTGAATGCATAAAAGTCTTAGCATAGAGCACTCGATAAATATTAAGATATTATTACTATTACATTATGAGTTGAACCTTGAGTGACAAGAACTTTGATCAGCACTAAAGGAAGAACATGAGAAAAGGCCCAGAAGTTCAAAATCATCTGGCACATTTAAAGAACAGCCAGACAGTGCCACTTCAAGTATGGTCATCACTGCCAATCTGTGAACTGTTTTTACTGGTCCATGATGAGATAAATACAGAAATCGAGAGTAAACATTTAGAAGTTAGAAGAAAACAAAGACAAATGGAAAGAGTAACTTTATACTTGTACACTCATAATGAAAACTGGGGCTTGTAGTTTTTATGTCTTGTTTTTACTTTTTCTAGCAAGTTTTTAATTGTATCTTACAAAAATTACAGTCCATGACTGTTATAATAAAATCTTGTCCTTTGCCCCAGATAGTTTGAGAAAAAAGTAACTCAGTGAAGCTGGATAGAGCACCAAAGAGATGAACCTGGAAGAGTAGGGCCAAGATCACATTGTGAGGAACTTCAAGGAACCTTGAATGTCTCAGAGTTCATATGTTATACGTGGGCAACAGGGTTATTAAAAGTTTAAAGAGACTGTTAATTGAGGGTTACACATATATAGGTATTACATGTTTTGCACCCCCCCCCCCCCCCCGTGAGCATGTGGTTTTCTCCCTCTCTTAAAAAAAAAAAAAAAAATTAAGTTTATTATTGAGAGACAGAGAGACACAGAGTCTGTGCAGGGGAGGGATAGAGAGAAGGGGAGACACAGAATCCAAAGTAGGCTCCAGGCTCTGAGCTGTCAACACAGAGCCAGACGCGGGGCTCCAACTCACAAACTGCGAGATCACGACCTGAGCCGAAGTCCACCACCCAACCAACTGAGCCACCCAGGCGCCCCTCCCTCTTTTTTCTTTTTAATTAAAAGATTATTTTTTTTTTTTTTAAATTTTTTTTTTTTTTAATGTTTTTATTTATTTTTGAGACAGCGAGAGACAGAGCATGAGCAGGGGAGGGGCAGAGAGAGAGGGAGACACAGAATCTGAAACAGGCTCCAGGCTCTGAGCTGTCAGCACAGATCCTGATGCGGGGCTCGAACTCACGACTCGCGAGATCATGACCTGAGCCAAAGTCAGACGCTTAACCGACTGCGCCACCCAGGCGCCCCTAAAAGATTATTTTTAGGGGCGCCTGGGTGGCGCAGTCGGTTAAGCGTCTGACTTCAGCCAGGTCACGATCTCGCGGTCCGTGAGTTCGAGCCCCGCGTCGGGCTCTGGGCTGATGGCCCAGAGCCTGGAGCCTGCTTCCGATTCTGTGTCTCCCTCTCTCTCTGCCCCTCCCCTGCTCATGCTCTGTCTCTCTCTGTTCCAAAAATAAATAAACGTTGAAAAAAAATTTTTTTTTAAAAAGATTATTTTTATTTTCTGGTTAAGAGGAGAGACTGAATTGTTAAGAGGAGAGACCGGAACTGCTCCGTGTTTCACATAGGTGACGGTTTGTATTTGATGAGAGTGCAGTTAAACAAAGAATTTCAAATTTATCAAAACAGAAAACCTTGAAAACACGTGAGCACACACTTTGTGACCAGGAATGCCTGTGACTTGTTGAGATAAGCTACACCAGGTGATCAGATGAGTCTCCTTTCTTCTTGGGCACCCTCATACAAATAAGGCATAAACTGAAGATTATCGACTCTTCCAGATCTCCCTGCTTGGGTCACCTCCCCTGCTATCATCCTCACCACTTGTCCAGCAGTCCTTCCCGGCTGGACCCGGAGAATCACGGTTTAATAATCAGCATCTGACAACTCACTAAGCATGGGGTTTCCAGACTCCTTTAGCCAGGCTCAGGGACAGACAGAAACCGGTCAAGTTTTCTGTTTGGCTTCACAGCCCCGTCCATCCTAACCTACCTGCCCGGCACACGCCACGTCTGCCACGTCTTATGTCCTACCTGAGGCTGCACCTTGGCAAACACACTGTGGCCCAGAAACCAGGCCTCCGGGACCCATCTGGGTCTGAGGGCGACTCCTGAGCCCCCACTGGCCATGTATAAAGAAGCAAGGGCTAGGGGCCTAAAACCCAGCGTGTGGCTCTCGATTTTCCAACGGGAGCCAGAACTTAGGTGAGGCTCCAAAGCGTTCTGGAGGTGGCATTCCGGCCCCCGCTCCTTGCCTCCCGCCCCTTGCACTACCCACCCCCTTGCCCCCTCCCTTCCTTGCCCCCCCTTGTCCCCTCCCTTCCTTGCCCCCCCCCCCCCCACGTCCTCCCCTGTTCGCCTTTCCGCCCGCGGCGCGGAGGGGCAGGGCCGCAGTCACCCGACGGCAGGGGACTAAGGGCCCACGGGCGCGCAGGGGTGTGGCCGCCACCACCTGAAAACTGGGCCGCGAGCCTGGCCCCCGGCACCGCCGCCGCAAGCGCCGCCGCCAGCGCCGCCGCCGCCGCCCCCGTGCGGCCCGCCAGGTGCGTTCGCCGCAGGCCCGCTGTGCCCGCGGAGGGGCCGGGACGAGGCCCCGGCGCTTCCCGCGGGCGGGCTGAGGGGGTGCGGGCCCCGGGGATGGCTTTCTAAGTCGCTCATTCGTGGGAGCGACTGACGGACGGGGCTGGGAGGCCACGGGAGACGGGCAGGCCGTGCGGCTTCCGTGACGAGGGAAGTCCGGGCCCAGAAACGGGAAGCCGGGCGCCGGCGTCAGGGAGGAGGAGGATGCTGCGGAGCTGTGGCGAGCGCGGCCCCTCCAGCCCCTCCGGCCGGCCCAGGCCGCGGGGCTGCCCTCCCCACCCCCACCCCCCCGTCTGGACTGCACTCCCGGTTCCCCTGGGCCTCCAGGGCGCTTTAGCCCAGCTCCTTTGAGGAGTTTTTCGCCTTTTACCTTGTGCTTTCGCTTTTGGTGTGCACGTCTAGGCTCCACTCAGACTCCAGGTTCCCGGAGGGCAGGGCCTGTGTGGCTTGTTACCGGCGGGCGGCTCGGTGGTACTCCTTAAGTAATTGAAGGAATGAACCAGGGCCTTTGAACTAGAACTGGTGCGTTAACACCTGAGTAAGTGCATGCGCGCCTGCCTGTGAAGTAGAGCTCGGTGAAGGAATGCACGAGTGGATGTAAATACTAAGTGGAGGCAGTGGAGACAGACTCACAGCGCATCTTCTAAAGGATCGTTTTCCAAAAAGTTGTGTGAATGTTGCTCAGGCTTTTTCTTGCTTGCGTTTTGCTGTCTGGTGTGGACTTTTGAAGAATCATTGTCACTATAATATTATTTACTGTATTTCTGAAAGATCAGGGTGAATCTAAAGGTAGAAACACGTGACTCTGCTTTTAGTAACTTGTCAAATCAGACATTTCTCTTGAATTCATGTTTGTGAAGAATCTTGTTAGTTTTCCTGAGACAAGTACTAGCGGATTTGTGAGTGACTAAAGGAGACTGAATGTAGCCCAGAGAGGAAAAATGAGAGACATCTGTGCAGATGCTTTGCAAGCTACAAGTGGTTGACTGCTTTAATACAATTGGTGACTGCATCAGCTCTATAGGTTTCCAGACTTGAGTTCCAGAAAAGCCAGATGACTTTGGACTTGTCATTTGATCTTTTTTAGGTCTCAGTTTTTAACCTCCAAGATGAAGGGCGGTTGGTGGGACCCCTTTCTGAGTTAGACTTCTAGGATTCTCTTTCGTTAGGTGTTAAAGGTGAGATTGTAGGTGACTTCATGGAATTCTGCTCACTTCAGCCAATCTGTTTGGGATTCTGTAGAATCTTGGCCCTACTTTCTTCTCTGCAAATTGCAGCTCATTCCTTATTCTCCTCCACATCTGTTACCAAAGGGCCTGGGAGCTCAAGATGAGAATAATAGACTCCGGGGTGGAGGCGAGAAAGAGAGGCAAAATTTTACTCTGCATTGCCAGAGGCTCCTGGGCCTGGGTCTAACTTGTTTCCAGTGCAACCCAGCCTGACAATGTCATATATCTCCAGTGCATCTGGGGAATTGTATCAGTATTAATTTGCATGCATTTGAAATTAGTTATTATAGATCACAACATTTTGGAGCTGGAAGGGCCTTGGAGATTTTTTAATGGCACTTAAAAAGTCATTTTACAAACATATTAAAATATTTTTTGCATGCTACATTTAACAAACTCAAAGTCCCAAATGTGCTAAGTAAAAGAAAATTAATGTTACCTACTTCGGTTCTTTCAAGTCTGTTGGGAGACGTGGAGCCAAAAGTGGTACTTGGTGAAAAAGACCAACTTTCTGGAACTCTTTTCCCAAAGAGCCAGTTATGGGGTCATGAGTTGTTCAGGCATGGCATGTAACAAAAGTTGATATTTATGGGGCACTGACCGTGTAGCAAGTGCTGTTATATTTAATCTTTTTACTTATATTGCCCCATTTAATCCTACTATAAACCTAAGAGCTAGGTACTGTTGAAATCCCCATTCAGACTTCCGAAATAGAAACTGCTTGGAAATGGGAAAGTCAAGTACTCAAAATATAGGCAGAGGCAGGGTTTTTCCCGGAAATGTAGGCAATCCCTGCTAGGAGAGTCTATGTGATGTTAGAGGATGGGGTCTCTAGGATATGTATAGGATATGTATATATGAACTCTGGGGCATTGTGAGTAGATGAATTTAGGGTGGGGGCTTAGGGGTGGAATGATTAAGACTGGATTGTAGAGAATTGGTTATTTCATTTTGAAAATTATTGAATTCCATTGGGACTCTGGTAGACTCTGATACTTTCCCTAAATGCACATACATCCTAATTTTAAACATATTCAGACTTTAACCTAATTTAGGGAGTGTAAAATGGGTGACATCAAGAGCTATCATAAGCTTAAGAGCTTTGAACTTTGAGTACAGAGCATTATTATTTCTTAGGCTAGCTTTGGGTCCTTGTTAAGGCATTGCCTCCCAACCTCCTTTATAAGAATGACAACTCCTATTGCAGAAAAAGTACAACTGAGACTATATCCCTGTAATCCAGGGACAAGAATGCAGGATGGGTTTCCAGTACCTTTATAATTAATTGACGAGAGCAAAAGAGGAAGAGAGAGGCCCATAAAATAAATGGAAATTTATTTTTTTTCTTCTTTGTCAGTCACGTTTAGCTTCTGAGACCTATCAGTGGCCACTTGAAAAACTGAGAGCAGATGCCAGTTTGATTTAGCTCAGGAGGCCGAAACTTTCCGCCCTGAAGGCTGGTATGATAGAATAGGCCTTCCCATTGCTCACAATGTTATGAAAAAAGCATTAAAGCAACAATTTTTATTACTTGCCCTGGAGCTAGAGCTTTAAAATGTACTTTCTTCTCCCCCTACCCTCCCTAAACCACTTAGCTTTTAAAAACAAACAACCCATTCATGTGTTTGCCTCAGTCAGATTATTAGCCCTTTCTCTTTATTCCTGGGCCCTGTTTCTTTAATGCAGCGAAGAAGTTGGACTGGTACGCTTCTAGGTCTCTGGAATTTTTCTTTAGCTATTATTTTGTTTGTGCATGTTAATTTCAGTGACCATTTATTGAGTGTATCCTATGAGCCAGATTAAGATGTGTGAGATACTGAGTTTACGTAGGAAAGTGACCATTCCACAAATAACTGAATCATAGGGTGATGTGAAAGTGGGGCCATTCATTCCACTAGCAAAGAGCTATGGTTAGAGCTGGGAAAGACTTCAGAGAGCAGGTGAATTCTGAACTGGATTTTGAAGCTTGAAGGCCAAGAGGAGGGAAGACGGCATTCTAAGCAGGAAGAACTACATTGGCAAGGACAAGGAGTATGAGGGTATGAGCACTCCCACTCCGGGGGAGAGACAGGGGTTCGGTGTGGCTGCAGTAGAGAGGTCTTGTGAGGATGGGGCCGTGTTATTTAAACTTTTTTCACAGTGTGGAGTATCTTTTTTGGAGTGTATTTTTTTAAGCTGAATTTTTAATTAGAGTTCTATGATTGTATTTTCTTTAGAAAATAGCTCCAGCATTAATGCTCTGAAGGCACTGGAGATGGAAAAGCTAGAAGAAAGCCAGAAGAAAAGGAGGATGCTGCTTCTGTAGCACAAATGAAAGAGGATTAGGGTCTAAGTTAACACAGGTTTCGAAGATATTCAGAAAATAGAGAGGGCAGGATTTAATGACCAGCTGGAAATGGGAAATAAGGTTCGCGGTTTGCGTGGCTGGGTGAATGGAGATGCTACTAAAGAGGCTAATAAATATAAGACGAGGAAGATGTTTTAGGGGAAAGACAGTGGAGGCAACTGTGGAACATCTAGGGGAGGCTCCACTATACAGCTTTGACTGTAGCTGTACTGCAACATCATACCGTCGAGACCTGCCAAACGTTTCAACAGGTCCTTAGTCTGAAAAGAAAAATCAATTCAATAAATGACTTGAAAAGAAGGAAAAAACCGCACTGGACTTGGCTAAGGAACATTGCATCATATTTCATGTGAATTTGTTGGAACTCCAAATCTTATGTAAGTTCCAGTGAAGGAAAAAAAGTTGGACACTCAGACAATGAGGGGTTACCATGAGCCACCAAGAGAAACTAAAATAGAGCAATATAGATGGAAGTGGTTCAAAGGAACAAAGATAAGCAAATGGCCAGAGTGTAGCAGAGAGGACGGATGTCTGTAGACACAGGTGTAGGCAGGTTTGGAATACAGAGATTTGAGCTGGCTCTTCCAAATAACTATACTTCTTTAATGGTAAGAATACCACAGGCTTTGTTTTCTCCTCTTACTCAGCTTGTCAGGGAGAGACAAGTAGGAGATTGTTCAGAATTGCTGGGCAGAGGGTTTGATCTTTGCAGAGAAAGTGTTGGGAGACTTTGAACTAAGGGAAGAATAAAAGAGGTAGAATAAGATAAAATGAAAAGGATAATGATTAGGAGGTATTTTCAGAACATTTAACTAATTCTATGACAAATAGTCGCTAACAAAGGAAAAGGTAGATTGATATAGCATTCTCTTAGTGTTGTGGCATTAGCCCTGCTTAGAAAAAAGGATATATTAGCATGGCATTTTATATTTAAGTGGAATTTTTACATTTGATTGTTACATGAACCCTTAAAACTAGGTGCAGCCAGGGACTATTATCTTTCTTTTATAAAGTAAAAATCTGGGTATTAAGCAGGCTGTAGTTTGCCTCAGATCCCATGGCTGGCAAGAGCTCCAAGCCTTTGATGTCCAGTCCACTGCTCTGTCCATTGTATTAGAGCCTTGCTTTGCCTTGGAACCCTGGCCTTTTACAGTGTATCCCCTCTCCTCTACCATGTCACATCATGTAACAGTGAAGCAGATGCCGTTTGAAGGCCAGCAAAGGCAAGATTTCTCAGGAGAGAGGCAGTGATAGAAAGTATCCTTAGCACAATTCTGCTGTATACTATAGGGATGGTCATGGATGGTTGTGTATAGAGAGTATCTGTGGAAATCTAATGATACTTTCAATACAATAGGAGAGTCTCCAATATATCTTCTGATTAAATCTTCCATGAGGCAAATAACCCCTTTATAAAGTGAACAATTAATCACTCCTTACTGGCTTGTCTAGATAAATCCCGACTGTCAAATATGGGGTTTGCTTAAAGCAAGACATCTGCAAAAAGCTACATCTATTTTGATTATATGATATGTTGAAGACTTTTCTAACGTGGAAAAATATTTTCCATCAAATATGGAAATGGGGATCTGGACCTGGATCCCTTAATGATTAGAGACCAGTGAAAACATATTGCGCGTAATGATTTGCAGTTAAACCCATCTAGCTACCTTCACTACTTACAAAGCATGGACAAGTAGGACATTGGTTGGGGTGAAGCCCAGGACTGGCAGTGCTCTGGTCTGATGGTGGGAACCACAAGAGACAGTCATGAATGTAAACGTAAACAGAATGGGCCAGAGTAGGGAAACCAAAAACTCTATGGTCCTTGAATTCCACATCATTAAAATGAAATCAAGTATAATTTAAAAGAAAGATTATTATACTAGACCCAGAGTTTTATGTTGATGAAAGATAAAATCTGTAAGGATGACAGAATAGTTGTGACTTTTTTGTGGGCCAAGCATTTAAAAATATTTATTCTCAAAACATATAAAGGAAATGGTCAGGAGTGCAAGAATATGGCCAAAACTTAAGGAGTACCTTAAGATCTTTTTTTACATGACAAATCAAGTAGACAAAAGACAAATGGTAGGATTGAATAATGTAACTAATGAAGTTGAAGAATATAATTCATAAAGATGAACAGGAATGTAGGAAGTTCCAATAATATGACATACCTAATATTAATAAAATAATACAATTATTTATATTATGTATGAATATATATGGGTGTGATATATATATATAGGTACACATACATAAATCTTATTTTTATTGTATATGTGTGTGTATATATGTGAGATATATATATATATATATATATATATATATATATATATATACGTTCTTTGAGGGCAGAACATGGAAGTCTGCACTATTCTGACATTTCACTCCCTACTTAGTCCAAATTTCAGGGTTTACCACTTAAATTACTCACCAGCACCCATGTTATCTAGAACATAGAATGTCTCTCTCTATATATATCTCATTTGAAGAAAATTCATTTCTTCCTTGGAACATTTGTGAAAGATTGTAAAAAAAAAAAAAAAAAGCCAAATGAAGATTTCAGTGAATTCTAAAGGCTTATTGGCCTAGTGCCTCAGTCCTCTGGTTTAGTCCATGTTCTTAGTTAGTTTTGTTAATAGGTCGAAATGACAAAAAGTAAACATCTTTCTTTCATGATGCTGTTAAGGCACTCATGTATTCATCTTCCACCTTCATATACATTGTTCTTTTTGTTCCCAGAACATCATGTTGATATTCTATTACCATTATCAAAAGACATGGGATCTACGCTATCCAAACTAAATGCGTTTGTTACATTTGATTAAGTGTTCTCAATCATTAATTCCATGTGTATTATATTGCAAAATTGTCCATCTCAGACATCTGGCTCTACTTTTATAGGGTTTTTCTCTTCATTAGCTGTTCTGAACTGACGTTTATAGAACTAGTGGCCATAGGAAGAGTAGAGAACGTATGGAGGATCACCAATACCAGTTAGGTCCTTTGAGGGCAAAACATGGAACTGTGCACTATTCTGACATTTCACTACCTACTCAGTCCAAATTTTAGGGTTTGCCACTTAAATCACTCACCGGCACCCATGTTCTCTAGAACATAGAATGTTCAAGAATATGGGCCAACTTTCCTGTGTTCAAATCTCAGCTCTGCCACCAACACCTGTGTGACCTTGGACCAATTACATATAGTCTCTCTGACTCATCTTCTTCATTTGTAACACAAAGGTAATAATTAAACTGTGTCCCAGCCCTATTCCCTGGCACCCGTGAATATTATAGGTTATGTGGCAAAGGAGATGTGCAGATGGAATTAAGATTGCTAATCATCTAAGTTTAAACTAGGAAGACCATCTTGGATTGTCTCGGTGGCCCAATTAACAGTGGAAAGGGCAGAAGAGGAGTCAGAGAGTTAGGGAGATGTGACTGTGGAGAAGTGGCCAAAGAGATGTAATGCTGTCTGCTTTGAAGATGGGGGAAGGAGGCCTTGAGACCAGGAATGTGGGTGGCCACACAGAGCTGGAAAAAGACAGATATTCTCTTCTAGAGCCACCAAAAGGAATGCAGCCGTGCCAGCACTTTGATTTTTACTTGGTGAGTCTTGTGTTGGACTTCTGACCTACAGAACTGTAGGTTAATACATTTATGTTGTTTAAGCCTCCAGGTTTGTGGTAATTTGTTAGAGCAGCAATCGAAAAATAATGCATTATCCTGTAAATTTGTTGTAGGATTAAGAAATGTAAATAAACATCTAGGACAGGCCCGCCACATGGTAAGTGCTGTCATTATCAGCCACCATTATTATTATTCATTGGTAGTTTAGTTTCCCTGGTCTTTGCTCCATTGTCATAGCTGTCTTATGATTATCTAAAATTGTTGGAATCCCCCGTGCCCTCAACCTGACCAACACTGGCCTGAGGTGTTTCTCACTCTCATGGCAGTCCATACTCAGTGTCCTGCAGTCTGTCAGAATTACCACATAGGTATTTTTACCAGTTTATGGCTCCAGTGGCTTCTGCTCCAGCTAAGCAGATTGGGACTTTACCTGTCGCTGCAGATTTTAGGGTGGTGGTTTGCGCTGCAACCTTAGTACCCTGCTAGGTCGAAGGAGGGTTGCTGGTTTTCAGTTTGTTCTGTGTTATTTGTTGTCATAAGGGCCCGAGTGATGACTTTCCAGCTCTTCCGTGTTGGGGCCGAAACTAGAAGCGAGGGCCATGCTCTCGTTACCCCGTTGCTTGAAGAAGCTCCTCTGTCCTCAAGAGATCTTCATCTCTACACCTGAATTCTCTCTGATTTCTCTTCTCTGGTTTTTAACTCATTAGTTTCATTCCCAGATATGCTGTTTCTGTGTTTTCTGTTGTGGTCAATGGCACCTCATTCTACAGGACTGTAGGTAATGTGATGTGTCTGAATTACAGGGTACAAAACAGCCTCAAAATGGGGGAGGTTATCCTTAACTCTCCCCCTTTCCTCGTCCTCCAAAATTAAGAAGTCAGCAAGTGCTGTTTATGTCTACCTGTTACAGCTCCTGAATTTTTCCATCTCCCCCTCCTACCATCCTTTTCTGTTGTTGCACTAGTCGTACCCCTTACCGTCTCTTGCCTTGGCTGAGCAGAATCTTTGAAACCACTTTGCCCTCCACACTGACTTAAGAGTTGGATCGCAGGCTGGCTCATACTGTTTCCCTACTCAAAAGGCCTACATTTTGAGAAACTGTCTGTGGAATAAAGTCTGAATGCCTAATATGGCATGTAAGGTTCTTAGAAATCTGGCATTAAAATATATTTCTGGGTAGCACGTCTGGGTGGCTCGGTCAGTTAGGTCTGACTCTTAGTTTCAACTCAGCTCATGATCTCGCGGTTCGTGAGTTTGAGCCCTGCCATCTGGCTCTGCACTGACAGTGCGGAGCCTGCTTAGGATTCTCTCTCTCTCTCTCTCTCTCTCTCTCTGTCTCTCTCCCTTTCTCTGCCCCTCCTGGCTCGTGTGCATGTGCTCTCTCTGTCTCTCAAAGTAAATAAACTTAAAAAAAATGTATTTCTGGGTGCATTCATGTTTTTTTTCACTTACTGTGTTAGTTCACCAGCACCACCACCACAAACTACCAAACTGCGGGACTTAAACAGTAGAAGATTATTTTTTCACAGTTCAGGAGGTTAGAAGTCTGAGATTATAGTGCCAGCAGGTTTGGTTTCTTCCCAGCCCCGTCTCCTTGGCTTGCAGATGGTCATCTTCTCGCTGTTTCCTCACACAGTCTTCTTTCTGTTCACACATATCCCTGGTCTCTCTCTGTGTCTAAATTTCCACTTGTTATAAAGACCCTGTTCAGATTGTACCAGGGCCCACCCTAATGCCCTCGTTTTAACTTAATGACCTCTTTAGAGGCCTTATCTCCAAATATAGGCATTTTCTGAGCTACTGAATTAGGATAAGACTTTAGCATATCAGTTTTGGTGTGTGTGTGGGTGGGTGGGGGCACGGTTCAGCCCATAACACCTCCCATATTCCTCCTTGCATTCTGTGTGTGTATCAAGTCACATCATGAGTGCATGTCATGACCTGGGAGGATTTTAAAAATAGTGATTCCTAGGCCAACCTAACTGTAGGTCCTGAATCAGTAAGTCTGAAAGGGGCCTGGGAATACATTTGTTGTGTGCATGTGAGTGTATTTAAGTTTTTCCCTATTGATTTGTAACACCCCAGCTTCCCCAGGCTCTTTATCCTTTCTGGAGAACATCTTACAAATGTTCAGACTTTTGCTCATGGTTGTTCTTTAACTAAAAATACCCTGCCCACTATACAGCTATGAAAATTAATCTATCCTGCAAGGTCGAACTGAAATACCATCTTCTCTGTTATTTCTTCCTTATTTTCTCCTGTGACAATCCTGTAGCGCTTTAATCATTACTTTATTGTGAGTACATGAGAATTTATTTCCTTTTATATGATAGTCATCTGCCTTCCTCTTTCACTAGCTTCCAGGCCAAGAATGGCATATTCCTTATTTCTATATATCTGAAATATTTACCGTTGCTCTGAACATAGTAGGTAATCAGTCAATATTTGTAGTATGAATAAGTGAATGAACTCATTAATAAATGATCAAAAGTTTTATGGCTTTTTATACAGTGGAGACCACTGGGTAAGGAAATAAGCTTATTGAATATGAAATGAGTAGCAGGATTTTTATTTTTGATGTGGGTTTTTTGGGTTTTTTTTTGTTTTTTTGTTTTGAGACAGAGACAGAGCATGAGCATGGGAGGGGCAGAGAGAGAGGGAGACACAGAATCTGAAGCAGGCTCCAGGCTCTGAGCTGTCAGCACAGAGCCCGACGAGGATTTTTATTTTTGAATTAAATATTCTTACATGATACGTGAACAATGTTTTCTTGAAGAAGGTATTTGAATCGGAAGAGGATGCAGTGAAAGCATCATAACAATTTGTGATAATGGCAGCTTTTTTTGCATTGCATTTTCCCAAGCAGACTGTGAATGGTTCAGTTCTTAAACATGAAAGGATTCCCCAGTGTCCATGTGTAGAATATCCTTGTTTATCCTTCCAACTGAGAACTGCTTCCTTGTAGCTGGCATGTTAAGGTAAACTTGTTTGTTAGCTGAGCTAATACGGTGTGTTTTCCTGGGTCAATGAATAATAGAAATAATTCTTGAAATAATTGTGTCAGCTAAGACCTGGTTTCTGGGCAGGGATCTAGAGTCTGGCATTTTCTTTTTGTTAGTTTTCAAAAACTACTAAAACTTCAACACTATACTTTCTAGAGATGGAGTAATCACCTCTGAAATCATTTCTCCAAAGCCTTTTCTGAACCAGGGCAGGCAGTTGCAGAGATTGGCAGGGGAAGGACTGATGTCTACTCATGGGGGAAGAAGGACTTTGCTTTGAAAACACAGATAAGCCTTTGGATGTGGAAATTTACAAGGCTCAGAGAGCCCCGAAACATCTTTAGAGGCCGAGCTCTGCAGAATAATGGGAGGCTGTGTGCTGGCTTGGCATTGGAGCCTGTCTGGCACCAACCACACTGTAAACAACTCTTCAGACATTTGCATCTGCATACATGACATTAGATTTTCAAAATGTCCAATTAAATACTTGTCAATGGGAGAAATGTTTGTTTCTTCAGCCGACCTGGTGTCAGCCTGGCCTTTCTGATGGAGAAGCATTTCAGCTGATACTGTTGTATGCCCTTCCTTTCTGGACCTGATCTTGTCCCTCTTGTTCAGACAGAATTCTTCCTGAAAGCCATGGAGACTGTGCCAAGCTGTGGACCATGGGATTAGGTTAGGTGACTAAAGAAAAATATTGAGGCTGTGAGTGCTTCTGAAACGCAGGAAAACCTCCTCGGTGCTTTAGTTTCTTTTGCATGGTTCTAAACATTTTGCGCTTGAATATTTATAAAAGTGGTAGCAGCTGAGAAAAAGTGAAAAGGGCAGTGCTGATATGTGGTGTGTTCTTTTTTTACTTAAATATAATTCTCCTAAGGGCTGGATTCATTTGCTCAACCTTTCAACACATATATTTTGAACAAGTGTTAACAGCGGTGTTGTGTGTGTATGTGCGTGCGGTGTAGGTACGTCCCTATCCTTGTTGACAGACACAGAAATACTCAGCCAGAAGTCACTGTGGTATAGCAACGAAGACTTTGGACATATGATATAGAAACACAGGGGAAGAGAGGAAGGAAATAAAGGAGAATCAAATTTAGATCATTTGTTAGAAAAGCTTGAGTGTACAAGGAAGTAGAAAGCTGTGTGGCCTAAGCAAATTTCCCAATACTGGCCTCAGTTTATTAATCTCTAAAATAGGGGATATACTATCAAAAACGTCGAAGGTCGTCAAGATTAAATACAATGATTGATGTCAACTGCTTATAGTGGCACTTTCTACATTGTAAATGCTCAACAAATGTTAGCTAATAATGAAATACTAACCTTTTGGACAGAGGAGGTTTAAGCATTCCTGTGTGGTGAAGGGAAGGAGCCAGGAGAGGGAGAAAAATTAAACGATTGGTACCGTATGAATAGAGAATTTGGCTTTAGAAAAGAGGGTGGGCACATCCCTCACTGGAGCGTGAGCTGGGAAAGACTGTATAAAGGGATAGAAAAGTTTCGACTTGAGGATGGAAAAAGCCAAGGCATCTCATGGTTATAATATCGTATCCTGAGTTATGTAGAAGAGGAGAGCTTTTGCTGAGCATGAGGGGAGTAGGATGGAATTTGGGGCTTAAGGCGAGTGGAAAAACTTCGTAGCAGCTGCTACGGGGAATCTGATAGGGGTCAGTTGAAGATAAATATGAGGGGCCGAGCAATGCAGAGGACCCGGCTGAGATCAGACAGCCATAGTTTATAGTGGAGACATTTGGTATGATTAGGTAAATGTTGATGGTGGTATCATGGAGCAAGCAAGCACAGAGAAAATTCGAAATTAGTTTTAAGGAATAGGCAAGTAGGTGAGGAGGAAAGGCAGAGGCGTTCTAGGGTGCTAATGAAAGCATTTTGGAATTGTTAACCACCAATTGTGAACTTGGTTGTGAACCAAGATTAATCTTTAATGGTGAGTTGGGTGGATAGATATATAGTCAGACTGGAGATGAAGAGGTGTCTTAGTTCAGGCTGCTGTAACAAAGTTCCATAGATTGAGTGGCTTATAAATAATAGAAATTTGTTTGTCACAGTTCTGGAGGCCAGAAGTCTGAGATCAGGGTACGAGCATGATGGGTTCTGGTGAGGGCCCTCTTCTGGGTTGTAGACTGCCAATTTCTCATTGTATCCTCAATATAGCAAAAAAGAGGGTTCAGGGGCTTTCCAGTCTCACTTTTATAAAGGCAGTAATCCCATTAATGAGGGCTCTACTCTCATGCCCTAATTACTTTGCAAATGCCCCACCTCCCAGCACCATCACATTAGGGTTAGGATTTCAACATATGAATTTCAAGAAGACTCTTCACTTAGACAGCCAACAACAATCTAGCTGCTACTCTGTGCTGCATATGTGCTGAGTGATGGAGCTATAAGGTTGAAGGAAACACAATTCACTTTAAAAGCTCAAAACATTTATTGAGCTTCTAGTATATATTGGGTAGATAATCTATCTGACATCAATCTTTCCCTTGAAAATCTTTAAGGCTAGTGACATAATTTGGATAATTTCAATTTAAACTGTGGTAAACTTTGAAGGAGTTAAGAAGAGGGTGCTGAGATATCACACAACCTGTGAGAAGAGGAACCGAGTCAGGAAGCATCCTGGAAAAGTGTGTCTCAGCTGGCTCAAGATAGGATAGTGGGGGTGAAGAATGACAGGAAGGGAGAGGACAGAGCAGAGCAAGGGGATTGATGTGGCCAGGGCAGATAAGAAAAGGTTTCAAAGAGAAGGTGGTAATTGAGACGAGTTATGTATAACACTATTGCTAAGTGACAGAAAAAAAGAAGACCCGAATTAAAGCGGTGAACATTTTATCAGTAGGGACAGAAGGAAGAGATGTAAGAGGATGGAGTGATGAGATTTAGTGGCTGACTGAGTATGTGGGGGAATGAATAGATGGTTTTGTACCTCATATTTTTTAAATGTTTATTTATTTATTTTTGAGAGAGAGAGAGAGAGAGAGAGAGAGAGAGGTTGAGAGAGAGAACAAGTGGGAAGGGGCAGTGTGAGAGGGAGACACAGAATCCAAAGTGGGCTCCAAGCTCTGAGCTGTCAGCACAGAGCCTGACATGGGGCTTGAATCCACAAACCATGAGATCGTGACCTCAGTCAGCCAAAGTCAGATCGAGCCAGAGTCACATGTTTAACCGACTGAACCACTCAGGTACCCTGATTTTGTACTTTTGAACCTGAATGATAGGACAATTATGATTTCATTAGCAGAAAGAGGGAAATCCTCTTTCTAAGTTAGAGAAGATTTGGGGGAAGTTGGTAAGTTTGGTGATGTTGAATCAGAACATTTGGTTGTAAGTGAAAGCAATCCAACAAAAATGAGATTAAACCTGAAGAGGGAATCTGTAGCTTTCATAACTGGAAAGTTCAAGATATAGCTGGCGTTAGGCATGGCTAGATCCAGGACACAAATGATGTAATATAGGCCCATGTCTATCCCTACTGTCTGTATTTCAGTTTAACTTGACCTACTGCAGATAGGCTTTCAGTATACAGTAGGCAAAATGGGTGCCTAGAGGTCCTAGCAATCTCAGTGGAAACAACTTCTTCCCCCCCAAACCCCTACATGAACAATTTATTTTACCTGTCTTAAATATAATTTTGAAAACATAAGTTATTACAGGGGCGCCTGGGGGGCCCAGTCGGTGAGGTGACTGATTAAGTCTTGATTTCAGCTCACATCATGATCTCGGGGTTGTGAGACCCAGCCCTATGTAAGGCTCCATGCCCAGCGTGGAGCCTGCTTAAGTTTCACTCTCTCTCTGTCTCTCTCTGTCTCTCTCTCTCCTGTGCCCCTTCTCTACTCGTGCTCTCTCTCTCTCAAAAAAAAAAAAAAAAAAATAAATAAATAAATAAATAAATAAAACCATAAGTTATTGCAAATGTGCAATCTTCAATGTAGTCTGGTTGAGGGACAGAAATACTATAATTGTCTTCTAATAATTTGAAGTTAAGAGTATGTATATTTTCCAAATTTATTTCATTTTCATGAATTTGGAAAGCTATCGCTATTCTTTTAAACATCTTTCTACTGAGTTTCTCAAATTTTTATTCCGTCATATATTTATACCATTTTAATCACCACCCCACTCATTGGATTTTTCTGTTACTTTTTACTAATTAGAATATTTAAGAAAATCCTTTTTAAAATTGCATTTGCATTGTCTTCATTTGCCATTGCATTTACTGTAATTAGTGCAATTAATACAAATAATTCAACCACCATTTTTTCAGCATCATTTTTTTGTTACAAATGCTGAAATATGGAGGAAATCAGAATACACAGATATTTAAAGCTCCTTTCAAAGCAGTCATGATCTGTCAGAGACAAAAATGCAAACATAAAATTCAGGAAAACTGCAGCGGTCTTCAGGAAGAAAATGTTCCTGCTTTCTTGAAGGGAGGCCTCAAGGGCGTCCCTCAGGGCAGAAACAGTGCAGTGGCAGGTCAGAGAGCAGGATTTGGGGGGAGAAGGAAGAAGGAGAATCAAGGCTGCCCACCAAGTTTTGAGCATTTGTATATGGAAGGATAGTAAGTTCTGGCAGAAATAGGGAATCTTGAAGGAAAGACTTTGGGGAGAGAAGATTATGAATTTAGTTAGGCTTTGAAAGGATCCACAGATAGAGGTACCTAGCAGGCATTTGAGAATGTAGGTCTGGTTCTAGGAGACAAAAACAGGGTTTAGGATTAGGTGCCAGGAGACATGGAATATGATTAAGTTGGGCAAGAAAAGCAATTGGATAGTAGAATAACAACAACAACAACAAAATCCACTCAGGTAGATCTTAGAGGCATCTTATGTAAGCTTAAAAGGAACATTTAGAAAATAAATCCCATGCTAGAGGCACATCTGAGCTCACATCCTTTAGCAAGGAGAGATTCTGTTTTAAAAATATAATTAAATTTATTCATTGATTTGCATTTATTTAAACAAACAAAACCTAAAGAGTTCACACATTTCTTTCCCTACTCTTCTACTCCTGCCTCTGGCAACCACTAATCTGTTCTCTGTGTCTATGAGCTTGACTTTATTGATTGATTAATTCCACATATAAGAGAGATCATGCAGTATTTGTTTTTGTCTGTCTGATTTATTTCACTTGGCACAATACCCTTGATGTCTATCCATGCTGTTGCAAATGGAAGATTTCATTCTTTTTTTTTTTAAATGGGTGAATAATGGGGCGCCTGGGTGGCGCAGTCGGTTAAGCATCCGACTTCAGCCAGGTCACGATCTCGCGGTCCGTGAGTTCGAGCCCCGCGTCGGGCTCTGGGCTGATGGCTCAGAGCCTGGAGCCTGTTTCCGATTCTGTGTCTCCCTCTCTCTCTGCCCCTCCCCCGTTCATGCTCTGTCTCTCTCTGTCTCAAAAATAAATAAATGTTTAAAAAAAATAAATGGGTGAATAATATTACATTATATATATATACATATATATATATATATATCTTAATTTCTTCATCCATTCATCCATCAGTAGACACTTAGGTTGTTTACACATCTTGGCTATTATAAATAATGCTGCAGTGAACATGAGGGTGCATATATCTTTTTGAGTTAGTTTTGTTTGGATAACTACTCAGAAGAGGAATTGCTGGATCATATGGTAGTTTTATTTTTAATTTTTTGAGAAACCTCTGTACTGTTTTCCATAGTGTTTGCACCAGTTTGCATTCTCACCACCAGTGTACAAGAGTTCCCTTATCCCCACATCCTCAACAACACTCGTTATTTCTTGTCTTTTTGATAGTAGCCCTTCTAACAGGTGTTAGGTGATATCTCATTGTGGTTTTGAGTTCTATTTCCTTGATGATTAATGATGTAGTGCATCTTTTCATCTGTATGTCTTCTTTGGAAAAGTGTCTACTCAGATCTTCTGCTCATTTTTAATTAATTAATTTTTAATTGTTTGTTTTTTTGGTATTGAATTATGTGAGTTTATATATATTTTGGATATTAGCCCCTTATTAATACATGATTTGCAAATATTTTCTCCTATTCAGTAGGTTGCCTTTTCATTTTGTTGATGGTTTTCTTTGCTGTGCACTTTTTTCTTTTTTATTTGACGTTTATTTATTTTTGAGACATAGAGAGACAGAGCATGAACGGGGGAGGGTCAGAGAGAGAGGGAGACACAGAATCTGAAAAGGCTCCAGGCTCCGAGCTGTCAGCACAGAGCCCGATGCGGGGCTCGAACTCACGGAGTGTGAGATCATGACCTGAGCTGAAGTCGGTCGCCCAACCGACTGAGCCACCCAGGCGCCCCGTGCTGTGCACTTTTTAGTTTGATGTAGTCGCACTTGTTTATTTTTGTTTTTGTTGCTTTTGCTTTTCACGTTAGATTCAAAAAACTCATTGTCAAGACTTATGTCAAGGAGCTTACTGCCTGTTTTCTTCTAAGAGTCTTAGGATTTCAGGTCTTATGCTCAAGTTTTTAATACATTTTTAGGTATTTTTTGTGTGTAGTGTAAAATAGGGGTGCAGTTTCATTCTTTTGCATGTGGCTATCCAGTTTTCCAAACAGCATGTGTTGAAGAGACTATCCTTTCCCCATTGTATATTTTTAGCTTCTTCATTGTAAATTAGTTGACCATATAGGTGTGAGTTTATTTATGGTCTCTGTCTTCTGTTCCATTGATTTGTGTGTCTATTTGCATGTCAGTGACATACTATTTTAATTAGCTTTGTAATACAGTTTGCAATCAGGGAATATGATGCTTCCAGTTTTTCCTTCTTTTTCAAGATTGCTTTGTCTATTTGGAGTCTTTTGTGATTCCATATAAATTTTAGGATTGTTTGTTCTATTTCTATGAAAAATGCCACTGGAATTTGATAAGAATTGCATTGAATCTGTATATTGCTTTAAGTAGCATGAACATTTTAACAATATTCTTCCAATCCATTGGCATGAAATATATTTCCACTTATTTGTGTCTTTTTCTATTTCTTTCCTTAATGCCTTGAAGTTTCCATATATAGGTCTTTCACCTCCTTGGTTAAATTTATTCCTAGTTATTTTGTTTTTCTGATGCAATCATAAAAGGGGCTGTTTTCTTAATTTCCCTTTATGATATTTTGTTATTTCTGTATACAAATACAACAGAGTTTTGTGTACTGATTTTGTATCCTGCAACTTTAATGAAATCATTTATTCTGACAGTTTTTGATGGAGTCTTTAGAGTTTTCTATATATAATATCATGTCATCTGCAAATAGGGACAGATTTACTTCCTCCTTTCCAGTTTGGATGACTTTTATTTCTTTTTCTTGCCTAATTGCTCTGGCCAGGACTTCAATACTGTGTTGAAACAACTTTTATTTGCAACATCCATATGTTTAAAAATGTATTTTATTATTACTCAGGTGTGAAGAGCTGACAGATCAGGAAATGACTGCCATGGAAAATATATTTTGTTACTCACAGTTTCTGAGAGGAGGGGCATGCCATGCCATGCAGGGCCACACAGGGAAGCACCAGGTAGGGCCAGGTAGGAGGCAGAAGGAGTGAGGGGAAAGCATGTGCGGAAGACTTTGTTGTAGTTTTGGTGAGAAAGAATGGGTGACACAAAATAAACAGGCTTAGGATTGGCCATTTGGAATAATTTTAGTGGGTTCTCAGTTATAGGGACTATCTCAGGTTGTCTGGTCCCTGGCCTGGGGTTGGTTAGGACAGAGGAATATTGGCTAAGCATGTGAGAGTTAGAGGAAATCTTTGGAGGGTATTGGTTTTAGATTGGTTGGTTTATGTATGAAAGGAGTGTTCACAGGGGAGTCTAAGAATCAGCTAACTCTTGGAGGGGCAATCAGTGAGGCCCAAGATGCCAGAGCATCAACGATATAGAAAATTTTTAAAAAATGTAGTTAATATGCTATATTTCGATGTTGGTGAAAATTCTGATTGACCTTACTTGGGCCATTATGTCTCTGTAGTTTGGGTGTGGGATGAGAAATGGTACTGTGATCGACAGCCACCCTGGACCAGAGTGTGGGAATCAGGGAGGATGACCTTAAAGAAAAAGAAAACAGAAAATGGGGAAGTATGATGAGAAGCCAAAACCTATAGCTACCAGAGTCTACTATGATGTGCCTCTAGCCATCTTGGTTGAGATGACCAGTTCAAATGTAACTCTGGGTTTCTAGATTCCAGACAGATTAGTTCTGTTTAACAGCTCTTACTGCACAGCATGTACTGCTCCCTGGCTTGATGTCTTCCTTTTTTCCTGCTTTTCTACAAACGTATAGAGTTCCTGAAATTTAGTGTCTAAACGTAAACTCATCATTTCTGTTTTCTGATTCCCTTGACTAGGTACCAGTATTTTCCTCAGTGGCTGCAACAGAACCCTTACCTTGGTTTTTTTTTTTTTCTCTCTTCTTTCCCCTTCTGTAAAATCCTCTATCTTCTGAAATCTCTACTCAATTTAGTCCTTTCTTACCCATGTTTGCTACTGCCTTTCTAGTTAGGATCTTCATCACCTTTCTAGTCTCTTCTCTTAAATCTATCTTTTAAAATATCAGCAGGTTTATTTTACTGGGGAAACAGCACCTCCAAAATCCTCCAGTTATTTGAACATTACACAGAATGGTGGGCACATGGCAATGTCTGAAGATCTAAATTCAAGTCACTCCATGTTTCATTTGGCATTTCATCAAAGGTATTTGGTGGCTTAAATGAGAAAATGCATGTTTGAAAAATATTTATAAACTGTAATGCAGCTCAGGTGATGGTGATTTCTTTGCTTCTTTTTCTATACTGTGTGAATTCTGAGTCATTTTTAAACTCCGATTTTCAGCCTTATCTTCTCTAAGTGAATTCCTCTCTGTTCCACACTTGGACTGAGTTTGTTTCTATCTTCGTATCTTTCTACTGTTCCCAGACCTGAGATGCCCTTCTCTTTGCTTTCCTTTCAGTCAACTAAATCTTAATTATCTTTTAAAGTCTGATAGAAGGTCTGCTTCTTTTATGAACTTTTTAAAAATTATTCAGGTCACCCATGTTCTTTTTTTTCTTACAGTTCATTTTCACTGATTTATTTACTCTTTAATTCTTATCTATCTTTTTTGTCTTCACAGTATACTTTATTTTTTATTTTTTAAATGTTTTTTAAGTTTATTTTTTAGAGACAGAGTATGAATGGGGAAGGGGCCAAGGGAGGGGGACAGAGTATCCAAGGCAGGCTCTGTGCTAACAGCAGGGAGCCCAATTGGGGCTTGAACCCAAGAACTGTGAGATCACAACCTGAGCTGAAGTCAGAAGCTCAACTGACTGAGCCACCCAGGTGCCCTTCCATAGTATATTTTATACTTCTGAGGGCAGGAATCCTGACTTTCACTTCTTTTGTACCATGCATAGTTCTTCTCGTGTAGTTTTTAAATAAATAGTTGCTAATTAATTAATTGTTAATTGGGAAAAAGTACTAATCTGCAATAATTCCACTTTGGATATACTTTGTGAACTTCTCTTTTCCCCGTGGGAAGAAATAATTGTGGATTGATTAGACTGACAGATGCTGAAACAATTTAGTCCAATTTAACAAACGCTTCTTGAGTTCTGGAACATATGGGCAAGTGCTGAATAAACGTTCATTTGTTCACTTATCCAGTCAACCGATATTTATTGGGTCTCCACCATTTTTCCCACACTGTGTGAATTACTGGAATACATGTATACTCTTAGACATTCAGGCATTGAGAATATAAACACGAATAAGACATGGTCTTCATTTTGAGTTTGCTTTACTTACATGACCAAAGATGGCACCATTGGATGATTATAAGGCTTTGCAGAAAAGTAAATGACATGCTGTGGACAAAGAAAGAAGTAATTAATTCTGACTTGGATAGTACTAGAAAGGATTCACAGAGGAGATAATGTTCAGGGAAAAAATGAAGCATGCGGGGAGGTAGCACTGACACTCATGTTTGCTTTGTGAAAATTTTGTACTTTACACAACGTGTCATTAAAAATTAACATGCTGGAAAGTTTCCATTTCTGAAAAGATGGAGTAGATGTACTTTTTCCTATTTATCCTGCTAAGTGGGATAAAAACAACTAAGAACTCTTGGGGAAAAATGTATATATAAAACATAAGAAGACTGAAAGGTGGAAAGAAGGCAGACTAGCTAGGGACCTTGGGACCTGAGTTCCTTGGGTTTTCTTTTTGCATCATATACCTCAGACTTGGAGCTGAAAAAGCTAGCAACTTGGAAATGCCAGTGAGTACAGACAAAAAAAAAAAAAAAAGGGAAAGGAAAAGCCCTAACAAAAGCCTGTTCTCTGTAGCCAAAGGACCAGGAAAGGGATAGTCTCTCAAGACAAAAAACTTAGAAAGTAACCATTCTACTCCAGTGAGACACTACAGAAAAACCATAGCTCTGGTGTGACCCATACCAACAAAAACAGAGTGGGTAGCATAGGTTTCTGTCCTCACAAGGCTGTTACAGGGTATTCCAACACTCCTGCCAGGGTGGTGTGAGGGAAGACCCAGCAGGGAGCCAGGAGTTTCATACCTACCACCCATTAATGAGCCTCCCCACCCCAAGCCCCACCAGTGGAGTAAGTAGAGACCACGTGGGGAGCTTGGGCTTGTAATGCACCCCTCCTCTTCCCTGATGGCGCAGTCTTAGAGAGACCCAGTGGAAAGCCAGGACTGTCACCGTTGGCAGCAGCAATGAGACCACCCCACTGCATTGTCAGTGGAGACCCTGTGGGGTATCTGGAACTCCCATCCTCACTCAGAATTTATAGGAAGATTCCCTCTTTGAATGTCAGTGGAAGCCAAGTGGGGAACTCAGACCCACCTGTAATGGCAGTGTTAAGGCAACAGCACCCCCACCCCTTCTCCTACTGCAATGGTGTCAGAGAAAACTAGCTAAAATAGAAGGTTTAAATTACACCCATGATCTTATAATATGAAAATTCCTGTGTTTCAGTTGAAAATCACTTATAACAAAAAGAGCCAGGGAGATCTCAAACTGAAGGAAAAAAGAAAATCAATAGATACCAACAGCAAGATGACAAAAATTTTAGAATTATCTGACAATGACTTTAAAATAGCCAAATGAAAATGCTTTAATGAGAAATTATAAACATCTTGAAACAAATGAAGAAATAAAAAGCCTCAGAAAAGAAATAGAAAATCTCAGCAAAGCACAGTAAACATAAAGAAGAATCAAATGGAAATTCTATATCTGAAAAATACTGTAAGCAAAATAAGGATCTCAGTGAATGTGCTCAATAGTAAAATGGAGGGGCAAAAGAAAAAAACCAGTAAACTGGATGATAGAGCAATCTGACCAGCAGAAGAAATAGGTGGCAAAAAAATAAACAGACCCACAGGGAGCTATGGTACTATAAGTAAAGATATAACATCCATATCATCAGAGTCTCAGAAGGAAAGGAGGAAGAAATCAGGATTGAAAAATAACCCCCAAAGAAATAATGGCTGAAAACTTCCTAACTTTGATAAAGACATAAACCTTGATATTCAGGAAGCTGAGCAAAATCCCAATAGGAGAAGCCCAAAGAGATCTCTGCCAACACACAGCATAATCAAACTTCTGAAAACTAAAGACAAAAAATCTTGAAAGCAGCCAGAGAAAAATGACATCTTAACTATAAGGGAAAAACAATTAGAATGACAGTGGCTTCCTCCTCAGAATCCATGAAGGCTGGAAGATTGTGGCAGAGTGTTTTTCAGGTATCAAAAGAAAATAACTGTGACCCTGGAATCTTATCCCCAGCGAACATGCACTTCAGGAACAAAGGGGAAATCAAGACATTCTCAGGTAAAAGAAAACTATCTTAAGCAGACAGACCCTAAAAATGACTAAAAGAATTTGTTTCAGCAAAAAAGAAATGATAAAAGAAGGAGCTTTGGAACTTTAGGAAGGAAAGAACATGGTAAGCAAATATACATTGGTAAATAAAGTTTGCTTTTTTTTTTTCCCTGAGTTTTCTGAATATGTTTGATGATTGAGGTGAGAATTGTAATACTCTCTAAATGTGATTCTGAATGTAGGTGGATAAAATATTTAAGCAACTTATACTATAAACATGGAAAGGTAAAGGGATGTAATAGTAGGTAAGTTTACAATATGTTACTCAAACTGGTAAAAGGATGACACCCGTAGACTAAGATGTTTTATATATGTAATGTGATCCATAGAGAAGCCACTAAAAAAGCTATGTAAAGAGATATACTCAAAAACAAATCAAAATGGAATTCTAAAAAATGTTCAAGTAACCCACAGGCAAGCAGGAAAAAACCCCCAGAGAAACAAATAACAGAGGAAAACTAGAAAACAAAAAATAAAATAGAAGACTTAAGCTCTAACATATCAATAATTATATTAAGTAAATTTAGCTATAAATACCCAATTGAAAAACAGATTGGCAGAGTGGATTAAGAACATACCCAACTATATGTCATTTATAAGAAACTCATTTCAAATATCATAGTATATGCAAGTTAAAAATGAAAGGATGGGAAACACAAACAGTTGGTTCTCTGTATTTGTGGTAGCTAGTTAAGTCACTGTGAACACTGAATTGGGGAATACTAAATTTCTGCTCTTAGGGGAAATACAGAGTTAGGTTCCTGTGAGCCTCTGTTCACATTTTTGTCGACTGGTCAATACATATTCTTGTTTTATGTGTAAAGACACCCTACTGCATATATATTGTTGATCCATTAACTTTGAACTCACTGCCAACAGCACTGTGAATCCTGATTCTAGCACACATTTTCTCTATAAGACATAACCTTCTTGATCTTAGGAATTGAAAACAGTACTGTAGCACTATTCTTGAGGCCATTTTAAGCAGTGAAATCACTAACAAAAAGCACAAAAATGGGAAAAATGTGGTACTAAGTAGATTGTGAAGTGCATATTTGTTTATAGCTCGAGAGTTGAAATAAGAAGGCAGAGTATTGACTTGTTGGACTTTAGCTGGGAATATGTGTGTCAGGCAACTCACTTTTTTGCTGCTATGTGCATGTCCATGAGTGAATGCAAAAATACTGAAAGTATGATTTTTGGGTTACAAATAAATTTTACTGAGTGCATAAATTAGCAAATATTGAATCCATAAATAATGAGAACTGACTAGATCATTATAAAGATTAACCAAAAAAAAGCAGAAATAGCTATATTAATATCAGGTAAAGTAAACTTCAGGGCAAAGAAAATTATCAGAGACAGAGAGAACATTATAGGATAAAAGAGTTAATCCATTAAGAATACATAGCAATTCTAAATGTGTAGGTACACACACACACACACACACACACACACACACACACACCAGCTATAAAACCTGCATAGCAAAAATTGGTATAAGTTAAAGGAGAAATAGACAAATTCGAAGTTGTAGTTGGAGACTTCAATAACCCTTTCTCAACACATGATAAAACAACTAGGCATAAAATCAGAAGATTATAGCAAAATTCAGCAATACCACCAACCAAAAAGATCTAATAAATATTTATAGAACACATCACCCAACAACAGCAGAAAACTGTTCTTTTTAAGTGCCCATGGAGCATTATATTAAGATAGGCCATATCTTGGCCATAAAACAAACCGTAACAAGTTTAAAATAACTGAACTTCTACAGAATGTGTCTTTTGACCATAATGACATAAAAGTGGAAATGAATAGCAGAAAAATAACAGGAAAACCTATAAACATTTGGAAACTGGACAACACATTTCTAAATAATGCATAGGTCAAAGAAGAAGTCTCAAAAGAAATTTAAAAAGACATTGAAGAGAATAAAAATAGATCAAAATTCATGGTATACACCTAAAGCAGTGCTAAGAGGAAGATTTATAGTACTAAATGAGCATATTAGGAAAGAGGAAAAGTTTAATATCAATATACATTCCAATATCAAAAACCTAGGAAAAAAAAATAAACCCAAAGCAAGCAGAAGGAAGGAAATAATAAAGAGCAGAAATCAATGAAATTGAAAGCAGTAAGACAATAGAGAAACTTAAGGAAACAAAGAGTTGTTTCTTTGAAAAAATTAATAAAATTGACAATATTCTAGCAAGTCTGACAGAGAAGAAAAGGAGGACTCAAATACCAATATCCAGCAGGAAATCACCAACTTCACACACCGAGAGACTAATAAGGGATTACTGCAAGCAACTCTACATACATAAATTTGACATTGTAGAGGAAACAGACCAATTCCTTGAGAAACACAAATACTACAACTTACTCAACGTGAAATAAATGATTTGAATAGCCTTATAATGATTAAAGATATTGACTTTATAATTTAAAAACTGCCAAGAAAGAAATCTCTAGCTCCAGATGGTTTCACTAGAGAATTCTACAAAACATTTAAAGAATTAGCACCAATTCTATATAATCTAAACCAGAAAACAGAAAGGAGGGGAACATTCCCAGTTCACTTTATGAAGCTAGGATTACTGTGATGCCAAATGGCAAAAACAGAACAAAAATGAGAACTACAGACCAATGTCCCTCATGAATATAGACATAAAAATTCTTAACAAAATATGAGGAAATAGAATTTAGCAAAGTAGAAAATGAACTATACTTAATGACCAAGGGGTGTTTATTCCAGGGCTGCAAGTCTGATTCAATATTTGAAAATCAATGCAATCCACTGTATTAACAGACCAAGAAAAATCACATGATTCTATCAATTGATGCAGTAAAAGCATTTGAGAAAAATCAGTACTCATTCATGATTAAAACTCTCAGGATGATAGGAATAGAAGGGGGCTTACTCAATTTGATAAAGAACATCCACAAGAAACCTACACCTAACATTTTATTTAATGGTGAAAAACTGAATATTTTTTCCCAAGGATCAGAATAAAGTGTGAAGAATTCGTCTATTTGATTTCATGCTTTATTGTAGAGCAATCAAGACTCTGTGGTATTGATGGAGGGATAGATACATAGATCAGTCAAGCAGAGCAGGTCTTAGAAATAGATCCATGTAAATGTGTCCAGCTAACTTTCCACAAAGGTGCCAAAGTGATCCAATGAAGGAAAGATAGCCTTTCCAACAAATGGTGCTAGAGTATTTGGACACCATCAGTAACATATGAATCTTGACTTAAGTCTCACACATTATGTGAAAATTAACTCAAAATGGATCATGGGCTTAAATGTAAAGTGTCAAACTATAAAACTTTTAGAAAAAGACAAGGAAAGTCTTCAGCATCTAGGTCTAGGCAAAGAGTTCTTAGACTTGACACTAAGAGCATGATCCTTAAGAAGGAAAAGTGACAAATTGGACTAAATCAAACTTTAAAATTTTTGCTCCCTGGAAGACCCTGTTAGGGGATGAAAAGACAAAATATAGATTGAGAGAAAATGTTTGCAAATCACCTAGTTGACAAAGGACTAGTCTCTAGAATAAATAAACTCTCAAAACTTAACAGTTAGGAAGGAAGCAGTACAGTTTGAACTTGGATAAAAGGCAAGAAGAAACATTTTACTGGATAGGATATACAGATAGAAAATAAGCACCTGGAAAGATGTGCATCATTGTCCATTAGGGAAATGCAAACCAAAACCACAATGGGACAGCACTTTACACCTATCATAATGGCTACAATAAATAATTACCACAGTAACTGCTGGCAAGGATGTAGAGAAACTGGATCACCCATACATTGTTGGTGAGAATGTAAAATGCTACAGCCATTCTGGAAAAGAGTTTGATAATTTCTTTAAAAAACTAAACATGCAACTACCAGGCAATCTAGCATTGCATTCCTGGGTATATATCCCAGAGAAATGAAGATTTATGTCCATACAAAAGCCTGCACACTAATGTTCATAGCACTTGTACATGTAATAGCCCCACACTGGAAACAACTGAGCTATCTTCTAAGGGGTGAATGGTCGAACAAATTGTGGTATATCCATGCAGTGGAATACTACTCAACAATAAAAAGGAACAGACCATTAATACAGGCAATGACCTAGATGAAAAAAAGCAACCCTAAAGTTACATATGTACTATTTTATTTATATAGCCTTCTTAAAATGACAAATAATAGAAATGGGGAAGATAGTAGTAGTTGTTAGGATTAAAGGAAGAGGTGGTAGTGGTGAGGCTGTGGATATAGCTGTAAAAGAGCAACAAGAGGGTTGCTTGTGTTGATAGAAATGTTCTGTATCTTAACTGTATCAGTGGCAGTATTCTGGTTCTGACATTGTACCATAGTTTTGTAAGATGTTACATTGGGAGGAAATGGGTAAAGGGTACATGGGATCTCTCTGTATCTTTCTTGCAACTGCAAGTGAATCTACAGTTATCTCAAAATAAAAAGTATAATTTTAAAAACTTAATATACTTTAGTGTAGTTCCCTTACCTGTTGTTGATAATCTTAAATCTTTTTGTCAACCGATGATACACTGGTCAACAAATACTTATTCTGAATTTCTGCATTACATTCATTACATTCAGCCTTTTGGTGGCTGGAACTATTAGGAGTACAGGATATTATATTATTAGGAGTATAGAAGCATATGATTTACAGTACATACAAACTAAAGTGTGTGTGTGTGTGTGTGTGTGTGTGTGAAAAGCATGTGCAAATATATCTAAGGGGTAGACATAACTCTCTTCTTTAAATATTTCTTATGTTCCATTGTAAATTGTAAGAGCTATAGAATAAAGTGGTACTTGTAATCCTATTCAGCTCTTAACTCACCAAGAAGAAATCCTTTCTGAGGATATGTAGGTTCACTACAGTACTAACCATTGTATTGTCAAATCCATCTGAATTATGCAAAACAAAAGAAAAACAAATGGCCTAGCTAAGGTTTGGCAGCTGCAATAAGGAACCTATCAATTTGAGGTTTGTTGTAATGGATTATATTTAAAAGAACACTCTTCCAAGTAATTCTAGTGCTTGGGATGAATGAAGAATCATGTGAACAATCTGCAACTCATCCCCAAAAATTGGGAAAAAAAATAAAATTCTTGCCAACTTTTCCTTGGTTCATATTTATGTAATATATGAATGTTTAGCATTTAAAATTCTTTCCTAATTATCATTTCATTTGCCTGTAGAATCTCTTTGAAGAACTATTTTCACAACTAAATTTTAACTAGAATAACAATTCATGAATATGTTTTTCAGGGGTCTGGCAGAAAAATAGATCCTATCAGATCTCGTGGTTTAAAGGAATTCTTACAGATTTAGGTGAAATAGATGAAGATTTCTGTCTTTATGGAGTTAGGTAGTTGTCTTTCTATGCAGTATCCAACACCAGCTTGCTGTGTAATAAAAATGAAACCATGAAAGCAACAAGGCAAAAGTAAAGCTTCGTGGAAGTCTGAGACCATTTGTGGAGCTGCTGTATTACAGATCACAGAGCAGGTAGTTAGCAAATGCTAAGTGCCTCCACTGGCAAGGCACCACTGCACCCCACCAAGACTATCAGACTAGTAGCTTCAGGGGTCATGTGGTATGCAGCCTGGTTGGACGCAGCAGCCGTGGCCACTACGTGTTGTCAGTGCTCTAGGGACACAGGAAGCAGCAGTGAACAAAACGCATGGCAACTCCCACCCTCATGGAGTTTTCATTCAAGGCAGAAATATGCACAATAAGCTAAATGGATAAGTGATTTTTATATTATGTTTGGAAGTGACGTGTTCTATGCAGAAAAATAAAGCAAGGAAGGAGGAAAAGGACTGCTAGAATTAGGGGGGAGGTCATTGCAAGTTTGAATAGAGTTGTCAAGGAAAGATTCATGGAGAAGTGAATTTTGAGCAAAGCCTTGAATGCACTCTGTTCCCTCCGGGTGAGAGTGTACAGGCAGAGGGAATAGTTAGTACAGAGGTTTTGAGGTGGGAACATTGGTTGTCAGCATGGAGGCCAGAGTGACTGGAGCAGAGGGAGGGAATAGTGGCGATGAGGTCTGTATGCAGCAGGGGCCTTGTGGGCCACCCTGTGGATGGAAGCTCTTACTCTGAGCAAGATGGGAAACACTTTGAGGGCTCTAAGCAGGGAACAACATAGTTTGAGCAGATAGCTTTGGTATGAGCACTACAGTGCCTTGCTAGTTAGGAAGCAGCTCAAATACCATATTGAAGCAATTCCGATAAAATGCTAAGTTAGGGTTGCGGTTGGGGGAAAGGGTGGTTAGAGTGAAAAACCCACAACACCTTGACAAGGCATTTCTTTCTTTTCTTTCTTTCTTTGTTTTTTAAAGTAGGCTCCATACCCAGATGAACGTGGGTCTTGAACTCATGACCCTGAGACCATGACCTGAGCCAAGGTTGGACACTGAACTGATTGAGCCACCCAGGCACCCCACCTTGACAAGACCTTTCTATTATTTTTAAGAAAGTGGAGGTAGTGGCACAGAAGATCTAGTCTTGTAATACAAAAGTCTTATTTCTAAAATAATTGTTGGACAAAAACAATGAAACCCATCACAGGACGTCTATTTTAGTAGGTGATGCACTATGTCTACCGTTAGCATGGTATCTTAAAATTTTGAGCATCACAAAATAGCCAAAGCTGGGATTGCAGCTTGGGTTCCTCCCACTGGAAAAAACAGCTGGAAACAGAAAATGTTCCTAAGAGGAAGGGAGTCTGAGAAGTAGACAGGACTGAAATATGTGAACTTTTCTGAACTTTTTGTCCTTTCCTTGATGATGTGCTTTAAATACTTCTGTGGGTTTATTGAGACTTTAATAAATACACTTCTTTACATCTTAATAAAGTCAGATCTACCTAGCTGAATAGCGTAGTTTTGTAGCCTGTAATGTCTAAGACCTCATGACCTGAGTACACTTTTATATCACTCTGAATTGGTATTACTAAGGGTATAAATTTCCTTAAGAAATGCTTGTGTAGACTTTAAAATAATGAATAAAATAACACACCTGGCTAAGAATTATTGCATTAGATTCACATTTCTCTAGGTAAAGGTCTGTCAGCACATTCATTACAGGCACATATTTTCAGGTTGAAACTTGGCATAGCAGTTCTCAAGAAGAAAGAGATTCAAGTAAAATGTGAATAAAATCTTTCTTTTCTTTTGTTTGAAGGAGACATTCCCTTCATATCCTGATACAGCTGTATCCCACAAAACTTTGGGAATCTTGATTTTTGGTTTGTTTTTAGAAACACAATAAGTGCTTTTGAAAAACAGTTTATCTTTGGATGTAAAGGTAGGAAAAAAACCCTTTTGATGTTTGGCAACAGATTTGCTTAAGAACAGAAATGATTTAAAGGACTTTTAAAAAAGAGCCAGTGTTGTCTATTTTTTTTTTTCTTTTGGAGATCATAATCACACTGAAAATTGAAACACTGATGCCTTTAAAGGTGCAATTTATCCAGCCTGTTCCCTGGAACAAAACAAGAATACCCACAAAGGCGACACCCTCTTTGGAAGAATAAACACTAAGGGCATGCATATTTGTTGAGAATTTGAGAAGATACATGAGTCAGATAAAAGAAAGTGTATCAAAAAGCTTTTACAATCTTTGTAATTTTGAGGTCATATGTGCAAGTGAGATATCACTCAAAAAGGGTATATAGTAAAATATAATTTTCCCTCTTCCTCCTTGAACTAAGTCACTGGATTTCTCTCTCCACCGAGGCACCTCCTGTTCTCAGAGGCATCTCCTGTTGTCAGTGTCTTGTGTATTCTTCAAGAGAGAGCATATTCTTTTTGTGTGTGTAGTAGGAATTTACCCAAGGGATACAGGATTGTGATGCATAGGGACCCTTGTACCCCAATGTTTATAGCAGCACTTTCAACAATAGCCAAACTATGGAAAGAGCCTAAATGTCCATCAACTGATGAACGGATAAAGAAATTGTGGTTTATATACACAATGGAGTACTACGTGGCAATGAGAAAGAATGAAATATGGCCCTTTGTAGCAACGTGGATGGAGCTGGAGAGTGTTATGCTGAGTGAAACAAGTCATACAGAGAAAGACAGATACCATATGTTTTCACTCTTATGTGGGTCCTGAGAAACTTAACAGAAGACCATGGGAGAGGGGAAGGAAAAAAAAAGAGAGAGAGAGAGCCAAACCATAAGAGACTCTTAAAAACTGAGAACAAACTGAGGGTTGATGGGGGGTGGGAGGGAGGGGAGGATGGGTAATGGGCATTGAGGAGGGCACCTGTTGGGATGAGCACTGGGTGTTGTATGGAAACCAATTTGACAATAAATTTCATATTAAAAAATAAATAATGATCAAAATAATAAAAAAAAGGTAGGTTACTATACATTTTGTTCTGCAACTTATTTTGTTCTTCTGGCATTTCATCTTGGAGGCTATTCAATAGTTGTTCATAGAGAGCACTTCATTTTTAATAGCTTCATGTTCTACCTTACGGCTGTACCATAAATTACTTAGTCTACCATAGGCTACAGAGGGCATTTAGGCTTTTTCACACGTTTGCTGTTACAAACAATGTAATAGTGAAAATCTTTGTATGTAGATCAATTTGTCTGATTATACATGTAGGAAAATTTCTAGAAGATGAATTTTTGTATTAAAAAGAACATGCATGTCTATAGACTGCTCTCCATAGAAACTGTAGACTCCCAGCAGCGATATCTACTTCCCCTTTCCTTTGTCACCACAGTGTGTACCAAACCTTATGATCTTTAGCAGTCTGATGGACGGAAATGGTACCCTGTTTTAATTTGCATTTCTATCATGAGTGATGTTGAGAGCATCTGTTCCTAAGTTTAAGAGTCATTTGTATTTTCTATGAAATGTCTGTTGATATCTTTTATCTCTCTTTTTAAAGCATTATTGGTCCTTTCTTACTGATTTGTGAGAGTTCTTTTTTTTTTTTAACGTTTATTTATTTTTGAGACAGAGAGAGACAGAGCAGGAATAGGGGAGGGTCAGAGAGAGGGAGACACAGAATCTGAAACAGGCTCCAGGCTCCGAGCTGTCAGCACAGAGCCCGATGCGGGGCTCGAACTCAGGGACCGCGAGATCATGACCTGAGCCGAAGTCGGCTGCTCAACTGACAGAGCCACTAATTTGTGAGAGTTCTTAATGCATTTATGAAGCTAGCCCAATATTTTATGATTTGTAAATATTTTTCTTAGTTTCTTAGTAATTTGTCTTTTGACATTTTTTTGTTTTTTTGCTATGAAGAATTTTTTATTTCTATTTATATGAGTCAAATTTATCAGTCTTCTATGGATTGAGTTCTGTGATATAACCAGAAAATCTGTCACCACTATGAAAATATTTTTTAAAATCTTCTAATTTTATTATAATATTTTAAGAGTTTTCACATTTAAATATTTGATCTATCTGGGATTTATTTTGGTGTAAGGTATGATATAGAGATCCAACTTATTTTTTTTTCCCACTTAGCTATGAAGTTTATTGTTTTCATACCACTTGTTGAATAGTTCATTTTATCCCCATGGGATTCAAATTCACTTATCACATTTAAAATTTCTAACTGTATTTGAATCTGTTTATGGACCCTCTACTCTATTTATCATTGGTCTTTTTGTCTGTTCACAAGTCAGTAACTCATCATATTAAATATTACAGCTTTGCAACATGTTTTAATATTTTGCAATGCTAATCCTTGGTCATTTGTATTCTTTTTCAGAATATTCCTGATTATTCTTGCTTATTTTTCTTGTGAACTTCAGAATCAATTTGTCCAGTTTGAGACAGTGCAAGTGTGTGTGTGTGTGTGTGTGTGTGTGTGTGTGTGTGTGTGTGATCATGTTAAGTTTATAGATAAAAATTTAGGGAGAACTGAGATATTTAATATGCATAATTTTCTTACTTTTGAACATGTTTCATCTTCTCATTTGTTAAATTCTTGTGTGTCCTTCAGTAACACTTAAGAGTTTTCTTCATATATAACTATACATATTTCTTGTTATACATTTTTTAGCTATTTTATAACCTTTGGTTGCTATTTTTTAATGTTTATTTATTTTTGAGAGAGGGAGAGAAAGAGAGGGCATGCACCTCAGCATGGGAGGGGCAGAGAGAGTGGCGGGGGGGGGGGGGGCGGGGAACAGAGAATCCAAAGCAGAGCCCCATGCTGACAGAAGAGAGCTTGACGTGGGTATCGAACTCACAAACCATGAGATCATTACTGAGCTGAAGTCAGATGTTCAACTGACTGAGCCATCCAGGTGCCCCTTGTGTGCCATTTTAAATGTAATCTACTAATCCTTTATATCCACTAGGAGTGTTGTTTGTATTCATATACAGTAGCAATGTCACTGTGTTTATATTCATCCACTTTAATGTATTCTATTATTGATTATAGTTTCTCAGTGGATTATCTTGTGTTGTCCAGGTAAATAATCATATTGTCTGAAAATAATGATAATTTTATCATATCCTTTTAAATTTTACCCGTTTTTATTGTCTAATATTACCAGATAATTCATGGTGGTCATAGTGGACATTCTTCAACTTGACTTTAATAGGAATACTAATAGTGTTTTTATTAGGTAAAATATGATGGTTTTTGAGATACAAGAAGGATGTTTTATGCTAAGAGAGAATGCATTTATTCTTAGTATAGCATATGGTAAAAAAATTTTGTCAAAAAGATGTTGAATGTTATCAAAAGTTTTATTTCATAATCTGTGGAGATGGTCATTTAATTTTCTTGGTTGCATGTTTCTGTGTGCTGTCTATCTATATTGGGGTTTATATCTTCATAAAGGTTATTTTGAGGCTTTCTTTTTTCCTATGCTCTAAAACACTTTGGCAGTGGGGTTATCTGTTTTTGAAGGATTTGGCAAGATTTCCCTTGTGAAACCAACTGAGTGCTGAACTATCTTGGTGGGAATAAATGTTTGACAATTTGTCCTACTTTTTCTGTGGACATTGATCTGTTAAATTTTCGATTTCATCGGGGGTGAGATTTCTTAGAAAATAATCCATTTCATCATAGTTCTCAAATTTACTAATAATGAATGTGCAAAAGGGTGTTTTAGGATTCTTCTAATTTCTTCTTTTTCTGTGATTTTCTCCCCCTTTATTTCTTTCCTTCTAAAGAAATTAGGCAAGGGGTGCCTGGGTGGCTCAGTCGGTTAAGCGTCCGACTTCAGCTCAGGTCACCATCTCGCGGGTCCGTGAGTTCGAGCCTGGCGTCGGGCTCTGGGCTGATGGCTCAGAGCCAGGAGCCTACTTCCGATTCTGTGTCTCCCTCTCTCTCTGCCCCTCCCCCGTTCATGTTCTGTCTCTCTCTGTCTCAAAAATAAATAAACGTTTAAAAAAAAAAAAGAAATTAGGCAAGCTTAAGGTTTTCTTTTCTATTTCTCTTCTCTTTCCATCTAAGAAATAGCCCTTTGGGGCGCCTGGGTGGCGCAGTCGGTTAAGCGTCCGACTTCAGCCAGGTCACGATCTCGCGGTCCGTGAGTTCGAGCCCCACGTCAGGCTCTGGGCTGATGGCTCAGAGCCGGGAGCCTGTTTCCGATTCTGTGTCTCCCTCTCTCTCTCTGCCCCTCCCCCGTTCATGCTCTGTCTCTCTCTGTCCCAAAAATAAAAATAAAAAACGTTGAAAAAAAATTAAAAAAAAAAGAAATAACCCTTTGATTTACTTCTTAGTTCTTATATGTTCTGTTTTTCTAATTCATTAATTTCAAATCTATTTCTATTAATTTCTATTTTATTTTTTAATTTAATATTTTTATTCAAGTATAATTATCACTCAATGTTATATTAATTTCAAGTGTATAATATAGTGTTCAGCAACATTTGAGGCACCTGATTAAGTCAGTTAAGCATCCAGCTTCTGCTTGGGTCATGTTCTCACTCACGGTTTGTGGGTTCGAGCCCTACATCAGGCTCTGTGCTGACAGCACGGAGCCTGGAGCCTGCTTCAGATTCTGTGTCTCCCTCTCTCTCTGCCCTTCCCCTGTTCACCCACTGTCTCTCTCTGTCTTTTAAAAATAAACATTAAAAAAAATGCCATACATTTCTTGGTGTTGATCAAAATAAGTGTGCTCTTTACCCCCTTTATCTATTTTACCTCTGCACCCCTACCTCTGGCAGTGATCAGTTTGTTTTTTGTATTTAAGAGTTTGATTTTTTGTCTCTTTTTTTGTTTTGTTTTTTTGAATTCCATATATGAGTGAATCATATGGTGTTGGTATTTTATGATATATGTCTTTGTCTTGGTATTTAGTTTGTCTTTCTCTGACTTCAATTAGCATTATACCTTCTAGGCACGTCCATGTTGTTGCAAATGGCAACATTTCATTCTTTTCTATGGCTGAGTAATATTTCATTGCAAATATATGCCACATCTTCCTTATCCATTCATTGATTGGTGGACACTTGGATTGCTTCCATATCTTGGCTATTGTAAATAATGCTGCAATAAACATAGGGGTGCATATATCTTTTCAACTTAGTGTTTTTGTTCCCTTTGGGTGAATAGCTAGTAGTGGAATTAGTGGATCATGCGGTAATTTTATTTTTAATTTTTTGAGGAACCTCTGTACTGTTTTCCACAGTGGCTATGCCAATTTGCATTTCCACCAGCAGTGCACAAGGGTTCCTTTTTTCCCACATCCTCACCAGGACTTGGTATTTCTTGTGTTTTTGATTTTAGCCATTGTGACAGGTACAAAGTGATCTCTTGTTGTGGTTTTAATTTGCATTTCCCTGATGATGAACGATGTTGAACATTTTTTCATGTGTCTGTGGGCCACCTGTGTGTCTTCTTTGCAAAAATGTCTATTCAGGTCTTCTGCCCATTTTTAATTGGATTATTTGTGTTTTATGTTGAGTTTGTTTTGCACATGGTTTCCTTCACTGTGCAAAAGCTTTTTATTTTGCTGTGGGCCGACAGTTTTTTTATTTATTATTTTTTTATTTTTTATTATTGTTTTAAGTTTATTTATTTTGAGAAAGAGAGAGAGAACACAAGTAGGGGAGGGTCAAAGAGAAGTAGAGAGAGAATCCCAAGCAGGCTCTGCAACATCAGTAAAGAGCCCGATGCAGGGCCTGAACTCAAACTGTGAGACCATGACCTGAGCTGAGGTCAAGAGTTGGATGCTTACCCAACTGCACCACCCAGGTGCCCCTGTGGGCCAATAGTTCAATTTTGCTTCTGTTTCCCTTGTCAGAGGAGACATATCTAGAAAAATGTTTCTATAGCCGATGTCAAAAAATTTACTGCCTATGTTTTTTTCTAGGAATGTTATAGTTTCAGGTCTCATATCTAGGTCTTTAATCCATTTTGAGTTTATTTTTGTGTATGGTATAAGAACGTAGTCCAGTTTAATTTTTTGCATGTGGGCTGTCCCAGTTTTCCCAGCACCATTATTAATTTCTTCCTTTTGTCATCCATTTCTTTTTTTTTTAACTTGAATTGAGTGCTTAAATCATATCTTTCATTCTTCCTTTTTTGTTGGTATTTTTAGCCATATCCCCTACATAATAGTCATCTTGTCTTTTTGTATAGTTAAATCTATATATTACTTTTCTTTATCATTATCTTTTAGATATCTGCACTTTCAGTTTTGATTTCTTTCTTCTTTGATGCAAAAGTTAACAGAACTTTAAAAATATCCTGATGGTAGAGATTTTTTGTTTCCTAGTTTTGTTATTTTTAAGTTTTATTGTGTTATGATCACAGATGTATACATTCCTTCTCCAGTTTTGGAACTTGCTGAAGTATTCTTTGTTCCCAAATAGTCAGTGAATTTACCAGTGAATCTTGGAAAGAAGGTATATTCTCTATTTTCAGAGTGTATTACTTAGGAATACCTTGTTTTACTTGTATTTTGTATATTCTGTATATTTATACTTTGTATATTTTGTATATTTGTTATGTGTGATTGTTTTTGCTATATACTGGAAAAAATGAATTAAAGTTTCATATTGCTGAGATTTTATTTTTGAGATTAAAACTTGTATTTTCTGTAGGTTTTTTTAATGGATAGTGATGCTATGTTTTGGGGTACTTAGATATTCATAACAACTAATCACCATTTTGGCTTGTACCCTTTAATATCATAAGCAGTCTTTTTTTTTAAGTTTTATTTATTTGAGGATGAGAAGGAGCGGGAGAGGGGCAGAGAGAGAGGGGGACAAAGCATCTGAAGCGGGCTCTGTGCTGACAGCCAAAAGCCTGCTGCAGGGTTCAAACTTATGAACTGTGAGATCGCGACCTGAGCCAGAGTCAGAGGAGCCACTCAGGTGCTCCAGTCCTTTTTCATTTAATGCATTTTACTCTGCATTCAAACTCCTCTGGTATTAATATCATGACCCTTTTGTTGTTTGTTTGTTTGCTATTTTTGCCTTTGCCCTTCCTTTTATTTTCAGCCTCCCTGAGTTACTGAATTTAAGATGTTGGATTGCAGCAGATAGTTGGGTTTTGATTTTGAGATTCAGTCTAAGAGCCTTTTAATAGGTATGTTTAGACCATGTGTATTTATGGAATGAGTGGTTGGTTTTAGTTTTGTCATCATACCTTTGTTGTTGTTAAATTAACAACATGAACTGTATTTCTGCTTTGTGTGGTATGTGTATTTTTTGGTAATTTGGGAGATTTGTATTTTTGTTTTAGCAGTTATCCTTATGGCTGTATCTTTACATAGAACACTGTAGCACTGGGGAACTTGGAAACTTCCACTTCTTCCTACTATTCCCACCCCAAACTTGATGATATTGTATTCTTCATTAATATCTCTTTACATTTGAATATACATATAATTCTAACACTTGATTTAAGTGGTAACTTTGACCTCAAATATATGAGGAATAGAATATTTTCATCAGGAAGTCACTACAAACTCATCTGGTGGCTGCTTAACCAATGAAGACATATGATATCTCAGTAATAAGAACTCAAGAAGTAGGATAGTCCTAGTGTCTCAACAGTGTCATCAGGGCCCAGCTTTTTATGTCCCTTTCACTTTGCAATCCTCAGCAGGTAGGCTTTTATCTTCATATTTATCTCTTCTTGGTTGCATTTATAGGGATAAATTTGCTATATTGCTGTGGCAAGAGCTACATAAGTGCTATTTTGTTTTCTTATATATATATTTTTTCTGAGCAAACCGTGTAGCTTTATTGAGAGGATTTAAGCCAAATTGTCAATATAATAAAACATATGTGGCTTCAGCTTTGTCTTCTTTTTAACTTACAACTGTCCATCACCTGCTTCTAGAATTTTAGCAAGTGCTGGGTTAGGGTGGAGTCTTCCCTTTCACATCAGGGCCATCTCCATGCTCATCTGGTCTTTCCCAGACCCATTTTCTGACTTTCACTTTCCAGTTCAGGTTCTTGGTGCTCCTTCTTCTCTCTCTTGTCCAGGCTCAAAATCTGGATTTTCAGTTGTTGGTTCCTCTTGTTGTGATGTTTTTTTTCCACCTTGTTGCTGAGCAACAGGAGTTCATCCAGCTTAGAAGATTCTGTTTCATCTCCCCTTCTTCTAGATCTTGATCTTACTTGTGCGCTCATATTTCGCAACTAAAACTCCTGGGAGGATGATCAAGTCTCAGACAATGAGAAAGAATCCAGACAGTAAGATGTGACTTGCACAGCTAGGCACCCAGAACACATTCTTAGGTTTCTTCGTAAGAGGAAGGAAACAAATATCCTCTCATGTCTCACTGGCCAGAGTTGAATCACATGTTCATGCTAAAACCGTTTACTTTGTGGGAAGTCGATTTACCAAGACTGGCTTAGACTGATCAAGGATCATTCCCTAGAGTTGGCGAAATCCTCCTGGCTCTACCAACAAAAAAATCAGGGAAAGATTTACGTAGTTCACCATTGGTATCTGTTGCCCCTGCCCCTATGAGATGAGGAAATCAGCAGAAGTATACTGCTGCCAACTTTCTTGTCCCCTTGCTCTCTCAACTTTTGTTAATTATACATTGCTAAGTGTTAGGGCTTATAACATATCCAGTTCTTTTTTTTAAGAGGTATGTATTTATGTATTTATTATTTTTATTTCGGTATAGTTAGCATACATTGTTACATTAGTTTAAGATGTACAATATGGTGATTCAACAATTCTATATATTACTCAGTGCTCATCAAGATAAGTGTACTCTTAATCCCCTTCATCTGTTTCACCCATCCCCCATCCACCTCCCTTTTGGTAAAAACCAGTTTTTTTCTCTGTAGTTAAGAGTCTGTTTTTTGGTTTGTTTCCCTTTTTTGTTTGTTTGTTTGTTCATTTGTTTTGTTTCTTAAATTCCACCCGAGTGAATCATATGGTGTTTGTCTTTCTCTGACTGACTTATTTTGCTTAGCATTATGCTCTCTCGATCTATCTATGCTGTTGCAAATGGCAAGATTTCAATTTTTCTATGGCTGAATAATATTCCATTGTATATTATACACCACAATAGACACATGAAAAGATGCTCAGCATTACTTATTGTCAGGGAAACAGAAATCAAAACTACAATGAGATATTATCTCATACCTGTCAGCATGGCTAAAATAAAAAACACAAGAAACAACAAATGGTGGGGATGTGGAGAAAAAGGAGCCCTCTTGTGCTGTTGAGGGAAATGCAAACTGGTGCAGCCACTGTCAAAAACAGTAGGGAGTTTCCTCAATAAATTAAAGATAGAACTATCACACGATCCAGTAATCACACTACTTGGTATTTACCCAAAAATATTAAAATGCTAATTTGAAAGGATTTTATGCAGTCCTATGTTTATTGCAGCATTATTTGCAATAGCCAAATTATGGAAGCAACCCAAGTGTCTATCTATAGATGAATGGATAAAAAAGATGTGGTATATATAACATATCCATTCCATCCTCCTGTAACCATACTATCTATATTTGTTTTGGTCTTAGAATTCACTGTGCTGTGAATGTAGTACTACTATTAGTTATTTTAGCTAGAGTTTTTTCATTCATTTCTTGATTGGCTGAAGCTAATGTACTGGTTTCTTCCAGGTTAAAGGGGAGGCAGGGAATCAAATTCTTTGGGTTCTTGAATGCTCAAAGATGTTTGTCAGCTGTCATTATACTCAAACACCTCTTTTATTAGATATAAAATACTTGGTCGTAAAGTATTTCTTTGAGAATTTTTCCCTACACAGGGAAAAATTTATGGATTTAATCCTATTCCATTGTCTTGATTATGCTGTTGGGAGATACCAGTTATGTATATGTTTGATTTACATTTTATAATGTTCATGCACATCATTTTGCTATAATTATTTGAAAAAATTTATTTTTGCTATGATCTCTTTTAACTCAGTTGTTTACATTTTATTCTGACTTTTTTTTTCTTATTTGTGTCATTTGTGATCCTTACTTTGTTGTCAGCAATATTTAGTCTCTTTGGGCTGTCTTTCGTGTTGATCTTCATTCTTCTGATGGTTTTATTTTTCTCATCTGTTTAACGACCTTGCTGATGCATAAGTCATCTCTTTCTATTGCCTCACTTAATTTTATTTGAGCGCTTGTATATTTACATTAAATTTTTGTTTCATAGAGGCATTTTATTTTTTATTTCATGGTATTTTATTTGGCTACAATTTTCATCTGTTCTGTGGCAATATTTTTTGTATGCCTCCCCTTTTTTCCTGTTTTTTTTTCCCTCTTTTTATGGCTTGTATATAATTTTTCCCCCCTTTTAAGAGTTACCTTAAATGAGGCTTGCTTTTTCTGGATCAGCTATTTGTACAAGACATATAGGGGACAAGGATCAATGCTCCATTCCAGACTAAATAACAATTGTCTTTATGACATGAGGTTTATGTGTGAGTGTGTTTTTTAGTTTTTACTTTCCTTCTCACTCCTTTGTCTTCAGCTTTCTGACAACATGGCATTCACTTGTGATTTGTTATTCATTCCCAGCACCTGCTTTCTTTTGTGCCAAGGTTTGTCCAAAACATCTCTCCTGCTGTCAGCTCATGCACCTAGAAGCATTATTCCAAAAAAAGGGATAGATAGTATTTCCTATGAGGGTGTGACACTTTGGTGAATGGTCCTCTGCTGTTTTGTCTCAGATCCATAGCCACAGGTGCTCTCTTTTGATATCTTCCTGCAACCCTGTTTGAGCTGTGACAAAAAGTTTACATGTCAATTGCAGGGGAAGTGATATATATCTTGTTCTTTCGGATGCTGTAGTTGTTGACTTGTTCAGACTCTTACAGTTTCTCCTGATAATAGCAGGAATTAGGAAAGGCTGGCCAAGAGTCCTCTCTCCACCTGTTTCTACAGCCATGTTATGACTTTCTGTTCTCATGACATAAAGGTATGACTGCATCTGTGGTCTTTTATGAAACAATATAAAATGTCCTCCTAGCAACTGGCACCCTAAATCCAGGAAGTAACCAGATTTGCTTTAGGAATATATATTTCTCCAAAGCAAGATCCATATAAATGGTGTCTTTATCTATAATGCCTAGCACAGTGTCTATTTTGTATATTACAGCCTCTGGGGGAATATTTTCCTAATGGAAGAATAAATATACAGAAGTGGCTTTTATTAGGTTCCTAGAGCTTCTGTAATAAATTACCACAAAGTTGGTGACTTACAATAACAGAAATTTATTCCTTCATAGTTCTGGAGGGCAGACGTTGAAATTAAGGTGTTGGCAGGGCTTTGCTCCATTTGGAGGCTCTAGGGAGGAGTCATCCTGCCTCTTGCAACTTTTGGTCATTCCAGGTGTTCCTTGGCTTGTGGTTGAATAACTCTCAGTCTCTATGTCTGTCTTCACATGGCCTTGTCCTGTGTGTTCTGTGTCTTCTCCTATTCTGTCTCTTCTAAGGACACTTGTCATTAAATTTAGTGCCCACCAGCTAATCTAAATGATCTCATCTCAAGATCCTTAATTATATCTACAAAGACTCTTTCTCCAAGTAAGGTCCTATGCATAGGTTCTGGGGGTTTGGATACATACATAATTTTTTAGGGACCACTATTCAAACTCACTTTACCGGTATTTCTTTTTGTGTCATCTGTCTTCATTCATTCAACAGATATACACAAGCACTGCATTTGTGAATAACACTGTTCTAGAGGGTCAGAGTATTGACTACTATTATTAGTATTGTTAGTATTACTAGTATTTCTCAAAATACTTAAAATTTAATTGAGGGCTCAGGAACTATATTTGAACAGTAGTATATATTAAACCAAAAAACAAAGTAGAGTTATCCTGGTAGCTGGTATGAGAATTCTTTTGCTGGGAACAATGTCTTTCTTGAGATGATGCTTTGATAAGCTTGGGTAGGAGTTAATCTTCAAGGCCTGGCTTGGTCCTCAGGTTTCTGAAAGAAGGATGGATCTTAAGGACAGGAGGGTCAAGAAGGTCATTGATGGTGGCATGAGAGTTGGCTTTTAGAGAGAGGCAAGTCAAATGGGGACTTATGATGTGAAATGCTGTGTTCCATGCAATGTAACCCTTCCTCATTACTCTACAAATATCAGTAAAGCCATACAAGTCACAATGAAAATTTGTTGAATGGATTTCCTTTGGAACCAGTGAAAGGATTGGGTTTTTTTTTCAATATATGAAGTTTGTTGTCAAATTGGTTTCCATACAACACCCAGTGCTCATCCCAAAAGGTGCCCTCCTCAATACCCATCACCCACCCTCCCCTCCCTCCCACCCCCCCCCCCCCATCAACCCTCAGTTTGTTCTCAGTTTTTAAGAGTCTCTTATGCTTTGGCTCTCTTCCACTCTAACCTCCTTTTTTTTTTTTCCTTCCCCTCCCCCATGGGTTTCTGTTAAGTTTCTCAGGATCCACATAAGAGTGAAACCATATGGTATCTGTCTTTCTCTGTATGGCTTATTTCACTTAGCATAACACTCTCCAGTTCATCCATGTTGCTACAAAGGGCCATATTTCATTCTTTCTCATTGCCACATAGTACTCCATTGTGTATATAAACCACAATTTTTTTTATCCATTCATCAGTTGATGGACATTTAGGCTCTTTTCATAATTTGGCTATTGTTGAGAGTGCTGCTGTAAACATTGGGGTACAAGTGCCCCTATGAATCAGTACTCCTGTATCCCTTGGGTAAATTCCTAGCAGTGCTATTGCTGGGTCATAGGGTAGGTCTATTTTTAATTTTTTGAGGAGCCTCCACACTGTTTTCGATTGGGTTTTATTAAAACACACAATTATGTATGATTAAATGCAAGACAGTGATACTATTAATGAATCTTACAGTTTTGGAGAAGGGCAAGGTTTCTGTGGGTGGTGTTGTCTCTAGAAAATGGATCTTGAACTGAAATCACAGGCTAGGTGCAATGTGATTGAGAAAGAAGGAATTTCAGCAGTGGAAATGGCATTGGTAAAGGCAGGAATGTACAAGCTCGAAACACCAGGTGAATGATCTGGTCTGGCTGGACTGCTTCAGGCTTTCAGTAGAAGTTCAGGATTGCAAATTTGTTTGTGAGTGTTTATTCAGGACTTTCCTGAATAAAGCTGCAGTTCTAAGTAAGGAGTGAGCCTTCCATACATTAGCCTGTGAGGTTTTGTTTTTTTTTTTTTAAATGTTTATTATTTTCAGAGAGAGAAAGAGAGAGAGAGAAGAGAGAGAAAATGAATGAGCGGGGGTGGGGACAGAGGGAAAGGGAGGGAGAGAATCCCAAGCAGGCTCCATGCTGTCAGCACAGAGCCGATGCGAGACTTGATTTCATGAACCATGAGATCGTGACCTGAGCCGAAATCAAGAGTCAGACACTTAACCGACTGAGCCATCCAGGCGCCCGCTAGCCTAAGAGTTTTTACCATACTCCACAGTTAGGGCCACCATTCATTTTGTAGTAAAATTTGGCCTTAACAGTGTTAAAAAAGAAAAAAAAACGGACTGAGGGAATAAAAGAGATAGAGAAAAGCTAGTTAAGAACACAGAGAAGAAGCCACCAGAGGTGGGAGACCTATGATAGACTGGTGTCACTTAGGGCTAAAATAGGAGAAAATCTTGAGAAGCGTGGCTTTAGCTGTGGGACCACATAGCTTAGAGAGGTGAACTTGGAGTTGCTAATTTTTGTTAACAATCTTAGCACCGTGGGTGTGTGATTGGTTGGAAAGCATTAAAAGTCACAGTGCAGAGAATTAAGGAGGAGGAGTGTGGTGAGGACGTGGAGCCTATTGAAAAGTGTAGTAGTGAATGGAAGGAAGCTAATGAATAGTAAGCCCACAGGTGATCCAGGCAGGTAACTCTGCTGGCAGGCAGGCAGGGGAAAGTTTTGTACCCACTGGCTGACAAAGTGGGAGGAAGCAGTTTTGAGACAGGGATGCAAAGGGGAAGAAGGCTGAGATACTGGAGAAGGGGATAGGGCCAGGGCCAAGGGTACCAGTTGGACTGAGTTTACTTGGCAGAGATTTTCTCTCTGGATCTCTCCTTCAGTAGGTGGTTCTGAGAGAGAATGCCAGAGAAGGGGAGAGCAGAGCCTTGACCTCTGAAAACCAGGAAAGTGTGGAGTCAGGGTCTTCTGTGCTGTGATGTATAGGAGAGGCTGAATCTTTGGGGAGATATGAATTCTGGCAGAGAATAGAGACCGAGGAAGATATTAAGGGAAAATATGGGTTGAATTTATTTGATTGTTAAAGTTTTGATGCAAGAATCATTGAGCAAAAAACAAAACAAAACAAAAAACCAGCACTTGCAGAGGGAGGAAGCAAAGGAGAAGTGCCATGACGGCAATAACAAACAAATATCTAAGGGGCCAGTGATGAACAGATTTCCCACTTCACTTGGAAAATGGATGATGGGCAACACTGGCCACATCCCCATGTGTTGACAGCTGCAGCAGCTGAGTAGTGGCTTCCCCCTTCAGCCTGGGCAGGCATTGACAAAGAGGTATCAATCACCCCTTGTTTTATTTTATTTATTTTAATTAATTTATTTAAATTCAAGTTAGTTAGCATACAGTAGTATTGGTTTCAGGAGTAAAACCCGGTGATTCATCACTTACATATAACACCCAACAAGTACCCTCCTTAATGCTCACCACCCATTTAGCCCATCCCTCCACCCCCTCCCCTTTAGCACCCTGTTTGTTCTCTGTATTTAAGAGTCTCTTATGGTTTGCCTCCCTCTCTGATTTTATCTTATTTTTTCCTTCTCTTCCCCTATGTTCATCTGTTTCTTAAATTCCACATATGAGTGAAATCATAATATTTGTTTTTCTCTGACTTATTTCACTTAGCATAATATCCTGTAGTTCCATCCACATTGCTGCAAATGGCAAGATTTCATTCCTTTTTCAATCACCAAGTAGTATTCCATTGTGTATGGGTATGTGTGTGTGCGTGTGTGTGTATATATATATATATATATATATACATACATACATACATACATACCACATCTTCTTTATCCATTCACCAGTCGATGGACATTTGGGCTCTTTCCATAATTTGGCTATTGTCGATAGTGCTGCTATAAACATTGGGGTGCATATGCCCCTTCTAATCAGTATCTTTTTATCCTTTGGATAAATACCTAGTAGTGTCATTGCTGGGTCATAAAAAATAGTTCTATTTTTAATTTTTGGAGGAACCTCCACACTGTTCTTCAGAGTGGCTGTACCAATTTGCATTCCCACCAACAGTGCAAAACTGTTTCTCTTATTTAATTGAGCTGCAAATAACTGGGGTCAGACACTTCCCCAGGGCACAGTAAGAGCTGGCCAAACAATTCTATCTACAGTCACTCCATGCCTTCCCTCTCCCTTCCCAACTGATGAAAGAAGACATGAGGTAGAGAGGAGAAAGAAGACATTGTTATAGTTGTGAGATGCTGGCCAAATGGCCAAATGTTACAGTGTTCCCCTTTCTTCCCCACGGGGGCTTCCTGCCTACCTCAAAGTCCCATGAAAGGTGGACTCCTGGACAAGAACCTGGAGACATCACTGGAGATGGCTTCTTTCTCCTGGCTAGATGTTGGGCGAGATGAAGCAGCAGAGGCCCTTCTTGGTGTTCTCATTGGCATGGTGTGGAGCTAAATGTGGTGAAGGAAGGAGAGAGGTTGACATGGTTTGCTGTAAGGGCACATGTGAATGTGAAATGGGTGCCTGCTTTTTGCCTGGCTGTGGTGGTTTGCCAAAGCTGATAGAGAAGGGACTGCAGGGTAAGGTATCTGAGAAGACAGAGGAAATACTCCCCACCCCACATGGAAGGCCTAGAGGAGGACTTTCATGGTTCCTGTGCCGCCACAGGAAAAGCAGAGAATGCAGAATGTGGCTCCACAGGAGAAGTAAAGAATGCATGGGTTATGGGGCTGATCAGGTGACATCTAGTTAGGGGATGCCCCATATGGCAAGATGGCTGAGGGCATGGATCCTGGCAGAAACAACATGGAAACATAGTTGCTCCCTGTCTGAGGGCATTTTCAGTCATGGACAGAGATGGAGTGAAGCACAACATCCCTCCAGGAAAACCACATCTGCCTTCTGGGTTAGTGAGGACCACCAGCAGCAGAGAGAACCAGATCCAGCTAGAAAGGAAACTCCAATAGCTGTCCACATCTCGCAGGCAGCCAGTATGATATGTCAACCCCCGCTCCCTCTCAGCTTTCAGCCTCCACACATTGGTGGACTTTAGCCTGGAAGATGGATGGGGGAGACACTAAGCACATCTCCTCTCTACTCAAAGGGTGGCGAGAGGAGAAGTGCTCTGACCCAAAGCTGGGCCATCCCTGGAACGACGGAAGGAAAAGAGCTTTAAACTGGGTGCAGAACTGGAATTTAAAAAATAAATAGGTCTGAGTCTTAAATACTGAAATGGCACTCTTCTAATAACTGAAAATGATTGGAAAGTTGTCGAATCTGCCCAGATGTTATTAAAGGGACAGTAAAGTATGATTCATTGTGGCAGCAGGGACTGGGGAAAATACAACCATTTCAAGTTTGTATTCCATTGAGTGCAGAGTGTACAATTACCTGGTTATATACAATATAGTAGAAAAAGTATGAGTATAGATATTAAAGTCAGACAGACTTGGGTTTGGGTCTTGCTCAGTCACTTACTTTCTACATGATTTTTGGCAAATTACTTTTCACATAGTTTCCTTAACTGAAATGGGGGTGGGTTGTAACATCAACCTCTCAGGGATTTGGGGGAGGAGTAAATGACATAAATTTTAAGAAGTGTCTAGTGTGATGCTTGCAGCATAGATCCTTGAAAGGGGGAGTGATTATCATTATAAACTGGAGCTCTTATAAACCAAGGACTAATGGCCAATGCAGCTGTCAAGTGTAGTTTGCAGTAGTTAGAGGTGTTGAATCTGATAAGTATTTGACGTTTTCTAAATCCCAAACTATCTTTCTCGATGAAGGCAATATATTTTCAAAACATTATTCTGCTTAATTTGGAAGTTTAAAAGTATCTAACTGGAAGCTAATACTTTGAAAACCATGAAAAAGGGCCTCTTGTCCTGGTCAGAAAGATGAGGAAGCTCCAAAGAGGAGATCTGAGGCAGAGATTCTGCCAGCTTCAAAATGTGCCACACACATTTCACTGAGAAGATGCCCTGAAAAACATACTCTTGGCCTTCTGAGAGCGTTCCTTGGCAACCTTGGCAGGAGGGACTTTCATGTTGCCAGCTAAAGCCCTGGCACTCAGGGCTAGCTTGGGTGTTTCTGCTCCCGGCCCCTTCTCCATCTCCGACCCAAGGATCTTTTGTTTGTGCAGTGGCCATTGTATCTCTTCCCTTCTACTCGTTGGCTCCGGCCCAGACTTCCTCTCCACAGTCTCCAGCTGGGATAGGCACATGGGAGGTTTGCTTTGAGAAGCTCCCACTTTGGCATTGCCAGTTTCTCATCTGGCTCCTCATCTCTCTGTTTACTTCGTCTGGAGGCTCACTTGTTTGGTGACCCACTGAAAACCAGAGTCGTGCTGGCAAGATGGTGACTGTGTAGTCCCTTGCTGGCGTGGAAAGGGGCAGTCGTTGCAGAGCTGTGGGGTTAACACGAAAGCTCCTTCTGCCTGCAGATGGTTGGTTTGTCCTGGGCAGCAGCCTTCGGGTGTCCAGCAGGGAGAGGTGTTCATTCCAGAAGCTGATGAGTCTGCACTTGAAGGAAGTGTCATCCTAATTCCGGAATGAGAGCTGTTTGCCTGTAGGTCAGCAAACTCTTTGAGGGAGGAAGACTTTCCAATATCCTATGTGGGCCTCCAGGGAGTCTAAGGCAGGCAAGAAGGATTCAGTGAGGAAGAAGAAGAGATTTGGGGAGGGAGAGGGAGAGGAAAAAGGAGAAAGATGAATGATAGCTGCAGGTATTGAATACCCGTTCTATACTCCTCACGTACTTTTGCTGAAAGGTTAAGACAATCTCCTAGTGTTTTAGGCTTATTTATTTTGATAGCTGACACTTCGGTAATGCTCACTATGTGCCAGGCACTGCACCAAATACCTTATTGTATTAACTCTTTTAATCTTCACTACAGACCCCCAGGGTAGGTAATATTATCTTCATTTCAGGGAAGGGAAAGCCGAGGCATGGATCCATAAAGTAATTTTCCTTAGATCACACAGCTAGTACATGGTAGAACCAGGTTTCAGTCCCAAGAATTATATATTTTTTCTCTTTTCTTCCTTCTCTCTTCGCTCATACTGTAGACAAGTATCCTTTTCACGGTTTACTTACTGACACATTTTTGTGCCTTTTGAGGTAATTACTGTTTAACATGCTGAAGCACTATCTAGTATTCCTAAATGCAAGAAGGCTGTGATGTGCCTTACATAGAGAGTACCTGTGTTAGACAAACTTGGTTCAGGCAAGAATTAAAGTGCTGCTGGCTGTGAGTTCGATGTTAATGAATCAGTAGAATTAAATATGGTGTCTTTAAAAGAAACACCCATAAAGCAAGGTTATATATTGATATGTTGACAAAAAGGTTATGATAAGAGGTTCACAGGAACCTAACCCTATATTTCCCAAAAAGCCATGGTTCAGTTTTCTCTAATTCATTGTTTGTGGTGACTTTATAGAATATAGCTGCCATGAATAATGAGACTCAGTTGTCTATCTTTTTCTACCAAAGATGCTAACAAGTATCCCTGCCACCTAAGTTTGGCTAGATGTACAGTTATCTTTCCAAACAGTGTGGTCATTTTGCTAAGCACTGTCGCCACACAGATTTTCTTTCCTCAGTTCATAAAATCCAACACAGAGTATCTTACAAGGTGCCTGGCAAGTTGTTGGCACTGAGTGAATGCTCACTGAAAGAATGAGTGAATAAATGAATGAGTAAATGAATGCTTCAAACCTACAAGGTTTGAATAGTCTAATATTCTAAATCTTAAGAAATACATGAATGGGCCTGGAAATCAATATTTTGTTTCTTTTTAAGTAAGCCATAAAACTTTTATAGCAAGCAAGTTTTCCCAAGTTGTCTTCTGTTTGATTATCTGCTGTCTGCTGAGCACTGGCTCTCACATCACCTGTTTTATTATCCTCATATTCCCTACTATCTGAAATTATCTTGCTTTTTTGTCTACTTGTTGTCTGTCTCTCCTCATGACAAGTATGTAGCTCCAAGAGAGTAGAAACCTTGTCTGTCTTTCCTCTTGCGGGATCTCCATCACCTGTAATGTTCGGTCCAATAGTATATGCTTAGTAAATGTTTGTTCTTATTTAATTATAACTATCATGATGCTATGCTATGAAAATCCTCAGAGATTTTGACTTACTGTGGGGAATCAGGAATGGAATGCATCTTTGAGGAAATACTGATTGAGTCAAACTGTAAAGAAGTAAGAACTAACTAAAGCTGGTAAAGAGGATATATTCCAGGAAGAGAGATCAGGATAAAACACGGCATGTTGGCATGTGTGAGAGAAAGTCAGTGTATCTGGAATCAAGGAGAAGGAGAGCGCATGAGGTGAACCTACAGGAGTAGAAGAGGATAGGACACTCAGGGATAAGGAGGCTGTATGTGGATTTGGAATTTCATCCTAAGAGCAGTGAGAAGCAACTAAGGAAGTCAATCTTGCTGCTCTACTCAGGGGAGGGGGACAACCGAGTGTGTGAACGGTGTCACCATTCATGGTCTTGAAGATCAGATATTTAGTTTTGGAAATGTTGAATTCAAGGTTAAAGGGTCCACTTGAAGATGTCAGGTAGACAATTGCATATATTCATTTTTGGGGTTGGAGATGAATATACACATTTGAGTGACAGCACAGTAGACAGTATTTGAAATCCAGGGCATTGATGAAATTGTCTAAGGAGAGAGTGTAAAGTTAAGAAAAAAAAAGGGGATTTTATTCAGTCTGAGCTTTGAGGAACTTCAGCATTTAAAGACTTGATGATGAATAGGAGAGAATCTTAATTAAAAGCAGAGTAGGCTAAATTATGTATGCTTATTTCTGTGGCGTCTCTAAACAGTTTTGTCATCAGTTGCCCAAAGATAATTTTATACACCTTGAGCATATCTCTCTATTAGAACTCAATTTCATATGTTTTAATCACAAATTTTCTTGTCTATTTCTTTTATTATGTTTGGGGTCAGAGGCTTTGTCTTTGAAAATCATGCTTGAAACCCTAGCACCTAGCACACTGACTGACTGCTTTGTTGGCATGAATATGTCTGTTTGAGTGGGAATAAAGATCCTGTTTAGGGAAGATGAGCAAGAACAGAAAGCAGCTTTCTCTCACATAGCTTATCTGTGTGTGAGACCGTAGGCTCTTTATTTTAAGCATTTTGTCAATACCTGTGCAATGGTGACTTCGGGTATCAGCAAGCAGATGGGAAACTTTCAGAGGGGCACAGGAATCTAAACTCTTCATTTAGTGCCTTTGCGTGGATTTGCTCCCATTCTCGAGACCTGGGGCTACTAGAAATTATTCCCAGAAGCTGCTGCAGCAGAGAATTTGCTGTCCACCTCACCAATTTGGAGTTTGGCTTGCTCATGTCTCCCAGTAAATTGCTTCCCTCTTTTCTCTCTCCTCCTTGACTGCCTACCACCACTTCCCTGACTTTAGCACAATCCCTCTTTTTCCTTTGCCCAGAGAACCCCAGGGTATGTTCTGTAATTTCAGGCATGATTTTACTCAGAAATTAATAATATTTTTGTATTAGGGTGCCTGGGTGGTTCAGTTCGTTAAAAGTCTGCCCATTGGTTTCACCTCATTGGTTTCACTGATCTTGCAGTTTGTGAGATCGAGCCCTGCCTCAGCCTCTGCCCTGAGCCTGCTTGGGATTCTCTCTCTCTTCTCTCTGCCCCTACCCCCTCCCTCTCAAAATAAATAAATAAACTTAAAATTTTGTGTGTGTGTTATTAACAACTCTCCTCTCCATTTTCCATTCTGAAATACATTATTCCATCTCATATTATTTTTACCTCTGGTAATGAGGTTTCTGTATTCTCTTTGATAACAGATCTAATAGTAATGTGACCAGTGTGTGAAGACCAGTGGGTTTTCCTCTCCTCCCGCCATGCCTCATTCCTGCCTGGTGCCTGTGCTTGCTTAGCCTTCCATCTCTGTGTTTGAGAATCGGTTCTTCTTCCTGGGCTGAAGCAAACAGCTATAATATTGATCCAGTCCTTGTTGCCTGGACTCTCCTTTAGTTCATGATCTTGGCTGCCAGAATTTTCTTTCCTCAAGACTTATTGTTTGTTCTTGACCTGTGGAACTTTATGCCTACTTGACCTGTGGAATTTTTCTTAAGTCTTTGGTTTTGAACCAATGACTCTGTTCTTTTAAGCCAGGTATGTGTTTTTCAGACTGTGTCTGTTATCTTTTGTGTTGCCTGTTATATTTCTCATCTCCAAGTGACTTGGATGACTGGACATTTTGTTAGTTTTATGGAAAGCATGTGGCTGGAGAAGAGTGAGACCTAGCTCTTGAGGGTTGAGGTGAGTGCATGGAGGGTATTGGGGTGGAAAGCCTAGGTAAGGTGGGGGCTAAGCTGGAGACAGAGAGACAGACTTTCAACAAAATAAATTTCACTGATTTCAAATCAAGGTGAATACAAAGTTCTGTCTACATGAGTGAAGACCAATTTTTAAAACATTTGAAGGCATGCATTCAAAATGACAGCTTAACGTTAAAATGGGAAGTTATGATTCATAAGCAGTAGTATAATTTTGAATAACATGACCTTATTCATTGACACTAACTGCTTTACATCTTCGGGTCTTATCATATTAGTACTGTGAATAAAACCCAGAAAAGTTATAGAGGAGGAAATGATTTTGACTTTTTTTTATTCAATAGTCATTACTTATATCCTTTTACAGTTTTGCAGATTTTAAATTGCAATAATAATCTTGCTATTCAAGTTTCCAATTTCTTACAACCATAACCTTCTGGAATAGCCACAAATGTAGGAGAAAACTAAGTAAAAAACCTTTGAAGTCAATGAAAATACTTTCTACAGGGGTGCCTGGGTGGCTCAGTCGATTAAGTGTCCGACTGGCTCAGGTCACAATCTCACGGCTTGTGGGTTCGACTCCAGTGTCAGGCTCTGTGTTGACAGATCAGAGCTTGGAACCTGCTTCAGATTCTGTGTCTCCCTCCCTCTCTGCCCCTCCCCTGATCACACTCTGGGTCTCTGTCACAAAAAATAAATAAATAAATAAACATAAAAAAAAAATACTTTCTACAAAGCCCATGGCTTGACTCAGTAAGGCCAGAATGGCATTTCTTTTCCTATAGTAGACTCAGAACTTATTTAATTTAGTTATGATCTATGGCAGTTTCTTTATTTCCTCCTGGAAACATATAGTTTTTACTTTTAATCTAGGAAACGAAAGGAAGCTGATAGATTTAGAAATAGCTTTTCACAAAGTTACAGGCCTTAAAGCATAATTGAAGAGAGACATTGAAGAGAACAGTGCTGTCCATTAGAAATTTCTGCAGCAAGACAAGTGTTTGTCTGCCCTGTCCAGGACGGTGACCACTGGACACAAGAGGCCATTAGGTGCTGGAAATGTGGCTATTGTGACTGAGGAACTGAATTTCATTTTTTATTTCATTTTAATTAAATAATCACATGTGGATAGTGACTACTATAGTAGACAGCATAGTTCTAGATAGTTGTATTAGCTTTCTATTGTGGCTATAAAAAACCCCATAAAGTTAGGGGCTTAGACAACATAGTTTTATTATCTTATAGGTCTGTAGGTTAGAAGTCTGGCACAGGTGTCTTTGGGCTAAAATTAAGGTGCCAGCCGGGCTACTTTCTTTTCTGGAGGCTCTAGGGGAGAATCTATTTCCTTGACCTTTTTAACTTTTAGCAGCTGCTCACCTTCCTTGGTTCATGGCCCCTTTTCTCCATTTTCATACAATGTTACACCTCTTTGTCCCCTTCTTCCATAGTCCCATCTTCCTCTGACTGTCCTCTTCGGCCTCTTTCTTCCTTTTTCAAGGACCCTTTTGATTTTACTGGGCCCATCTGAATAATTCAGGATAGTCTCCCTAATTTAAAGTCAGTTGGATAGTAATCTTAATTCTCCTTTGTCATGTAACCTGACATTTTCATAGATTCAAGAATTAAGAGTTGGACATCTTTAAGGGAGGCATTATTCTGTCTACCACATCATCTTCTAAATATGGAACCATTTAATGAAAGGGTGGACTAAGCCCTGTGCATCTTTTTCACATTATTTGCTGAGCCTGTGTCTGTATTTCATGCACTGCAGTGCAGAGGTCTCACAATGATTCAAGAACGACAGAAATTTAACTCTGAAAGGAAACTTATATGATACATAGTCCAATCTTCTATCCTACACAGTAGTATTTTCTTCTGTGGAATCTATAATTCATTTGATTCCTGCCAGGAGTTTCCTATGAAGGGCACTCCCTACTTAGCAACAAAATCTGTTGCATTGTTGTATAGCTCTAGTTGTTCCGCTCTGTCATTCTATCATCCAGATTTTTATCATTTGCACACAGTCACCCTCTGTTTTTGATTTCTGGAGCCATGTAAACCTGCTCTTCTTTTGCTGTTACCTTTCTCAGGAAATGGCACCACTACCCCCACACCATTGTCTGAGCAAAAATTTTGTGAGTCCTGTTTACTTTATTCCCCATATTCATTCACCACTATTGAATATGTTAAATGCCAAATGTCTCTTAGATCTGTCCACTTGTTTCATTTTAGTTATTGTACTTTTCATTTATAGAATTTAAATTTGGTTCTTTTTATAGTTTCCATCTCTCTTTTGAGATTCTCATTTGTGTATTAAGACAATATTTTCCTTTAATTCTCTGAATATATCTTCTTCTTAATTCCTTGAAAATATAATAACTATTTTAAAGTCTTTGGAAAACCCAAACCTGGGCTACCTTGGGATCAGTTTCTCTTGATTACTTTTTCTTAACTATGTATTACATTTTCCTTTTTCTTTGCAGATCTAGCAATTTTTGATTGTGTATTAGACATTGTAGATGATACATTTTAGACACTGTGATATTATCTTCCTCTGAAAATATTTTCCTCTGAAGACTTATTTTTTTTAAGAAGGCAGTTGATTACCCTGAACTTGGATAAACTTGGGTTATCCTTTGCTGAAATGGTACTGTGGAAACCTCTAGGTGTTACCAAAGCCCTTCTCCCTTAGTGAGACTTAAGTTGCAAGTTCTGCTTCCTCTGAAGTTCTTGTCAAGGCTTAGGTTTAGGTGTTTCTTCATCAGGTCCAGAATTCTTTGTACTCTAGGCCAGTATTTCTCAATCTTTTTTTCCATGATTATTCTACCAGGAGACTTTTCAGGCATCCCACCCTCCAGTCATTAATTCCCCCAACCTTAATTCTTCTGTGAAGTTTCAATACCACAGATGTAACTATATATCTGTTTGTGTACTGTATAATTTATAAGAATTTTTTTTGATGATGTCACTTCTATTGAGAAAGGCTGTTATAGAGGTGGTCCCTATTCCTAAGGTGAAGCCTTTCTGATGTTTTGCTGGATGCCCAGGGGATTAAATAGGAGTTGTTAATGAGACTTCTTCCCTCTTTCCTGCTGTGCCAGAATGCAGATATCCTCCAACACTGTTCAAACCCTAGTATTCCTGCTCTTCTTTCAACCCCTTAGCAGCCACTCTCTGGGAATCTTAAAGTAGTTTCAGTCTGTGTGTGTACAGCCCAGCCCTTAGCCAAGGATTTGCAGGGCACCCACATGGACTTTTGCAATTCCTCATTGTACAGCTTCCTCCTGTCTGGTGCCCTGCCTCGCAGATTCCAACTCTTCAACCTCAGGTCTCTGACTTCTCAGTTCAGTGAGCCTGTTGTACCCTGCATGAATTCTAGGTCACTTAACTGTAGTTGGGAATTTGTCCCTGGGCAAAGAGCTGGGCATTTGGTGTCACCTTGTGAATTTTTCTTCTCTCAGAGATTGCTGTCTTATACTGTCTCTTTCCCAATGCCTGAAAATAGTTGTCTATTTTTGTCCAGGTTTATAGTTCTATGGCCATTTATGGTGTGAGGGTTAGTCCTGTACCACTAACTGCATTCTTTCTGAACTCTCTTGGAAGCCGAAGTCCTCCTTCTACTTTTTGCAGTCCCTGTCCATAGCTAGCATAGGTGATAATCAGCCCATTAGGATTACATCATCAGCCTTTTAATGGGTCTCCTTACTTTCAACCTCCGCACAACGTCCAGAGTGAACTTGTTAAATCACCCATTTCTTTTTGCCATTTCACTGTTTGAAACCCTTTGTAGGCATTCTGTTACCCTCAGGATAAAGTTAGAGCTCTTTAAAGTGATTCACGGGTCTCCCTTTATGATTTGCGTCCTATCTCCCTCTTTAGCTGTGGCTTGTTGCATTCTGTCTTGAACAGTTGTGCACGTCATACTGATCTTTTACACTTTGTCAAATGTGCAGTGGTGTTACTTGCCTCCCTGCCTTTGCACATTTACTTTCCTATGGCTGGAGTCCCCACTCTCTGACTCCCATCTTACTTGGTGAACACTTGCTCTTCCTTCAGGTTGCACCAGAGACTTAACTTTTTTTTTTTGAAGGCCTATAACAGATGAAACCCCTTACTTTATGCTCCATACACCACCACAGTGTCATTATTTAACAATTTTCATGTTTCGTTTCCTTTCTCCCATAGGAAATAAGCTCAGTAAAGGCAGGGATTTTATCTGCCTTGTTTAGTGCTATATCCACAGTGCTCATAAAGCCTGGTGCATATATAGGTATCCAATTAATATTTATTGAATGAATGAATGAATGAATGGAGATTGTGTTTATTCCTTTTTTAATATGACTGCTCTTCAAATATACAGGATAGTAATTGTTGTTCCTTAGTCTTTACTTCTCTGGGCTACATTTCCAGAGATCATAAAGGAAAGGTTTAAATGTCTGTAGTAGGGTTTGACAAAGTACAGCTAGATCCAGCTTGCTGTTTTTTATAAATAAAGATTATCGATACATAGCCATGCCCATTTTTTTTTATATATTGTCTATGGCTTTTTCTTAAAAAAAAATTCAGAGCCACTTTATTTTAAAATTAGGGTCTACTAGTTTTTAAAAATTGGTTTCATTTTCAATATTCAGTTGACACCGTTTTTCAAGAACATCTCAATCGTGCAAATTAAATGAAATACAGCAATGTTTTCAATGGCCTGAACGATCTGCCTGAGACAGGGCATCCTTTTATGAACCTTACATGTAGATTGAAAACTGAATCCTATTAATGGAGTTTTCTTATTTAGAGTAGTGATTTTTAAGCTTCCTTCCCCTTATGTTATTTGTTTTAAGGAATGGAATCCTTTCAACAAATGAAATCTTAGAAAGAAGACCAATTTGTAAAACATATAAAGGTTGCTGCTGTGGTTGAAGCTTTGGATTCCCTTTTCTCAGTCCCTCTTTCATTACCCCATGTCTATAGGGGCACCTTCGTAGTGTCCTCAAGGAGTGAAAACCACTGTGTAAGGCATCTACAGGAAAGAACTTTGAATTAGTCTGGTTAGCAGCTCCTGGCCCTGACATAAGGTATAAATGCTTTCTCACTGTCACTTTAGGTTTAGTCTCACTGCTGTGTTCTGTGGTGCTGCCATCTTTATTTTCCCAACTGCTTGAGTCCTGACAGTTCTCTTACATCTCAGCTAGCTTGCTGGCTCAAGAAGCCTAGCTTGCAGCTGAATGTTGTGGAAAGGTAACTCTTGGGACTCATTGACTTCCAGACTTCTGATCTTTTCCCACATTTGGAGAAGTGGGATTATGGTGATCTGATCATGGGGTAGCCTCTTCTAATGAGGCTGCTCCTAGATCTTCTGAGTTTTCCAGAAAAAAAAGATAGAAATCCAAATTTCTATATGAAATCTCCTGACCTTTTAATGTCACCAGTTGATTTTATATTTGGGAAAACACTGTGCAGGCCAAACTATATCTGACCTGGTTGCAGCACACAGATCACTCTTCTGTGACCTTTGCCTCAAACTTTGGCTGATCTGCCTTTTGCTTTGGCTATTACCTGCTCTCAGCCCCCTTCTGGCTGTTCCTGCCAAGGTGTCACCCACTCCCTGGGGTGACACTTCATTGAAGGGACTAACCTTCGGATTAACCTTGAGTTGGAAGTGATCTGATATTGAGAGCAGGGAGGACAATGTCTGAGTCTGATTACTTAGACTTTGCATCACTGCTTGCCTTAAGTGCTTCTGCCAAATGCTGGTGCTTGAGAGGCCAGATTTGTTTTGATAATTTTAGTATAAGAGAAATGTTATATGGAAGGATTTTTTTTTAACTGTTGAAGAAGTAAGTATGACAAGAAGCCAGCATTTTGTGATTCCCTGACTCTCAAACCTGTTTTGTTTTGTTTTGTTTTTGTACTTTAGGATTTCTATGTTTGATCTTGATCTAATATTAATCAGAATTTAATTCGAAGCTGGATTTCTCCTCCTCCCTTATTCTAATAGACTGGTGGGCTAAAGAGAAGTTTGTTTGTTTGTTTGTTTTTAAATAAGAAAAGGAAGCCTTTAACCTTCTATCATCTTAGAAGTTTTCACTACCTTTTGATTCATGGATTTTAGGCAGGAGCATTTTGAGCATAGCCTTCTTGAAATGGAAAGCCTTTGCTTTCTTTGGGATTATTTGGCACATTCTGAAGGTGGATGCGGTCAGTATCAAGTTGGGAAACCAAGAAAAGCATTTCATAAATCATTATTTTCTCTGTTCTTGAATCAATATCAGACACAGATATTTTCAGAGCCAACCCTGCTGGTCTGCCAGGTGTGATTATGGGTGCAGTCTCTAAGACTGAGCTAGTGGTCTTCATTAGAGCGAGGTGCTAATGAGCACAAGGTCATGTGTTTGATCCCCATACAGGTCTATTAGCTTAGCCCAAAGAGGGATTTCTGGTTCAGCCAGTCTGGAAAATAACTATATGGTTGCAGACCAAGGAGGATTAGATTAGAGAGTGAGCAAATCCCTCACCACCAGGGGAAAAAGAACCCAAAGCACATGTCCTGCTGGATGTGATAAGTGCTATCATCTGTGAGTGGATTCAGCACCTATATTACCTACATGTAGGGAGAACTTGTGCATCACATAAAATATTCCAACATTCTGTGCATACAGGTTTTAAATAACCAACAGAAACTAATGGCTTCTCAGATATCTGGAAAGTGAAGGGGAATCTTATAGCTAATGAAGCTGGGATGAACCTCTGTGGTCAAGTTGGAACTCTGTGACTATGCTAAAGAGCTCTTAGGAGATTCCTTTTTAGGTGTGAAGCATGCACATACACGCTAAGACAACTTTCTCTTCTCATGCAGGATGAGTAAAAGGGCAGGGAGACTTGTATGTGAGCCTAAGATTGCACACACTTGTCCTATGGCTGTCTTACACATTCTGTGTATTTGCACACCCTGCTTTCACATTTCTTGAGTGTTTTCCTATGGAAATCTTCATTATAGGAAGGACAGTTTGAACTGTACCTATTTTCCAAGGGTAAGAACTTTTAAAATTATTTATATTATGGAAAATCTCAAGGTAGTGAGAATATAATAATGAATATCCATATGCACATCATCTGGATTTAATAATTGTCAACATTTTGCCATACTCGCTTTCTAATTTTTTTTTGGCTAATGTTAGTTCATTCCTATATATTTCTCTTAAAGTACGACTGTTTTCTTGCATTACCACCTACTATTATCACTCCTATTAAAATTGGCTGTAATTCTTTAACATCATCTAGTACTTGGTTCATATTCACATTTCCCAGTTGTCTTCAAAGTGTCTTTTGTCTTTTGGTCAGTTTAGTATCTAATCAAAGTCAGTGCATTTCATATGGTTATGTCTCTTAAGTTTCTTTTTAGCTTAGAACAATCCTTCCTCACCCCTGCTTCTGTGTGTGTGTGTGTGTGTGTGTGTGTGTGTGTGTGTGTTTGTGAACATGTGATGTTGACTTGTTGAAGAGATAAACCAGTTGGCCTGTACTATGTCTCATCTTCAGGATTTGTTTGATTTGCAAGGATAAGTTTTGATGTTTTGCATTTGATATTGAAAATGGCCTTGGGTCTGGAAATTGGTAACAGTTGGGAGACCCCATACACAGAGGGCCTTTGATAATGAGGGAGGTAAACACAAAGGCAGGAGGAGTGTTCCATATTCCCATGTCTTGCTCCCTGCCAGAGCTGACAGATACAGACTCACAACATTTTTAGAAACAATCAGGCATTTTTTTTCTCTTGCTAGGCTATAGCACAGAGCTGGAGGATATAATGATCCTATTGGGTGTGTATTTTGAATAGTGTATCCTGAATAAAACAAGTTAAAACCAAGAGACAGGAAAACAAAAGGAAACTAAAGCTATGAGAAGGTCACAGATAATTCCCAGTAGCCTGACAGCTTGAATTTGTTCTCCTTTCTTGAAGTCTGCTCATCTCTCTTAGGGGTGGAGAGAACCTAAATTTGAAAGAGACAACTGCAGAGGACCAAGTGTCATGGGAGAAGCTGATGACAGACATTAGGAGATTAGACTTGGGAAGGAGACAGCCAAAGAGGGAATCTTAGTACAGACGGGCACATGGTGAGAGGGTTCAGCTCATCTCTTTTCCCCTTTCCTTCAAAAGACTGGTGGTTGTCGGTGGGCCCATAAAATCTTTTCCAATCTTAAAGGTGTATTTGGAATATTAACTTAATTCTTAGCATTCTTAACTTGGAACAGGGGTTCTGAGACTTGAATGCACATTGGTATTACCTGAGAAGCTTTAAAAACTACTGATGTCTGTGTCCTACCCTCAGAAATTCTGATGTAATTTGTCTCAGATGTGCCCATGGCAACAGGATTTCAAGATTCCCCAGGTGATTCAGTGTGCATCTACATTTGAGACCAACTTACCTAGAGCAATAAACTGCATATGCGTTGACCTTTAAAAAAAAAAGAAAGATGTACTCAACTCCCCCCTCCTCTATCAAACCTTATGGAATCCCAATGCATAAAAGAGATAAAAGTGGAGGTTCTTTGGTTAAGGTAGTGCTGAAACCTTGCTCACTGGGTACCATCTGGCATCCCCATTACCCATTTCTTTAAAACTCTCATTTCCTCCCTATAACAGCATCTTCATGTAGCTAAGTATACTGGATTTTAACAATCTAGACCTGGATTTGAACACTGGCTCTGTCATTTAGCTAACTATGTGACTTTGAAAAAAAAATTTTAACGTTTACTCATTTTTGAGAGATAGAGAGGGACAGAGCATGAGCGGGGAAGGGGCAGAGAGAGGGAGACACATAATCTGAAGCAGGCACCAGGCCCTGAGCTGTCAGCACAGAGCCCAATGCGGGGTTCAAACTCACGAACTTCAAGATCATGACCTGAGCTGAAGTTGGAAACTCAACCAACGGAGTCACCCAGGTGCCCCCTAACTATGTGACTGTGGACAAATATACCTAAACTCCCTGATCCTTGGTTCCTTTATCTCTTAATTAGAGATAGTGCCTGTCTCACAAGTTGTAATGAGCAAAGTTGGATGTAAGGTAGTGTATTCTCAACAGAGGTTAGCTCCTTGGATAGTTCAGGCTTTCTGTGAGGCCATGTTATCATTTGTTTTGGGAAGAGATTGATAGTTTGGTTTAATCTGTAATCTTTAGTTACTTTTATATTGCACCTGTATTGTAGGATGAACTCAGATTCCCTCTACCCATGATGGATTTACAATTCTTGATTGACGTAGCATCATAAAAACAGATGGGGTTGGGGAGGAGTTGTTCACTGCTGAGTTCATGAGATGCCTCAGGAAATACTCTGTAACTCAGATGGACAATGATAATTGATGGAGAGGCAATAATCACAAGTCCATTTTTATGTGGATGACTATAAAAAAAGTGGTATGAGTGTCCATAGTAATGGTGGTAGTGTTTGGGCTAGGGGGTTGAGGTGGGAAGGAGTTTTCTGTGGACCAGAGATACAGGTTCGTGACTGAGGATTTTTTGATTTTTTATTTTTTTTTAAAGAACAATGGAATTTTAAGCAAGCATGAAAAAACATAAACATATTCTTTCCCATTTTGATATATTCTCATATGGTCAAAAAACCTTCTAGATAATATAAAAGCCTCACTTTTCCCCTTATGAATATCTTACAGTGTTGCTAAGAAGTGAAATTGACTGAGAAGAATTTAACTTCCTCCTCCTTCTACTCCCTCCACTCTGCCAGACATTAGTAAGCAGTGAAGTGGCTAGAGGTGCTCAGAGGAGTGACCAGAGAAGTCAGAGGCTTGGGGAATTACAAAGTTAGATGATCTGTAATTGAATAATGTTGAGTAGACTGCACAACTCAGAGATGTCTAAAATCTGGTAAAGGAAAGATTCATTTGCGTTTGGCGTTGTCTCAGTGACATTGAACTAGTGAGTCAAGTGGCAATAGGTGGTATTTCTTGTTTATCTTTTACAAAGCTGGCATCAATTTCCACATCGTGTTATCTGCACATCCCTGACCTCCACAAAAATGAAAAATGCTTTTTGGTTTCCTGAGTATTTAAACAATGAAGAACCTTCCAGATAAACTTTCTTTTCTTTCTGGTATCTTAATAAATGGAGGAGTGCCACCTGAGTGTAGGTGTTTGGACCAGTAGGATGTTTGGTAGACTCAAGTATGGATTATATTTAGTCTGTTGAAATTTTTTTTGCATTATCTTATCCACATATTATCTAAAACATGTGGGTTTATTTTTAATTTCTGTTCCATTTTTAACTTCCATCTAAACAGACAGATGAAAATTAAAAAAACTTTCATGAAGTAAAAAGTGAAAACTGGTTATTTGGAACAATGAAATCTCTTTTTGTAACTTAAAATTGAGACCAAGGCAAATTCTGGCAAAACTATGATCTGTCGCGATGGCAGCCTCTTTCTCATAGTGCCTTCCTGCTATCTGGCACCTCTACTCACATCCAGCAGCTCCGCAGGACCCCTGTGTGGCTCCCCTGTGAGAGTGCATTTGTCCACAGTGTCCCATTGAGAGTGCCCCTGAAAGTCTACGTCCTTTAGCATTTCCCCTTCTGAAGAAAATTTCTATTTTAAAAAAAAAATGCCTCAATGGTAGTGAGTTGTGTTAAGAATGTGATTAGAATAGCTCAGATCAAGGTATATGAGAATTAATCGCTGATAAGATTCAGTGTTTTATCCTGATTTGAGTATATGCATTTCAAAAGGAGTCGCTTGTAAGGGGATGGAGAACTGTCTATCATGCTACTGGAAGTCAAAAGAAAGCTGGAGTAGCCATACTTATGTCAGACAAACTAGACTTTAAATTAAAGGCTGTAACAAGAGATGAAGAAGGGCCTTATATAATAATTACAGGGTCTATCCATCAGGAAGAGCTAACAATTATTAATGTCTGTGCACCGAATACGGGAGCCCTCAAATATATAAGACAATTAATTACAAACATAAGCAACCTTATTGATAAGAATGTGGTAATTGCAGGGGACTTTAATTCTCCACTTACAGCAATGGATAGAACATCTAGACAGAGAATAAATAAACAAGGGCCCTGAATGATATATTGGATCAGATGGACTTGACAGATATATTTAGAACTCTGTATCCCAAAGCAACAGAATATACTTTCTTCTCGAGTTCACATGGAACATTCTCCAAGATAGATCACATACTGGGTCATAAAATAACCTTCATAAGTATAAAAGAATTGAGATCATACCATGCATACTTTCAGACCACAATGCTATGAAACTTGAAATCAACCACAGGAAAAAGTCTGGAAAACCTCCAAAAGCATGGAGGTTAAAGAACACTCTACTAAAGAATGAGTGGGTCAACCAGGCAATTAGAGAAGAAATTAAAAAATATATGGAAACAAATGAAAATGAAAATACAACAATCCAAATGCTTTGGGGTGCAGCGAAGGCAGTCCTGAGAGGAAAATACATTGCAATCCAGGCCTATCTCAAGAAACAAGAAAAATCCCAAATACAAAATCTAACAGCACACGTAAAGGAAATAGAAGCAAAACAGCAAAGACACCCCAAACCCAGCAGAAGAAGAGAAATAATAAAGACCAGAGCAGAAATAAACAGTATATAATCTAAAAAAAAAGAAAAACACAGTAGAGCAGATCAATGAAAGCAAGAGTCGGTTTTTTGAAAAACATAAACAAAATTGATAAATCTCTATCTAGGCTTCTCAAAAAGAAGAGGGAGAGGACCCAAATAGATAAAATCATGAATGAAAATGGAATTATTACAACCAATCCTTCAGAAATACAAGCAATTATCAGGGAATACTATGAAAAATTATATGCCAACAAACTGGACAACCGGGAAGAAATGGACAAATTCCTAAGCACCCACAACTTCCAAAACTCAAACAGGAAGAAATAGAAAATTTTAACAGACCCATAACCAGTGAAGAAATTGAATTGGGTTTCAAAAATCTCCCAACAAATAAGAGTCCAGGACCAGATGGCTTCCCTGGGGAATTCTACCAGACTTTTAAAGCAGAGATAATACCTATCCTTCTCAAGCTGTTCCAAAAAATAGGAAGGGAAGGAAAATTTCCAGACTCATTCTATGAAACCAGCATTACTTTGATTCCCAAACCAGACAGAGACCCAGCAAAAAAAGAGAACTACAGGCCAATGTCCCTGATGAATATGGATGCAAAAATTTTCAACAAGATACTAGCAAATCGAATTCAACAGCATATAAAAAGAATTATTTACCATGATCAAGTGGGATTCACTCCTGGGCTGCAGGGCTGGTTCAATATTCGAAAATCAATCAATGTGATACATCACATTAATAAAAGAAAAGAACCGTATGATCCTGTCAATCGGTGCAGTAAAAGCATTTGACAAAATTCAGCATCCTTTCTTAATAAAGACCCTTAAGAAAGTCGGGATAGAAGGAACATACTTAAACATCATAAAAGCCATTTATGAAAAGCCCACAGCTAATCTCATCCTTAGTGGGGAAAAACAAAGCTTTCCGCCTGAGATCGGGAACATGACAGTGATGCCCACTCTCACCACTGTTATTTAGCATAGTGTTGGCAGTTCTAGCATCAGCAATCAGACAACAAAAGGAAATCAAAGGCATCAAAATTAGCAAAGATGAAGTCAACCTTTGACTTTTTGCAGATGACATGATATTATACATGGAAAATCCGATAGATTCCACCAAAAGTCTGCTAGAACTGATACATGAATTCAGCAAAGTTGCAGGATACAAAATTAATGTACAGAAATCAGTTGCATTCTTATACACTAATAATGAAGCAACAGAAAGACAAATAAAGAAACTGATCCCATTCACAATTGCACCAAGAATCATAAAATACCTAGGAATAAACCTAGGTTTGTTTAAGATCTGTATGCTGAAAACTATAGAAAGCTTATGAAGGAAATTGAAGATACAAAGAAATGGAAAAACATTCCATGCTCATGGATTGGAAGAATAAATATTGTTAAAATGTCAATACTACCCAAAGCAATCTACACATTCAATGCAATCCCAATCAAAATTGTACCAGCCTTCTTCTTGAGGCCAGAACAAGCAATCCTAAAATTTGTATGGAACCACAAAGACCCTGAATAGCCAAAGTAATATTGAAGAAGAAGACCAAAGTGGGAGGCATCACAATCCCAGACTTTAGCCTCTACTACAAAGTTGTAATCAAGACAGCATGGTATTGGCACAAAAAGAGACACATAGACCAGTGGAATAAAATAGAAACAACAGAATTGGACCCACAAATATATGACCAACTAATCTTTGACAAAGCAGAAAAAAATATCCAATGGAAAAAAGACAGTCTCTTTAACAAATGGTGCTGGGAGAACTGGACAGCAACATGCAGAAGAATGAAACTAGACTACTTTCTTACACCATTCACAAAAATAAACTCAAAATGGATGAAGGACCTGAATGTGAGACAGGAAACCATCAAAACCCTAGAGGAGAAAGCAAGAAAAAACCTCTCTGACCTCAACCGCAGCAATTTCTTACTTGACACATCTCCAAAGGCAAGGGAATTAAAAGCAAAAATGAACTATTGGGACCTCGTCAAGATAAAAAGCTTCTGCACTGCAAAGGAAACAATCAACAAAACTAAAAGGCAACCGACGGAATGGGAAAAGATATTTGCAAATGACATATCAGACAAAGGGCCAGTATCCAAAATCTATAAAGAGCTCACCAAACTCCACACCCAAAAAACAAATAATACAGTGAAGAAATGGACAGGAAACATGAATAGACATTTCTCTAAAGAAGACATCCAGATGGCCAACAGGCACATGAAAAGATGCTCAACATTACTCTTCGTCAGGGAAATACAAATCAAAACCACACTGAGATGTCACCTCACACCAGTCAGAGTGGCTAAAATGAACAAATCAGGAGACTATAGATGCTGGAGAGGATGTGTAGAAACAGGAACCCTCTTGCACTGTTGGGGGGAATGCAAACTGGGGCAGCCGCTCTGAAAAACAGTGTGGAGGTTCCTCAAAAAATTAAAAACAGATCTACTCTATGACTCAGCAATAGCATTGCTAGGAATTTACCCAAGGGATACAGGAGTGCTGATGCATAGGGGCACTTGTACCCCAATGTTTATAGCAACACTTTCAACAATAGCCAAATTATGGAAAGAGCCTAAATGTCCATCAACTGCTGAATGGATAAAGAAGTTGTGGTTTATATATACAATGGAATACTACTTGGCAATGAGAAAGAATGAAATTTGGCCATTTGTAGCAACGTGGATGGAACTGGAGAGTGTTATGCTAAGTGAAATAAGCCATACAGAGAAAGACAGATACCATATGTTTTCACTCTTATGTGGATCCTGAGAAACTTAACAGAAGACCATGGGGGAGGGGGAGGGGAAAAAAGTTACAGAGAGGGAAGGAAGCAAACCATAAGAGACTTAAAAACTGAGAATAAACTGAGGTTTGATTGGGGGTGGGAGGGAGGGGAAAGTGGGTGATGGGCATTGAGGAGGGCACCTGTTGGGATGAGCACTGGGTGTTGTATGGAAACCAGTTTGACAATAAATTTCACATTAAAAAAAAAGGAGTCACTTGTAAACCCCAATTAATGCATATGTAAACAGAGACAGTTTCAGGATTTCAGGAACAGATTTGATGGCTGGGGAAGAGTAGTGTGCAGTCTTCCATACAGACCCTCTTCAGATCTCAATGCAGGCTTTTTCTTTCAAACCAGTTTTGAAGATAGGACCTAATGAAGTTTTACCTTAACATCACTAAACTCCCTTTCTGTTATACCTCCCCATTGCCAGGGCATTTAAAAGTCCCTTTTGTTCCTACCAAAGACCAGAAGACATTAGTGACATCTTAGCTCCTGCCTGCTTGTGACTGTTCTCAGTATTGGTGAAGAGGTGAAATTTGTGGAGTGTAGGGATTTCAGTTTCTCACTTTGCATTCACTTAACAAGTGACTTTATTTATTGTGGCCTGTCCTTATTTCCCTTTCACCAGTTTTAACAATGAACTTTTTCAATCCATCACTACTTAATGAAGACATGGATAATAATGAATACATGGTTGAGTTATGTCTTAGAAGAGCCCTGCCCAGTGGAAATATAATGTGAATTCCATACCTAATTTTAAATTTTCTAGTAGCCACGTTAAAAAAAAGAGAAAGAAATGGGTGAAATAAATTTTAATAATATATTTTATTTCATTCAGTGTTTAAAATATCATTTCAACATGTAATCAATATAAATAAGGAGATATCTCATATTTCCTTTTTTATTCTATACTTAGTCTTTGAAATCTAGGCTGTATTTTACAAATCACAGCACATAGCAGTTTGGAGTGGCCACATCTCAAATGTTTAGTAGCTAAATGTGGCTAGTGACTACCATATTCATAGGCTTAGAAAACTTTTGGGTAAGAAGAGAATTGCGAGAGTATGCTTAGTTTTAATTGGGCTGTCTTCTTTGTGAAAAATGTTTAAATCTAAATGACTTTTCTTCCCAAATCTTGTCCTTTAGTGTTCTTCAGTTCAGTAATTGTCACCGACAGGCCTGCCGTGTATGGTACAGGTGGGACCACTGCTCGACTCTACAAAGTATGAATTGCAATGCATAGGGCTGTACGCAGAAGTGCTATGTCAGTACCTAGTTGTTCACACCAGAAAGGGAGTCATTCATGACACTTCATCTCCTTCAGCCTACATCTTCTCCAATTCTTTCACTAAGTTCTGTTGGTTCTGCCTCCAAAGTACATCCAGAAGCAGACCGCATCTTTCAGTCTCTACTGCCGTCTCCTTAGAAAGGCTGCTACTACCTGGATTACTGCAGTAGCCTCCAGCTGGCTCTCCACATCCACTCTGCATGGTCTCCACTCCATTCACCCCGCTGCAACCTGTGTTATAAAAGGCAAGTCTGAGCAAGCCACTCTCCCACTTAAAATCCTCTAACAACCTCCCATACTGTTAGAACAGTCCAGAATCCTATGGTGGCCTCCGAGGCCCTTTGTGATCTGGCTCCTATATGTTTACTACTTCTTCCCTTTTGCTATGCTTCTCTCTCTTCCTGTATCAGGATTCTCATACATCTCTTATTTTTATTTTTAATACTTGTTTGCCCTTTGTCTTTGCCTAGCTAACCTCTTTTTGTCATTTTGGTTAAATATGACTTCCTCAGGAACACCTTCTCTAACTTCCTTGACTCTTGGGTGCCCATTCTGTGTTCTCATAATATCACTATGTTTCCTTCGTAGCACTTACCACGATTTTATCTACATGATTATTTGAGTAGTTTTTTTTTTTTTTTACATTTATTTATTTATTTATTTATTTTTTCTTTTCTTTTTTTTTTTTCCAATGTTTATTTATTTTTGGGACAGAGAGAGACAGAGCATGAATGGGGGAGGGGCAGAGAGAGAGGGAGACACAGAATCGGAAACAGGCTCCAGGCTCTGAGCCATCAGCCCAGAGCCCGACGCGGGGCTCGAACTCACGGACCGCGAGATCGTGACCTGGCTGAAGTCGGACGCTTAACCGACTGCGCCACCCAGGCGCCCCTTTTTTTTTTCTTTTTTTTTACATTTATTTATTTTTGAGAGAGTGAGCTGAGCAGGGAAGGGGGCAGAGAGAGAGAGGGAGACAGAGAATCCCAAGCAGGCTCCATGCTGTGAGTGCAGAGCCCAATGTGGGGCCAAACTCTCCAACCATGGGATCATGACCTGAGCCGAAACCAAGAATCAGACGCTCAACCGACTGAGCCACCCAGGCGCCCGATTATTTGTGTAGTTTTAATATATTATCTGTCTCCACCAATGTAAGCTTCATGAGAAAAGAGAATCGTATCTCCTTTGTTCATTACCTTTGTATCTGCAGTACTCACCCAGGACCTGGCACATAGTGAGCCTTCAGTAAATTCCAGCTGAATCTGTAAATGCACGTGCTCAGCCTGTTTTTTAATAGCTTGGTAGCTCTAAGAGGCGTCTCAATGTTGCAGAACTTCTTATTGGTATGACCGAGTGTTCCAGCTTCTGTTTCATCATGAAGATTTTAGCGTATATCTTTAAGAGGCCGTTTCCTTGGCAGACTGCTGATCAACCTGGGGAAGTTCCACTGGCGCTGAGTTGATGATCACAGTATTGTCAGCTTAGCTTTGTAAAATAAGCATATTCTTTCCACTAACTTCTCCTGCTCCTCATACAGCTCATGTGGTTGTAGCACGGCTAGGTCACAGGTATGTGCACACTCAACTTTGCCATGTAATTCTGAGCTTGTTTTCCAAAGTGGTTATGCCACTTCACACTATTGCCAATAGTGTGGACATTCTTTTGTGTCCTGTTCTCTCCCATACTTATCAGACTTTGTTTTTGCCAGTATTATGGTGTGTATGGTATCTCACAATTTAAATTGTAATTTCCTGATTACTAATGAAAGTGAACCTCTCAATTTTTTTATCCACCCTTCCTGTTTCCCCTCTGTTAAGTGACTTTGCCATTTTTCCAATAGATTGTTCATCTTTTCATCATTGGTTGAGATTTTTGTATATTGTGGGTTCTAATCTCATTTGATAGTATTTGTATTGCTAATATATCTCCCAATTTGTGGAGTTTTTTTTTTCAGTCGATTCAGGCTTTTTATGAATCAAGATTATCAGTTTTAATATAGTAAAATATTTTAGAGATTTTCCTTTTAAAATCTCATTTAAGTACATTCTTCACTATTTCAATGTTATGAATCTGTGTCTAGCTTCATTTCACAAACTTTGGTAGTAGTATTTTTGTTATCTTTCAGTATTTTTAAATTTTCATTCTTCTATAACCTACGGGTAATTTAGAGGTGTGGTTTTGAATTTCAAACATAAACTGTCCTTTTATAGTTGTTTTTGCTACTGATTTTTAATTTAGCTATTTGTTGTTAGATAATGTAGTACATGAAGTACAGATAACCTAAAATTTGTTGAGATCTATTTTATGGCCTTGAATGCAGTTAATTTTGATAAAACATGTGTGCTTGAATAGAACGTATTCTCAAGTTGTTGGATGCATTGTTTCATAAATACACATATTAAATCAAGTCTTTTGTACTCAGATTTTTATAACATTGCTGACTTTTTTTGTTGTTGCTTTTGATATATCAGTTACTGTGATGCATTAAAACCTTCTATTCAGTGGGTTTTCTGTTTCTCTGTAGTTCAAACATATTTTTGCTATAGATACTTTTGAATCCATGTAATCAAGTACAAGTATATGTAGAATTCTTGTGTGTTTCTAGTGAATTGAGTCTTTCATGTAATGGTTCTTTCTATATCCAGTAATTGGTTTGCCTTTAAATCTATTCTGTCTGATATTAATATAACTTTACCAGTTTTTTTTTAAATTTTTTAATGTTTGTTTTTGAGACAGAGAGAGACAGAGTATGAGTGGGGGAGGGGCAGAGAGAGAGAGGGAGACAGAACGTGAAGCAGGCTCCAGCTCTGAGCTGTCAGCAAAGAGCCTGACATGGGGCTCGAACCCATGAACCATGAGATCATGACCTGAACTGAAGTCAGACGCTCAACTGACTGAACCACCCAGACACCCCTACCAGTTTTTTGATTAGTGTTTTCTTGATATATCTTTTTCTTAAACTTTACATTACATTTTGTGTGTTAAGCTTTATATATGTCCTTTGCAAATAGCTTGGAGTCATATTTTATTTTTAAATTCAGTCTGACAACATCTTTTAGCCGGATAATCAAATCCATTTATATTGATTGTAATTAATATTATATTTGGATGCATTTCTTCCATTTTGTAATGGTTTGTAACTATGAAGTGTTGATCTGGATTTATCATATCCCTTGGTTGAAGGATGTCCCAATCACTGAACCACCCAATCACCTATCCACAGCCCATTATGATGGACTGTCCCTTTGGCCCCAACAGCACAGTGACTTGGGCTTAAATGGTACCATAAAATGATGCAGGAACTGGAGATGGTTAGCAGGGTGAAGAACAGTGTCAGGAAGAAAAAGTTCACCATCAGCGTATATTTAAAGGACTATTGTATACATATAAAAGGGGGATTAAAACATTAGCAGCAAACCACAGAGCTAGAACAAGTGAATGGAATAATACTTTTATTCATTGAGCAACTGTTATATACCAGGTTAATTGCTAAGTGCTGTTCACAAACCACTGAGATAGGAGGGTTATTATCTTCATTTTATATGTGAGGAAACCGAGGCTCCGAGACCTTAAAGAAGATCTTCACGGTCAAAAAACTAGTAAGTGGCAGGATTGGGAATTGCACACCATTCTGTATGATTCTATAACTCTTGCTTTGTTCACTGAATTATATCACAGGGAGGTTAACTGTTAAACACCAAATAAAGGAAGAATTCTATTTTAATCAAAATTGATAACTATATAATGAATTATCATTAGGGGAAATGAGCATCACATCTTTGGACATTTCTAATCAGAGACGAGGTGGGCATGTATTAAGACTACTGTAGTGGGAATTTTACTTTGAGTGGGAAGTTGTACTTTAGAACAGTTGCTTGGATTATATGACCATTAAGGTCTGTTTCAGTTTCCATCACCTTGTTGAAACTGTGCCAAAGCTTAACAAGTATATGCCTGTCAAAACTCCCCCTACTTTTTGAAAGTGGCTGCAATGTGAACTTGTCCTTTCTTCACTAAACTTCCTCAACTCACTACAGTGTTATATGACGTGTACAGGTGGAGGCTTCATAAAATGCTCTTTGATGGTGACTTGATGAAAGTTGACTTGGCCTGTTTAGATAGGAGAAAAATAAGTCATGTGCATTTTACAGAGTGAATGTATAGGTGCAGTATAAGGTTCGTTGATTTGAAGTGCTGGAGCCAAGAAATGCAAAAGCTAAGAGACTTTACTATCAACACACATCCTCATGCTAAAAATCTTAACAGGGGCGTCTGGGTGGCTCAGTCGGTTAAGCGTCCGACTTCTGCTCAGGTCATGATCTCACGGTCCATGAGTTTGAGCCCCCGCGTCGGGCTCTGTGCTGATAGCTCAGAGCCTGGAGCCTGTTTCAGATTCTGTGTCTCCCTCTCTCTGACTCTCCCCTGTTCATGCTCTGTCTCTCCCTGTCTCAAAAATAAATAAAACGTTAAAAAAAATAAAATAAATAAAAATCTTAACAATAAAGCCATACCTAATTTCAAATGTGAACATTTTAAAAAATGAAATATTTGAGAGATAGCTTTTAGTAATTAGCTAGCTTACATTGGGGGAAAAACGTATTTCCTTTGTCTCTTGCTTTTTTGGTACATTCTGCCTTATGAAGACCAAGAACCTATGAGAATAAAAAAATTAATTTCTGTCAGTAATCTCATCAAGTTCCCCCTCCCTCCCCCCACCCTGCTTCTCTCCACCTTATTTTCTTCATCCTCACTGCCATTCCATCAGTAACCACTCCCCCTTCTTTTAAAGTCCGGCCCACACCATATTTTTTCCAGATGCTTCTAATGACCTGTGCCCCTCTCCCTGTACCTGTACCTCTCCAAGTATCCAAGTGGAAGCTGAAATATATGGAAAAGGATTTTCCACATTCTTGACTTTTGAGTAGTCCTATTAAACCTTGCAAAAGCAATTTTGCAACTGCTTTCTGTATCATCTCTCTGGGTGGGTAGGAAAGATCTCATTATAGCTTTCTGACACATGAGGAAACTGAGGCATATAGAAGCTGTGAATTGCTAAGTAGTTGGTGACAGAGTTGAAGCATCTTTCAGCTTTACAGCTCTAGCAGCCAAATGTTATGTTCCAAAATATTTCCCATGAGTTTCTGATTCTTGGAGTTTAAGTTACGTGGCATGGCTGATACCCGGGGTTTAGTGTACTTGCAGTTGGCTGAGCTCATTATTTAAATAGGCCAACAAAGTGCTACTCAAAGCCTACTAAATGTGAACACACTTTGAAAAGGGCCTACTATTGAAGTGAATGTGCTGTCACCACAGCATGAGACCAAAAAAAAAAAAAAAACACCCAAGAAAATTCTTGCTTTCAGAATTTGACTCTTTGTTGCTACAGATTGGTTGTTTTCATTTCCTCTAGTTGGCCCACATTGGCTGTGGATTGTTTTGGGCGTCAGACATTTGTAGCATAAAGATTACTTGGAATTGGGTGCCCAGGGTTCTAATCCTGGAACTTCTGGAGATAAGATTCATCCCTTTTATTTCCTGGCCTCAGCTTTCTTGCCTGACAGTTGAGGGGTTTGCACCAGGCTGGTGATTCTTGGAATATGGTCTTTGGAGGATCACATGTATCAGAATCATCAGGGCTGCTTGTTAAAAGTCTGAATTCCTGGACTCCACCCAGCCCTACAGAAGTGGAACCTGTGGGAGTGGGACTTAGTTATTTAATTTTCAACAAACTATGTATGTGCCCTGAAGTTGGAGCACTGCTGGATAAGGTAATCTCAGGTTTCTTCTACTCCTGACATCCTATGATTCTCTGAGAAAGACAAAGAAAGAGCAATTATGTATTTAATTTTGGCAGAAATTTCTTTACTTTTCGTGTGTGTGTGTGTGTGTGTGTGTGTGTGTGTGTGTGTGTAAATATTTTTTTGACATACTAAAAGCTGTATGTTTTTAATATATACAATTTGATGAGTTTGGAGCTAAGTATATGCTTGTGAGACCATCACCATAATCAGTGCTATAAACATATCCATCACCTCCAAAAGATTCCTCTTGCTTGCTTGCTCTTTTTCTTTCTTTCTGCCCTCCTTCCCCACTTCTTTTCTTCTTTTTCCTTTCCTCCCCCCCCCCCCCGCACTGTTCCTTCCTTTTATTTTGTGATAAGAACACTTAGCATTAGCAAATTGTTAAGTATATAATACAGTATTGTTAACTACAGGCATCATGTAGTACAGTAGATCTCTAGGACTTATTCATCATGCCTAACTGAAATTTTGACACTTTGACCAACACTGCCTCATTCCCCCTTCCTCCTCCCGTTCCCTCCCCCCTCCCCCAAGTAACCACCTTTCTTCTCTCTGCATCTATGAGTTTTACTGTTTTAGATTCCTTATACAAGTGGGATCATGTTGTATTCCTTCTTCTGTGTCTAGCTTATTTTACTTAGTATAATGTTCTCCAGGTTCATCCATGTTGTAGCAAATAACATTTGCCACATTTTCCTTATCCATTCATCTTTCTATGGACATTTAGGTTGCTTCCATGTGTTGGCTATTATGAATAATGCTGCACTGACCTGGGAATGCAGATATCTCTTCGAGATTCTGATTTCAATTCCTTTGGATATATACCCAGGAGTGGGATTGCTGGATCATATGATAATTCTTTTTAATTTTTTGACTAACCTTCATACTAATTTCCATAATGGCTTCACCAATTTACATTCCCTCAAATAGTACACGTCCTTACCAACATTTGTTATCTTTGCCTTTTTGATAATAGCCATTCTAACAGGTAAGAGATGATACCTGATTTTGGTTTTGATTTGCATTTCCCAGATTAGTGGTGTTGAGCACTTTTTCATGTACCTAATGGTCATAATTGATTACCCTTCTTAATGTCAAAGATTCTAGTTGTTTTAAATTTGTCAGAAATCAACTCATTAGCATGTGATGACAATAAACTATTTTCATTATTTATGTCTGCTTCTCCCAGCTCATCTGTTTTGATCCTGTTTCTTTCCTGCATAGCTGGAGCAACCTTCGGTCTCTTCTCATTCAAGTCCATCTTTTATGCTGCCATCAGTTTTTTTTAATCTAATGAATAACAAACACTAAGAAATCCCTCACAGAATTGATATGTAATTTCTTTGTATTATAATAACATTTAATTTCTTAGCATGTCTTACTAGACCTTTTTAGGTATTGCATCATAACTTACCATTGGAGTTTTAGCTCCCCAATTTTCACCCTCATTCATCCAGGAATCCTTCGATTCTCAAACTAGTGTAGGTAACTGATTGCCTAGAGTCATCTTGTTTTGTTTTGTTTTTAAATATGAAATAGCTTTATATTTTAATCTGTTGTTGGATCCAGGGACAAACGTATACACAGAAACTATGCTAAAACATTAAACCATAAGGATTTCTTTTTTTAAAAAAATTTTAACGTTTATTTATTTTTGAGACAAAGAGAGAGCATGAACGGGAGAGGGTCAGAGAGAGAGAGGGAGACACAGAATCCAAAGCAGGCTCCAGGCTCTGAGCTGTCAGCACAGAGCCTGACACGGGGCTCAAACTCACAGACCGTGAGATCATGACCTGAGCTGAAGTTGGATGCTTAACGGACTGAGCCACCCAGGCACCCCCCCATAAGGATTTCTTAATAAAGAAAACAAGCATGGATTTAATTTGGCTCCTTGAGTTTTTTATTTAATATTTTTGTGTATTTTTACTGTTTGCCATTTATTGCTTTTAGAAAAACTGAAAACAAATAAAAGAAATATTTGTGCAGGAATAACTCAAAATTTAGTCTATATAATTACTTTAGAAAAAACATTTGTTGCAGCAAGATTGTAACAGCTTTCCATGCTATGATTTAAACAGTGAAATACCTTGATTCGGTGTTCTCTGTGAACAGTGCTGAGTAGCAGGGACTATGTCTTTCTGGACTATGTCTTTTCTGGTTCTGTCTTTCTGGAATGCCTGTCTGAAGCTTCTTCTCTTGCAAAACTTTTACTCATTGTTCAAGATCCAGTGAATTTGTCACCTTCTCTGTGAAGCCTCCTCTGACCCCTACAGATAAAATCACCTGCTCTGTCCTCTGTATTTTCCATGTTAGTTGGGATATTTGTCTGTACTTCTTTGTAATTGATGTTGAACTGATGATGGTGATGATGATGATGATGATGATGTTTTTGTTGTTTCTGTGCTGCTTTCTAGGATATATCTCATTCAGCTTTATACCTAAATGCCTGTATGGGGTCTGATAAAAAGTTGATGTTCAAAAATTGATGTTATATGAAAGCCTTATTTTGATTTAGGTATTTGTTCCTCAAGAAACTTATCCTTCTTACCTTATTTTGTAGTATCTAGAACACAGGTTCTTATATGTACCCATTTGGCAATAACAGAGTGGCCAAGTGATGTGGCTTCTCCCCTTGCTCTGGGAAGTAGTTCAACTCTGTCAAAGAATAGTCAAGAAAAATTCATATACTGCTAGTGATGTGATGATGGCTATTTGAAAAGCTTGGAAAACTACCTTTTTTAGTTTAATAGACTTGTGTCTGTTCGCAAATCTAGATTGGGGCCAGTGCTCCGATATGTCAATCAGCTAGGTTTGGAAGTCAGGAATATGTAATTCTTCATTCTGATCTGAAAAGTGCTTGGATGAATTGTCAATAAACAATGAAGACCTAGGATTGAATGTAAGAGGGAGGAAGAGGCTTGCGGCTTGGAAGGGGTACTCTTCTGCCAGTGTGGAACCTGGACTGTAAGAGGCTTAGTTAGGTCTGGTGAAGAACTTGAGAAGAAAGGAAGTACAAGGACACAGTAGTCAAGATAGTACTTTAGTACTGGGATTGGCCTGGGTTTGAGGAAACAGGCACTTTTCACTGTTAGTGAGGATAGAAGTGTAAATTGGTACAGCCTTTCTAGAATGCAGCTTTGCAATGCGTATTAAAAAGCTTAAAGGTTATACTGTCTTGTATTACTAATTCTACTTCTAAGAATTTTCCTTAATGAAATAATTAGACAAGTGTACCACGATGTTTGTACATGGATATTTATTTGGATCCAGTCTAAAAGGACCCCAAATAGAGAATGATGAAACAAATCGATTCATCTATACAAGAGAATTTTATATAGGATTGAAATAATGTAGAGATATATTTATGGAGAAGGAAAGAGGTACGTAATATATTGTCAATTTTTTAAAATATAATTTATTGTCAGATTGGCTTACATACGACACTCAGTGCTTATCCCAACAGGTGCCGTCCTCAATGCCCATCACCCATTTTCCCTCCCCCCCCCACCCCTGCCCCCCTCCCACCCTCAATTTTTTCTCTGTATTTAGGAGTCTCTTGTGGTTTGCCTTCTCCCTCTCTGTTTGTAACTTATTTTTCTCCTTCCCTTCTCCCATGGTCTTCTGTTAAGTTTCTTAAGATCCACATATGAGTGAAAACATATGATATCTGTCCTTCTCTGACTGACTTTTTTAAAAAGCTGTCTATGAGACCACAGGTCCATTATGATTAATTTTTATAATGTATAATATATATATTGGTACCAAACAACTACTGAAAGTTATACAGAGAAGTTTTTTCTTTTTATTTATCTTGATGTTTCAAATTTTCTACAGAGAGCATATAATACTTGAGTTATAAAAGGATAATAATTTTTTTTTCAAAATTATTACATATAAAAAGGATAATTCCTTCAGACTGGCATTTTCCAGACTGAATGCATAGTGGTTGGAAAAGAGTAATTGTAACATACATTTTAGCATATTAAATACTGAGTGAGTGGGCAAACAACTTTACTCCCATTTTGGTAGTAGTAGTTCTTCTTAGGGAGATACTACTGAATTTTATTCATTCATTTTCCACTAGAACTGCTACCATGGGATAGCTGCTTTGATTCCTGAGATCTTTCCTTCTTCCCTGGTTTTCAGATACCAGCATGAGGTTACCTCCCTTCCTTGGTTGAGACTGTGCTCCTTTCTTTGAGTGCTGCTGGTATATTTCTGGCTGGTCATTAATTCTATTTGTTCATTTCATTAAAGGTTTTGAGAGTCAGTTTTCATGACCCCATATCATTCCATTATTTTATCCTGTAGTCCTTCCAGTGCTATTAGGTTTAGAAAATTATTCCTCTATAAAATCTGGCAAATACTTACCTATTGTGTTTCAAAAACATATTTTCATTTAATTCTAAATTTTATTTGAAATCTATTTTGTGTGATTGAGGTGAGATCATACTTTTTTTTCTCCCAAAATACTTAGCCAATTTTACACAAACCATTGATCGAGTAATCCATTTTTTTCCATATTGGCTTGTGATATGTACTTTGTCATATATTAAGTTAAATAGATAAATAGTCCTATTTGTTTTGTTGCATTGAAATATTGGTTCTTAACACCAGCATCATACTGTTTTGACTATTAAAGTATTAAAATACAGTTTAACATATATTTTTTCAGTGCTTTTATTCATTTTTAAGAGAGAGAGCATGAGTGGGGGGAGAGGCAGAGAGAGAGGGAGACACAGAATATGAAGCAGGTTCTAGGCTCTGAGCTGTCAGCACAGAGCCTGATGTGGGGCTCAAACTCGTGAACTGCGAGATCATGCCCTGACCCAAAGTCGGACGCTTAACCAACTGAGCCACCCAGTTGCCCCAAGTTTAACATCTAATTTGGGTATATTTACACTGGTTTTACTTTAAAAAAATATACCTATCTTCACACACAAGGATTGACACATACAATACTTAGCATTATGTTAAAAATGTAGATTTTCTTTGGAATGTTTGACATTTTCTATTATTTTTTTCTACCCCTCTGAGGGCATGTTCTATCTTTCCATTTGCTTAGGTTTTTTTCTTTCAGTGTTTTGCTTAAGTAATTTATAGTTTATTTATTATTATTAAGTTTAAGTTATAGCTATTGTGAATTGTACCTTCTCCTCATTACATTTTCTAATTATTTCTAGTATATAGAAAACGTAATTTGGATATATGTTTTATAATTAGCCAATCTGTTAACATGTTATTTTAGTTGTGATAGTTTTTTGATTCTCTTATATCATCTTGTGCAAATAATCAATAATTTCTATTCTCTTTTCAAATATTTATATATCTTGCTTTTTTTCTTGAACGTTAGTTGGGATCTTGGACATCCTTACCTTCCTCCTGATTTTAATGAGAGCAGCTTTAGTAATTTGTTGCTAAGAGGTACTGGCAATTAGTCTAAGAGAGATGCGGAAATATACTTTGCTTCCTAGTTTACTATGAGAGGCTTAAAAATCAGAAAAAAAATGTTGGATTTTATTAGGCGATCTTTTGTCCTTTTTTGACAATTATGTGCTCTTTCTTGTTTGACCTAGTGATGTGATGTGTTATATTAATATATTTTCTAATATTAAGTAATCCTTGCATTCCTGAGGTAATCCCTACTTGATTGTGCTGGCTTATTATTTTAATATACTTTGACTTAATTTCACTGGCTCCTTATTTAGGATTTTCATATTGTATCTATAAGTGAATATTTTCTGGAGTACCATTTTTTGAAGTGTTTTGTAAGAAAGAATATTATGAGGAAAAATATAGTTCCATGGTCAGATGCATTTGAGAATGGCAAATTAAAACATTTAAGCAAATTTCTTTGCTTCTGGCTTCTCAGAGAATTTAATATGCTAATACATGCTGTGAATCTCTGAGAGTGTTTTCCAAACTAACCCACAATAGACCACCCTCCCTCAGAAAGTGAAGCTAATTTCCACAGAAACCTCTTTGAAATATACTAGTCATTGTCATATTTTGGCATCAGAATTATGTTAACTTCACAGAGTGAATTGGGGTAGCTTTTCATAATTTTATAAGCTCTGCAGTAGATTATAGAATGTGGATATTAATCAATTTCTTGAAAACTTGAAAGGCCTTGCCCATAGCATTGTCTGGGCCAAGAATCAGTGTAGCAAATTGTCCCTTGGTAACATTTGCAGTGTCTTCCATGGATATTCAGCTTTCCTATCCCACTGAATCAATCTTATTATTTAATATTTCTACAAATTGTTCACTTTATTGAGATTCCCAGTTTGTTAAAATATAATTGTGGGTACAATTCTCTTAAATTATTAAGGCATGTAGACTTACCTGTTGATAAAAAAAAATGAAATGAGACGATCTATGCCTAATGTTTGACACACAGTGCCTGGCACTTAGTGAAGGGTGAACTGTTATTTCCAATCCCCCTTTTTTTAAACTTTGTTTCTTTCTTTTGCATTTAGATTTGTCACAACTTTGTCCATTTAAAAACTCTTTTTCCAAATTACCACCCGTTCCACTTGTTTCCTTATCTCCTTATCTACTCATCTATTTATCGTTTCATGATGTATTCGTTTTCTGCTTAGATTACCATTTTATTCTTCCTGCTTGGCTTGCTGTTGTTTTGCTTTCTCTTCTAGCTTTGTGAGTTGATGGGTTCATTTAAAACAAAATTCTTGGCTAGTAATGAAAATATTTAAGCTATAAATTTGATTTAAAAATACCTCTGTATTTTGTGGTCCTTCGTGCATGTGCTGCAACATTCAGAGAATCCAGAAGGGCTCACAGAGAAAAGCAGGTTTCCTTCCATCTCCTGCCCCAGTGTTCTAGGGCTTCACCAGAGGCAGCCCCTGTTCCCAGAGCCCCGGTCATCCTTCCAGAGTTACTCTAAGTGGATTTGGCTTTTGAGTATTGCTTTGTCAGGAATGCTTCCATTTTTACTTGGTTATTATTTTCATTAGGTTTAAATAGGCTCTACTTTTAATTTAAATTTCCCATTTGATACAGTAATAGGAGAGTGGCTTTGAAACTCTTTTTCACAGGATATTAAGTTATTTTGTTATTCATTTCTACTTTTATTGCATTGTGATTAGACAATGTAGTCTCTAATTTTATATGGTTTGGAATTTATAGTGTTTGAAAGTCCTGAGATTTACCATGTGAGCAATTACATGGTCAATGTTTAGAAATATTTAGATATTTAAAAATGTATCATCTCTAAAGGCACAAAGTATATAATTATTATTTTAAAATAAGTTTTATTTATTGTGGCTTACTTGATCTATTATTATAGAATGTGATAAATTACTTCCCCACTCTCAAGTTGAGCTTTTGTGATGTTTATTTACATTCCTGATAATTTTTGTGTTTTATATTTTATTCCCTAATATTTGTAGTGTAAGTTTGATGATTCTCATATGTATTCTGGATAGTAACTTTAGTTCTTTAAAAAAAAATCCTGGGGCACCTGGATGGCTCAGTTGGTTAAGCAACTGACTCTTGAGTTTGTCTCGGGTCACGATCTCATGGATGGTGAGATCGAGCCCCACATCTGACTCTGTGCTGACAGTGCAGAGCCTGTTTGGGATTCTCTCTCTCTCTCTCTCTCTCTCTCTCTCTCTCTCTGCCCCTCCCTCCCCTCCATCTCTCTCAAAATAAATAAACATTAAAAAAAATTTTTTTTAATCCTGAAAGTAACACCTATGCCAGGAAGTAAGAGTTCAAAGAGGATGGAAGGACATCAAATGCAAAGTAAAATTTTCTTCAGACTCTCCACCTATATTCCACACTTTAGTGGTAGTTACTTTTGAATATATTTTACTATTTTTATTTCTTCTGGTAGTTACTTTCATAACTCTAAATAATATATTTATATCTTTCATTCTTAATTTATTAACTATAGATATTATCTATGCTTTTCAATATGACAAATCGGTTTCAGTTACTTATACCCTTACCTCTCCTTCTCAAATCCATCCCATTATTTTTTTCATAACCTTTACAATTTAAAAAAATACTTAAGCTCCAAGTTCTTGTTTCATCAACTTAAAACACTTTTTGGCTCTTTGATACTCAACATCAGGAAATGAATTTCCCAATCAACATCATTTGCATGTCTCTTTCTCTACCATCCAACTTCTGTTAGCTCTGTTATCACTTTTATATGATCAAGGTTTAGGGCATTCTCTTCTTTACTTATGAAAAATCTTCCATACTTTGTCAGTAGGTTGACTCTGAAAGTTAAAAGCTGATAGACAGCCTTTTTATATAATAGTGATGTAAATATTCACTACATATTTGGTAGGAATATTGGAATATTGAGAAGGTAATGCAATTCAACACCTATGCCCCTTGAAGGGGGAATGATCCAAAGGTCAAGGATAAATGGATTCTCTCTCTTTTAATATCCCATCTATTACTCAGGCTCATAACCATGATTTAACTTGTTTCCTATTTGGACTGTTTTTAGAAAATGTTTTTTTTTTTCTGGAGTTTCTAATTGTCTTTCTTCTTGACAAAAGAAATACATGCCTTTTCATCATAATAACTAATATCTTGCAACTGTTAGTCATAGTATTTGTTGAATGCTTTACTATGTATTAACCTATTTATTTCTTGATATGTCTAGAGCTATCATCCTGGGATTTTTCTTCGTGCCACTTCTGGATTAGTTCCATTCTTTCTCACATCCTGTGTATTCTCTTTTTTTTTATTCATCCCCTCAACCCCGGTGGTACATATTAAAGTGATTTTTTTCCCCCAGAAGATGCACGTTGACAGTAAACTTTGTGGGTCCATGCTTTTCTGAAAGTGTTATAATTTTGACCTCATGCTTGACTAATATTTTGGTAGGTGTAGAATTATAGATTTAAAATATTTTCCTCTTAGCAATTTGAAGGCATAGCTCCTTTGTCTTTTAAAATGTACTTTTTCTGGTAAAAAGTCTGATGCCAAGCTTATTCTCTTTACTTTCTAGGTAAACTGAATTATTCCTTCTGGAAGAGTCTAAGATTTTCTTTTTAACTTCAGTATTCCATGTTTTCCCAAATGTGTCTAAGAATTGCTTTTTTATATTCATCCTGATGACCATTTCTAGGTACTTTCAGTCTAAATACTGATACCTCTTCAGGTTTGAAAAATTTTATTCTATTATTTCTTCAGTTATTTTCTGTTTTTATTTGTTTCTTTTTTCTACTATTATTTCAGTGGGTTTTAAGATGGGTTATTTCAGATGGATTTTAGGTTTTTAGGATATATAAGTAATCAGGCTGCTTCCTGAACTGGATGTCTGCATTATAAATTTTTTCAATATTAAGTGATCTTTTTCTGTTTAATAATTTTTGTATCTTATGTAATTTTTGCATCTCATTTTTGTTTAATTATGTTTTGTATTTACAATGCCATTTTACCTTTTTTATACTTTTTCCTGGGATAGCTTGATTCAATATATTAGTTTATACCTCATTTTCCTTTAGGTTTGTTATTTGCAAACAGCATTGAGTTGGATTTAATGCTCACCACCAGTCCCTTAATACTGTGACTTTCCTCTTCATTAGTTTATAATTTTGATTAGACCTGCAGTCAGAATGTCCTTAAGTAATATTCTTAGGAAGTGTAGATATGTCATAATATTTGCTGAGCACATTCACACCTGAAAATATTGTTCTCATGCCTTGGGACATGCACTATAACTTAATTGGGTGTCAAATTCTTTGGGCACAGATTTTTTTTGCCTCTAAAATCTCTTTATAAATTGATGCCTGTTGGGGCACCTGGGTGGTGCAAACAGTTAAGCGTCCAACTCTTGATCTCAACTTAGGTCATGATCTCACGGTTTGTGAGTTCAAGCCCCGTGTCCAGCTCTGCGTTGATGGTGCTGAAACTGCTTAGGATTCTGTCTCTCCTTCTCTCTGCCCTTCCTCTGCCTGTGCTCTCTCTCTCTCTCTCTCTCTCTCTGTCTCTCTCTCTCTCTCTCAAAAACAAAACAAAACAAACAGCAAAACTTAAAAAAATCGGTACCCATTGGTTCCTGATGTTTAGTATGGGGGAAGTCTGAGACCAGCCTTTTGCTCAGTTCCTCTCTTTCCCTCCGTATTTCCCTTCATAGCAGTCGTTCTGTGGCCCAGATCCATGTGTTTGTGAGTGATTGTTTTCACATTGAAATTCAGAAATTTATCTAGATATGATTCTTTCAAAAATTTTCACTCAAACCAGAACACTGTCTCTTCATTTTATCTCTTCTCCTTAAGTTGAGAAGTTTTATTTGATTTTTGTTTTTAATCCTATTTTTTCACTCCAGCATATCTATAGTAGGTTGGATATGTATTCTCTATTCATCCTACTCACCATCTCCTTTCCATAGCTTCTGTTTCTCTGTGTTCTATGAGAACTTTCAACCTTGTTCTCTGTATCTCTGCTGTCCATATAGTCTGTAGGACCAGCAGTTTCAGCATCACCAGGAACTTGTTAGAAATGCAGAATTTGGCTCCATTCCAGAACTGCTGAATCAGAATTTCTATTTTAACAAGATTCTTACGTGATCCACGTCCGCTTGAAGTTTGGGCAGCCCTGCTCTATCACAAATTCTGTTTTCTACGATGTCACTCTGTTCTTCATTGTTGTTAATATGTTTTTAAAATCAATCCTGATTATATTTTGGGTTTTCTTATATTTTCATATTTTAGCCAGTTCTTTTGCGAGTTTGTTCTCTAATTATTGTGCTCTGATCTTGTTTCATAGAGGTAGTGAGCTTTCATATCTCTATGAAGACAAGAAGATATGGTTTTATTTTTTACCTGTTTTAGAAAACCGTTTTTAGAAGTTTCTCTTTCTTTGAGCCTTCAGACTATTATCTATTTTCTCTTTGGCTGGAGTTTTTTCCTTTTCTTTCCCCATAAACTCATTGTTGGCCCCTTTTCTACCCTTTCACTCTTGAGAGAGATCTTGTGATATCTAGTCAGGTTTTGTGTTTATTAACCAAGAGAATAGGTGAATTATTTTTCACTCTACTTGCTTCTTCTACTCAGATTTAACCTAAAAATTTAATTTGATGTTTCCTTTTTTATTTTTATGTCTAACGGGCATTTATCTATCATGGAGTGGAGTGGAATTAGGAATACAGTTAATATCCTCCTAATAAACTCTTGCATTTTTTAAAACTATAAGGTTACATACAATTTCCAGTTACTTAAATAGCACACAACACCAAATATTCCTTCACATGTCCTCTAGAATGTGAATTCTCTCTGTCTTTGCGCATATTTACAGAGCTTTTACTAAAAAACTCAGCTTCCACCTTTATTCATTATCTTGCTAAACTGGGAGAGCCGAGGTCTCTTGGCCAAAGGAGAGTAGGCAGAGCTGACGGGACAAGACAGTTGGTTGGGGTGGGGCTGCACGACTGCACGAGAGTCCCTGTAAAAGTGGATGCTGCTCCCCATCTTTCTGACCACTGCAGCCCCCTAGGTTCTGAAATTTGTTCTGAAATTTGGTGTAGACTCTGGGGGTGATAAAAATCTTTTCCTACATTCTTTGGGACCATTCTTACTATCTGGTTGTGAGGATGAAACACATGACGTATGGTCTAAGAATGTACTTCTTAACCCACTCCCACTGATGCTGTACTAAATGGAAATTTTATACTCATAGTAAATGGCTCTTCCTTCTGATCTTTGGCATTCTGTATTTTGCCAGTTGTGTGTGTGTCTGTGTGTTGCATGTGTCATTTTTATCATGAGAAGTAAGGAAAAGCCCTATCATGCACATCTAGCCTGCTACCATGTTAAGATGTTAAACCATTAGCCCAGTTACTGAATTTGATGAGCGAGGCATCTCAGGTGGTTTTTGGTTTTCTATGTAGTTGTTGTTGTTGTTGTTGTTGTTGTGATTATTATTATTATTTTGCTTTTCATATTTTGTGTTTATTTTTGTTTTTTAATTTATCCTCAGGGGCTGAATCCTCTCTCACTAACTCATTTTTTGTCCTCTCCCAACCTTTTTACTCCAGAAGTCCATTATGAGTCTTCTTACTGCTTCTATGTCCTAGCTTACCATTTGCCCACTTGTACTGATAATGACTTCAGGTACTGTATCACCAATTAGACTGTGAGCCACTTCCTTGAAGGTGGGGTCTCAGTCTTACCTCATTGTATTCCCTATATGGTAGATGTTGAATACGTATGTACTGATCAGCTGGTCAGCTTCATCAGGGGATAGGAATGAGCTCCTACTCCTCCATTCTTCCACCCAAGCTACACCCTGGAAAAGGACAGAGTTTGAGCAGTATTTCCTACGGAGACTTTGGAACCCAGACAGCTCCTGTGGTGACCTCATCCCCTTGCTTCCTCGTCTTTTGCAGGGGGAAATAATGTGCTACCTAGTCGTGTCTCCTGGGACCAAGCCAGCGAGTATGCTGTTCCAGAGCCCTGCTGGATGGGCTCTTTCACCTTGCTGCATCTCTGTCCTACCTTTAAGCCACCTTCAGGGGCCTCAACTTATTCTCTGGTTTCCTTTCCTCCCTTTTGCCCAAACCTCCAGTGAGAGAAGAAGAGATTTTAGTATTAGAAAAATGGGCTGTTGAATTCCAAAGTCAGAAATAGACCACATAAATATGTATGAAGCATTAAAACCCTTCTTTGAAGTGTGATTTCCTGACTAATGGATGCTTCTGGGTTGTTTTTTTTTTTTTTTTTTTTTTTTTTTTTTGCACTCAGTTAAGCCCTGTTCAGACCAACTTGCTTTTTGGGTGAACTTAAGAACATTATGATTAGCGTCCATTTCTGCACTGTCTTTCACAGAGTGCTTTTCTGTCCGTTATTTTATTTGATACTTCCAACAATGCTGTGAAGGATGGTGAGAGTTTATTCTCATTCCATTTTGTGAATGAGGAGAAGATTTGTCCAAAGTCATGTGGTGTCTAAGGGCAGCATGCTGATGCGAGGCCATGTCTTCAGCCGGTAAGATGAGAGCACGCTGTTTATCCCTGTTAGTGACAGGAAATGATTGCTAACATTGAGTATTTACAATACACCAGCTGCTGTGTTAGGCACTTTGTATATATTTTGTCATTTAATACTGTTTGGTAACCCTGAAAAGCAGGCCACTACTATTAGCCCCCCATTACACACAAGGAAACTGCAATTTAAAGAGGTTAGCTAGCCTGGTCAAGGTCACACAGCTCGTCCTGGTGGAGCTAGAGTTTGAAATCAAGTTTCCTTGATTTCATAATCCAACCTCCTAGCTACTTGACTTCCTCTTCACTTTATTGGTCAAGCCAGCATCGCTTTTAAAAGCCTGTTTCGTTTCTTCTGATTTCCTGAGTTGTGGTTACAAACCCCATTCTCCTCCCTGTGACTCCTACAGGTCTGGGGCTTACTGTCAAGGGCAGGAATGGGAGCTGCATGGAGAAGAAGGGTAGAGCAAGTGAAGGGAACAAACACCTGCTAAGCAACTATCATATGCCCAGTGGCTGTTAGAAATCTGTTTTATAAGAACTCTATATGTCTGGTATCATCATTCCCATTTAATGGAGGAGGAAACACAGATTCAGAGAATTTGTGCAAACTTGTAAGTAGAAGAGTCAAGACTTTTGCCCAAGTCTACCAGTGATGATATTCTAAGAGTGAATGAGAAATATTTCTCAGAGGCCTAAAGAGAACTTTAACCAACAGAGATGAATTTAGCCCCTGCTGGTCATAAAAGGCATTATAGTTGATATTCTGGAGCCCCATAAAGTACTCTGTGAAGGAACTCATAAGAGAATCCAAAGAGAAGAAAAACTGTGTTTTAGGCTGCATTGCTAGGCTTATATCACAATGCCAGCAGGCCTTTGACTGAAGCACATAGGAACTGTGATTTAACCAGCAAAACACACTAGTAAACATCATAATGACACACACATTTAGGAAAATGATGTTTTTAATTTTAAATGCTGTGCAGCCTTGCCTTATATAGTCAATGCTAGGAAGTTGTGGTATACCAGGAAATGGTTTACATTTTAGGCTTCAGGCAAAAATATGGAACTTGTAATTATGTCAGAGAGAGGCAAAATCTTCTAACAAGAAAAACTAAAGCTATAAAAGTCTCAGTTAGGATATGTGTCAATTAAACTGTTGTGTGGCTGAGCATTCTGCCTGAAACTTCATAGGGAATAAGCAGCTGCTAGTGACTTTTGAGTAAAACCCTCCCTTCCAAATCTTCAGTTCCCTGTTGCCAAAGTGCAGAAGCTGTGGGTGACAGGTGTTTTCCTGCTTTTTCTATGGCCTTCCTGGTCTGAGGTGGTTTTGAGCTAGGAAGACTGGCTTGACTGGGTTTTCAGCTCAGGGGAAGACAGCTGCGTGTCTGCCTCTGATACCCACAAGCCCACCTGAAGTCTGTGATGCCAATCAGAAGCCCATACGCTGCCATGAAGATACAGAGCCTCACACGTGTGACTCGCCACCTCCAGGAGCTGGGCTTTCTGCACCTTGTACGCAGGATCCCTCAGTTTCCTCCCCTACAGCCCTGGACTGACTTCTCCAGTGGGGAGCCCCTTCTGTAGGCTCTTTGGGGTGAGCAGGGGAGTGAATGCCTTGCCCCAGGGCACTTGAGTGGAGGGTTAGAAGGATGAGATTGGAGTTTCTTCTTTTCTTTGTCCTTCCTCGCTCTGAGAAAGGTGGCCTAGACCACAGCAGTAGTACAGAGAACTGGCTCTGTGGTCCCTGATCTGGGTGCAAATCATGATTCTGTCCCTCATTTACTATATGACCTTGACCTCGTCATTTATCTTCTCTAAGCCTCTTTTCCATCTATCACAGAGTTGTTGTAAGGATTAAATGAGATAATATGATATTAAGTCCTTAGGAATTGATAAAGATTAGATATTATTATAACTGTTAACCTCCATTAATAGCATCAAACCTTGGGGCTAGTCAGGGCTCAGGCTCTTTACTGTTTGTGTGACAATATATTCATAACCAACGTGCTATTCCAGCCCTCTCCTGAATGCGGCAGAGTTAACTGGCTTACTTAGGCCTTGAAACAAATGGAATTTATCAGCTAGCTGCAGACCCTCATATGCTACTTGTTCTTGATAGCAGGGAAGGTCTGTGCATGCCTGGGAGAAGGGCCTTGTCCAAACTATTTGCTCAATAGCTGTGTTATCACACTATCACGTGCTGGTGTGGCATTATAGGAAGTATATCCTGGATGTTTATTATATGTTATTTTTAGCTGGAGTTTATTTTTCTAGGGAAATAAGAATTTCATGTTTTAGAATTGACAATTATTCTGTACAAGTAGTTTATGTCCACAGAAATTCCAAGTTCTTATCTTTTATGTTTGGTTCCAAGGCACTGTGTGTGTGTGGCGGGGAGGGGGCGGGGGCTGAACATTGGAACCCAAAAAAGCATGGTCTTAGGTGGGTCAGAGCTGGGTTCAAATGTCAGCTCTGGTATGTACCAGCTCTGAGAGCCTTAATTTCCTCATCTGTGAATGCAAATAATACCTATCTAATGGGATTAAAAGAGAAAAAAAATATTGCAAAATACCTATCTCATTATGCAATGCATATATATATAGCCTCTCAACAAAAGTTAGTGGTTATTTTGGGCAGATACAAACGTCCTGTAAATAAAATCCAGTGGCTTCTACTTTTTATTCTTTAGGACCCTGTGTTTTTTTACAGAAACATCTTAGAAACCACAAAGAAAGGTGATGAGGGACTAAGGAAACAGGACCCAGGATCCTTGTCCCCTTCAAAAGGAGCTCTGCTTTTATCTGTTCTCTATGTAGGTGCTGTGCCTAAGTATTTTTAAAGGGAAAAATGCTTAAAAGGTGATTGAAGTCCAAGTTATCCACTTTTCCTTTATGGATCATCCTTTCAGTATTATATCAATTTATCAGATTGTGTATTTGATATATGTGTAGTTTATTGTACGTTAATTATACCTCAGTAAAGATGCTAAAAATTTTATTGAAAGCAGTTGGACTAACGGTGTGAAGAATCAGAGAATAAGGTGAAAAAATACAGGAGGGTTAGCCATCAGCTTTCAGGCCTATTTGAATGTCCACTATCTCAGCAGCATTGGCGGGATTGTTTTTCTTGTATTCTTTAGGAAATACCCAATCCAGGCAGTCAGTCGGAAGACTGAGAAGAGATCTCTCACAGTGTTGGTAGCCCTAAAATACAGCATGGAACCATACAAATGCCAAGACAAATTGAGAAAGGTTGAGCTTTTTCTATAGAATTAAGTACCTTTGAATTACATGCATGTTCAGCGTGGTTCTAGTTGCTAGAGGCTACTTTTTTTTCCAAGTCCACGATTTGCTATCCCCATTGGGTATGGAATTCAGTAAAACTAGCTTTTGCACATGCCTTTATTAAAGTCTGTACCTAGATGTGTTTGGAACAAGGGTGAACAATAACTGGAAGCAGATTTACTGCAGTCTGGACTCAGTTGTTAGGCTGGCTTCTTTTTGCTGGTTTTCTGGGTTGATTAGACTTTGCTCACTGATGGGGCTTCAGGGGTCACAGCTGAGGCAGAGCCACCCTGCTCCGGACTTGGACTTAGTACAGACATTCCTGGTGGTCAAGTCATGTATTTTCTACTTTGGAAACAGGCATTGGAACAGGATTGCTGGAACAATTGCATGGGTTCTATGGTGCAGAAACCATAATGACTTCCAACAACATGGGCTAAGGTAATTTGGCTCTCTTTTTGTTCTCATCTCTAAAAGAAAGAACCCACCAAAGTTCAGAGCATCTTAAACATTTTGAAGTTGTGACATTGAGTGTGAATAATTGGTGTCTGTGGGACCCTGAGAGTGAAAGCAGGGCTTACCAGTGTTTCTCATTACTTGACAGAAAAGGACCTGGAAAAAACCCAACATTCATTTTCAACCAGGGAATAGCGAGTACTACAGAGCTGTATAGTCACTTGCATTTAAACACCCTATTTTACAAGTCCATAACTATGTGCCACAAGGCAGCATTAGTACCACGGAGACCATGGAGGAAGAGTTTGAGAGGATGACATGTATAGTTTTCATAACTACTCTTTTTCATTTCACTAAGCGCTTGGTGAAATTAAAATTCCAGCAGTATTTTTCAGAGACGGCATGGGATGGTGGGTTCTCATCTCTGGCCCAGCGTTCCTCCAGCACACATAGACCAGGCATTGTACGTAGCACTGAGGCATACTGAAGGCATAGCCTCTGCCTTCAGTGAGCCCTCAGTCTAGAGACAGAGACCCAGAAATTAACAGGAATTACAATGCAGAATGTTATGTACTGTGGAGAAAGTACCGTGGAGAATGTTATGTACCGTGGAGAATACAGCAGTATGAAGGGTCCCCCAACCCAAACTTTGAGGGTCAGACAGGGCTTTTCAAAAGGTGAGTCAAGTGAAAAACAGGGTTCTACCTCTTACTACCCAATTGACCATGAACAAATTATGTTCTCTGAGCCTCTGCTTTGGTAGTAATAATATCCCTCAATGGTTGCTTATGAGGATTAAATCAGATGATATCTATCTATCTACCTATCTATCTATCTATCAGATGAGATATACATGTATATATGGAAGCACATAGCACAGTCCCTTGCTAGGGCAAAGGGAGATGTTGGTTTTCTTCCTTTCTCCTTCCCTCCTGCCTCTGTCAAGTGAGGAACGTGACTTCCAGAGCAGGCTATGCAGAGGCAACTTCTGGAGGGTTTTCTGTCACTTGGTATTTATCTTCATGCTTCCAAATCATTAGAATCTTTTCCCTCTCATGCCGGTCTGGCCTGTGCTCACGCACAGTACAAGGTGTTGCATGTCCTGCCTGTGACACTTCATGAGGAGAAGCGGCAAGCCTCTGAGCAAGTGCTGGAGGAGAGAGAAGATGGGGAACAAACGCAGCACCGTGGGGCTGTATGGGACAGAAGAACAGTGTGGTCTTTGAGTAAGGGACGGGCAGGCAGCAGCCACCATCTGAGAGATCGTCCTAGTCCTTTCGTGGAGAGAGGAGAGGAAAATCATCTTCTAGTAAGAAATCAAGGTTGCTCTGTATCTATGTGTCTTGCAAGTGGTACAATGTTCCCACTCTTGGCCACGTCTAGCTACTATAAAAGCAAATCGGTCAACGGCTTTTGGGGGACACTCTGACTGGTCAGCAGGAACTCCCAATGCATGGAGACAGTGCAGAGAACTTCCCAACAAGCTGGGCTTGTTGTGTTTCCCCCCACCTGCCCCGTGCTTCCTTTTGTTCTTTTTTCTGCGCGCTCTTTCCTTCTGAAGATGACTTTGCTTTTTCCAAGCCCAAATCACCTTCTCATGTTGCAAATCCACCTAACCTTCAGCCTTTTTTTGCTGCACAGCTGTCACAACAAACTTCCCCTCATCTGCTACTAAATGTATCAGACACTGTGGTGCAGGCTGTGAGTTGCCGACTCATTACCCGGGGGCTTTCCAATAGAATCTGATGTTATCCAAAACTTCTCATCTGTTTCAAAGGGTACAATTTCCTGCATTCTCTGGAGGGAAATCAAACGCACTACATTTAGGAAATAGGCCGATCCTTCACAGATTTAGTAGACCTCTAGGCAATTATGGGGTGATTATTCCAAACTGAGTGTTTCCTCACCTCATTTCCTATAACAATGACTTGGGTGACCTGACTATGGGCTTTTCATCTTTCCAGTGAGAGATTGGGAAGTAAGTCACAAAAATTGAGATAAGCTGTGGTTCCTTTGATTTCTCTCTGTCCTCCTCCTAAGCATCTTCTGCCTCTCCCCAGAGGGAACCAGTTCTCTTCCCCCTACTTCTTTTGCTGTCTCCGTCTGGGATCCAAGAATCTTTTTCTTTAAGTCTGTCTTCATAATCCTTTAAATCATACATTTTATCTCCTGATGAATGTGATTCTCTTTTTAAAAATTGCTTCTTGGATTTTAGAAATTGCCCATTAAGAAAAATCACTCTCAGCTGGTTCCTGTGCTTCTGTATAGCTCTTTTCAACTCACTCACCTCTGGACTGGGATGTATTTTCCCCCACGGCCTTTGTTCCACACTCCAAGCTCATCTCTCGCTAAGTGTCTCCCTAATTCCTTATTTTTTTTTCTTTAGGTTACGTTTTTAATTTCCTGCTGTCAAACATCTGCTGTATCACCTTGCTTTCCCCACTTCCTAGAAAACTTGTTTTATGAGTGCTCTTTTCCCCAGGATAATGTTGCTTGCTGTGTACTGAGGCAGTGCTACAACGGTTTTATTTTGCATTGACTGATTAAGCACTTTGAATAATTGTTTCAGCTCCATTACTGTGAATCTATTTGGCTTAACTCTTTTCTTTTGCCACCTTTGATTAATGTCTGCCCATTGGGACAGAGAGGAATCAGTGCATTAATTTCCCCTCGACACCGTTGAGAAATGCTCTTTTTCCTGTGCAAGAGCCCAAAGCAGCAGATGCGCGCTGCCATGCAGGAGGAGGGAGCTTGTGCTGTTGTAAAGTGAGAATGTGTGTGCTCTCAGCCAGTGTTTGCTGATGGTACTATGTGGCAGCCATCTCATAGCAGAGAGCAAATGTTAGGATTTGGGGAAAGGCAGACCGACGTATCAGATTTTAAAACGGACTGGTGAATCTCTGTTAACAGTGGATAGCTGCATGGTATTTTCTTTTTAAGCTCGTGAAACTTAACAGCTGTTTAGCGAAGCAGTATTTTCATATATGTCTGTTTGACAGGTTTAATAGCAAATTTTTCGGTAAGTGGCTTTCTGAACAGGCCTCCCTGACTTGGGCTGTAACAAGAACTGCGTTTGCAGCAAGATTCATTGAGGGTCTTTCTGCTTTCGTGTTTATGGGATGGGGGAGTCTGGCTAAAGCGAGGGAAACTGAAAGGTATGTTCCAAAGGAAATTACTAATATCTCTACCAGAGTGTTCCTTGGAACTTGTTATTAACCAGTTCAGGGAAAGATACATGGGGGAAGCATGCTGTTTAGCAATAAAAACACATTAGTACAGTCAGCTTACTGTAACCCTGTATTGGTGAATGGTAATTAAATCTATATATCTCTGGCTTTATAGTTTTCTGCAGCTGACTCTCTGGAAGATTTCTGCACTTTGTCTGATTCAAGGAAGGCCATATTCTCTCCCTTGCCTCTGGAAGAGGCTGCTGTGCCTTGTAATAGCTTTTTAATATCACCAGATCGAAGACAAATGCTTCGCTGGTTTTATTGGCAGAAATAAAACACTTCCTATTACTCTTATGTTGGGGGTCCAAGTCCTAGAAAACTAGAACTTTACGAGGCTACAATCCTATTTCCTTTCATCCCTTTTTTCAGTTCTTCTGGATCGTAGGGCCTCAGAATTGCTAATGTCTAGGGTTACCCACTTTGTATTTGGCTCCAAAGGGTATAAACTGCATTCGTCATGATTTATCTGTGTTTTTATTGATTACATGTGCTTGTTATGGCTGCTGACTGGGCATGCGCATTTGTGGCTGAGTCGCAGATCTGAGACCCCTGTTCTCAAAAGCATCTACCCTCACGGTCAGCCTGGCATCTTTAGCTAACAAAGGGACCAAGAGCAGTCTTATAGCCTCTTTGAATTTCAGTACAGATTTTGCAAGCCAAGGATACAAAGTTTGTCTGAGGGTTCATGGTTGATTTCATTTATTGGAATGTTAAACATATTGTTTTACTTAAGCAGCATATAAGGGAGCTTTACATTTATTTCTCTTAGTCCCATCACGATGTAGGTCAAAAGTCAGTTACATTCGGCTATATGAACAAAGATGCCTACAAAGAATAGTAGGAATTTAGGCTACATTGTTTTATACACTCAAGAAACTTGAAAGGAATAAAGAAATCTAGAAAAAGGATTAGTAGAGTGAGCCCAATTAATTTTTTTAGAAGGTAAACTCAAAAACTGCTCACTGATAAACAGTAAAATGTCAGGGACACAAAATGAGTCAGCCTGCTGGCTCATTGCTGATGGGATTAGGAGGGGTAAGAGAGAGAAGGTCGCTTGATATCTGTAGAGTCAGGGCATGAGTGATCCAGTGTGGCCAGTGGGAGGAGAAGGGTCTGCTGGTAGACCTTTCCCAGCAGAGTGTCACCCCCACAGCATCTCGGATTCCTTCCCAGAAGGGGACTGCCAGTCAGTGTACCACTTACCCTGCTCTCATCACCTCACTAACCAGCTATCTCTGTACTAACTTCCAGAACCAATGGGGAAGAAAGGAAATTTCATGTACTGACTTCTTTGCCTGGCTGCAGGATTTGCCTCTTTCTTCAGTCCTCCTCCCTTGTCTCTAGAATGCCCATGCCTTATTCAGGATGACATGTTCAATGACAGAGACATTGGAAATGAAGCCTCTTTAACCATGTCTCCTAGAAAAATAGTGATGAAGCTATTGGATACAGGGTGAATCCTAGTCTAAGTTGGTAGGAGAGGTGGGCCTGGGACACTCTGCTCCCTGTCTTAAAGTTGGACCGGTTCTGGTTCACTCCTGTATGGTTTTTCCCAGAAGTACAGATAAGTATTATGATTTAAAAAAAAAAAAAGTTTAAAAAGGTGTCAGATAGGTAGCTTTTTTTTTTTAAGCTTCTTATTTTGAAATAATTATAGACTTACAGGATGTCACAAAAATAGTACAGAGAGACCCTGTTGTGTCCTTTACCCCGCTTTCTACAATGGTGACATCTATGACTATAGTATATCAAAACCAGGAAATTGCCACTGGTAGAATCTATAAACTTCATTTGCATTTCACCAGTTTTTATTAGGGACTTTCAAAAGACTTCAAACTCTATGGAATTGTTTTTCTAGTGAGTAAAATTGAAGGTGCAGTGGGAGCAAAGGTTCTTCTCTGGTATCTTCCTTTCTTTCTATCTTGCCCTCCTGTCTCCCATCATGTGAAAAGTAGATACTAGAAAACTTGCATCAACAAATACAGTCTGAATGCTTACTCTAAAAAGCAATACGTTAGGTTCCAAGGAGGACACAAATGCTTATAAGGAAAATATGGTCTTATATCTGGGAGTTATCTGCTTATACAGAAAGGTTCAGCTCAAGACAGTACATATGACTAAGCACATGAAATGTATTCGGCACTTTTCTTTGAATTATAAAGAGAGGAGAGCTATTCTTCAGCCTGGACACTCACTCCTCCCCAACCCATACACCTACTAGGTCTTAGACTTTCCCAAAACTAATTCAGGTATCACCTCCTATATTTCCTACCTATGTTTATGGAGTACTTACTAAATGCTAGATCAATGCTAGACCTTAGAGGCTCAAAGATGTCTTCTATGCAGGCCCTGCCCACATTGAGTCCACAGTTTAGTGGGAGAGATACACATTTTGAATATAAATATTTTGAATGATAATCAGTGCAGCAAAAAGAATGCATCGGAGGACAGGAGGCTGGAGACAGGGAGATAAGTTAGGAGACTGCTATGGTGGTTCAGGTTCAGGTAATATGGCCAGAAGCTAAGCTGCTGAGGAAGACTTAAGGGGAAAGATGGGTTTGGGGGATTTTTAGTAGTTAAATTTGATAGCACTTAATGATCAAGTGGCTGAAGGGTTTAAAAGAGGGTGAGATGGCCCAAATGGTGCAGACGATAGGTGATATAAATGCCAGGCATCAAGAGTGGGCCTTCAGGGAGAGGAACTGACTTGGGGGAAAAGTCATGAGAAGGGTTTAGATATGTTGAGTTAGAGGTACCTATGGGCATCCAAACTAAGAGAACTTATTAACTTATAGGTGAGTTCTTGCCATGCATAGTATTGAAGCCTTGAAGTGAATGACCTTCCCAGTTAGAATGTGTAGTAGGAGAAAAAGGTCAAGGACAGAGCCCTAGGAAATAAGCTTTACAGGGGAGATGGAGAAAAGAGGCCCTACAAAAAAAAAAGGTTGAGAAGGAGAACAGAAATACTGGAAGAAGGGTGTTTGGAAAAGGAGAGGCTGCTCATAGTGTTAAATGTTTCAGATGTTACATATGATAGGAAATGAAATGTCTTCATTGGATTTAGGAGCAAGGGCATCCATAATGACCTTTGAGAGTTCAATTTCAGTTGACTAGTAGAAGGAGACAGAATGGTAGATTCAGTAGTGGTTTTTGTATATGAACCAAGTAAGTGTTTGGTATAAGGTGATTTGGTCAAGTGCTAACATGGACTGTAAAGAAAAGCGTGACTCCTATTAAAAATTTAAGAAAATCCACAATAGAATGTTAGAGCTGAAATGCAACCCCTTATTTTACACATAGAGACTTACAATAAATTGTCCAAAGTCATGCATCTAGAGAGGGATAGCCAGGACCAAGTTCCAGGTCTCTTGACTCTCTTTATGAAGGGAACTTACGGATATGCTACAGTTTAAAGGAGCAAATTAATGTCTGATGCAAGAAAGGTAATCATGAAAGTGATGAATCAGAGACGTATACTTCTGTTGTGAAATATAACTACTTGTGTGCTATTCATTTGTTCTATAAATATTTATTGACAGGTATTTTGCTATTTGCTTAGTATATGAAATAAATAAAACACATTCGTTGCAGAGAACATGCTTGGTGAATTTTATAAAAGTAAAATATTATCGCTATTAGGTGATGTATAGTCCAGCGGGGTGACAGACACAAAAGCACATAGCATACAGTGCATTGTTGAAAAGGCAGCAAATAATCCTGCCTGGGAGTTGGAGACCGAGGAGCCAGACCTTGCATTATGACTGCAACTTCTCCAAGTGGAGAAAGCGTGAAAGGGCATTTTAGCAGAGGAAACAGCATGAGCAAAGTCAGAGAGGTATAAAGACTGTTCTGTGATTTCCAGGACTGGTACACAGCCTGTTGGGGCTTTGATATCAGGGTGAGGGAACAGCAGGGAGTGATCATGAAGACTGCCATACCCATAACACTGAACAATGAACAGTGGGGAAACAGATGTTACAAGCCAAAGAGTCATTCGATTTGGGTTTAAAATAACTCTAGTGGCAACAAGGAACATAGGTTGGGAAGGGACCTGACTTTAAGGCAGGGATATGAGTGAGGAAGTGTTTCAAATGAAGGATAATGAGGTTCTGAGCTAAGTGATGATAAGTTGGAGAGGAGGAAAATTAGTCAAGAAAGAATTTGAAGGTGGAATTGCAGGCAGGACTTGCCAACTGTTCACCTGTTCTCCCTGAGAGAGAGGCAAGAATCCAATAGCACACTGCAGTTTCTAACTTACTGACTAGGGCAGGGAACAAAGGAAGATCAGGTTTAGAAGGGAAGATTCTGAGTGTGATGTTGGCTATTGAGAACCTAGATGCATACGAGAAGTCTAGGTAGACCATATGCCAGATCTTGGACCTTGCTTCTGGTATTAATATAAATAATATATCCAATTATGGATCCCCCAGAAGCCCCTAAAGTAGTATAGCAGTTGGAAATGTATTCACAACTGCAATGAGCAGAGAATCCAACTCACAGCGGCTAAAACAAATGGAGTTTCTTTTTCTCACCTAACAAACAAGTTGGTGGTGCTGGTGTTGGCTCAGCTGCTTAGTGATGTCAGGACCAGTTCTCTTGGATTTGCCCTCATGGTTACAAAGTAGGAAATGCAGCCCTAGAATTGTGGCCACTTTCTTGTCAGCTGCTTCTGTTTGGGTCTCTTTGAGTAGAACTGGGTCACGGGGCCTCCTCTGGCTGGAAGGTGGGCTGGAAGAGTGAGGAATAGAATTGTCAAGTTCACTTAAATTACAAGTTCATCATCCTATTAGATGCAATGCCCCCTTTTCAAAAATAATGCTTTAGGGTACATGCTTTATTATTCTGAAAAAGCATCATAGATAATCTGCTTATGCATATTTTCAATTAAATCAGTATGCTATCCTAACTGTAATGTAAAGGAGAAATTAAAGGAAAGTAATTTATAATAAAGTACTTCAAAATACATACGCAGGCATGACCCCACTAAATGACACAATGAAGTAGTCCAGTGCTTACATAGTGAATGTGACAGCAGCAGATGTAGATGGCCCAGGGGTGTGGTGGTGGTGATTCCAATACCAGAAGCAGTGTAGTCATTGGTGTTTTGCTGAAGTGAACAGCCCACAGAAAAGTCCTGAACAAAAGACAGCATAGTCCTCCCTTGATATACATGGTAATTGCTTCTTGTTTTTTTAACTTTTTAAGTTTATTTCTTTATTTTGAGACAGACAGAGAGAGAGACAGAGAGAGAGAGAGGGAGAGAGAGTGCATGAGTGAGGTAGAGGCAGAGAGAGAGGGAGAGAGAATTCCAAGCTCCATGCTGACATAGTGCAGAGCCTGACGTGGCTCTTGAACTCACAAACTGTGAGATCATGACTTGAGCTGAAATCAAGAGTCGGATGCATAACCAAAGGAGCCACCCAGTTGCCCCTGATAATTACTTCTTGAAAAAGTTAACTTGCATTAAAGCTGTACAAAAACTATTTTTATATATACAATAAAGTTAGGTTTAAGGTTCAGATAATAGGTTTTTCATGTTAAAAAAAATCTGTGTAGAATGTTGGAGAGTTCTTAGTATACATGATTGTACCCCACATCACAGTATGTCTACTATCCCTGGCCCCTGCCAAATAATTACTAGTAGGATCCCTATACTCTCATGACAGCCAGAAATGCTCTTCCTCCCACACGTATTTAAAATGACTCCTAGGGGTAGTATCATCCATATTGAAAACAATTGCTTAGATTAATGGGGCTGGACTCTTTGCATTCTGAACAAAATTGACGTTAGGTTGGCAAGAAAAAAGGGGAATGGCTATTGAATAGGTAATTAATAGTGCCTGCTAATAGTAGGAACTTAGTTTTTGTGTCTTCTCCAAAGTTTTGCACAATTGCTGACATGTTGTAGGTTCTCAGTAAGCTTTCTTGAATGGTTGAATGAACAATTGGAATATAAGCTATGGAAAAATGGAGGCCCAGCATTATTTGAATTGTGAATTAAATAAAGGAAAGGATGATCTTCCTTAAGATGGCTAACGGGCTAATCATCATAAATCTAGGTGTGTTAGTAGGAGGAAGTGAGCTTTGACATGCAAATGTCTGTGCCAGGATTTAAAATTTCTGGTCTTTATGTCTGCTACATGCTTTAGAATGAAGACTAAGAGTTAAATTTGTATCAGTGAACCCTGTTCTTCAATGGAAAATTTAGGGGAAATATTTAAGTTTTCATATAAGTAGTATATTCAGTCTTTAGAAGAAAAAGTGATACAGTTAAAAATCAGTGAGAGTCTCAGTCCCTAAATCTTACTCTTCTTTCATTACACTTTCTTTTCATTGTGTTCCTTTCCGCTTCACTTAATCTATTCATCCTGCCATTTCTATCATAGCCTGAGACATTTTTAAACAATAATATTCTAGGAAAAATATTTAGAAATCGAAGCAAAGGATTTTGTTTTGTTTCCCCAAAATATAAACCTATTATTAGAGAGAAAATAATTCACAGTAGGAGCAAAGTTGGTTTTGCTTTAGTTTGCTTCCAGATTTAAGTAGAAAAGAATGAAAATGACATTATAAAGAATTTTATCTCTTTTTATGAAAAAGATAATCTGTAACTATGGATCATGAAGACAATATATGAAAAGCAAGTCATTTTCAAATAGTGCTCCCAATTTCCTTTGAATATATAACTTCCTGAATTCAAAGTCATGATACAGCATGGGTTTAAAAATAGTTGTTTAAGATTTTGAAGGGTATAATATTTAATATTTTTACAGTTTGAATTCAAGTAAAGGAACAATAACGTCAGCCTTTTGTATATAAAAATAAACAGTATTGTTAGAAAACATGCAGTTCAAGTTTAGACATTTCAAATGTCCTGTAATTGTTCAAGAGTGCAGGAGATTTTTTTTTTGTCAGATTACTGGTATTAAGGAATTTTATGTTTTTCTTAAACAATTTTTTAAAATATTTATTTAGTTTTGAGAGACAGAGAGAGAGTGCGAGAGGAGGAAGGGCAGAGAGAGAGGGAGACACAGAATCTGAAGCAGGTTCCCAGCTCTGAGCTATCAGCACTGAGCCCCACATGGGGCTCAAAACCACGAACCATGAGATCATGACCTTAGCCAAAGTTGGATACTTAACCCACTGAGCCACCCAGGCGCTCCTGGAATTTTAAACGGAAGAAAATCTTGAGTGTTTTTGTAAATAAATTGCTTGACTAATGCATCTCTTGTAAGCATGGGTTACTTTTCCCTCAGTGAAAATTCTAAGGAATAACCAGAAGATAATAGGTAGTGGCTTATTTGAGGATTTTGAGGAACCTCAAATGCTCTCCTTGCCCTGATGTGGAATCTGGGTGAATTCTCTGTGCTGAGGAGACAGGAGGATAAGAAAGAAACTTCCCTTCCTTTTTTTCTCCTTCCTCCTTCCCTCCCTTCCTCCCTCCTTTCCTTGCTTCTTTCCTTTTCCTGACTGCATGAGGAATGGGAAAAGTTCTTCATGTCCCCTGTTACAGTACCCTGGGGCATTTTGCTCCATGTGTGTTGGAGCTTCACCAGTAGACCTTCTCAGTCAGACCCTAAGGAATAATTCCTTCCTATCACTGCTGTATCTTCCACCATTTCCCCCCTTTTGTCCAAAGCCCTTTTCTATGTCTTTTCTTGGGTTGTTCTTCAGTGCCACTCCCAACTTCTTCACTGCACATCAGTACCCTTTAAGCCTCAGGTCAAGCACTGTCCTCTTAATCCCCTCCTCCCCTCTGTTTTCACAGCACCTTGTCACTACCCTAGTTACAGTAGTTTGCACATTTTGTCTTCCTCTTTATACTTGGAAGCTCCTTGAGGATGTGGATATTCTCACACATTTGCATCTCCAGTGCTTAGTAGGTGATCAATAAAGTTTTGTTAAATGAATGGAGAGATGAAGTTATGACCCCAAACAGAATACGGTTTGCAATTAATAAAGAGGCAATGTTTGAGATGAGTAGTACTACTTGTATTTGTTGATCACCATAGAATTATTTTCTCCCTTTGCAGACTATAAAAGAATACCACAGTAGCTTGCTTAATTTTATTTCACTGAAATGACTGTGTAGGGATATTTGTAGTTCTGAACTAGGGCAGACTAATAGCCTTTCAGATCAACAAGATACTCCTAGTGATACCACAGGGTTCACTTGGGTCAGTGACGAACCGATGCTTTGTGGTAGATTAAAATGACGTCCAGTGATGGTATTCACAATTTTATCAAATTCTCTCTTTTGTTGGAAGAAACTATTCATAAGTTTATCACTCATTGTGAAAAATTGTATATTTTGATTTTTCTCAAATTGCCTGTGAGCTACTCGGACCAACCCCTGGTACTAATATAAGATTTGGTGAGTAGGTCTATATTTGTGTTCAAAAATATATCAAAGTCCTTCTTGATTTCATACACCAAAATATTTCTACTTTTGGCCTATGTCTTTTCAGACTGAGGAGGGCTGATGAGAGAGAGAGAGAGGGAGAGAGAGAGAGAGAGAGAGAGCCCACAGGTGGGGGAGGAGCAGAGACAGAGAGAGGGAGACACAGAATCCGAAGCAGTCTCCAAGCTCCAAGCTGTCAGCACAGAGCCCGATGTGGGGCTTGAACTCATGAACCATGAGATCGTGTGTGACCTGAGCCGAAGTCGGAATCTTAACCAACTGAGCCACCCAGGTGCCCCTACATTGATCATTTTCATTTGAACTGACTCTAGGTCCGGAATAAATTTTTTGATGTGTGGTGATCACATATCAATTAATGTGTGAATTAGGAGAGCATTTCCTCAAGGTGTTCTTGATCATTGGCCTTTATATAGCCTCTGTGTTTCACTATTTTAATTTGTATTTTGAATCTTAATTTCTTGCTAGGAATGTACAAATTATGTATTGGATTCCATTATTTGTTTTTAAAGTTTTATTTATTAATTTGAGAGAGAGTGTGCAAGCAGGGGTGGGGCAGATAGAGAGGGAGAGAGAGATTCCTGAGCAGGCTTTATGCTGACAGCTTAGGTTCCCCCAACAAAACAGAAAATTTGATAAAATCATGAATGTACAGTCACTGGAAGCTCCAACGTGGGGGTCAATCCCGTGAGCCATGAGCTCATTACCTGATCTGAAATCAAAAGTCAGATGCTTAACTGACTGAGCCACCTAGGCACCCCTGCATGATTTGTTTTTAAATTACATATTATTTACAGTGTTTTTCTTGCCTGGAATGTGATATAGTGATATCTTTTTCTATTTTTGTTACCTCTCCAACTATATACTGTTAGTAATAATTATTATTTTCTACTATTTATTAACAAAAACATATCTCAGTTGGGCTAATGTGCCTTCCTAAAAACAACAATAATAAAAGATTCTTGCAGTGCTCTGTTGGAGAGGTATATAATTATGTTCTTTAGCCAAGAATTACATCAGTAATTTTCAGATTATGTTCCAAGGAAAATCAGGTTTAGGATCAACTAGTATCTATTTAGTGTTTACTTATGTCAAGTGTTCTTAGGTGATTTCTCATGTAGTTTGTTGTTTTGTGCCTTCAATCTTGTAAATTTTCTAAAGTACTAATATTACAGTCAAGGAACAAACTGATCCATTGAAAGTAACAAATAATCATCTTTTAAATTAAATTACTTTTAAAAATAAGCATTTATTACATTTGTAGGATTTAAAGACAAAGTATAGTTAAGATATTAAGAACAATACTCAAAGATACTAGTTTCTGTTTTAAAGTAATTACATCATTTTTTCATGTCAAAATTAATTTAAATGATCACATTAGAGAGCAGTTAAGTCTTATTATCAAAATGGCATGTTTTCTATTAATTCAATTGACGTATATGCAAAAAATGTAAAAATAAAAGATTCAGGCACTTATTTTATGAACATATCTTTTTTTTTTTTTTTTTTTTAATTTTTTTTCAACGTTTTTTATTTATTTTTGGGACAGAGAGAGACAGAGCATGAACGGGGGAGGGGCAGAGAGAGAGGGAGACACAGAATCGGAAACAGGCTCCAGGCTCTGAGCCATCAGCCCAGAGCCTGACGCGGGGCTCGAACTCCCGGACCGCGAGATCGTGACCTGGCTGAAGTCGGACGCTTAACCGACTGCGCCACCCAGGCGCCCCTGAACATATCTTCTGAACAGAGTGTGACTGAGGGATGATATCCCAGTGGTCCCTCCAGGAGGGTTCCCTTCTCTTCCTGTGGAGCCTTTCCTTGAGTCTCTCTTGAGTTGTCATGTCTTCTGCATGGCTTTTCATGATTTCTCTTGTTCTTCTCTATGTTCTAGTGCTATGGTGTTGAGACTATTTGAGTACATATGTTATATTAGAGTTATTTGCTTCTCAGACTGCACTTGAGTGTCCATTGAATTTCTATTATATGTAAATGCATACAGCTTGTAAGAAAACAATTTTTAATTCTCTGGCAAGTCTGTACTAGTTGGTCAGTTACCTGGTTGATTGTACTTGTTGGTTTATCTGCTACCTAGGAATCACAGCACAGGCCCTGTTTCTACAAAACAAGCGTATGGACTAGGGATTCCTAAGCTCTCCTGTATCTCCACAAAGTTGCCATTATATGATTCTAATCCATTACTAGAATGTATGTATTATGAAATAGTTAATGTCTATGGGATGCTTAGAGAATTTTTAGTGAGAAGTAGATACTTATGGTTAGTGTTAATTGATAAATATGTTATTAGCCTTTCCTTTTTTTTTGCACCAACAACACATTGAAAGAATGTACTTCAAGAATAAGTTGCAATCTGGTGAAATATTTCCATGGTTTAATAAAATTTAGCTTTTAAAAACAAGCATCAATAATAGTGACTATAGAAACCAAGAACCTATGCATATAAATAGTTCTAATAAAAAGGAAAGCAACAGCAATGTATAGTTTTCATAATTTTTCAAAAAATTTTAAATATGATCACAAGTTTTTATTCCCTCAGCTTCTTTGTATAGGAGGAAAGACAAGACTCTAAGACCTGGAGAGATTAAGGGTTCCTTCATTCCCTAAATGAAAATGTACTGTACCCTATGCTTACATAGGGGTACAATGATTGAAGGTACAGTGATGAATAATTTACCCTACTTGACTTTGAGAGTAGGAGAGGCAAATTTATAAACAAATATATTAGTTGGTAATATTGTTAATTAGGGAAGAAGCATGGACAATGGCGCAATTAACTCTGCAGTGGTGTTTGGTGAGACTCCGCACAAGAGGTGATTTTTTTTTTTTTTAATTTTTTTTTTCAACGTTTATTTATTTTTGGGACAGAGAGAGACAGAGCATGAACGGGGGAGGGGCAGAGAGAGAGGGAGACACAGAATCGGAAACAGGCTCCAGGCTCTGAGCCATCAGCCCAGAGCCCGACGCGGGGCTCAAACTCACGGACCGTGAGATCGTGACCTGGCTGAAGTCGGACGCTTAACCGACTGCGCCACCCAGGCGCCCCAAGAGGTGATTTTTAAAACATTTTCATTAAAGAATGAGTCTCTGGAGACCTTTACCAGGAGCAGAGGAGTAGGGTGAGGAGAAGGGCCTTGGGGTCAAAGAGAAGGAAAATATGCAGAGATCTAAAGTAATGAAGGGGCCTGGGTGTTAGAAGAACAGTGTCAAGTTCAATGCAGCTAGAGCATTACTGACCCATATAAATATAAGTATGTAAGTTAAACATTTCTAATTTCATATTAAAACATAAAAGAAACAGGTGAATAATATTTTATTTAACCTAATAATTATGTTGTTTTTCATACTTAAATATGAAGTATTTGGTTTTAAAGATTAAATCAGGTATATATTTTACCTTAAAAAACATCTCAATTTGGACTAGTCCCCCATTTCAAATGCTCATTATATCTAGAAGCTTCCCTAAGATGTGTGTGTGTGTGTGTGTGTGTGTGTGTATATGTGCGCGCGCGCGTGTGTTTGATAGAGAGAGAAAGAGAGGAAAAAAGGAAGAAGGAAAGAGAGGAAGAGAGAATGAGAAAAAGAAGGAAGGCATTTGTGTGCTCCAGAGGGGGAAGTAGAGAGATGAGTTTGAAGTGGTTGTTGGAGCCTTATTTTGAAAGGCCTTGTATGCTGGCTGAATTTGAAATTTACCCCTATAATATAGTAGTTCATGACTGCAATTCTCAATTTATCTCTGGTGAAAGACCAGTTTTTAAAATGTCAAGTTTATTAGACTTTTGCAAAATACAATAGCAGTGAATTTGAAAAATGAAATAGAAGAGACACACAAAGAGAAGCACCACTTTTTAATCATAGGTTAGACAAAGGTACAATTACTCAGTCAATTGTATATAAAGATGTCTAAATCAGTGCTATCCAATAGAACCTTTCATGATGATGGAAATATTTTATCTGTGTTGCCCAATATGGTAGCTGCTAGCCACATGTGGCTATTAAGCATATGAAATGCAGCTAGTATGACTGAAAAGCTAAATATTTTATTTCATTTAAATCAGTTTAAATTGAAATAATCACATGAGGCTATTGGTTACTTTGCTGCACAGCACGGGATGTGTTTGCTCTTAACCTCTGTATTTATTGTACATTAGTGAAAAACAGCTGTGGACTGGCATTGGCCCTCAAACCATACTTTCAGGCATTGAGAGCATGGACTCTAGAGTGAGAAAGCCTTTGTGTGTCTATCGCAAGTCACTTAATCTCTTACTACCCCAGGATCCTCTTTTATAAAATGAAAGTAATTTTAAGAAATTATCTCATAGAGGGGCACCTGGCTTATTCTGTCAGAAGAGCTTGTGACTCTTGATCCTGGGGTCGTGAATTCAAGCCCCATGTTGTAGAGATTATTTAAGTAAATAAATATTTAAAAAAAGAATCTCATAGAGTTGTTGTGAGGATTAAATGTGGAGCAGGTGGGGTTAGAGAAAGCACCAGGAAAAGATAATATCTGCAGCGGCCTTGATGAATGAGTTCAATAGGCAGATAGGAGAGAGCATATCAGGTACAGGGAACTCTAAAACCCATTTGGATCATACTCTATTAAGAGGGAGGAGCAGCAGACAGTTTCTGAGCCCTATGACTGCTAACACACTGGTAACACTGTTTCTTCCTCTCTTTCCTAGTTGTTCTATTTTAACCTCTTAGCATATTTTTAAAAATGTTTATTTATTTATTTTGAGAGATCACATGAGCAGGCTGGGAAGGGGTGCGGGGAGAGGAGGAGCACAGAGAGAGGAGAGTGAGGATCCCAAGCAGATTTCACCATGTCAGCACAGAGCCCAGAGCCCAGAGCCCCTTGTAGAGATTGAACTCACGAACCCTGAGATCATGACCTGAGACAAAATCAAGAGTTAGACGCTGAATCAACTGAGCCACCCAGGCACCCCAACCTTTTAGCATATTTTAAACTGGATTACTAGGTAACATGTGATTCTGTTGTTTTAATAAATACTGCATATTAAGCCAATCATTGTCTCTGTACTTTTTCATTCCTGTGACTTATGGTACCTGCATTTGATGATGGAAGTTGGGCAGTGGTTGAGAAGAGAAGGGGACTCCTGTTTGAAAAGTAGTTCCCGGGGGACACCTGGTTAAGCTTCCCACTCTTGATTTTGGTTTAAGTCATAATCTTATGGTTCAGTTAGTGAGTTCGAGCCCCACTTCGGGCTCTGTGCTGACAGTGCAGAGCCTGCTTGGGATTCTCTCTCTCCTTCTCTCTCTGCCCCTTCCCAGCTCATGCTCTCTCCTTCTCTCTCTCCCTCTCTCTCTCAAAATAAATAAATAAAACTTAAAAAAATCTATTATAAAGAAAAGAAAAGCAATTCCTGGGTTATGGGCAGATAGCTGTGAGATTCTTTCCCCCTAAAACATGTTTTTTTTTTTTTTTTTACTTACATAGATTATTTTAGGAAGAAAACCAACTGGAAAAATCAATGAAGTTCCTTCTTCTCACATTTGTTGGTGTTGTTCACCTTTTATTCCTGAGCTCTGGGAAAACGATATATAAGAATGACATCTCTCAGAGGTCTTTTCAAGAAATTAAAGAAGAAATAGCCAGCTATGGAGATGTTGCTAAAGCAATCATCAACCTTGCTGTTTATGGTAAAGCCCAGAACAGATCCTATGAGCGACTGGCACTTCTGGTTGATACCGTTGGACCCAGACCAAGTGGCTCCAAGAGCTTAGAAAAAGCCATCCAAATCATGCACCAGAACCTGCAGGAAGATGGGCTGGAGAATGTCCACTTGGAGCCGGTCAAAATACCCCACTGGGAGAGGGGGGAAGAATCTGCTGTGATGCTGGAGCCAAGGATTCACAAGATGGCTATTTTGGGTCTTGGAAGCAGCATTGGGACTCCCCCAGAAGGTATTCTTTGTCTTTTCAAGTCAATCTGCTGTGTACTTTATAAAACTAACGTCATGTGATTTAGTTGATTATAGTATGCATGATTCGTATTACAATTTAGATGATAAGAAGGAAGATAAAAATCATTTCTCATTCCACTGGCTTAATGAATTCTCTGCTCTTATATTTGTTGTTCTTCCTTCTTCCTTTCTTCCCTTTCTCCTATTTCTTTCTGAAAGAAAGCTGACTGTGTAGGGTTGCCTTTAAATGAAGATCTACAACTATTGGTCCACGATATCTATCAGCCCTATCGCTTAACAACTTATAGCTAGTACAATATTAGTTTCATTCTCCAGAGCATGGAGATAAGTGTGCATATGATAGAAAAACTATAATTTCCTCCAGGCAACCTCAATGTGCAGAAATTTTTAGAATTAACGAATTAGGGGGGCTTCTGGGTGACTCAAGCAGTTAAGCATCTGACTTCAGCTCAGGTCATGATCTTACAGTTTGTGAGTTCAAGCCCCACATTGGGCTCTGCCCTGGTGATGTGGAACCTCCTTGGGATTCTCTCTCTCACCCTCTCTCTGTACCCCTTCCCCATTTACGTTCTCTCTCTCTTAAGATAAATAAACTTAAAAGTGTTTTTAAAAATTAAAAAAGTGGTGTGCCTGGGTGGCTCAGTCTGTTGAGCATCTGACTTTGGCTCAGGTCATGATCTCATAGTTCGTGGGTTGGGGCCCTGTGTCGGGCTCTGTCCTGCCAGCTCAGAGCCTGGACCCTGCTTCAGATTCTGTGTATGTGTGTCTCTCTCTGCCCCTCCCCTGCTCATGTTCTGTTTCTCAAAGATAAAACGTTTAAAAAAAAGTTTAAAAATTAAAAAAAAAAGAATTAATGAGATAGGGAACAGATTTTTACATATGGAATTGATTTAAGTTAATTATTTTTACAGAACCTGAGGACTCTAATGGAAGGAATTATCCAGGGGAAGTTCTGCCTTTACTTATCAGCGCCCTAGCTCAGCTCCAACAGACAGTATAAGTGACTAGATCAGGGATATATAACCAGTCACCAGTGAGCTGTCAGTCTTGGACCAATCGTGGACTGTTTTCCTGTGGACTGCTCATGGACTATTCATGTATTCTTGGACTATTTAACTATGACAGAGGAACTATTTTATAGAAACTAGTTAACATTCTCTAAAAAGTTTATAGAAAGTTTTGACTTTCTCTAATGCCAAAAGAAAGATCCAGTATAGAAGTAGATGGTCAGGTTAAAAAACAAACATCTTTTCTGAGGTATAATTCACATACATAATATTCACCCATTTAAAATCTACAATTCAGTGGTTTTTAGTATATTCACAGAATTGTGCAACTACTGCGTGGTCTAATTGTAGAACATTTTCATCACCCTGAAAAGAAACTCCATACTCATTAGCAGTTTCTTTGCCTTCCTCCCTTACCTCCCTCCTAAGCCCAAGGCAATCACTAATTTTCTATCTTTATGGATTTGCCTATTCTGAATATTTCACATGAACATAATAATTCACCATGTAGTCTTTTGTGCTGTTTTTTTTCATGTAGCATGTGTTCCTAGTTCATACATTTAGCATGAATCAGTACTTAATTCATTTTTTGTTGTTGAATAATATTCCATTTTTGGATATACCACATTTTATCTATTCATTCATCAGTTGGTGGATATTTGTTTTTCTTATCTTTTGGCAATTATGAATAATTCTGCTAAAAACCTTCGTGTATAAGTTTTTGTATGGACATATGTTTCATTTCTCTTGGATATATGCCAAAGAGTGGAATTGCTGGGTCATATAGTAACTCTGTGCTTAACGTTTTGAGGAACTGCCATACTCTTTTCCCAAGTGACTGTACCATTTTACATTTCCATTAGTGTATTCTAATTTTCACACATACTTCTCAACACTTGTTATTATCTGTCTTTTTGGTTATGACTATCCTGGTGGGTATAAAGAGATATCTCATTGGGGTTATGATTTCCATTTCCCTAATGATTAATGATGTTGAGCATCTTTCCATGTTCTTATTGGCTAGTTGTGTATCTTTGGAGAAATGTGTATTCAAATCCTTTGCCCAATTTTTAATTATGCTATTTGAATTTTTATTATTGAGTTGTAAAAGGTCTTCATATATTCTGGATGCAAGTCCCTTATCAGATGTTTGATTTACTAACATCCTCTCCCATTTTATAGATTCTCTTTTCTCTTTTTTTTTTTTAATGTTTATTTTTGAGATAGACAGAGGCAGAATGCAAGTGGGTTAGGGGCAGAGAGAGAGGGAGACAGAATCAGAAGCAGACTCCAGGCTCCAAGCTGTCAGCACAGAGCCCGATGTGGGGCTTGAACCCATGAGCTGTGAGATCATGACCTGAGCTGAAGTTGGACGCTCAACCAACTGAGCCACCCAGGTGCCCCGCTTTTCACTTTTTTGATGGTAATATTACTGCAGAAAAGTATTTAATTTTGATTTAGCACAACCTATCTAAATTTTTTGTTGTTGCTTGTGCTTTTGGTGTTATATCTAAGAAAGCTTTGCCCCAACCAAGATCACAAAGATTTACTCCTAAATTTTCTTCTAAGAGTTATATAGTTTTAGCTATTACATTTAGGTCTGTGATAGATAATTTTTATCTATGGTGTCAGGTAGGAGTACAACTTCATTCTTTTGCATGTGGTCATTCAGTTGTCTCAGCATCATCTATTGAAAAGACTATTCTTTCTATTCTTTCCTTATTGAATTGTGTGTATTACATTAATTGATATTCAGATATTAAACCAGCTTTCCGTTCCTGGGATAAATCCCACTTGGTTATGGCATATAATCTTTTTCATATGTTACTGAATTCAGTTTGCTAGTATTATGTCTGGTAGTTTTACATCTGTACTCACAAGGGATATTGGTCTGCAGTTTTATTGTTATTATTATTTTTTGTGATATCTTAACCTGGTTTGGTATCAGGGTAATTCTAGACTCAAATAATTAATTAGAAAATACCACCTGGTCTTTTGTTCTTTGGAAGAGTTTGTGAAAAATTGACGTTAATTCTTTAAGTTTTTTGGTAGAATTCACAAGCCATCTGGTCCTGGGATTTTCTTTGTGGGACTATTGTTAATTATTAACTTAATATCATTCCTTGTTATAGATCTATTCATATTTTCTATTCTTGAGTCAGTTTTAGTAGTTTGTGTGTTTCTAGGAATTTGTTTATTTTATCTAAATGATGTAATTTGTTGGCATGCAGTTATTTATAGTATTTCCTTAAATATTAGCATAAATATTTTTAATTTTGTGAGGATAAGGATCTAAATTGTTATTTGGTGTCACTTGTTTTCAACCTGAATAACTCCCTTTAGTTTTTTAATTTTTTTCCCCCAAAGCAGGTCTGCTAGCAGAAAATTCTCTAACCCTTCATCTATTCTTATTTGTTTATTGAATCTTAATTTTTGAAACATAGTTCTTCTGGATATACGATTCTTAGTTAACAGTTTTTTACTTTCAGTACTTTGAATTTGTCATCCATTGTCCTTTGGTCTCTGCTGTTTCCGATGAGAAGTCAGTTGTTAATGTTATTGGGATTCCCTTATATGTGATTAACCATTTTGCTCTTACTGATTTTGTTTTCATTTGTGGTTTTCATAATTTTGATTCTGATGTATCTAGGTATGGATCTCTTTGCTTTTATCCTGCTTGGAAGTTGTTGAGCTTCATGAATGTGTCAGTTAGTTATTTTCTTCAATTTGAGAAGTTTTCAGCTATTATTTCTATGAATATTTTTCTACCCCTTTTTTGGTCTTCTGGTCCTTCCACTGTCAGTAAGTGGTGGAACACTTAATGGTGTCCCACATTTCCTGAGGCTCTGCTCATTTTTCTTCCCCTTTTTTCCCCTCTCTTTTTAGGTTGTATAACCTATAACAATCTATCATCAAGTTCACTTATTCTTTCTTCTGCTAGTTTAAATATATTGTTGAGCCCCTTTACTGAATTTTTCTTTTCAGTTATCATAATTTTCAACTCTAGAATTTTTTCCTGTGATTTTTATCTCTTTATTGATATTCTTATTTGCTGAGACATTGTCATCATAACTTCCTTTAATTCTTTTAAGTATGGTTTCCTTGAGGTCCTTGAACATATTTATAAACTCAGCTGCTTTGACATCTTTTTCTGGTATGTCCTACAACTGGGCCCCCTCAAAAGCAGTATCTATTGCCTGCTTTTTATCCAGTGTATTGGCCACACTTTCCTATTTCTTTTAATGTCTCATCATTTTGTTGCTGTTGTTGTTAAAAACTGAACATTTGAAGTAATGTATTCTAGTAACTCTCAATACTGATTCTTCTCCTTTCTCCTCTCCTGCCCACTGGAGGTTGATGTTATTTTTCTTGTTTTCTTTGCCATTTATTTGTTTAATGATTTGATTGTACTATGTGAAGTCTATTTCTCCCACAGTGTACAAATTCTGATGCCCTTGTGAAGAATGCTTTTATTTTCCCCTTTTTCACTTTTAGTCTGGCTCATTAGGAGTCAGCCCTTGATCCACATAAACTACTTACTAGTGAAATGTTGTGTGTAGATCTCATTAGTTAGTTATATTTTACCCTTTATTATTGGGTGTACACATGGCTTGGGGGCTGTTGTTAAAACTTAAGGAGTTTATGTTTTTGCCCTAAGTTCAGCCACAGCCTAGTAGCTTGGAAGTTCCCTCAGTCTTGAGAGGGCAGCCTTGGGCATGCACATACTCTTCCAGCCTGCTAGGATGCATGTAATTTTATTAAGTCTTGCTTAATAATATTTTCCACTGTATCAGAATAGCTTGTTTTTCAGCATGTGTTTGGTCCGAGGGTGTGCTTAAGCCTCTTGTGCCAGTGAAGCTTCTGCCCTTTGTTGATGGATCTGTGTGCAGCTTGGGGAATGTTTTCAATCTGACCCATGTCCTGTTTTCATTGTTCCTGAGTAGGAACATGTGCATAGCTTTTCCAGTCACCAGGGTTTACTGTGTGTTCCCAGGAGGGCTTTTCTTGGTTGTTTCTTTTCCTGGTTCTGTTAAACTTCTGATTGCTCTGCCATTTTGCTTGGTACCAGCAGTATCATAAAGCTTCTAGCACTCCTTTAATTGTTTTCTACCAAACTCTCCATTGTTTTGAACACCCTTAGGCATGGAATTCTCTATGTTCTGCTTCAAATACAATCACTACCCTGGGTAAGAACTGCAAAGCTCTTCCTTTTCTTTGCTTGCCTCTTTTCTGAGAGAACCTCTGTGCTAAAGTAGCACAGGAGTTAGGCACAGTAATAATGGCCTACTTCTTCCAGACTGATATCCTTAGCAGGTGCTAGAAGGGGAGGGTGGTAGCTCCTGGTCTTCTCAGTTTGCCTCTCCCAGTGTGGGACCTCAGCCTAGGAATAAGCTGAGACAGACAGTGATGATCAAGGTCCAAGTATTCTTGGTGGCTACGCTTAAGGTAGGATTTCTAACATGTGAGTTGGGGCTGGGTAGAGGAATAGGGCCTCAGCCCTTTTGGAGTGGAGTGCTCATAATAGAGTTTTTGTAACATAATAGAGCTGGGGGTGGGAGAAGGAAGCAGGTCATGGCCCAAACTCTATAGACTCTCATGATTCTAACTCAGATTTAGTAGTTTTTCTTGAATGAATGTTTCTCCATTTGCTTTATGCCCTTAAGACAGTTTTGAGAGACTTTAAGTGATTTTTTAAAAAAATAATTTTTCTTATTTAAGTTTTGTAGAGGACAGATCTGCCAAGTTTCTCATTACACCTTTCTGGAAGTACCATTGGGATAGTCTGTTTTGATTTCTCTGAGACTGCATGAATAGGTGATTTCTGAGATATTAGGGAACGCTTAAACTTGGGTTCTGTAGTGTCAGCCAGGTGTTTTGTTCAGTTGCCTCTGTTATACACTAGTCTGTATTAGGCACCAGACTTTACATATATATACATATGTATATGCACATGCATATATGTACATATATGTATGTATATATGCACACAAACACAACACGCATGTAGATCTATTTCTAGCTATCTATCTATCTATCTATCTATCTAACTACATAAATAGTCTGTATAACTTTTTTTCCTTTTTAAGTTTTCCAAACTACGTTAAAAGACCTAGCTATTTTTTTTCTTTTTTACAGATGAGAAAACCAGAGGTGAGGTAGTTAGCCCAAGGTTACACAACTAGTGAGAGGCCAACTGTCAAACTCCAAAGTCTGTGCTTTTAGTTACTAGACTATATCGCCTCATATACAAATACTTGTATGTTATCTTCATTTATAAGGTTTCCCTTTTTAGTCTTCTGACTGAAGCAGATCTGTCTCAAAAGTTGCTGATACCCATACTGTGACAGAATATATTGGTGTCTGCACCTTCTTTTTGGACATGTTTCTCATTCCTGTTTCTTTCTTATCCTCATTTCTCATTCTGTAGCTGGGCCTGATCTTCCCTGGCTATCTGCCTGGTATTGAAAACTAAGCCAAGTTACTGATTGCTCCTGGGGCTTTCAAAACCCAGGGGAAGTGAGTTTTACTCACTAGAATCTATTGTGGTGTTCCAAGACTCACTTTCACCCCACTCCTTATTCCATGGGGCTCAAAGTAGATAAACAGTTGTCTGGCAACTGGGCTATTTTCAGCTCTGAGGACACTGGAGAGTTAGTCTGAACCAGGTAAGGAGAAATTCCCACAGGAGATAGAGTGAAGTCAGCATAAAGGGACCTCTGTATGCAGGTAGTGTGGTACAGAGCTCATCTCTTAGGAAACCCATGTTATGTCCTTGGTTCAGCCACCTACTAGTTGTGTGACCTTGGTCCAGTCTTTTGATCGTTTTGGATCTTAATTTTATCATCTGTAAAATGAGAGATGTCTGACATTTGAATCTGTAAGGTTTCTTCCAGATTGAAAAGATTGTGATTTTTATGAGAATCCACAAGGGATGAGTGAAGCTAGAGTTCACGACAGCAGGGGTTCTCCCAGGCATATGCTCTGGAACAGATTTCTTACATAACCAGAGATGATTTTCTTTAACTGTCCAATCTTAGAGTTGAGTATGACAGTGTGTGTTAATGTATTTGTGTGTCAGGTTAAGGCTCTGTGAATTATCTGTGGATAGTTGGAAGGAGACAGATATGCAAGTAGGCCAAGTAAGACAAGATGCTGAACGAAACTTAGAAGACAGGAGAAACTATAATTTCAAATCAATCCTGAGAGAACATAGCAGACATCAGATTTAAATGGACTGAGTGAAAGAATGAGAACCAGCAGCCAAATCCAAGAGAGGCTGATATACGGGCAAGAAAGCGGAACTTGGGCAGAATTTTGTTGCCCCTCCTCAGTACACATAATTCTGTGGGTCTCATTATATAGTCTCTGAACCCCAAATAGCAGATTATTTAGTACTTATTAGTTCTCTATGGACACTGACATCTCTGTAGAGGTACTGGGCTTTCCCAGAATACTATATGTTGCAAATTGTGTTGGGAGCTCCTGAAAAACCAGACTGAATTTTATCCATCTCTCTATCCTCGGCACCTAGCACCATACTCAGCACTTATTCGTTATTCTTTCAGTGTTTGAGGAACAGTGAATTATTTTAGGTAGATCTTTCCTTAGACTATTAGTGACTTTTAATAATAAAAAATAGTGCTTCCTTCTACCTACTGATGTTGTTGACCCATCGTAATTTGCTTCGTAATTGTTTTCTGATTATAAAATCAATCTTGCTCATTACAGAAAACATGTACATAAATATAAAAATAATAAAAATCATCTGTGATCTTTTCTCTCAAAGTATTTCTAGTGTTTTTATTTTTCTCTCTAATTTTTCCATATGCATGTATATTTTTGTTTTATAAATTTGAGATGAAACTATATATATTTGTGGCCTTTTATGTCATATATCATAGACATTTACCACATTTAATAAATATCCTTTGAAATAAATGTTAATGGTTATAAAACACAAATATACAATAATTAACATGAATAAAACCGTTATTGGAATCTCTATTATTTCCTTTTTCCTTTTTTTCTACTGTTTCAGATAACATAGCTATACAAATCCTTTAATACAGATAGATTTTTAAAGGAGAAATTTTTGTATTTTTTATGAATATCAGAAAGAGAGGAATGATTGGGATATTCTAGGGAGTCTTAAAAGGGTGGCAAAAAATAGCTTTGAAACTGCTCCTATAGATACAAAAAATGCAAATAAAATTCTTAGAAACCATTTTTTTGTCCAAATATTTTAAATTATGTGAAATGTTAATATAATAGAATTTATATAACATTATATATAATATAAATTATTTATAATACAGTGTATAAATATAGTCTATTTAATTATTCAAAATTTTAATATAAATATTGATATTTTAAGCTCTTGATATATTTGTTAAATTGTTTTCCAGAAGGATTATGCACATCTACTGTCTTGTCAGCAGTGTATCTTAATATTCTAATCCCTGTGCATTCATATGCATTGGATATTTTTTTTTCTAATCTTTGCCATTGTGATGGGCTTACAATGATATTTCACTGTTATTTTATTTTGTATTTCTTTGCTTATTGGTGAGACTAATATTTTAATATACTTATTGTTACTTGTATTTTTCTTCTTCAGATTATCTGTGAATATCCCCTGCCCACTTTCTATTGGTACTTCAGTGATTTTCTAACTGATGTATAGGAACTCTTTACATAGTAAATATTTAAATTCTTTGTCACCTGATTCAAATTGATTTTTTTAAGCTATTGATATGGTTTGTATTGATTCATTATCTCCTTTTTCATGTTTTCTTAAGAGTTTACTTATTTCTCATATATGAAGAGGGCTAACTGGCCCTGGAGTGCATTAAAAGATTGTAAAGCAACAAAGTTGACTAATTTATGCTCCTTCTGTCCTATCATAGTGCTCTAAGATACAGTTCTTTAGCTCAGTTTACACAGCCTTTGGAACATTAACATCATGGTTTGCAGATTGGTGGGAACTTGATCTAGAAATGGCACTTACAAACTTAAGAATCCAGTCTGTCTGGCCTTAGATTTTGAACTGAGTCCCCTGATTGGTACTTCTGCTGGGTCATGTCAAACTATGTGTACCTCATGACTTTTCTTCATAGAAATGATTTAGGAGTGGGAGGAAGAGAGGTAGAGATAGCACTAAACTGGACTTAATGTGTAGAATTGACTGACAGTTAATGTTTAGTTGTGGAACCACTCTACCTGGTTTAAATTTAAAGTACACATGGGTATATTTTAGGATTTTAAGGTTTTTTTCCCCCCTAATTATTGGGAAATCTCATAATGCAGACTTTAACTTGAACTTTTCAGGAATGAATTTGAGAACCATTCTGTAGAAACAAACTAGCAAGACTGCTATTGCTTTTCTTAGATTGAGCAATGGCTTTTATCGGAAAGTTGCTGTAGAAAATCCAGACAGTGCCACAATTGTGCTTGCCTTGGAAATAGTAGAAGCAGTAGAAAGAAGTCTTCACCCAGTTCTGCTTTCCAGATCTTGTTCAGGTGCATAGAGTTGGTGACACTTAAATTATTTCTAGAACCCTAGCTGTAGGAAGAAATTTAGTTTGTAGGTTTTTAGTCTTTATACACAATAAAGACACATTTATTTATTTTTATTTTTTAAAATTTATTGTCAAGTTAGCTAACATACAGTGTAGTCTTGGCTTCAGGAGTAGATTCCTGTGATTCATCACTTACATATAACATCCAGTGCTCATCACAAGTGCCCTCCTCAATACCCATCACCTACCTCCTCCACCCCTTCCACCCCCCACCCCTATCAACCCTCAGTTTGTGCTCTGTGTTTAAGGGTCTCTTATGGTTTGCCTCCCTCTGTAACTTATTTTTCCTTCCCTTCCACTATGGTCTTCTGTTAAGTTTCTCAAATTCCACGTATGAGTGAAATCATATGATATCTGTCTTTCTCTGACTGACTAATTTCACTTAGCATAATACCCTCCAGTTCCATCCACATAGTCGCAAATGGCAAGATTTCATTCTTTTTGATTGCCGAGTAATACTCCATTGTATATGTATACCACATCTTCTTTATCCATTCATCAGTTGATGGACATTTGGGCTCTTTCCATAATTTGACTATTGTTGGTAGTGCTTCTGTAAACATTGGGGTACATGTGCCCCTATGAATCAGCAGTCCTGTATCATTTGGATAAATTCCCAGTAGTGGTATTGCTGGGTTGTAGGGTAATTCTATATTTAATTTTTTGAGGAACCTCCACACTGTTTTCCAGAATGGCTACATCCCCACCAACAGTACAAAAGGATTCCCCTTTCTTCACATCTTCGCCAATACCTGTTGTTTCCTGAGTTGTCACTTTCAGCCACTGTGATCAGTGTGAGGTGGTATCTCAGTGTGGTTTTGATTTGTATTTCCCTGATGATGAGTGATGTTGAGCATCTCTTCATGTGTCTGTTTGCCATCTGGATGTCTTATTTGGAGAAGTGTCTGTGTATTCATGTCTTCTACCCATTTCTTCACTGGATTATTTGTTTTGGGGGGTGTTGAATTTGGTGAGTTCTCTATAGATTTTTTGATGCTAACCCTTTATCTGCTATTTCATTTGCAAATATCTTCTCCCATTCCATCAATTGCCTTTTAGTTTTGTTGATTGTTTCCTTTGCTGTGCAGAAGCTTTTAATCTTGATGAGGTCCCAATAGTTTATTTTTGCTTTCATTTCCCTTGCCTTCAGATACATGTCAAGTAAGAAGTTGCTGCAGCTGAGGTCGAAGAGGTTGATGCTTGTTTTCTCCTGTAGGATTTTGATGGTTTCCTGTCTCACATTTAGGTCTTTCATCCATTTTTGAATTTATTTTTGTGTGTGATGTAAGAAAGTTTCCAGTTTTGTTCTTCTTTGTGTTGCTGTCCAGTTCTCCCAGCACCATGTGCTAAAGAGACTGTCTTTTTTCCATTGGATACTCTTTCCTACTTTGTTGAAGATTAGTTGGCCATACATTTATGCATCCAATTCTGGGTTCTCTATTCTATTACATCGGTTTATGTATCTGTTTTTGTGCCAATGTCATGCTGTCTTGATGATTACAGCTTTGTAATACAAGCTAAAGTCCAGGATTGTGATGCCTCCAGCTTTGGTTTCCTTTTTCAACATTACTTTTGCTACTTGGGGTCTTTTGTGTTTCCATACAAATTTAAGGATTGTTTGTTCTAGTTTTGTGAAGAATGCTTAGAATGGATGTTAAATGCCAATTGTCCACATCCAACACAATGCTCATTTCATTATGCCTCTTTGATAACAATATGGTATGAAGTTTTTGTTTTGTATAAATAAACAAGTAAAAAAAGATAGCCACTGGTTATATAGTACACATAACACCACCAATAGCAACTTGGTCCTCTGTAACAAATGAATTATAGTGACTCTAAAAAGACTAAAAAGAATATGAGGAGAGTAATCATGGAATGAAGTGGGGGCATATCTCCCTGGACATTCTGATGGATTGAAGAGAAATGTTCTAGGCTGATTATGAAATTTGCCACATAAATTAAAGTAGGTTCTCTCCTTCATCTTCTCTGCTGTTTCCCCCTTATCTATTTTGGATGCTTCTCTTTCCTAGGCTTCATCTTAAATGTTGGTGTTTTCAGAGGTTTCTGCCTGTAAACATTTGCCTTAAGTAATATGATCCAATTCCATGGCTTTAAGTACCACCTATATACTTACAACTTTTAATTGTATATATATATATATAATTGTATATATATATATATATAATTGTATATATATATATATAATTGTATATATATATATAATTGTATATATATATGTGTATACATATATATAATTGTGTGTGTGTATATATATATATATATATATATATATATATATATATATATGCCTGACTTCTGTCTGTAGTTCCAAGAACTACTGGATGTTCTAGTAGTCCCACAAATTCAGCATCTTTCTCCCCTCTGTTTCTCATATTTGTTAATGATGTTGTCATACACCCAGGCACCCATGCTTAGAGTGTCTAATATCTGAGATGGTATCTTGCTGTCATGTTTTTATTCTCTGCCTGGAATGCCCATATTTAAGGATTCAGCTCAAATGTCTCCTCTATGGAGACTTTTTCTGTGTTTGCTCATCTCCTTTCTGTACCCTATACATGCTTTCTCTACTAGATAGTAAGGCTCTTAGAGTCAGAGATTCAAGTTTCAGTGGTTCTCAACTTCAGGCCGTTGTGCTCCCCAAGGGAAATTTAGCAATGTCTGGACACAATTTGATAGTTGTGACTGAGAGGCAGTACTGCTTGAGTTTAGTGGGTAGAGGCCAGGAATACTAATAAGCATCCCATAATGTACAGAACAGGTTCTTTTTCCTCCTCAACAAATAATTATCCATTCCAAAGTGCCAGTAGTGTCGAAGTTGAGAAAATTTGCCCTAGTCCTTAGCATGGTATCTCATGCACAAAAAAGCCTCAAGAAATATTAGTCGAATGAATTAAGTCTTTGCATTTATATTGCTCCAACATTCAGTTGGTCACCAAGTCTTAAATGTCATGTGTGATTCCTTTTGTCTATCTCACTGTAGCATCAGAGTTCAGGACCTAACATCTCCTGACTAGTGTTATAATCATCTCCTAATTGATCTTCCTGACCCCAGTCTCAGTTTGATCAATTTCAACACTGCTGCTTCAGTTGTCTTAGTAAAATATGGATCTCATTATGCCATTCCCTTAAAATTTTTCATTGTTCATGGTATAGTTAAATTCTTACAACCTTTAAAAAGGTGACCCCAGGCTCTGTTTCTAGGTTTATGTCTAGTTCCTCTCTAGCCACACACCTTAGGCTGAAGCTACATGGGCCTAACTGCTCTTGCCTTAACATGTTCACACTTCTTTACCTTGAAAGCTATTTCTTGGGCCTCTGGCTAACTTAACCTTCACCCTAACCCTAAACCTAATCCTAACTCAGCCTAACCCAATTCTTCCCTGCTTGGAGAATTCCTACTCATTTTAAAGACTCATTTAAAACGGATCTTTTAGGGGCGCCTGGGTGGTGCAGTCGGTTAAGCGTCCGACTTCAGCCAGGTCACGATCTCGCGGTCCGGGAGTTCGAGCCCCACGTCAGGCTCTGGGCTGATGGCTCAGAGCCTGGAGCCTGTTTCCGATTCTGTGTCTCCCTCTCTCTCTGCCCCTTCCCCGTTCATGCTCTGTCTCTCTCTGTCCCAAAAATAAATAAACGTTGAAAAATTTAAAAAAATAATAAAAAAAAATAAAACGGATCTTTTCTTTAAAGTCTTTCTTGAATCCAAACCTAGTAAACTTAATTGTTCTTTCATCTCTATTCTCTTAGCACTTTGCCTATATTATGCAATGATCACAATTTATTGAAGTTGATTATTCACAGGGTTCTCTCTTCTGAGAAATTGTGACCTCCTCCAGGGTAAAAGCCACATCTTATCTTTGTATCTCCTTTAGCGATAGTCTCAGTGCCTGGTAGGTAATAGATGCATATTAAATATCCATTGATCTGATGATTAGATTGTGAGAAATATCATACATTTAAAAGGGATATTTAAAAATTTATTCCTACTCAAACAAGCTTCCTTTAGCTCTACATGATTTCCATAGGTCTTTTATGTCCCTGTCATATCCAAATAGCATTGAGTTTTGGTGTGCATCGAAAGTAAAGGCACATAACAAAAAGAAGGGAAAATAAACATCAATGAAATCATGATTGGGTTGTTTGCCACAGTCTATTCTTTCTGAAGATTTAAGCAGCATGGATCAGAACGTCTAGAAAGGTGCAGTTTAAGCATATTCCAAACTCTTATTGTGTTCATCTCAGAGGAACTTAAAATAGCCTTCCTGCATACTCTTAGCACATCTACCAAAGAAAGACATTATACTACTTATAATTTTGATCCATTTCTTAGTGAAGTGCTAACTACTTTGTGCACAAGGCCCCATCATCAGAGAATTAGTTATTTGAACTTGTCCTTTTCTCCTCCTTTGGTCTCATCAGGGAAACAGCATTTTCAGTGTTTCCCCCCCCCCACACGCGGATTTATCTTTGTCTAATATCTCATCACAGTGTGAACAAGTGTTCTAAAGAGCCTGTATCCACAGGTGATTCTTGGAATTTGCAGTTATGGGATCAGCTGAAGGATCCAATTCCAAAGTGTCAGAGGTTACAAATTCTCTCTCTGCGTCAAGGCAGGAGTAGGGATGAGGAGGAAGGGGGTGGGGGGACAAAGGAACTCACATTTATTGAGTGACATTTATACGCTAGTCATCACACAATTCTTTTACTTACAGTATCCTTTGGGCTAGGTATTGTTCACATCTTACAGGCGACACGCTCTGGGAATTTCAGCACTTTGTCCAAGGTCATGCAGCCAATATGTGGCAGAGCCTTATCCCAACTCATGCCTTCTTAAGAGGCTTCCTTCTTCACCTTGCCTCGTGGACATTTCTGCCCACATTTCTCATGTATTAATATTTTCCTTTTGGCTGTTTCCTTAATAATGGGACTTCCACATCTATCTCCTATGTGGTACACTCTCATACAAACACAGCTTAAAAAGCACAAACCATACAATAAAAGCATTACTGAATTTTATTGCATCAGAATTAAGAATTTCTAACATGAAGGATACCAGGACAAAAGCTGTTAGATGACAAAATGGGAAAAGATCTTAACACTGTCTAAAATTGTTATGGGATTAATATGTAGGCTATGAACTATTGGAAATCAATAATAAAAAGGCAGTAGCCCTAGTAGCAAACTGGACAAAGGTTCTGAATAAACAATTTAAAGAAGAGGAACCATAAAAGCTAACATGTGTATAGAGATCTCAACTCATTAGTAATGAGAACAATGCAAATTTTGAAAAAAATGAGATCATTTTACAGCAAAGATGTAAAATGTGTTGGTGGGGCTGTGAGGACATAGGAACCCTCATGCACTGATGGGTGAGCATGAAGCATGGTGCCACCATTTTGGAGAACATACTGGTAGTATTTAACCAACCTAAATATATTTTTATATTCAATTACCTAGTATTTCACTTCCGTGGTATATTTCCCGAAGAAATTGCCATTCAGTTACCTATGGGTATATATACAAAGATAATTATTATAGCCTTTTTTGCGGGGGGTAGGGTCCATCTGGAGGTCCCTCCCTGAGAGAGTAGACATGTAAGATGTGGTGGATGCCTCCCAGGGAATGTTTTACAGAAGTTAGAAGCAACAGACTAATATATGTATAGCAACATGGATGGATCTTACATGCATAAAGCTGAATAAAAGTAATAAAAAGTAGAAAGAAATACACAATACAATTGCATACATATAAATACAATTTTGCCTGCACGTAGAATTATGTTTCATATTTTCTAAGAAGACATAAAACAAAAAAGATCTTAGAATGGTTGTCTACTTAAGACATGGGGTGGAGGTGGGAATGAGGAGTGGGAGTGGGGTTAAAAGACAATAAATAAGTTTTAAAAACAAGCAAATAAAACAAAGAGATTTGCCTTGAATAGGCCAGTGATGATGGTATACTATGAATTAAAGAGTATAATTAACTCAAAACTCTTCATTTGATATTAAAAGCAAAAATCCACTTGCTGCTTGAAGCATGAAGTTAAGGAAGGTATTTGGGTAGTTTGTCATTTTCTCCAAGAGGAAACAAAGCTGCTTCTCTTTTACTTTTTAAACATTATCTGGTTCCCTCTTCTCCTGTAATCTTATGACATTCACTTAGATTTATGCTTATATAATGTGAAATCTTGACTTTTTACTTACATGTTTTTAGTTGTCATACAATATTTATCTTTGTTATTGTTGTCTTAGTTCCAAAGCTTCTCTGGAGGCAGGGATGGAGTTTCTTTCCATTTGCTTTGTGGAGCCTTTAGTGTAGTTGGACATTTAGATTGCATTAGTTATATTCCCAATGTTTAATTTTATGAAAAATCTTCCAGGAAAAGATTTTCTTTTGAGATTGTAAAAGTATGGATGATGTGCTCTGTAGACTTACTGATGAAATAACGTAGGTTGATAGCACCCAGGTATCCTTTTTAATAAACACCCTTATCCAGCTGGTATTTCATCTTTCCTTCTCTTTAGCAAATCTAATTCCTTTTTCCTAACAAAAAATATCACTGGTTAATAACTATAAGTTTTTGATAACTGGTGTGAGTGAATTTAAGAAATGTGTTCAGTAATCAGAAGGTTATACTTAATATTGAACTTAATCATGTAAGACTAGGAAATTTCTTCTCGATAGCTGGGATTCTCTATGTCTCTCCTTTTTCTCTTTTTCTTTGTGTCTTTGTTATTTACTCTGCTTGTCTGTCTCTTTATCTGTACTTCTCTCTACTAACCATCTCTGCCTTTCTTTCTGTTCCTCTTTTCATCTCTCGTTTCTTCCTGTTTCTTTCTTTGGTTTGGACTCTTGGTTTTTGTCTCTTTTTGTCCTCTGCCTTCTAGTTTCTGGTTCATAGACTCATCACCAGGGTAGTCCAGAGCTGATGTATTTGCAGTTATGTCAGATTATTGCTCTAGATTTAATTGGAACTTCTATCTTTTTCTTAGTCCATGAAAGTCCTCTTTGACAGCCTAATTGTATTCTTAGAATTACAGTCCCCGAAGCAAGCTGGTGAGTGCATATTTTGTACTCAAAAATTTTGTGATGGATTTCATTGAAAGTGGTTTCCTAAGAATCAGTGCCATTTTGATGGCCATTGGGTAAATGCATCAATAATATCAATTAACTGAAGGTACTTTGATTTCTCCAGGGGAGCTCAATAGGACAAGGCCTTATGGTACTCCTTACAGTCTTGATTTTCTTTGTGTTAAAAAATTGCATGGGAAATTTCCAGGAAGTTTCAGAGCTTTATGTCATTAAATTGAAACCATTTTTCTGAAGAAAACGTTAAGAAACTTTGTCTTCTTTAGAAGTAGATAGTTTTAGAGATTTTGCATCAACTACCGGTAAATGTGTTAGATACTCAAGGCCTGATTGAAAAAGTGGGTGATCATTAAACCACTGGGACCAGATGACATCCACCTAGTGATTTTGAAGGAACTTGTCAAAACTTGGTTAAATTATATTTAATCTTTGTTAGTGGCTATTGGGCTTAAGAATTGTCAGATTTTCCATGGGACCACATTCTGTAGGAATTCTTTCCAGAAGATTTTGAGAAGTACATTTTGTAGGTGATCATTACTTATTTACTTCATACGATATATATGACAAGGTAATGTGTAGGGCATTTCTGAAAGATGCATATAGATGACTTGTTGGGAGGAAGATGATGTCTTAATAGTGGTAGAAGCCTAGGATAGGGCCAGAATGGATTTATAGCCAGTGGGAACCATTGCACACTTATAAATAGGGGGATTTTGGGGTAAACAGTTTTTAGAACACATTCTTTAGGCTCTGTGACAAATGGACAAGAAAGGAGAAAGACAAGAGAGAATTCAGATTTGAGGGACTAATAATTTGGAGTAAGGGCTTCAGAAATGGAGAACCAAATATTATTAAATAAAGATCAATTAATACATTTTAGATATGAGAGATGAGGAATGGGAAGAATCAAAGATTACAAAGTTTTCAGGGCTCCTGGGTGGCTCATTCAGTTGGGCGATTGACTCTTGATTTTGGCTCAGGTCATGATCTCATGGTTCAGGGGATTGGACCCTGCATTAGGCTCTAAGTTGTTAGCACAAGCTTGCTTGAGATTCTGTCTCTCTCTCTCTCTCTCTCTCTCTCACTCCTCTGTCTCTCTCTGCCCTACCCCACTCACACACACACACACACATACACACACACACACACACACACACACGCACACACTCTCTCTCTCCCTCTCTCTCTCAAAGAAATAAATATTAAAAAAAAAGATTACAAAGCTTTCAAGTCTGGTCGTAGAAAAACCATAGTGGTATCACAGAGAGAAAGAATGAGGAGGGAACTTGACTGAAGACAGTGGACTAAAGGGTTAGTTTTGAATACACTGACCTTTTGATGTTGATTCCATAGAAACAGTCATGTTCTCTTATACCACATCCCTGAGTGCCACAAAGTGGTAATAGTGGAGCAGAGTGTTCACTGAGCCCACCCATGTAGCATTTCTTATTTTCTGTGGTTAAGTTCTACAAACTATTGTATCCTCTGTTGATGCTGCCACAACAATGATTCCTGTTTATTTCTCTGTCAAGTCACTGGATGGTGGGCCTGATTCAGACACAGGATGCCTATAATCTCTGTCTCCCCAACTCCTCAGGCAGCACTGGCCACTTTACTGATGCTCGACAATTGTTTACTGTATTGGCATCCATCGTACACCCAGCACAAGGTGAGGTGGCAATGATACACAGGTGAATCAAACAAGGGCTGTTGTAAGTAAGGTGGCAATGAGAAGAACAGGGTTAGTTCTCTCTGGGGGCTGAACAAACCCTTCAGAAGGACATGACATTGAAGAATGAAGGATTCATTGGTGTTAAGAAAGGAGAAAGGGGACAGGAAAGAAGACAAGCAAAGGGATGAAGGTGTGAAAGCATAAGATGTACTTGCCCAGTGACTGGAGGAGCAGATTCTTGGTGAGAAGATGGAAGAGGATGGTGATGGGCCTGGAAAGGTACAAAAGGTAGACTGTAAAAAACTTGCTTAGGCTGTCTTGTGTATTCCTACATTTCTTAGGACAAAAATTATTTCTAGGGTGAGGATAGAAGGGTAGGGGATTAGATGGTAACCTCATTTTGTACCTCTTAGTAGAAGCATAGAGAACTAGGAGTAAAGAGTTTTGAGTTTTAATCTTTGCTACTAACTACTGTCGAGCACGTCAAAGTTATAAAAATTCTCTCAACTACCTGGGGTCAGTTTCTATGGTACTTATAAATATTGTTATTGACACTTGTATTTGATAGGGGGATTTATGAGATTTTTTGAGTAAGATTTTTGGTTTTTAAAAATCAAATAAACCAAACAACAGTTCATACTCTCTCGATCACATGGGATCAATGAAATAATTGCCTATCTTAACTTCACAGGCAACTGTTAACCTCATTTCCTACTAATATTACTCTCCAGCATTTACAAAATGCTGCCATTTTGTAAACTGTCCCTGTCAGTCTTACTATGATCCAAATGACTTTAAAGCTAATGCAGCTTTTAGTGACAGAACTAATTTGCAAAATGTGTTTCTGTTTTTTGGAGACTCAGACTGCTGTATTGTGCTGTTCCGGAACCTTACCTTTCAAGTGCATTTTCGCTACTTAATCTGGGGGACATTACCACAAAACATTCAGTGTTTTGTTTTCTGAGAAGGCTCTTGGTTTTCTCTCTCTCAGTTCATGGAACAAGACATTTGCCCTCAGACTGCATTTATGCGTTATTTTCATCTTGAAGAGCATTTGTTAAGCACTTATCTGTGGGAGCTATGGGTAATACACCTGGTCTGAACAAAAACTAAATCGCTAATGATGCGATTATGTGCAAGCTAATGTGCAAGCAGGAAGTATAAATTCCATGCAGTCTCTTAAAATAATATTTTCCTGGTCATGAAAGTAACATTTATTTTCAAATGTAGAAATTTGAAAACTAAAAGCACAAGTAGGAAAATAAAATGAAATTCGCATGAAATTCTGTGTCCCCTCTCTCTCTGCCCCTCCCCCATTCATGCTCTCTCTCTCTCTCTCTCTCTCTCTCTCTCTCTCTCTCAAAAATAAATAAACATTAAAGAATTTTTTTAAATAATAAGTTGGAGGAGATTTGTAACAGTGGAATACTACCAAGCAGTTAAAATGGATGAACTAAAATGACATATATTATATATATCAGCCTGAATTACTTTAACAAACAATGCTGAACTTTAAAAAGTGAATTGAGGAAGCATAGGTACATATGATACAATTTATATGAAATTAAAGAACACACAAGTAATGCTATGTTTATACATTTCTATGTATTGAAGGTATAAACACATGCATAGTTTGAATACCACAGTTAGTAAGTGTTATCTCTGGTGGAAGAAGAGAATGAGATGGGGGAGACAAAGCATCACGCAAGTTGTAATATATGGGTATTTATTTAAAGAAAATAAGAACTGAAGCAAAGTTGACAAAATATTGAGATGTAAGGAGGTTGAAATATGTTTATGTTATCTCTATTATTAATGTAATTAACATATTCATGATTCATTAAAATAGGGAAAGGGGGGCAGAGAGGGTTAATATGTGACCACAATAAAGATATTCTAGCAATGCAAGAGAAAGTAAGTACTTACTGTACCACTGATCCCTGGCTCCTATTCTCTTTGCCAGAGAAAACCACTCTGAACAGTTGCCCTTGAATCCTTCCCATGATGGTCTGTGCTAGAGAAGCATATTGTATACCCATTCCTTTTCTACTTGCACTGTTAATGCTCTTTGCTCTTTTCACCAAACTGTACGTATCTTGGAGATCATTCATCCAACAACTTCTGGCAATTTTGTCTCAAGAAACTTTTGCTTCATGAAGGTAAGTACAGCTGTAGTTTCCTTAATGCACAATTTTGGAATGACTGATCTAGGATACATAGCATCAATTTTAGATACAAAATTGTAAAGACAGATTGTGTTCAGACCCAGATCAATCTTGAAAACAAAATAATGTTTATATTCAGATTTGTAAAGCTCTTTTTCCATTTCAGGTTGTCAAACAGTTGAATATATTAAGCCTGAGACCAGAGACAATGTCTGGGTGAACATATGTGAGGGATTCACACCCCTAAAAAATGCACTTTTCATGCCCTTTAGCAAAGTGGGGGTTCGGTGCTGTTTCTACTTTTACAGGTTATTCTGCGGGTTGCTGTTGAATCCAGATAATGTTAATTTTGTCTTCATTTGTATTCTATTCAGTTTTATCAAACTAAATGTTTGTTAGTGATTTTCAGGAAGGTTGGTAAGATTGTGGCAATATAGCTATTATTTATGAAAATGGAGAAAAACCTCCTTTTAAATTACCTGAATCTTTTTTTGAGCTAAAGAAAGGAAAATAAAATTTATAAAGTAGTGAAGTGAGGCTTGACAGTTGAGCTGTAGCTGCCAGGTATCTGTTCTGGCTCTGACAGAGTTTGTTGTGGGATCACAATGAGCCTGGATACACAGGGCATGGAAAGTCCCTGATCCTTGTCATCACAGAGTTTGGCTTGTAGCCCTCGCCCCTCAAAGATGGAGGCTTCTGGCATTCCTGATAATATTTTCTATTCCTGTTGCTCCTTGGGGAGAGAAATCCAATGTATTTTTTGCTAATATTTTCTAGAGTTGAATTTGGGAAAATCATAGGATGAACTCCCCATGCAAGTCCTATGGGAAGAAAGGTACTTTCTTTATCAATCTAATTATACTTCAAACATCCACCTGTTTACTTCTTTGTGGTGCTTACAAAACATGGAAAGGACAGGAATTTAGAAAGTCTAGGTGGGAGTCCTTTGTCATTATGCCTTTCCAGGATCTCATGTTGGCCAAGATTCTTAATTTTTTTGAGCTTCGGTTTTCTCATCTTCAAATGGGGCCAATATTACCTACTTCAAAAGTAATAGTTGAAATATCTGACAGCCAGTCTGGCTTGGCTATTGGCCAGTCAAACAGATAACATATGCATCTGGTCAGGTTGTCCCTGACCAGCTGAATATCAACCATGACAATCTTTCAGAGTTGAAGGGAGGATAAAATAGGATCATGAAAACTCTGAAAACTGGAAGGGTGAATACGCTCTGAAAATGGGAAGGGTATACAAATCTGTGTTATGAATGCGAAATTCATGAGTTGGGGAGGGCAGTTGAGACATGCTTTGGGCTGTGCGACCAAAAAAGAAGTGTCTTTAGTGAAAGTAAGCAATTATTGGCCCACAGTTTTAATTTATTTAGAAAGCAGTTTCCTATGAATATATGCTTACTATTCAACTGAGCAATTCCACTCCTAGATATTTACCCAAGAGAAATGAAAACATATGCTTACACAAAGGCTTGTATGAATATTCACTGTAGTTTTTTTTATAATAGCTAAAAACTAGCAGCAATTCACATGTTTATCACTTGGTGAACAGAAGTGCACAATGTAGTGCGTCCATACAGTGGAATACTGTTTAGCGATACAAAGGAATGGAGGACCGACAGACAGCAGGACCTGGCTGAATTTCCAAAGAATTGTGCTGAGTGAAAGAAAATAGAAAACATTGTATACCATATGATTCCACTTATATGAAATTCTACAAAAGGCAAAAGTTTAGTGATGGAAAGATCACTTGTGGCCAGGGACCAGGGATGGGAGAAAGGATTGACTGCATGAGGGAGGCATGAGGGAACTTTTTGAAATGATGGAAACATTCTGTAGCTTGTTTGTGGTGGTGGTTGGTTACATGACTATTTTGCCAAAGAATATAGTCATGTCTATTTGTCATAGAATTGTATATAGAAAGCTGATTAATTTTCTTGCAAGTTAATTATACTTCACTAAAAACCTGATGAAAAAATTGAAGTAGGGAAAAATAGTTTGCTCAGGAAAAAGTAGAAAATGTAGTGTTGAAAGAGAAAGGAGGAATATTCTATTACAAATTAAATCCCTGTATAGTTTATATATATTTCCATTTAAGCTTTTGAGTAATAAATTTTTCAGCCTCGTCTCCTGCACTGAGCCTTAGTCTCTGGTAAGACCAAATTTGCTAAGAAGTCCTCCATATCCATTGTGTTGTTTCTGTCTTTGCTATTGTTCATTTATGCTGACCACTTCCCTGGATAGCTTCCTCCCCTGCCTTCAGTGGGACTCCCACCTCCTTTCTCCCTCACTGGCTGACTCCTACCTACCTGAGAGATTCAGTTCGGAATGCACCTTCTCCATGAGCCTTTCCTCGATATCTCCGCACCTCTGCACATTGGGACATCTTAGCGCTTTGCACAAAGCTATCCCCGTCTGTTAGCTTTATCATTGCATTTACCAGATTACACTATAATGAGTTCTTTATGAGTTTGTCTTCAAAAAAAGATGGTAATATTTTAGAGATAAGGCACCATATCTTACACACTTTTTATCCCAAATTGCTGATGGCCAGTGAGTGTTTGAGAATGAATGAATGGGCGTGTCTCATGGAATTGTGGCGAGGCAGAGTAAGATATTGAAATAATGGGAAAGAAGGAAATCTAGTTGAATCCCAGTCTCTCAGTGGTTAGAGTGACTTTGGACAAGTTGTTTCATGTGTTAGCCTTCACTTTCTCTGATGAAAAGTGAGGGGAATAGTCCTGTCCACTGGATAGGATTGCTGTGGGACATGAATAAAAGGATGTATGGTGAAGTACAGAATAACACAGTTTGCACACATAAATGATTATTATATCATTGGAATAGAGCAATTTCTCAGCTTGAAGATATAGTGATTCAAACCAAACCAAAGAGGTAAAGTCTATTCACCTTCAATTGTTTACATGGAGCCTCAGCATAACATTGATACGTTTACATGGCTCCTTGTGGCATCTAGTTAGAGCTTCCTCTGTTTGTGAGAGACATCTATAGACTTGTCAAATCCAGTTACTCTTGTGTTATTTTACACAGAAGCAATTCCCAACCAGTCTATAAAATTTTGAAGACATGGTTCCTGTCTTATTTATCTTTGGGTCCTCTAAGTTCTTAATAGAAAGTATAACACCCAAAAATGTTAAAATAATAAACCAAGGAGAGCTTAACACAGAAGGATAGAGAAATGTTATCCAGTTTTTTTTTTAAGAAGGCTGCATTTCACAGGATCCCCCTTAGGATCTCTTGTAGGGCTGGTTTAGTGGTGACAAATTCCTTCAGTTTTTGTTTGTTTGGGAAGACCTTTATCTCTCCTTCTATTCTAAATGACAGACTTGCTGGATAAAGGATTCTCGGCTGCATATTTTTTCTGTTCAACACATTGAAGGTCTCGTGCCAATCCTTTCTGGCCCTCTTCCGTGGGCCTCTCGTCTGCGCTTGGCTCCGGAGACTCCGTTCTGCTAATCCTCTGGCGGTTTTCTGGGTTAGTTAGGCAGGTGTAGGTGGAATCTAAGTGATCAGCAGGATGCGCGGTGAGCCCAGCGTCCTCCTAAGCCGCCATCTTCCCTCCCTCCAAGAAGGCTACATTTCAAAATAAAATTGTAATTGCATCTCATTTTTAGAGTCTGCTCAAATAATTTACCACAGAAACTTTCCAAGTTTAAGCTAATAAAATGTTCTGGATCTTAGGAGGTCTACTGATGTCTTTGGAACTTTGTAAGACTAAAGAATTTCACTGTATTAGGATCCATTTTCCACAAGTCTTAAAAGTGGTAATCTTTATAGCATCTCATAGACATTTTCATCTTAAAAAATAATATCTTACTTTGATTATAGAACGAAAGGGACTATGTCATATTTTTAGGTGACAGAATAGGTACTACACCCTTGATTCACTCTAATTAACTAGCCGACATTATTTTTAATTTTTACTAACCTTATTGCTATTCCTTACAATAAAAATGGGATAAACCTAATTAGGTGTATAAATTTTGAGGTACATTAAGAGTTCATCAAAAATAATATTAGGGATAATATGACTTTTTTCAGACACAGGATAAAAATAAATGAAATTGACAAGAAAATGTGAGAGATACTGAAATACTTTACTGGTATATTATGAAAATATTTAAATTTATGAGATAGAATTCTAATAGAAAGCAAAAAGTCTTTATTATGGTCATTATTAATAACTGCATTTCTACTTCAAGGTGATTTAAACCTATGTTCTAATCTTGGTGAGCAATTTAAAATCATTTGCTGCCTTGTTGATTTAACCTTTCAAATATGTCAAGGGCCACTAACTTCTTGCAGCATTTATAGATATTTATCCAAATGTGTTTTTGGTTAGGACGTGGAAATATTTGGGGAATAAATCCAGTACTTGTGCTTATTTACTTTACATAAATTGCATTTTCCCATGAGTGACAGTATAAATGGGAATAAGTGGAAAGAAAGAGGAACTTGAATAGAAGCCAAATGTTTGTTTATGGGCTTTATTTAGAAATCCACATCAGTGACTCTGATAGTTGGGATATTAACCCAATGATTCCTTTTCTTTGTTGATTTTTATTTTCATATACCATTATACATTCTTATGAGGCAATTCTCTTTAGAATACCCAAAGAGAGACACTACATTTTTACCAAATGGGTTCTTTTCAATATTCAGGATGAAACATGCAGCATTTGCATTTAGGAGTACTACTTTATTTCAGTATAGCTTTTTTTAACACAGGTATTTTTCTGTTCACATCCTGTACCCCCCTCCCTCCCCCCCAAAAAAATCATCATAACCTCTCAGAGCTTCATATGCTTTCAAAATGGTTTGGTATCTTACTGGGTTATATGCTATAGCAAAAATGTTTCCCAGCCATTCATCTTTAATTACATTTAAACTTACATTAAAATTTAAAAGGATTAAAAGCACTTTAAAAAGTACTGTGTCTATTCACTAAACAGCATGTATTAATTTATAACTGTTTATTGAAATAAATGTGGTTAGTCGATGTCTCTTGCCTCATGCATAATAAAAAACTTCTCTTTTTGAAAGTAATTTCCATAAAATACTGCTTGAGGGATTGAAATGCTGGTGTGATTGGGAGGTAGTATCTTTGCTCTTGGGGAGACTATTTTGAAGGTCTCAAGTGCAAACATGAAACTGGGTAAGGGTAGTGAGGCCAGGGAAGGACAGAGCGGTTAGAAGGGATCCTTAGATAATGAAGTCCATGAGACCAGGAATGGGGTCTTCTCAATCTTCTGTAAAGTCCTTAAGTGCCTGGTGCAGCACCATTCACATGGGAGGAAAGGACAGTGTTGCTACCAGAACAGTCAAAAGAAAAACAAATCTGAGATTGGTCTTAGAAAATGCTGAGTCCCTCTCAAGGTTTTCTTTTTTCTTTTCTTTTCTTTTCTTTTCTTTTCTTTTCTTTTCTTTTCTCTTCTTTTCTTTTCTTTAAAGAGAGAGAAGGTGCATACTCGGGCACATGCGTGAGTGGGAGAGAGGGGCAGAGGATGAGGAGAGAGAGAAAGAGAGAATCTTAAGCAGGCTCTGTGCTCGGTGTGCAGCCTGACATGGGGCTCAATTCAAATAGAGTGGTCCTGTGGGGTTAGGACAGAAGGATATGGCTCTAACATAAAGTGTGATTTCATTTGGTTTCTCTCCTACTCAAACCTCCAGTGCCCCTCCCACCTTTCCCACAGTGACAATAGGAGAAAGTCCAAACACTTTAATGTAGGTGGCAGGTGGAGGCCCTCTAAAATTTGATTCCAAACTAAGCATAACCTTTACCATTCTCCAACTTGAACCTCAGTGTGGCTCAACCATTATTCTATTTGGTCAAGAGATATTCTAGGCATTTCTGGTGGGAAGGAGAGAAAAAACTAAAGCTGGAAGGGGGTGAGGCCTGGGGCTTATAACAGAGATTAGTATCCAGATCACTAAGTTCAGGGGGACATGGAGAACTGTAGTGCTGTTCGCACTGATAATATTTCCACAGTGCCTTTCTAAGGTGAGGAACAATGCTTGTCTAGGTGGTTGTGTTCAGATAATGTGTCATTTCTTGACTCCAATCTATCATTTTACTTACAAATTAGGACATACTCTGTGAGCTGATGTATTAGATTTTGGAAAAAGGAGTCAATCCCAAAAGACAAGTGGGAGTTAGGTGAGAAACTCAGGACACCAGACTGTCAGTCTGGTATTCAGGGCTGGACTTAAGTCCTACAGGAAATTACCATGAAAACCAGGGACTGGGGAATGTTTGGCCTCAGTAGGTGAGGGATAAGCTGGGAGTGGTTCAGAAGATGGCCACTCACATTGGCACCTAGGATTTTTTTTTAATTTTTAAAAAATATTTACTTATTTTTGAGAGAGAGAGACAGAGCACAAGCAGGGGAGGGGCAGAGAGAGAGGGAGACACAGAATTCGAAGCAAGCTGCAGGCTCTGAGCTGTCAGCACAGAGCCTGACGTGGTACTTGAACCCACAAACTGTGAGATCATGACCTGAGCTGAAGTTGGATGCTTAACCGACTGAGCCACCCAGGCACCCCTGGCACCTAGGACTTTTATCACCCCTGGCATTCAGACAGCAGATAAATGCATCATACCATTCCAGACATTTCTCTGGCATACTGCGAGGGCCCCGGGTAGGGCAGAGCCTATAGATGAATGGCTTTTGACAGCTGGACAGTGCAGGTTCTTTCAGGGATTGACACCCACCTGCTCTGGGTCCTACGGGCATTATAACGTCTCTTATGGTATTTGGGTAGCCATATATTGTATGCAATCAGTTATTTCATCACTATGTTGCTTCAACCTAAGAAATGTCTTACATGTGTTTTTCATTTTCTTTAAGTCTTACCCAGGTATCAAGCACTTCTTGAATGAATACTACATTTTTGGTCATTATTCTATCTACTACCTAAATCAAGGATGAGACCAAACAATAAACCCAAGTTCATTTGAGTTAGCTTTAAGTTTATTTTTAATGGCCATACAATCAATCTATCGGTTTCCTTAAGCTTTATTTCTTCCCCTGTTAGTGGAATACAAAACTACAGGGACTCTGTATTGCTTAGACTGGATTGTAAGTGCTGTGAAGGCAAATAGCACCTTATTATTCTGATTATTTTGGAAACAACACATTTTTCACTAGAAACACTAGAAGATGGAAAGCCAAAGGTTTGTGATGGGATTCTGGATGGATGTATGCTCCTGGGGAGTTTTTATTCTGAGTTATGAAATTCAGGCTACTTTGAAGGAAGCAGTCAATTTGCTTTGTAAAATTAGTTGTTAGGGCTATGTAAGGGTTAATGAATGAAACATACTAATCTGAATCTACATGTGTGCATTTATATTGATCTTGCCTTCAACATATAAATTATTTCAATAAATGATTTTTAAATCCTTATCATTCTTTCCTTTCTTGAATAGACTTTTGTTGAGCACCTGCTTTATGCCAGCTGGATGCGTATACTGGTGGTATAGAAATGAGTAATACACAGTTGCTGATATCAGTGGCTTATAATCCTCCACAGGCATCGTATGAATCACTACAGGGAATACAAAGATGAGTCCTAAAGCAACTGTTGCCTGGATAAAATAAAGTATATTCATACAATAGAATATTATTTGGCAATAAAAAGGAATGAAATATTGATGCATGCTAAAATATGTATGAACCTCAAAAACATTAGGATAAGTGGAAAAAGCTAATCACTGCATTTTGTATGATTCCATTTATATAAAATGTCCAGAATAGGCAAATCCATAGAAATAGAAAGTAGATTAGTAGATTAGTGGGGGGGGGGGAGTGTTGATGGGATGTGTCTGCTAATGGTGTGGGGTCTGGCTTGGGATGATGAAATGTTCTAAAATTTATTGTGGTGAAGGTTGCATACCTTTGCGAATATACTAAAAACTACAAAATGGTACACTTTAAGTGGGTGGATTGTATGTTAAGTGGATTTAACCTCAATAAAGCTGTTGTTAAAGAGGGAGGGAGGGAGAGAGAGAGAGAATGAGTGAGTAAGGGAATGAGTAGATAGGTCTTCCATAAAATATTCCTATGAGGGCATATTTTATGGGAGGGTGATAACGGGATATGTTTTATTTTTATATTGATTATCTAATTTACACGATAGTATCAAGTAGAGGTTCTCATTTCATCTTCACACCATTGTTGTGAATTTATTATATAGATGAAGAGACTGAAGGTTGGAGAGCTTAAGTGACTTGCCAAAGAATGTACAGCTTAATAAGCAGAATGGGTAATTAATTAAACTCATTTTTTAGGAAAGCAGAGCATGCCTACTGAGATTAGAGAGTAGGAACAAAGATAAGACAAAGGTAGAGATACTTAGAATTCTCAGATTCCAGAAACTCTTATAGTCCAAATCACATTTTTAGCACTGTTTACTTTTATGCTTTTGTAGACTAATGTGTTAATATATTAATGTATTTTTTTGTAGACTAGCTAAGTATTTATATTTTGAATTCCTTGAGGACAAGGAAATTTCTATATCTTTCTGATCCTTTCCAGTACATGTGAGGCCTTGAATACTGTATCCTGAAGAAAATCAGTGCTCAATGACCACCAACCAGTGGACGTATGGTGGTCTTGGATGCGGACATGTATTGTTGTTAGCCACAATTTTCTAAGGGGATATTGATTGTCTTGTCAATATGGATTGTCCCGCTTTGAATTGACAGTGTGGAATACACATTCACTCCAGGTTCTTGATAGGGAATCCATCCTTTAACTCTTTGTTTTTTAATTCTCCTCAAATTGTTCTTTTTGGTTTTTTCCCCCATTATACCCCCAGTCAATCACGCAGCAAAACCTATTGATTCTATTTCTAACATATATTGCAAATTCATTCACTTCTTTTTTCCTTCTATGAAATTAGGCCAGACCACCATCATCTTTGTCCAGGTCTTTCCTTTCAATGGGCGTCACCCCTTCAAGTATCTGCCTTCTTTCCTCTATACCTGCAAGACCTACATTCTTCATATGAGCATTCTATCATCTGCCTCTATGCAGGTCCTCCTGCCTAGAAAAATTATCATCACAAAGAGCTGTCTTGTAATATACATGTAAAAAAACCCATTCATTCTTCAGTTAGATAGGAATGATAGGAAACTCAAAATAATAGTAGTAGCTTAAGCAGGATAGAAGTTTCTTTCTGTCATTTAAAATTCTAGGTAATTGTGCTCCATGGGTTAGGAACCCGGACTCTTATCCAAATGTTCCTTTTCAGCTCTACCTTATGGCAAGACATCATCTTCCATCTGCATTTGAATGACCAGGAAGAAGTCAAGGGGAAGATAAAGACATGCCCCCCACCCCCAATTAGTAACATGATCATACCTAGCTACAGAGAAGATGCAAAATGAGGGTTGTTGTTGTTGTTGTTGTTTGTTTGTTTGTCAGGTAGTCATGTTTCCATCAATATTGAAAGGTTCTATTACTGAAGGAAAGAGAGAAAGTAGATATGGGGGAAAGGAACAATGCCCCCATATGTTATATTTGTGGTAGAAATGGAGTCTTGTCCCTTATTATATCACATGGCATTTTCCTTATGATGACTCACAAAATAACTTTCTTCTTAGAAAATTTGTGCTTTTCCTGCACAAGTGATTTGTATTTCTAATTTGTGCCTGATTATGTTTGACTCTTTGCTTTGTTTGCCAGGTGGTTTACAACTAAACTTACAATCCTCTCTAGTAACTGCACAAACCTTATGACATGTATTTTCTTCTATATTAACCATGGCATTATTTTATTTTACCACACTGGAATTCTCTACTTTCTTCATTTACTTTTATTTTTTCAATGTATTTTTGTACATCTCCTCAAATTCTTTTGGCAATAAAGTTGGAAACAAATAAGTAAAATGCAATTGTGAATAAATAAATAAAATACCCTGTGTTTAATGAGGGTTATGAAAGCATTTATATCATAGAGTTGTCGAGAGAATCAAGACTTAATACAAGTAAAACATTTAGAACAGTGTCCGACATACTATAAAAACTACATAAATGTTTGCTCAGTGTTCTTCTTATAATTAAATCTTTTTGAAGTGATCATCAAGTAAGTCTGCTTGAAGAGATAGAATACTCTCAAAGTATGTTAAATGCAGAGGGAATGGATAAAGTTATATATTTAAGCGCCATTCATCAATGATTATTTTGTGTCTGCAGATTATAATCTGTGTAGCAGCTGACAAATACATTGTGCTGTGCTAAGATAATATGCTAAAAATCTTAGTAGAGATGGTCTTAAGACAGTTTATGTGTTTGGCAGTTAGGCATCTTGTAGACACAAACATATGAATGACTAACTGGATTCAATTACCAGAAGGACTGTTGCTCTCTCTCTCCCTTTCTCCATGTTAGGGATAGGAAGTTCCCATCAGTTATATCTGGGTTTGAATCTTAGGTCTGCAGCTAACCAAACTCTGTGAACTAGGTCAAATCTCAATTTTTATCTTAGTAAACAGGGATTATACCTACCACATAAGGACATAGAGATTACATGAAATAATTCATGTAAATAGCTTTCCATGGTGTCTGGCCAGAGTATGCATATGACAGTTATTCCTGTTATAATCAGTTTCATACAAATCTTTTGAACTGAAGAATTATTACTTTTCACTTCTCGGATTTATATTGAGTACAAACAAACTTGATTTTTTTCTTTAAATATTTCAAAATCCTGTCCTACAATCTGGCGGGAAGTCTGCAAAGGCTTACATTTTTACTTTCCCATTAAGAAGTTGTATGAAATAGTGACTTCTCAGATATGGTTCAAGGGTAATAAATGGTCCGCATGGGCTTTGGGGAACCATGCAAGCTATGGGCTTCTGTTTCGTTAATGTTTCTATTACCATAGCATTTCTGCTTAAGTTTCTGGTATGGATTAATAAACTATCAATGGTGTTAAGTGGATGCCTGTTTTTCATTAATTGGTAGCTCTTAGAAGCTCATCAAAAACTTCCCATTCATTTTGTTGAATTCACATGGTTGGAGATGAATGGCCTGAGAGCCTCTTTGCTCTGCCAAAGTGGATCATGAAAAATATGGTCAATTTAATTCAACACAGCAAATATATATTGAATTCAGAATATGGGAAAAGCATTATACTACATATTGTGACAATATCAAGAGATACCCCTGTGGTGGCCATCTGTTGTTTGCTACCCAGCATCCATTTTCCCTTTGTCTGGGACTAGGTGGCCTTCACCCACTCCCAGACATATGGTTTGGGTGGGATTGGCTCCTTACCCAAATCTAGAGGTGGGCCTTCCTTGGCTTAAGGTAGTCAGCACATCCCATCCCAAGACCATAGTTTTGGGTTCAGAGTGGGCATATAACACATGGTTTTAAACAGACTTGTTTCCTGGGGCTCTGGAAAACTGAAGCTTGCTTTTTTCCCGTGGGAACTTCTGGAAGAGACACTCCCTCTTTCCTTGGGCAGTATAAGAATATCAGGTCTGGGAGAACCTAGAGCTGTGAAGGGCAAAGCACCACACAGATGCTTAAGGTGAAAGGGGCAGTACCAGGAGCCAGGAACTATTTGAGGCCAGCGTTTCTATGGATCACATGAGCCAATACCTTTCCTTAAGCCAGGTGGAAATTTCCTTAAGCCAAATGGGGTTTCCTATCATTTGCAAGTATGTTCTTTGATCTCAGCAGTTAGAAAAAAGATGCATGATAGCTGCAACCCAAGTGTTACAATTATTCTAGAATACAGATTCATATATGTAAGCAAACTTGTTATAGGGGCTAAAATTATTATGGAAACAAAATTAACCGATGGCAAGTATATTGAAATACCTTGAGAGAAGGGATCTTATCTGTCTTATTTAATATTGGGTCTTCTAGGACCATTCTTAGCACATAATTAAACTCTCAATATATGTGGATTGAATATGTGATCTCAGTGCTATGCTAGGTTCTGTGTTTCCCACATAGAGGAGACCTTCTCCTTTGGGGCCTTCCTGATTATAGGCTTTACTGGCCATAAGCTGTCTTTTGAATATACTTATATATATTTTTTTAATTAATAAAATTTATTTTTTAGGGCAGCTTAGGTTCACAGCAAAATTGAGTGGAAAGTATCCAGAATTCCCATATACTCACTCCCCCTGCACATGGATAATCTCTTCCACTATCAACATCCTATACTGCAGTAGTACATTTGTTATAATTAATGAACCTGTGTTGACACAGTATCACTCAAACCCATAGTTTACATTGGAGTTCACTCTTGGTGTGTATATTGTATGTGTTTTGGCAAATGTATAATGATATGTGTCTGCCATTGTAGCCTTGTACAGAATAGTTTCATTGCCCTAAAAATCCACTGTGCTCTGACCATTCATTTCTGTCTCTCCCTAATTCCTAGCAGCCACTAATCTTTTTACACCATAGTTTTGTCTTTGCCAGAATGTCATATAGTTGGAATCATGTAATCTTTTTAGATTGGTTTCTTTCACTGAGTAATATGCATTTAAGTTTCCTTCATGTCTTTTCATAGCTTGATAGCTAATTTCTTTTAAACACTGAATAATACTCCATTGCCTATAAGTACCACAGTTTATCTGTTTACCTAATAAAGGAAATCTTGGTGGCTTCCAAGTTTTGGCAGCTTTGAATAGAGCTGCTATAAATATCCGTGTGCAGTTTTTGGACATAAGTTTTCAAATCCTATGGGTAAATAACCAACAGGTGCCATTGCTGGATTGTATGGTAAGAGTATGTTTAATTTTGTGAGAAACTTCCCAACTGCCTTCAAAAGTGACTATACCATTTTGCATCCCCACCAGCAATGAATGAGAATTTCTTATGTTCCTTGTCCTTGCCAACATTTGGTGTTGGTGTTTTGGATTTTTGTCATTCTAATACGTGCGTGATGGTATCTCATTATTTTCATTTGCAATTCCCTAATGACATATGATATGAACATTTTTTCATATGTTTACTTGCCATTGATGAAGTGTCTTAGACCTTTTGCCTTTTTTAAAAAATTGGGTTGATATATTGGTTGAACAACCTATATATTTTAAGTTATAAAAAAGTTGTTTGGGTTTGTGGTAGCATTGGTTTGTGCCTCATCACAGAAGGACAGGATATAGGACACACGGGAAGTGTGCCATCCCCACTCCCCAATTCCCTCAAATAGAGTACATTTTTAAAGATTTCAAATTTGCAGGAAAGTATCCTCCACTCAGATCTAACAAATGCTAAATTATGGACATATTTGCTTCATATAAAAAGACACATACACATTCAAATATACTATTTATTTATTTTATTTTATTTTTTTCTTTGAATGTTTATTTTTTGAGAGACAGAGAGAGACAGAGCATGAGCAGGGGAGGGGCAGAGACAGAGGGAGACACAGAATCCGAAGCAGGCTCCAGGCTCTGAGCTGTCAGCACATTGATAAAAATTTTTAGGTGAAGAAATTGTTTGTTTGTTTGTAATGCAGTTGAAGCTGCCTTTGTACTTCTCACCAACTGTTTTTCTTTTCTTTCTTCCCAGGGTAGTTACTATTCTGAAATTGGTATTTATATTTCCTTTGCATGTATTTATACTTTTACTTCTTAGTTTTTTTTGATGTTTATGTATTTTTGAGAGAGAGAGAGAGAGAGAGAGAGCAAGAGAACGGCAGAGAGAGAGGGGGACAAAGGATCCAAAGCAGGCTCTGTGCTGACAGCCGAGAGCCTGAAGGAGGCTTTAACTCACGAACCTTGACATTGTGACCTGAGCTGAAGCTGGTAGCTCAACCGACTAAGCCACCCAGGTGCCCCTATGCTATTACTTTGGGTATATGTGTCACAAAGTATATATAGGATTGTATTCCGTATTTTAAAATGCCCCATTAATGGAACAAATTGTTTTGAACAATGCTTCTTTAAAAAAAAACTCTTCTTTTTGTGATTTATCTGTTGATACATGTGGATCTAGTTCATTCAACAACTGTATTCTTTTCAATGACTGTATAAGAATTTACATGTCCTTTTTCTATTGATGGACACGTTCGTTCATTGTTTATACTTTTATTAAGCTGTTTTTACTTGTATTCAGTTAAAAGTAGTGCTAAAATATCTTTGTACATTTCCACAGGGCACACATGTCAGAGTTTCCCTAATATCTCTAAAGTTCACATTTCAGTTGGGCATTAAGACATCTTGAACTTTACCTGAAATTGCTAAATTTCTCTGTAGTGAGTTTGTACCAGTTTATACTACCATTATCAATGTATGAGGATTTTGTGGTCCCCAAATCCTTGCCAACCCTTGGTATTGTCAGATTTATAAATTTTTCCTTAATTTGATGTATGTGAAATATTATCTCACTGTGGAATTAGTAGATATTAAACACTTTTTGCTTACTTTCTTTTGGGTTTCTACTTCCATACATAGCCTACATATATTTGTTGACCATTTTCTTATTGATCTGTTTGTCTTTTCTAGATCTCCAAGAGTTCCTTGTAAAATTTGGAAACTAAGCCTTTATTAGTTATATGAAGAGCAAATCCCTTTCTCAGTCTGTGTCACTTAACTTTGTTTATTAGGTGTTTTTCAAGAAGTTTTTATATTATTAATTTTCACTATAGTCAAGTTTAAGAAACTTTTCATTGTGATATGAATTTTGTATGTTTTTAAAAAGAATTTCCTTCCGTAGTCTGATGTCATAAATATCTATTCCTATAGTTTCTTCAAAAACTTTTTTTATTGCGGTGAGAAACATGTGACATGAAATTTGCTACCTGCACTATTTTTAAGTGTACAGTTCAGTGGTAGTAAGTGTATATACATTATTGTGGAAGCAGAGCTCCAAAACTTTTTATCTTGCAAACCTGAAAAACTATACCTATTAAACAATAATTCTCCCTTTTCTCCTTCCCCCAGCCCCTGATAACCACCATTTTAATTTCTGTTTCTGTGAATTTGACTGCTTTAAATACCTCATATAATTAGAATCATACAGTGTTTTTCTTTTTGTGATGGCTTTATTTCACTTAGCAGAATGTAACATGTGACAGGATTTCCTTCCTTTTTAAGGCTGACTATTATTCCATTGTTATGTATATATCACATTTTGTTTACTGTTCATCTGCTGATGGATATTGGGTTGCTTTCACCTCTTAGCTATTGTGAATAGTGTTGTTATGAATACGAGTGTACAAGTATCTCTTTGAGACCCTGCTTTCAATTCTTTTGAATATATACCCAGACATGGGATTTCTGGATCAGATGGTAGTTCTATTATTTTTTTAACATTTATTCATTAAAAATTTTTTTAAAAATTTATTTATTTTTGAGACAGAGAGAAACAGAGCATGAATTAGGGAGGGCCAGAAAGAGCGGGGGCGGGGGAGCACAGAATTCAAAGCAGGCCCCAGGATCTGAGCTGTCAGCACAGAGTCCCACACAGGGCTCGAACTCACGGAGTGTGAGATCATGACCTGAGCTGAAGTCAGATGCTTAACCGACTGAGCCACCCAGGTGCCCCTAACATTTACTTGTTTTTGAAAGATAGAGAGAAACAGAGTGTGAGCAGGGGAGGGCCAGAGATAGAGGGAGACACAGAATCCGAAGCAGGCTCCAGGCTCCAAACTGTCAGCACAGATCCTGACACGGGGCTTGAACTCACGAACCATGAGATCATGACCTGAGCTGAAGTCAGATGCTTAACCGACTGAGCCACTCAGGTGTCCCATGATAGTTCTATTTTAGTTTTTTGAGGGATCACCATACTTTTTTTTCCATTTTCCATTGCATCATTTTACATTCCCACCAACAGTGCACAAGGGTTCCAATTTTTCCACATCCTCGCCAGTGTTTGTTATCTTCTCCTTTTTGGGACTAGCCATTATAATGGGTGTAAGGTAATATGTATTATGGTTTTTTTGTGTGTATTCAAATCTCTTACCTATTTTTAAATCAGATTATTTAGCTTTTGTTGTTGTTGAGTTGTAGGAGTCCTTTATATATTCTGGATATTAACCCTTTATCAGATAGATGATTTGCACAATTTTCTCCCATTCTGTAGGTTGCCTTTTCACGCTATTTATTGTACCCTTGGATGCATAGAAGTTTTCAAGTTTGATGTAGTCTCATTTGTCTATTTTTGCTTCTGTTACCAGTGCTTTTAGTGTCATATACTAGAAATCATTGGCGAGTCCAGTGTCATGGAACTTTCCTCCTATGTGTCCTAGGAGTTTTATCATTTCAGGGCTTGCACTTAGGACTTTAATGCATTTAACGATTATATATGGGGTAAGATAAAGGTCCAGTTTCTCTTGTGCATATGGATATCTAGTTTTCCCAATACCATTTGCTGAAGTGGTCTTAGCACCTTTGTCAAAGATCATTTAACCATACAAGCAAGAATTTTTGGGGGGCCACTGTGTTCTATTCCATTAGTCTATTTGTCTGCTTTATGCCAGTACCATGCTATTTTGATTACAGTGGCTTTGTAATGTGTTTTGAGATCAGGAAGAGTTAATTCTCCTGTCTGTTTCTTTCTTTCTTTCTTTCTTTCTTTCTTTCTTTCTTTCTTTCTTTTGGGGTCCCTTGAGGTTTCAAATGAATTTTAGGAAGAATTTTTCTATTTCCTGCAAAAAATAATGTTGGGATTTTGATAGGAATCCTGAAGTTTTTTTAGGTTTATTTATTTTTGAGAGGGGGACAGAGAGAGAGGGAGAGGGGGAGACTCCAAGTCAGGCTCCACACTGTCAGTGCGGAGCTGGATGCAAGACTAGAATCCACGAATGGTCAGATCATGACCTGAGCCGAAACCAAGAGTCAGACACTTAACTGACTGAGCCACCCAGATACCTTGGGATTCTGAATTTTGATAGGGATTGTGAATTTCCAAAGCTATTAAAGATTTTTCTCTCATGTCTTTGATATTTCTATATTTATTTTCCAATATGTAGAAGGTAAAGGTTAGTTTTATATTTTTCTAGGGTCATCATTGAACAATTTATCATTTTCCCACCAATTTGGAATGCTATCATATCATATACCAAATTTTCACATATGGGTGGATCTATTTCTGGAATCTATTCTTTTCTATTTATTTATTTTTATTTCCAGGTAGTAATATCACAGTAGTTATTTCATTATTAAAGCTCTATAATAAGTCTTACTATCTGGTAATACACTCCCTGTGTTCTGTTGTTGTTGATGATGATATATTCCTGGCTATTTTTGGTCTTTGTTCTCAATATGAATACAATAATTTGTTTTTTTTCCTCTACTATATTGTTAGGTTTTTTTTTAAAGTTAACTTGTAGTTTCTGTTGCCATTAATGATAACATAATTTTATTTCCTAATCAGAGTCTCTCTGATACATAGGATATTTGGATTTTTCTATACTAATTGCATGAAAGCAAAACTGGTTTCTCTATAAATTTCTTTATAGATTTTCTCAGATTATCTACAGATGTCATTCTCAAATAAGGACAATTTGTGTCTTTCTTTCCAGCCCCTATGTATTTGATCTCTTTTTATCAATGCTTAAGTGTTTGATTTCTTTTTCTTACCTTACTTCATTGGTAGGAATTCCAGCATATTGTTGAATAGAAGTTGTGATAGTGAGCAAGCTTCTTTGTTGTTGTGTTCTGATCTAATACTTAAAATATAAACTTGCAATGCCACTGCCACCTTGGGTGAAGTCTGATATGACCTTGAAAACCAGAAGATAGATTATTATTACTACTCCCACTTAAAATTGTTCAGTTATTTCCAGCTGCCTATTGGATAAATGCCCAAGTTCCTTAAAGGGGCCTAGGAGATCCTGCCTAACCTTGTCCCTCCCTCCCTTCCTCTCTTACCTTTATCTTAGATCACTCTACACTCTATCCTGGTCTTCTTTCAACTCCTTGCCCTTCATCTCACTTCAGAGCTTTGCATATGTTATCTATCAGCCTGGAATATTTTGTTTCTCCCCTTCTACTCTTCTCCACTTAGTTAACGTTTACTCATCTTTCAGTTTTTTAACTCAATGTGTCTTTCTCTTAGAAGATTTCCAAGATCCTTGTCAGACCAGAACAAGTCTCAAGGCTTTCCATTTTAGACCATCCTGTATTTCACTTATTAAATTGTATAACTATTAATACGTTTGCTGTTTTTGATGGGTGCCAGTCCCTTCCACTAGAATGTAATCTTCATTAGAGAAATCACTATATCATTAACCAGATGTTTAGCACTTTGGAATGGCCTTGTACATTAGAAGGGCTCAAATACATTTGTTGAATGAATGAATGAATGAATGAGTGAGTGAATGAATGAATGAATAAGTAAATGAATAAATGTAGGTGATTATCTTTTCTAAGATGGAAATACACTCCCCCTGCTTTAATGTCAGTTATTTTAGTTGAGTCTAGTTCGATTCAACTCTTTACTGAATCAGATCAATATTTGGCTGGGAATAGCCAATTTTGGATATTCTGAGAGCCACCCAAAGCCTGTGAATATGTGAAAGTTTAAGTAAATGATACTTATTCATCTGTGAGCCTTTAGAACCCCTTTGCCCTTCCTTTCCACTTCCTAAATCCAGGAATTTGTGGAAAACAAGATGTGGGGCTCCTCTGAAGGTTTTTGGCTGCCTGAGGAGAGGGTCCTAGACAACATGCAAATACATGCTGATTTAAGTTAATTAGGCTGGAAGCTATATGGGATGAGTGACAGGAGCATAGATTTGGAGTCAGTCTGACCTGGATTCAGACCCAAGTGTTGCCACTTGATAGTTTGGTAAGACATTTGAACCTTCTTGTACCTAATTGAAACTTCTTATCTTCTCACCTATTAAATGTGGTTAATGTTGTTATGCTTAAATCTCTTCTGCTTAAACTGTATGGTGATGGCTTTGAGTTGTAATTGTAACAGGACTGACATTGATAGTTGGATGTGCGTCCTTACAGCCCATGGACTTTGATAAATAGCATCCAGGAAATTTTCATGTAAGTTCTGTGGTTCTGTTTCTTCCATCATGTGTCTAGAATCTTCCAGTGGCAAATTGCTGTGTCAAACTGAATTATGAAAGTGAGTCAGGTTTCTTCTTATTGAGGGCAAAAATTCTGTTTTGTTATGGTATTTTTTTTTCTCCAAGTTTTACTTCTCTAAGAACAGCATAGGAAGTTAACATTTCAAAACATAGCTAAATAAAAAAGCCCATTTTGGAATGCCAGGCTGTCATAGAGTTATTTTATCTCTCTGATATAACACTATAATAACATTATTTTGTACTTGATATAAACATAAGCACACCAGTTTTTATCATTTTTGCCCTTGGTTTTTGGAGATGGAATTTAGAGGCAAAATGCATTTAGATATGAAATATTGAAATCTATTGAGAGTGTATAGAATTATTTAATAGTACAACAGGACTGTGTGTTTCTTTTAGAAGTGACATCAGGTGGGTTAGCTAACTGAAGCTGCCAAGACTGTATTTTAATGATCTCTAGGGTTTATATCTTATTTAAAATTCTTTGTCATTTAGTCTGCATGTGCTAAATCACTGACACTTGCTAAATTCTTCTTCAGATTTGTTGGTTTTCTACTGTTTGGTGCTGATCATTTGATCACTTTGATATATGACAAGAGGAAGAAAGTAGTTATCTAATTTTCACTGAACAGTCTTCCCTAAGGTATTAAATATATTCATTCTATATCTTATCTGTCATCAGATATAGATTGTGAAATGCTCTGATAGAAGCTTTAAATTCAGGGCTCCTACTTCAGTCAGCTCTCACTCAGTATTACAGTAACAACCCCCAAATTTCTGTGGCTTGGACCCCCCTAAGATTTATTTCTTGTTCACTTTGAATATAAGTTTATAAAGTTGGTAGTGCCTTTGCTTCTGCCTCAAGTATCTTTTTCACTGCAGGATCCAGGCGGAAGGAGAAGTCTTCATCTGGGACACATCATTCTTGTGGGTGAAAGAGACAATCAAAGCTCGCAGTGGCTCATAAAGTTCCTGCTCAGCTGTGACCATATTCCGTCCCTATGTGCATTCTACTGGCCACAGCAAATCTCAGTGTCTTCCAGGAGGGACACTGCAGTTTCCAAGGCAATTGATTGGCATGTGTCATTCTCTTACAGGAAAGGGGAGAGAAAATAATAGAATATAGCATTGCTATAATTTTAGATAGGGCTGCTAGCATCTTTTTATGTCATGCCCTGTTCCTCTGATACTTCCCTGAAAAGTCCCTTCCCTGCTCCTCTCACCCATTCCTGCATCATTCCTATACCCTCTGTTGCCAGGTAGACCCATAAAACCTTCCCAGCTTCTCTGCCCAACCTGATAATGCATCTTTATAACATAGTGCTTAAATGATTGCTTTAGTCAACACTGACACAGCCTCTGGAGTTGTCTGATGTATGTGATAAAGAATAGCTTTGCTCTGGGGCACCTAGGTCGCTCAGTTGGTTAAGCATCTGACTCTTGATTTGTCTTAGGTCATGATCTTATGGTTTGTGGGATCCAGCCCCACATTGGGCTTCATGCTGGCAGCGTGGAGCCTGCTTGGGATTCTATCTCTGCCCTTCCCCTGCTTGTGCTCTTTCTTTATCTCAAAATAAATAGATAAACTTAAAAAAAAAAAAAGAATAGCTCTGCTCTGATCCAGGTAGGCTCCATATTTGCTGAAGATATATCCATTATTTTTGTTTTATTCCTGGTAATTACTTTGAAGTGAAATTTTATTTATTTTTATTAAAAAAATTTTTTTTTAAACATTTATTTATTTTTGAGACAGAGAGAGAGCATGAACAGGGGAGGGTCAGAGAAAGAGGGAGACACAGAATCTGAAACAGGCTCCAGGCTCTGAGCTGTCAGCACAGAGCCTGACGCGGGGCTCGAACCCACGGACCGCGAGATCATGACCTGAGCCAAAGTCGGACGCTTAACCGACTGAGCCACCCAGGCACCCCTGAAGTGAAATTTTAAATAAATCAGATAATTACTGCTTATATCTATTTGACATATGTCCAAAACCCTTACATACCTTACTCCTCTTTTTGTCTTATAATGCTTTATAGCACACAGAGCAATTTTTACCTCAGTCAACTCATCCTCATGCTCACAAGAATCCTGGTGGGGTCAATATTATTGTGATTCCCATTTCCAGGCTGGGAAAAGTTAAGCAGCCTATTCAAGATCAAAGGCTAATGAGCTTTCTAGCCAGTATTCAAGCCAGGTTACATACCAATGGGCGCTCTTTGTTACTGAGAAAGAAATACCCTGTTTTAAGCATATCTGGAAGAATGCTTATAGTAAATACTTTGTAAAGAAGTTTTAGAGTAAGATGATTATTTCATGGATAGGATTCATCTTAAGATTTAAAAAAAATAAAAGCTTCATTTTGAGTGATCTGATTAATAAATTTCAGTTTATATACAACTTTCCCCAGGAAAGCAATCATTCTATAGATTGGGCAGTATGGTTGTGGAGTACAACACTCTATGAAGCCACTTTGCCCATTGCAGTAAATGGTGTCCCCTCCATACTGCTGCTCAAAGGGGTCCACTCTCTTCTTTCCCTCCACTGCCTTGCCCTCATCCAACCACTATTGCCTCTCAACCAGAATGTGGCAGCCATCCCCTAAATAACCCTCCATACCTTTTCTTGCATCTTCCAGGCCTTCCTCACACCAAGACTAGAGGTATTTTCAAAGTATAAATCTGAATTTGCCTGACCTCTCTCCCCACCCAGATTCTTTGATACAGCTACATGGCTCCCATGTGATATCACCCCACAAACTGCCAGCCTTCTCTTGTGTCATTCACTCTCCCTCTCTGTGACTTTAATCTCAGTTCTCTCTTCTCCTCCCTAGTCTGTTAGCACTCACTTCTCAGGTCCCACCTTCTCAGCAGAGCCAGCCATGAGCCCCAGACCACAACAGCTAGTCCTGTGTCAGTGGAAATGCAGCTAGAAACTCACCTCTCTACCCCTGCCATCACTAAGTCCTGTAGATTTTCCTGCTTAAATATCACTGGAAGCTGACTGAGATACATAGGGTATTTCAGCCTTCATTTTCACAGATGTATAAGATGATAATGTTTTTTATGCAAGTCCCCACCCACCCACACCAGTCACCATTACAAGAAGATACTCAGGGGTTGAGGAGAAAGCAACCAAGTTCAAACATGTTTCAGAGCAACCATGTTGAAGACAATGCAAGTGTGTTTCAAACACAGTCCACCTCATGTTTTAGACTATAAATGCTCCCTGTGATAACTGCTAAAATTAATCAAAGCACCCCAAACTCTGACTGCCTTTCATGCAGTGGCCTTACCGATGGTGGCAGTTTGGCACCTAAGGGATCAGATTGCTAAGGGTTGGTCTGTGCCCCACGCTTGTTGCCGCCACATGTTGCGGAGTTGGGTCCTCGTACCCCTTGAGTGTGCTCCATTACAGGTTGTTAAACATGGTGGGCCCGTGGTGGGCATCTCTCCATTACACAACAAGATGTGTACGTTCAGTATCTTAGAGGTCAGGGTAGACAGGTCGCTTTGCTTGTGGCTCGTCCTCAGCTGTCAGTATGGCAAGACGGCTTGTGGCACACGGCTCCATTGGGCAGACAGCTGCCTCTCCAGAGATGATGATAATCTACCGTGCCCATGGGTTTTGATGCAGTCATGTCTGGGCTTGTTCTCAAGGTGACAGACCAGATTTAACTTGAGCCACATCTCAGGAGACAGTGTGGAGAGGGTAAGTCACATACCTGCAGCTATCGGTCGGGGTGCAATTTGCCTCTTGCTCTTCCCTCACTCTACTAATAGCTGAGTTTAATATTTTTTTCCTGAAGATTGTTTCAAGGAGACTGTTTTCCTTGCCTTCTTGGAACTCATAGAATGAAAATAGGGGTCCATAAATGTCTTGGTTAAAAATTAGAAGATTTTAGAGTATCTCCTTGTCTGTTTCGGGCCCTGGCAGGAAGCCTCCTATTCACTGTAAGTGAATAAATGTTTCATCTATTTTTGTCTTCCCTTCTTTGCTCTTTTCCAGGGAATGCCCTTTTCTTCATTTTCAGGCTATTGGAAATCTTCTAAGGCTCACTTAAAGTTTCATCTTATAGGAAACTTCCTAGATTTCCCCCAGTCAGAATTAACTTATTATTTGGTGAAATCTTCCTTTGTACTTTCATTTCACCTCGTGACTGCCTGTGCTGTTTTTAAAGTTCTTCTTTACCTACTTTTCCCTCCCAGATTTTCTAATTTTTAAGGATAGGACTGGAACTTAGTCAAATTCATGCTGTCCCCAATGCCCAGTACGAAGTTCCACTCAGTAGGAGGGCTGTAAATTTGTTGAATGAATTTAAATCTTAAAGACTTGTTCTTTCATGAGAAGGACATTGCACAATTATAATATTCTCCATAAACAAATGGACACTCAAAAAGAAGTGCTCTGATGTTCTTTTTTCTGTCTTGCCATGAATTTGCCATTTCCTTACCACTTCAGTTCAAAACACTTGAGTTTCCAAGAACAGCTGTTTTCTCTTCTCCATAAGTGAGTTCAGGAAAAACCAGCCATTCCACTGGACCTACTTATCTTGTGTCGTGTACTCAATATAAGATTGTGTGATACGAGTAAGAAGCTAGGCTTCCTTTTGGGCGGGGCTTTCCTTTTTGGAGGCCAGGTCTTCTGAAATCAGAATCAATTTTCTAAAACATACCACGTTGAATTGAGCCCCAGAGATATGTTTTTCTGTTTGTAGTCTTTTCCTTTCCTTTTAATAATAGAAGACATTATAAACATTCTCACTTCACTGTCTTCCTATTCTTAACTGTTCTTGGGAGGAATCAAGTCAGAAGATACCAAGCTTGGAGTCTCTTCATTGCATTCTTCATAGAAAAATTGATCTGAGCCAACACCACAGCAGTCAGCATCTGTCGTCTCTGCAAGGAGACCACAGTGGTAATTATGCACAGGGTAGGTTGCTTAAAAAATAAATTGATCAATTTAAAAAATTAGGTGTGGAGAATAAAAGGGAACCTGAGGATTTTTACACTGTTTTTGTGATATAATCAGCTGTAGCCAAGAGAGTTGCTTTATAATGTGAATATTCTTAGCTTCAGTCACACATTTTCTTCAGAATTAACTATCATAATCCTTTTCATTACTCTAACAGAGTCTGATGACTCTTGTCCTAGAGGGAAACCTCCCCCCCCCCCAACTCTTCTGTTAATAGATTGGGACCTAATGTGATCATAGTACTCTAATTTATTAGTCAGATCCTGGGTAGACTAAGAAAAATAACTGATAACTTAGACAGACTTTTTATATACTTTATTTTTCCTCTTTTTTTCCTTTTAAAATGAAAATACTGAGCTTTTCTTTTGATCTATTTTACATTTGCGCAAGAAGATAACAGTGCAGTAAATAGGAGGAGCATGACCCTTGGAGTCAAATGTCAGCGTCAACACCTAGTAGTTGTGCAGATCTATTTACCTGCTTAGCAGTATCCTCCCAATAACTACTCTGCAATTTCTCTGAGCATTAGTATGAACAATAGATATTCAAATATAACTATTATTATTATCGTCAATTTTTCTGACCTGCAGAAATACACATATTCCTTGGAAGTATACATTTTTGAAGAGTGATCAGGGATGAGGTATTATTATACTTTAATTTTTTTGTTTCTTTTTATTCATTTAGTATATGCATGCGTGTATGCATTTGTGCGTGCGTGTGTGTGTGTGTGTGTGTGAATTTCACATAATGTGTATCGGGTACCATTTCAAGCACTTTGATAACATTAATGAATAAAACAGACAAAAATTTCTGCCTGCTCATGGGGCTTACATGATTGTAGTAGGTGTGGCTGGAAGCTGATAAATTCTATGGAAACATTAAACAAGATAAGAGGCTAGGGAGTTGGGAGTGGGTTGCAGTTATAAATAGGGAGGTGAGGGAAGGCCTTACTGTGAATACGACACTGGTTTTTTGTTCTTAGAGGATTTCATGTACTATCTTTGAGAATGGAGAAGGAAGATGAGAACACAGAAAAGGAGTCTGCTGATTCATAGGAGAACGTGAGAATTTCCTTTGTGTAACATGTGTCAAAACACAAACTAATATAGAAAAGCAAAGTCTTCCAGGTGGGCTAGTTTTCTTTTATTCAATTTGAGCAAAAATCTTCCTGAAATGCTTTTTTTACATACTCCACCTTTCCAAAAGATGGGTACTGAATACAGTCCACCTGATCTGTGACTGCTGCCAGGGATCATCACCATGACCCTCACGCCTGTTACTGAACTGTCATGAAGCAAGGTCCTCAGGGTCAACAGAGATGCTTTCGGCTATTTGCCTACATCATGACTGAGTCGGCAGTGGTTGTCAGTTCTACATAGCAGCTACTACACAGATATGACTATTCAAATTTAAATATAAATTAATTTAAATAAATGATATTAAAAATTCAGTTTCTTAGTCACATTAGTCATATTTTAAGTGCTCATTTCCAGCATTGCAGAAAATTGCTAGCATTTGTTATCTTACATGTTCCTGTCTCTGACATTGTTTTTTGTGGTACTATCAGCTTCCGACTCTGTCTCTTCCTTTTGACTTGTTGTTTCTCATGGTTTATAGGTTTAAATACTAGATTTAGAATTTTGTGTGAAGTAAGGGCAACGAGGCTCTAACAGAGAACAGAAGAGCATTCTTATGTTCAGGTCCTTGAGTTTTCATACTTAGAATGTATATTTCTATTCTGACTGCCCCAAGGCCTTTTTTGCTTGGTTATTGTTATGCAGCTGTGCTCTGGGTGGTAAGAGAATCATACTGCTGAGTTATTATGGGAGAAATGCTATCAAACTTTAAAGGTAAAATTGCACTTTTATGGAAATGCTTTAGACCCTGTCAATGGTCCCTTATTTGGAGCAGTGCTATTCAAGGAGTGTTTGTTGACCGACTGCCTACACATATGCTAAACACTGTGTTATGTCCAGGAGATGCAAGCAAAAATGAACATGGCCCCATTCCATGAGATCACAGTCGATGTGGTGGAGAGAGTCAGAAATAGGCAGGGTTTCCAATTGTCCAGTGCCCAGGTATGCCCAGGACACTCTGAAAGTCCAGAGGAGGGTGGTTCATAAGCCAGCCTTCCCCCAGGTGGTGGGAAGGGAGATGAGACAGGAGGTCGGAGGCCAGGGAACGCTCCCTAAAGAAGAAATTCTTAAGTGGCATCCTGGAGGATGAATAGGTGTTTGTCACATGACAGAGCTGGGAGAATGAGGTCAACAACACATGATGTTGTATGACATGTGATAGTATGAACAAAGAAAGACACTGAGGAGTGAACTGTCATGGTGAGAGTGGGGACTTTTAAGTTTATTAATGATGGAATTTCAAAGAAGAGGGAGCTTGTGTCTGTAGAGAGGGACAAGCTTTGGGTGGTATGTTGAAAAGATGGTTTTCAACAGAGCTGGAGGAGGGGCAGTGTGGGAGTGGTGATGTAGGCTGATCTGACTTCTCTGCAGTTCAGTTAGTTCACTAGAGCAGCTCTGTGGAGGTGAAGTTTGAGGGAGGTGGGCTGGAGGCTGGGACACCCGTGGTGGCAGGTGGGTGGAAGAGGAGGGAGTTGTAGCAGTCCAAAAGGTCGCTAATGAGGGCCTGATGTGAGAGTGTAATGGAGTGGAGGAGAGGACCTGGGTTCAATCAGTATTTAAGCCATAATATCTGGATTCGAGGATAGATTAGACATGAGGGCTGAAGGAGAGAGGAGTCAGAGATGACTCTAGGCTTTCAAGAAAACAATTAATTTGAACTCTTCTTCCATGTTTATGGTGATAGGTTTTGACCTATAGCTTCTACTAGTGATTTGCATTGGCAACTGTGGTGTCTGGGTTGGGTTTTGGTTCTTCAGGACTCTTACCACTCTTTCCTTTGTTGAAAGAACTTGAGGCCTAGACTGTAGTGAAGTACTACCCTCCTATGACTTTAATTCTGCAACGGCCTATGAAAATTTATAGAAATTCAGCTTCATTTCTAGTGGATCCAGTCCAGATGCCAAAATTACCCTATTGCTGGGACAGTCCTTGGGTGGACCATTGAATCTGTTATTCATTAGGAACAACTGAAAACCATCAACAAAATTCTTGTACTATGCCAACAATAACCCCAGTCAAATATTAAGGTAGCTTCCAGGTTTCAGAAAGTTATGGATCTCAAAATCTGTCTAGCTGAACTCTTACTTGTATGTTTCACATATTTATTTATCATGTGAAGGAGCTAGTGGCTTCCTTTTTATAATTGTACATTGCTTTTTTTTTTAGATTATAAATTAAGTTCAGAGTTCTGAATGTTGGTGGAGACATGCTTAGAGATCTGTAGTCAGTCACTTTAAAGTAAAATCACAAATTGAGTCCAGATAGGAGAACCAGAAGCAGGAGTGGAGCCAGCCCAAAGGGTCCATTATAATGGGGCCTACGTTGAAAGCAAGAATTCTCTCATACCTGCAGTGCATTTTAAAAGGATTTTCCAAGTAACAGTTAATATTTTAATGGCATCTGTTAACCTTCCAGGAAAACCTAGTTCTCTAGTTTGCAAGATTAAGGAAGCACGCCAAATGCATGTTGATACTTCAGTTTTTACTGACATATTTCATGACTGCATGGCTAAAGCCACAGAACAGTAGGCGCCTGCCACTTTCTTTTCACAGTTTTATTTAGTCGCTGCATCTGTCCTTTGTTGCTAAATACTTTTTCCTTGTCACTCAAACTGCTCCATCAAATTGGATCTTCAGTGGTCTGGCAGTTTTTGAATGACTATCTTTTCAAGCAGTTTGTGATTTAGTACCAGCTGGTCGAGTGAGTTGAAAAGCCTTCTGAGTCGTATGCCTTATTATTTTGAATGCCTTTTCTCTCTCTTGGGAGACTAGCTAACCTCTGCAGTCTTTCTTCCATGGCAAATGGCTCTAAAACTTTGATCTTCTCAAACCAGTTTGCCAGATGTAGCAGGTAGAGCCTGTATGACCTTTTGTGTGCCAATTCAACAGGGCTGATTGGAAACCATAAGTTAATCCTGTATGATGTTTTTTCTAGGCATTACAGCAGAAGTTCTCGTGGTGACCTCATTCGAGGAACTGCAGAGAAGGGCCCCAGAAGCAAGAGGGAAGATTGTTGTGTATAATCAACCTTATGTCAACTACTCGAAGACAGTGCAGTACCGAGTCCAGGGGTCAGTGGAAGCTGCCAAAGTGGGGGCTGTGGCATCCCTGATTCGATCAGTGGCTTCCTTCTCCATCTACAGGTTGGTTACGATGTTCATTTAAAACCCTTTAAAAAAAACCCGAAGATTGAGAAAAACCCATGAAAGAGAAACCCGTATGAAATAAAAACAAACCATTCAAATGAAAATACTGATTTGTTTACGGAATTTTCCCTCATTCCATATTTGGTCACTTGTTTGTAATGTCTTCTTTGGCCTTTTCAGGATTCCAAGCATTGTTTGTACATTCCTTTAAAAACCTTTCCACATCCGTGATGACCCCATAACATTCCTTATATAACCAATATGTTATGTATTTTCATTGGAGGGAGAACTGAATTCACGTCTGTGTTTCATCAAAGATTCCTAGTGACTTCAGAGGAAGCTAGGCCTTTTCCCATTGTTGCTAGAGAAGTGAAATAAAAATAAAGTGGGTAACGTGATGAGAGCTGTCTGTGGTGTAGTGGAAGGAGACTAGGGAGTAGAGGATCTTGGATACAGACCTCGCTCTGCCCCCAAACAAGTATGTGGCCTTAGGAATATTCTTAAACTCTGTGGGTCTTTGCATTCTTCTCTGTTAATCAGTGATGATGAAGAATAATAAATTTACAATATTACTTTTAGAATAAATGAGATAAATTTATGAAAGATACTTGATTATCTGTAAAGGTCTATATAAGTGTTTGATGGTATTTAAGGACAACATAAGTTTTCCTTTTTCTTTGTATTTCTGATCAAGGTAATTGCAAGACCGTCAGTCTTAGGGTAAAATTCAGCCTTTCAGTGGATGAAAGTTCTGAAACTTGACCTGCAGACATTTGGCCTAGTTTAATAGTTACATATGGTCATGCCACACATTAAGGGTGAAATATTTGATGGGATAAACATGGATAAAAGAAGCACCATTTTAGTGTTGTAGCCTGGTCTCCCAAAGATAAAAAACAAAACAAAACAAAGCTTATGGAAACAATTGCAAATCGGGTTTATTTGGGTTTCAAGATCAGATCAGTATCTATTGTAAGGGAAAGCTTATTTATTCTGCACAATTTTTGTTTGGAGCTGGAGACACAGTTGCTTGATCTTAATTAGCACCCTACACCCTTGAAAATAATATAACTGATGAGACATCAGCAAATAGGAAACCAAGTCAAAAGAGAGTTGTCCGGAAGTGCAGAGAAAAGAGAAAAGGGACATTTTTCTTTAATGGGGATAAGATATCTTCCCAGGGACGAAGATGGGACATGTTAAAACTACTTGTGAAATGTTTTATGAGAGAAAAACTAGTTCCACTCATGTCATAGTGCTAAAAATAATGTGCTTTGTAGGGTGCAAAGGTTTAGTGACTAGTGAAATAATCATTGGATCCTATTCTTTTGGATGGTTAATCTTCCCAGGAGGGAAGTCCTAAAATGGCTAGCTTACTTCCCAGAATGCCTCAGTCACCCCTTAGAATAACAAGGGCCTCGGCAAGCTGTGGCCATTCACTATGATTTCACTGGTCATGAGATCTAAATTATGGAGCTATTGAGTGATTGCCAAAAATATTTATTTAAGAACTACTATTTATAAGACTAATAAACTCCAAGATGACTTAGTGTACTGCAGTATACTAGGGTTAATTGACATTTTTTTTTCTGGTGTAATGACATCTGGAAACCCAGGCTATACCCCTAGGAGCCCCAGAAAAATGTTGCCCGGCATAGGACATAGAAATGTATTGTTAGCCTTTAATATTTGGGATGAACAACTTATAGTGTATATTAAAAAGATGTTTTTCTTAATATTTCTAGTTCTAGACTGATTATAATCTTTTCATTGATTTTATAGCCAACCGTATTTCACTGGACTCTTGACTTTTGTAACTCCATCTTTTTGAGATTTAAAAATACATAATAACATTGCCCTTTACCTAGTACTTTAGAATCTTTCACATATGTCATGTTACTCATTATGACAACTCAGTGGACCAAGCAGAAGGGGCATTATTATACCCATTTTACAGATAGGGAAATAAAAGTTCAGAGAATTCAGCATATTAACATGTTTAAGTATTACATCCTGAAAAATAAAAACAAAATGAAACAAACTCTTTTTCCACTAACAGCTAATTGTTTCTTAGAGCTAATTTTCCTTAAAGAGTATTTTGTATTCCTGTCTCTAATTCTTCACCTGTCATTCACTCTGCAGACCACTTTAATCTGGCTTTTGCCAATACTGAAATGGAACTTGTTAAGGTCACAAATAGCGGCCTAGTTGTCAAATATAAGGGACATTTTCAGGCCATCATCTTACTTAACCACTCTGAAACATTTGTCACTGTTGACTGCTTTCTAAATACCTCTTCTGTTTGGCTTCTGTGACTTCGTTCTTATATTCTCTTTCTCTGTCTTGCTCTTACTCTTTCTCTCTTTCCCACTTACCTTCTTCCTTTTCTGTTTCCCTGACTTCTCACTCTGAACATTCTACCTGAGCAGTCCCATCGTGCTTGTGACTTCAGCCACCATCTCTGCCTGTGACACTTTCCAAACCCACCTTTCCTTCCCATACTGTTGTCTGAGCACGGAGCCCATACATCCGACGACCTCCTGATCCTTCTTTTGGATGTTCCTTAGTTATCTCTTCAGTTTTCTTCAAAACTGAACTCACCTTTTTACCTCTTTATCCTGCATTATCTACCTCAGGGAAGAGCATGTCATCTATTCTGCCTTCTAACTTAGATGGTTCTTGAGAACTTTTTTCCTCTTCCCTTATCCATCATTGCTGACAGTTACTATGCCTTCTAGGCTCTGCTCTTTATTAGTCATTTCAACAAATACATATTGAGTAGCCCCATTTCCCAACATGACTCCACATTCCTGTAGTCAGGAGTCACTGACACTTTCCGAATGCACCAGGTTTCCTCAGGATTTCATGACTTTGCATATGCCTTCTCCCCTGTAACCTTCTATCCCTTTCCTCATTGTCTCAAACTGTCCTTTAAGATTCATCTTAAATGTTTCTTTTTCTGGGGAGCCCTCCCTGGTATCTAGCTCCAGCCAGGGTGAGCCGCCTCTTTCCAGTATTTCCACATCGTTCTGTGCATACTCTATATCATAATGTCTTAGAGGTAGATGTGATCCATGCTTTGGTAGGGTACACTAACTGTTGTATCAACTTCAAATCTCAGTCACTTAACACAATAGGAGTTGATTTCATACTCACATAATAGTTCTAAGAGGGTGTTTAGCAGGTGGCCTTTTGCTCCTTTCCATCAACTCTAAGATCTCAGAGCCTTCTGCAGGATCTTTTACATCCAGCTGGCAAATAAGAAGATAGAGAGAGAAAGTCGATAATCAAACAGGAGGTTTTCCATGGCCAGGTCTAGACACGGCCTACTTCACTTCTGTTCACATTTCACTGGTCATAATAAAGTCATGAGGCTGGGAGATGTGGTGTGCCTTTATGTCCTCAGTGACAGGTAAACTGTCCAGTCCATCCTGATCACCTGACTCCACTGTACGTTCCAGAAAGACATGGGATATCTTTCTCTCTTTCTCTCCATGTAAATATATATACACACACACATATATGTATATATGTATTTATATATATATATATATATACACACACACATATATATACATATACACACACACATATATATATGTATATATATATTTACATCTCCAAATCCCCATCATCTAGTATTTTTGTTACATAATAGTCACTCAGGAACTGTTCTGTTGAGGGAATGAACTTGTTTGAGATTGTATAGTCAGTCATGGCAGGGCTTTCGTAACAAGCCAGGTGACCAGACTGCAAATGCTCTCTGACCAAACTGTATAACCTCTGGATAGTAAATACAAAACAACTTGAATTTTTAGGGCACTTTGCTCTGTATTTAAGGAAAATATACAGGTGCCCAGCATGCCAGATTGTATCTTTTTTTCTGCCACAACTTTCATGAACAATGGTGTTTTGAGTTGCTAGTTGAATAAAACAGCTCTCTTCTCTCTGGCAGATATTTCACCCTTAAGTTTTATGGGGGTGGTGATACTGGATTCTGTCTAGGAGTGGTGTAGAGGTCAGCAATACTATAGAACAGAATAGAAATTGTAATTAGTTTCTGCCTGACTTCAAAATTAGAGAATCCCCTAAAATGCAGAACATGTGTTTTACCAGTTTGATTTGACATTTGTCAGTGCAGTTAACAATATTTGTTAGCCATTTTGGAAGTACAACAGTCACATGGTTACATGACATGTCCTTAAGAGACATCTGTAAAAAGTCCGTTACTTGTTGCCTTCAATATCTCCAGGTTCATTGTTGTTATTTCTCTGCATTGCCATTGTCAGTATCCTTGTGCTCAAATTTACTTTAAGGAGAAGAAATTTTTTTTTTATTGGTGCTTTATAATGACTCTTGTTCACATTAAGTATCAACTGGGACTCTCATTAGATCTTGATTAGTTTTTTTGTATGTAAAATACCTTTTGCCTTTGTCATAGGAGGATATTTTAAGGCTAAGTGTAATTGTTAATTTAAGTTCTGCAGAGGAACCATTTGTCTTACGTTATTTTTCAAATTAATTATTTTCTTAGTAAATATTTATCGAGAGCTTAACAGTTGCTCTGAAATTGCCAAGCAGTAGGGTTATTAAAATGAATTAGGCATGTTTTTTGTTGCCCCTCAGAAATATTCTACCTGGCTAAAAGAGAAGAAGGTAAGCTTAAAATATAAATGACTAATGTAATCTATTTTATATTTAGTGCTAAATGAATGATTGGGGGAAAGGAATGAAAGAAAGAAATGAACATTTATTTGGCACCTACTTTGTATATCTTTGTGCATCTCTGAAGACTTAAATAGTTTGTTGCGATGAATTCTTTATGCAACCCAGTGGAGGCAGATAATTGGTATGTCTCTTTTATTGAAAGAGAAACAAGTTTAGAATGGTTAAATAATCAAGTTACACAAGTAATGAAGGAATAAGGATTCATACTTAGAGTCTCTGGCTCTGAATTCCATGGCGTTTTGAATTATACCAAGCAACTTGAAGAGCTAATGCTTTGGAGTCTAAAAGAGGTAGCAGAAGTCTGATTAGGGCTGCTTCATTGAGGATGTGTATTTGGGGTATACTCAACGACAAAGTTGAACTTAAATAAGAAAGGGAAGTGGAAAGACATTCTATGCATGATCAAGGCAAGGAGGTGGGAATGCTTGATGAACTTGGGTAATACACAAGTAGACCAGTATGGCTGGAGCCAGAGGTTTCATTGGAGGTTAGAGAAATGTGATTAGGGGGGTGAGTGGAAGAGACCCGGTTATGAAGAATCCAGAATACCAGATTGGGGAGTTTTAAATTTTATGTAGAGGAAATGGAGAATCATTGAATGTGACCAAGTTGGGGGGTGATGTTTTAGAGCAATTATTTCTCTAAAGATAGTCTCTGGAACACCTCAGTCTCACCTGGGAGCTTGTTGATATGACATTATCAGGCCCCACCTGAGACCCCTTAAATTAAAAATGCTTAGGGGTGGGGCTTATGGTTTAACTAGCTCTCCAGGTGATTCTGATGCATGTTAAAATTTGGGCGCTGCTGTTTCAGAATGGTGACTACATGGCCTGCTATGAAAAGGAAAGAGAGGTTAGTGCTCTAATAATGCAGATGTGAAATAATGAAGGCAGAGATGATGGCAGTGGGAATGGACAGCAAGAGACAGCAAGGAGGGATAGTATGAAAAAATGATCAGTACTTGGTTGTATTTAAAGGGGGGGCAGGAGGAAGGGTCAAAGTTTACGGTAAGGCAAGGACCAAAAGTCATGGGATGAATCTGTGTTCAGTTCAGCACAGTGTTTAAAAGTCATGAGATTTACATAAAAAATAGGAGTTTGTGGTTTTTAGGGAAAAACCGAATCTGGCAACATCTAGCATCTCCCATATGGCAGACCAGCTGAGTGGATAAGCCACCAAGTCCTTTTAGTTAATGGGATGTACCCTCTTCAGTCTTTCATAGCTCCCCAGTTTCCCTACACCCAGCCTGGCGACTGGAGGAGGAGAGGGAGAGGGAGGAGAGGAGAGGGAATTGATTGGAGGCAACATGAGCAGCTTGGGTTTTAGACATTATGAGTTTGAGGCAACTGTGAGAAGTTGCGTTAACCTGGTTTTCATATTTTGTGAAAAAAAAACAGGTAAGCATTTCCATTTCTCAATTATCTCCTTTTTGGATCACCCAAGGCAATTTAAAATTCTAGGCTGGCTTCCTTGCAATGCAGTACACCTGGGGACTCCCGCCTCCTGCCTTCTCTACATGCGAGCTCAAGAATGCAAAATGAGTTTCATATTAGCCCGAGTAAAATACAATTCAGAAAGTAACTCTACTGAGGCCAAACTGTCTGTTGTACTCCCATTGCCAAATACACATTTTTTTTTCCTCGTTATTTTCTCCATTGCCCCAGATAATTGAACACAGACTATAAGTTTTAATCGGCTAAGGAAGCAAAAGGCTTTCCCTCCACTCTCCTGTGAAAACGGCATCACTACACTGGGTGAGAATTCATGGAGGCGGCGATGGCTTGTTGATCGAACTTGCTTTGTGAATTCTCTTGGTTTATGTTTTATATCACTTGGCCTTCGTGTGCCATATTGATAAGAAAAGTGAAGAGGAGGAGGAATAGCAGCAATCCAGTTTGAAGATGACTGAGGTCTGATTGAATATTCAGCTGGAGAGAGAGATGAGTGAATCCAGGTGATGTGTTTGGAGCATCAGAGAGGGAGAGTGTTATACCATCTGGTGAGAGAGCTGCGAAAAAGTCTATAAATCACTCCTTATAATGATACTTAATTAATACAGAGTCGATAAATGACATAATTTGAAGCTCCAGTTGGGCTACATCGTAGAGTTAAATAGCTGCAGAGAGGGCTCTGATTAAAGCCATTACAATTTATAAAACATTCTTCATCTTAAAGCATCTTGATGAGATTTAACATGAACATTTTTGTAATCAGAGGGCCAGCTTAAAACATTCAGAGCAGAGGTGAAATGTCTTAAGAGGTCTGTTTTGGATGATTTTTGAAAGCCAGTTATTCCCAGGGAGTAAAAAAGCTTGTCCCCCACCCCCACCACCCATTGCTTTTTTAATGGGAGAAAATTAATGCTGCTACTTCACACTTAGACCATCTTGGATTTTTGATGTCCTGGTGGTTTGGTTCTTTGGCGTGACCTTAGCATAATTAGCTATCAAGCTTGATTTAAATTGTTGTGAAATATCATTGCAATTTCGGGGGGCATATGTGCCTGCTGGTGATTACAAAAGAAGGAGGATACCACCGTGACTCAAATCGGTGCAACTGGGCCAGCCTCCATCAGTAGGTTCTTTTCCTGCCTTACATTGTTTTTGCTTAATTCACTCTGAGGCTCATAACAGATGCACAGTAATCAAGCAGAATGCCAATTCTCATCATTTATGCAGGTAGAGGGCCACTGTGCTCCCGAGGGGGGAAACCAGAGAAGACCCACACTGAACACAACATTTTTTTTTTCCTTCTCATCATCCTTTTCTTTTCCCTCTCTCTGCTTTTGAAAGGCAGATTCTTTTCAGAAGGCCTTTGTTAGAAATTCCAAAATGTTCTTTAATCACCGAAATCTTATTATTGCTTCAGGTAGTGTGACAGGCATACTACCTCCTAATGGATAGAATCAGGCAGTGACTCTGGAGCCCCACTTCTGGAGTCGTGGTGCCTGGGTCTTTGTTCAGCCACTTGCCACATGTGTGACCTTGGCAAACTGTGTATACACTCTGTGCCTCAGTTTCATCCGTCAAGTGGGGGAATTAATTATACCTTCTTCCTGGTGTTTTGTGAGCTTTTAAATGAGATATTAGTATTGCCTGACACATAGTTTTACATACATGTAAAGTGCTATTGTTATAGTCTTGTTAAATGATGACTGGATGTACTCATTGACTAAAGGAGGAAGGAAAGGAGGGAAGTGTGGAGTGACGGAGGGAAGGAGGAAGAAAAGAGAAGAAGGAAGAAAGAAAGGAGGGCGGAGAAAAAAAGAATGTAGTTGATCCCATATCACTGTTGTCACTGCAGTGCTCTGCAACCCTAACAACAGATTGTCACTTGGATCTCCACCTGTTTAGTTTGTCCAAACTCTGTCTTATGTGTTTGCTAGTCTGCCTCTCTCTCTGAATTGGAAGTTCTCCTGGGGACGTACTGTGTGTCTTATTCATGTCAGCATCCCCGGAGCCAGGCTCAATGCCTGGCACACAGTAGTGCTGGAATGAATGAATGAAGAGTTAGAGGCAGCCTAGCCTATCTGGTTTGCTAACACGTAAATTCAAGGTGTCACCATTTCACATTGATAGAAGTTGAATAATACTATAGGTGAGGTGACTAACCTTTTGAATTGCTACTTATCAAAAATAGAATCTCTGGCGTCTGAGAGGAGACTATATAGTTATGTAAATTTTGGTAAAGTATTGCAAACTGCATATTACTATGGTGCTTTGTGAGGCTGCTATAATTAATGGTCTGTTTGCATTCCTGGTACTGACTGTCATCTTTCATCTGCTCATAACCTTGATATAAAAATTTGTTCTCGGCTGCTATTTTGCATTCATAATTTTAAAATGTATATAAATGTTCACCTTCTATCTTCCAGCTTTCTGATTATTGAAAGCACAAGCTTAAGAATCATACCACCGTGGCATGTTTTTCTGAATCTCTAGTGGTAAAAAGAAATTAATGCATTTGGAATTCAGGTTTCAGGATTATGACAATGTTGTTTGCTTATGCAGTGCCCTTTGAAAAATGTCTAGTGTAGCATACGAACCAAAAGAATCCCGAGTAGCCTCAAGTCAGTCTTTTGCTATTGCAGGTGCCTTTGTTCTCTTCTTCTCTCATGAAAGCTAAAGTCAACTCTTAAAATCATCTTGCTTCCATTGGCTTCTTTAGCTTTCTGGAGAAAGTGCCAACCAGAAGGGTCTACTAGGGAAATTTTGAAGGCTAACAAATATAACAATATCTGGACTGGGATTTGGAGTCTGACAGACCTGGATTCAAATGCAGATTCTGCCACTTAGAGATGGTGTCACCCCCAGCCTTATGTTTACTGCTTAACCACGCTGAGCCTGTTTCCTCATCTGTAACATGGGGAGAATACTGTTTACCTCTAGCGTTGTTGACAGAATGAAATGAGATTGAGCACTAGACATGGAACCTGACACATGGGAAGCAATCAGTGAATTATAACTGACATATTATTTTGATCATGGTCACTGTCGTCATTAACATCATTAGGTCATGACAGGACTGAGCAGGTAGCTTGATCCGAACTGACTTATCTTAAAAAGCAACGGTTCAGAACTCTCCACATTGTGGGCTCCAGAGACCTTGGTTCTGATTATCTTCTGATTTCAGGAACTACTCTTGTAGTCTCCTTCAGTCTTTGGCTTAAAACTCTGCTGTTTGTCTTTTCTCTCTTCTCTGGCCTCACACTGAATACTCGATCCTGTTCGTTGTGTGTAAGTGTTAAAGATGTGGTAACTCAGACCAGTGATCAGTGACCAGCTAATGGAGATGTAGTAAGTTTCTATTTTAAATGCTTTCCAGGCTATTTTCCACCTCAGGGTCTTTGCACTCATTGACCCCTTTGTCTAGGGAATTCTGTTTCCCCAGCTTTTTATATGGTTGACTCTCTTTCAACCTTCAGATCTCAACTGAGAGTTTTGTTTTGTTTCCTGAAAGGGCTTTCCTGACTGTCCCAAGTAGAGTAGCATTTTCCCTCAAATTCTCTTACCTAGTACCTCTTCTGTATGCTCAGAATCTTGATAACATTTGGTGACTTTCATATAACTACCTATTACTTGTGTATCTCTCCATGAGAATATAAACTCCATGAGGACTAGACTATATCCTTCTTCTCTTTTTTATATTATTATAAATATATTTTTATAAATATATATATATAAATATTTTTATATTATTATAAATATATTATCAGTATATTTATATATATTATATTATATTATATTATATTATATTATATTATATTATTATAAATTGGTTTCCATAAAACACCCAGTGCTCATCCCAACAAGTGCTCTCCTCAGTGCCCATCACCCACTTTCCCCTCTCCACCACCCCCCATCAACCCTCAGTTTGTTCTCAGTATTTAAGAGTCTCTTATCATTTGCCTGCCTCCCTGCCTCTCTGTAACTCTTTTTTCCCCCCTTCTCCTCCCCCATGGTCTTCTTGAGAAATAGACTATATCCTTCTTCTGCACCATTGTAGTCTCAGTACACAGGAGATTGCCTGGCACATGGCAGGTACTCACAAGATATTCGTAGAGTGAGTAGCTATTTGAAAAAATCATCCAAGATCAAAAAATAGAGAACAAACCAGAATCAGATACACTGAATCATGTCTGTTTCCTGAAGCCACATTCTAAAGTATCACATACTTTTTTTCCCCAACTTTTTCTTTTTTTGGAAAAATATCAGTTTATGGTAAAAATTGAAAGAATATTAAATGACTCATAAGCTCTTTATAAGAAATTGCCTAACTTTTTCCAGAGAGGTGGTACCATTTTACATTCCCACCAGCCCTGTGTAAAATTTCAGCCTGCTCCACATTCTCACCAAAATTTGGTGTTGTCAGTCTGTTTAATTTTAGCCATTCTGGTGGGCGTGCATTGGTAGCTCATTGAAATGTTGATTTTCATTTCCCTTATGACTAATGATGTTGAGCACTCTTTCACGTGATGATTGGTCATTTCTGAATCCTCCTTTGTGAAGAGTTTGTTCAAGTCTTTTACCCCTTTTATAACTGGATTGTTTTTGAATTGTTGACTAGTAGGACTTTTTCACTTATTCTAGATACAGGTGTATTGCCAGATACATGTTTTGCAAATATTTTCTCCCAGTTGATGTCTTGCCTATTCTTTGTTTTTATTGTTGTTGTTTTTGTTTTGCTTTGTTCTTTGGCTTAACAGTGTCTTTTGATGAGGAAAAGTTTTGAAATTAATGAATTCTAACGTATCCATTTTTATTTGCATTCTGTGTTCACTCACATACCCTTCTTCAACATTCATTATTTAATATTTTGCCACATTTGCTCTCTTTCTCCTTTTCTGAATCACTTGAAAGTGACGTGTGTACAGCCATGAAGACACCCTACCCAGAAATACATTAGCATGTATTTCATACGAACAAGAACCTTCTTTTATAATGCAGCAGCAGCAGCAGCAGCAGCATTATCATACCTGTGAAATCTCCATTGTTACACAATGCATGTTGGCCCATTGTTCCTCACTCTCAATAATGTCCCTGCTTTCCCGCCCCCCTCCCCACCCCAGAATCCGATCAAGGACATCCTTTACATTTAGTTGTCATGTATCTTTAGTCTCCTTTAATCTGGAACTCTTGCCTAGCCTTCATAATATTTTATTACACTGGCATTTTTGAAGAATACAGGCAGCTGTTTTGCACAATGTCCCTAGTTTGGGATTGTTATTTCCTCATTATTAGATTCAGATTAAATATTTTTGGCAACAATTCTCTATGGATAATGTTGCATCCCTTGTATTGCATTGCATAAGGAAGGAAATAATGTCAGTTTTCTTTATTAGTGAGGCTAAGTTGATCACTTGTCTAAGGCAGTATCTCTGGATTTCTTCACTGGAAAGGTACTTTTCACATCTGTAGAGGGAATACCTTGTAATCATGGTGAGTTGATTTGAGGCTTTGTGAATCTTAAGTTCCCTAATAAAATTTCACCCAATGAAAATTTAGCATATGTTTTTGTTAAAAATTTTTAAAGTTTATTTATTTATTTTGAGAGAGATAGAGTGAGCAGGGGAGGGGCAGAGAGAGAGGGAGAGAGGATCCCAAGCAGGTTCTACACCGTCAGCACAGAGTCCAATGCAGGGCTTGAATTCACAAACTGTGAGATCCTGACCTGAGCTGAAACCAAGAGTCGGACACTTAACGGAAGGAGCCACCCAGGCGTCCCTGGCATATGTTAATGATTCTTGCCTGAATCAGTCATTACACTGCTGGTTGCAAATGTTTTCCTAATTCAGTTATTCCTCTCACATTTATTAACTGGCCTGCTTTTGTAAAGAGGAGCCTCCACCTTTTTCCCCTTCTCATTGTTTATGAGTATCACTCCATGGATTTTTAAAAGTGTATGCATTAAAATTCATTACAGTCATTATTCTTTTTGACAAGCATCAAAAATTTCAAAGTGCTTAATAAATGTCAAAGTTAATATTTTACAATAAGCTTGAATATTTGAAGCATTGGAGGAATTCACTTTTTTATATCCAAAGGAACCCAAACTATCTCAGATAAGTCAACTGATTAGCGGGGTGTAATCAATACCATTTCCTCTGAACTTTCTCATTAACAGCATGAGCTTTGGAGTAAGAACTCCTGAAGTTATTTTTAGAGTTTACCATTACCAGTATATACCATATGCAAATGAAGATCCTTCACCCCATACATAATTGCTGTTAATTGTTAAAATAAATGAGCAAAAATCTTAGATCCAGCGACTGCTCCTGATTTTCTCTAGATTTTTTTTTTCTCCTTTTTTTGCCATGCAGAGCTGATGTTGAGGAGTGTGTTTTCAAAGAACCCTTTCCAGGAGAAATAAGTGTCCCAGTGTGGGTTTGCAGAAGCCTACAAGGATGCTTCTTTGAGGGGAGTTTACCTAATTTCTGTGGTGGAGAATAGAAAGCTGTAAATTATGCACCCACTCCAACCCCCCCACGTCGTCAGTGGTTGGGAAAGGGTAGCCAGCCTTGGCCAGCAGGTCAATGGTAATAGTTTAAAAGCTGAATGAATGTCTGTTGCTGCACTGGTTGACTGCTCCATAAATTACATATTTAACATTTAGGAGAATTTAATTTTTAACATTTCCAATTTCATTCATTCAATAAGCGTTTTTTTTAATGTTTGTTTATTTTTGAGAGAGAGAGCACTCATGCACGCAAGCCCGCGAGCCAGGGAGGGGCAGAGAGAGAAGGGGACAGAGGATGGGAAGCAGGCTCTCAGGCAGGTTCCAGCTCACCAACCTTGAGATCAAGACCTGAACCAAAGTTGGACACTTAAATGACTGAGCCACCCAGGCACCCCACAATACGCATTTATTAAGCATCTTTTGTACACCAGGCCAGGGGAGGACCTAAGTTTTGTAGGACTAGGCTCTCATGTAATTTTGGGGCCTCTTTAAGAATAAGAATCCAAAGCTGCAAATAAAAATTTAGATATAAATCAACATTTACTTAGAATAACAAAGAAATTATAACCAATTACAAATTTAAGAAAGCTGCCAAATACTACAAACATTACAAAATTCAGTAAAATATAATGTTTTTATTAAATACCTGTCAAGCTTCCATATTTTTCCTATGTTTTTTGCTTGCCTACTCTTTGATTGCTTTTTATGTGACAATGCTTTTGTGTTATGTTTTGCAAAGAGAGAATAAAAAGAGAATTCAGTCTTTCCTCCAGCATGGTTGATAGAAATGTAGTTTTTATTATTGATAGTTTGGTAAAATTTATTTCAGGTTTACAGCTTTTTATTGGTAATATATACATTTTTAGGATTGTTGTCAAATTTTGGAAAGCTGCTATTAAGTTTCTTCCATGTACGAGCATTACGATTTCAGGACATTTTACCTTTTCTTGTATAGTGACAATGAGTTGACAACATTTGAGCGAGTTTGTTGTCTATTTCCTCTTTAGTGACATAACTTCTTGTTATCTTTACATTTGTCAGTATTTTGTGTCAAATCAATAAGAAATTTCAGTCTTTTTTGAAGGTGATTTACTCTTCACTATTTGTATTCCTAAATAATCTAAGAGGCTATTTGTCATGAATGCTCGAAGTACATCTCTTTCTCTCAATAAATCATGGTTTTTGTATGTTTTTTGTCTGGTACTGACAGACTTGGTTAGGACAAATATGTTATGTATCCTAACATGAGATCCAGTAGGTTGACACACATAAATCATGTGACCTCATACATAACTGCACTCACTGTAGTACAACTACAGGTTTGCCCCCTACAAACACAGAAATTCTGCTAAATTCCATTTTACCTGACTTCCTTAAAAAGGAAAAATAAAATATAAAATTAGAAGTTGTGTTCCTATTGGGCTTGCTACTGTCAGCACAGAACCTGCTTTGGGTCCTCCGTCACTGTCTCCCTCTCTGCCCCTACCCTGCTCATGCTCACTCTCTCAAAAACAAATAAAACATAAAAAAAAAAAGAAGAAGTTGTGTTCATAATATGCTCTGAATTACTGACTCTCTTCTTGACAGGAGAGTACTTCCGTTTTAAGTAAGCATAGACGAGAATTGACTCATTCATTTGCAGTTGGAAGAATTTTTCTGGCAACTAGCATCTGGATCTCTACCACTCTCTCCCTACTTTCATTGCCAGGTGTTGCAGGATACATTCTTAGCACAAGATGGCCTCTGGCCCTGCCCCTTTGTATTATGACACCAGTAGTCCCAGGAGCCATTTCAGGATGGAAATGAAACTGTGAATTGCGTAAATACGTCCCCATAAACTCAAACTAATACAACCCCAAAACAACTTCCTCTTGGTTGGATCCTCAGAATGCCTGTGTTCATCCCAGTGTTGTCCCTGTGATGGGAGGTGTGACATAAAGGAAGTCAGAGTGGATTACAAGGGTTGACACCTGTCAAGTGCATAGACCAGTGCTGAGCTCCTAGTCAGGTGTCCGAATATGAAGCTAACATCATCCTCTCCCTTCCCCGCCTCCTCCTCTTCTTCCTCCTCCTTGCTGCTATACATATTTTAGTGGACTTTTCAGTTTTTAGTGGTTTTGGAATTCTTATAAGCAGCTTCTTCCTATTTCTACTTCCTTTTCCTTTTAGAATCCAGATTTCAAAAATGTTAGAGCTGGATGAGCCCTTAGAGAACATCTGCTCCCCTCCTTCATTTTACAGGTGAGGAATTTGGGACTGAGGTCACTTAACTAGTTAGTGGCAAAATAAGGACACTTGTCTTTTATTATTATTTTTTTAAAGTTTATTTATTTTTGCCTGGGGGGCTCAGCATCCGACTTTGGCTTGGGTCATGAGCCCATGGCTTGTGAATTCGAGCCCTATGTCAGGCTCTGTGCTGACAGCTCAGACCCAGGAGCCTGCTTTGGATTCTGTGTCTTCCTCTCTCTCTCTCTGCCCTCCCCCGCTCTCACTCTGTCTCTGTCTCTCTCTCAAAAATAAATAAAACATTAAAAAAATTAAAAAAAATTTTTTTTAACGTTTATTCATTTTTGAGACACAGAGTGTGTGAGTAGGGGAGGGGCAGAGAGAGAGACACACACACAGAATCGGAAGCAGGCTCCAGGCTCTGAGCTGTCAGCACAGAGCCTGATGCGGGGCTTGAGTTCACAGAGTGTGAGATCATGACCTGAGCCGAAGTCAGATCCTAAACTGACTGCGCCACCCAGGCACCCCTAAAAAAATTTTTTTTTAGTTTATTTATTTTTGCAAGAGAGAGAGAGAGAGAACAGGAGCAGAGGAAGGACAGAGAGAAAGGGAGAGAAAGAATCTCAAGCAGGCTCCACATTGTCAGCATGGAGCCCAACACAGGGCTCGAACCCACAAACTGTGAGATCATGACCTGAGCTGAAATTGAATTGGATGCTTAACCTACTGAACCACCCAGAAACTCCAGGACACATGTCTTTAGCTCCTGATACCATGTTTCCTTTCTTTCAAGTCTCCTAGGCAGATCTCTGTCAGAGTACCCCCAGCCTCTGGGGATTACCAGTACATCGATTTAGGCATGCATTGATTTTTAATCTTTGTGCGGTTCCTCCTCCCACACACCCCAATTGATATTTTTAAGAGTCAGGATACCCATGTGCTTCTAAAATGCTACATAATAGTGTTGCTTTGCCCATTTTGATAGGACTTTTAGCAAAGGGAACCGTATCATGAACACTCTCTCACAGGAAATGAAAACTCACCTTGTGAAGAGGAAAGCTTTCCATGGGCCTTGTGTTTTCCTTTCCTCAGCAGGGGAAGAGCCTATTTGTCAGCTGCCTGGCCTTCCTCTGGTGCTTGGTTTTTAATCTCCAGGGAGGCGAGGCCGACAAAATGTCATCCCTTCTCCTGCTAAGGAAAGAAGCTGTGAAATAGATCTTCACTGCTTACATGCTTCACGTTGCCTAGCACCAGCTGTATCCATAACACCATGGTGTATTTAAAATACTTCTCCATTGGAATATTTTCTTAAAGGGATTCTGATGCTCAGAAATACCCCAATGAGGCATTGTGATATTATACTGATTTTTATCTTAATTGGAATAATTTCCCTGAGGAAGCTTAAGTTTATGGACATATGCCTATATATTGCTCATTACTGATCTGGATTTTCTGCTATAAATTCTAGGGATCTCTTATTAGCAGAGAGGAAGAGAAAAGAGCTAACGTATATCCAACAGCTTTTACGTATGTGCACTATTTATCATCTTAATTGAAACTTAACAAGAGCCTTGGGAGGCAGGAGATTTAGACACATTTTACATTTGAGTGACTTGATTAAGACTGTACCATAGGACATTTTGAGAAAGGTTTTTTGGTTTTTGGTTTTTGTTTTTTGATTCTCTGTTTTCCAATTTAAGAACTAACAGTCCTGATATAATTGAACTAGAAATAAAGAAAAAAATACATAGCTAAGGATTTCATAAGATCGTGTTACTAAATGTTGCAAAAGAGAACAGTGTGTTCCTTGAGACCAGGCTGAGAGAATAAAAGGCAGAGAACTACCAACCAATATCCGAACACTGGCAGTAATGGCGTCAGCAAGGCCTCCACAGGCTTGGACTGTCTGCTTTGGAAGTGGGATTTTGAAAGACATCTTGGTTGTATTTCTGTGAGGCACATTTGTTTCCTATGCTTCCCTCTTGTCTCCTTCCTCCTTCTCTTTATTCAGTAACTTCTTGTGCAAATAACAGTTTCTAAATTAGATTCCCTGTTACCTTACAACTTGAAAGGCAAAGGCACAGACAGTATCCTCCTGGCAACTATTTATGATATCTTTCCCTTCCAGAGATTTGCCCTGTGGCAGCTTCAATCCATTATCATCACTTCTTTTGCCCATTTTGGCAGTTCCCCAAGACCTAGCGAGGGAAAAACAGATCTGCAGATATGCAAACCTCAAAATCAAGACTTAGTTAATGAAATCACTCCTCCACTTGCCCTTGCCTGTTACTGAATCCTGCTCCAGATGGGATGGAAAAAGAGCATTGGTCATGCTGTCAAAAGCAGATCAGATTTCTCCACTGCTATTTCTTCCTTTCTTAACTAAAAACAAAACAAAGCATGACACAAAAGGAACAGACCAAAAAAAAAAAAAAAAAAAAGACACAAGGTGAGAGCGAAGGTAGTTTGTACTGTTTTCGTATTTCATGTATTCAATCACATTTCTCTTAGCAAATATGACTGGAAATGGCCCTTTTTCCTTCTTTTCCCACCTTCTGGCATTAGATTGATGGGTGAAGATAAAAATACACTAGCCCTCCAAGAAGAGCTCCCACCTCCTTGCCCTCTTCCTTGCTCCTGCTCACCTCTCTCTCTCTTTGTCTACCTCACTCTCTCCTTGAGTTCAGGGTTTAGAGAAATCTTTCACTCTTCTTTTGACAGGTGTCAGATAGACAGTATGAGCTCATTTAAGCTGAACTGTCTGGGGGAAACGAAATTTGTTCGGGAGAACAGCAATTTGGATGACAAGTGCCAGGACGCACCAGATGGCATGACTGGAGAAACTCTGATCAGACTCCCAGCTCACGTTCCAGGTGGCCTCTCTGTCTCTCTCTCTTTCACCCCCTCCCCTCATTCCTATTCTTATGTGTTCATGGTTGACCCAAACAGAAACCTTGAAATACAAATGAAGTTCTTCTAAGTTCCCAAGCAAAAGAGATGGTAGTGACTCAGCATGAGATGTCCACATTCCCCCCAAAAGAACAGCCACTGCTTACTTGCTATTACTTATGTTTATTATTCCCGGACCTGTTTGGGGAGGAGCATCAATTTTGAGCCCTGCTAGTTAGTTATTCAATAAACAAGCCTGTTACCTAAGCTGCAAACATTTTGACATTTTGGACACTCTCCCACTATGGCTATAGTTTGGCAGTTCTTGCCAAGATATGAGCAGAAGTGTCCTCAAACTTCTTCCCCTTTTGCCACGCAGCCTGATATTTTGGGTTCTTGCTTGCCTGAAAGGGAACGTACGGTCATAAATGTCATGGGAAGGTATTTAGTGGAAGGTAAACTTTTTTTGGTCCGTGTAAAACATTCTAAAATTCAAGGCTAGGGCACCGTGGCGAGCTCTAATCTATGAATCATTATATTCTTAACATACTCTGAGAACAGGAAGAGAGAGGTCAACCTTCATAGACACAGGCGGAATTTCGCCTCTGAACACTGGTAAAATCATGTGACATTTGCTGTTCACTTATGTTTACAGTGAAATTCTTTCCCTCAACTTTGCTCTATACTGTTACTGGTCACTTGACAGACCTTCTGAAATAGCAAATTCAAGTTGATGTTTTAGGTACACAAATAAAGCAAATGTTTTTAGTGCTGGGTATAAGGGGTCTTTTGGTCTATATTTGCTTCACATGAGAACCTTTATTGTTTCCGAGCCTCTGGACTTTGGTTCTGAATTTACATGTTTTGGGAAGTTCGATGTTGTTGATAATTCAGTGATGAAACTTATTCACAGAAAAGGCTTATTGTGAGTGAAAAAATAAACTACCAAATAGTGTAAACAACACACACTTTTCTTTATTGTTTAATTGTGTGCTAAATGATACATGTGCTTAGTATTAGGAATCTCCTAGTTGAGGCAAAACCAGTTGATAACAATGCCATACCTGTATGAAGGTGGAAATTTTATTAAAAGTTCAGGTAGAAATCAGAGAAGAAGCCTCTGAGCACCTCCATATAGCTATCACAACCCCCATGTAGTGAGATAGTACTTTGTACCTCTGCTCTTCTCAGCAAGAACTTTTGGGACTTTAGCGTATATTATTGTTATTATTTAAGACTTAGTTTTTAGAGCACTTGTACATTTACAACAAACTTGAAAGGGAGGTACAGAGATTTTCCATGTACCCACTGCCTCCATATGTGCATAGCTTCCCCCATTATCAGTATCACTCACCAGAATGGAAAATGTTTTTTAAGTTTATTTATTTTGAGAGTGAGAGAGAGAGAGGGCACATGAGCATGTGCGCAAGTGGTGAAGGGACAGAGAGAGAGGGAGAGAGGATCCCAAGCAGGCTACTCACTGTCAGCACAGAGCCCAAATTTGGGGCTGGATTGCAGGAACCTAGAAATCATGACTTGAGGTGAAATCAAGAAGTGGACACCTAACCTAGTGAGCCACCCAGGTGCCAGAGAATGGTAAAATTTTTCACCAGAGTTTACTTTAGGGTTCATTCTTGGTGTTGTAACATTCTATGGGTTTGGACAGGTGTATAATGACATATATCCATCATTACAGTATCATTCAGACTATTTTCTCTGCCCTGAAAATCCTCTGTGCTCTGCTTACTCATCTTTCTCTGCCCCTAGTCCTGGCAACCACCAATCTTTTTTATTATTTCCATATTTTGTCTCTTCTAGAATGTCATAAACCTGGAATCATACAATGGATAGCCTTTTCAGATTGGCTCCTTTCACTTAATAATATACATTTAAGGCTCTTCCGTATCTTTTCACAGCTTGGTAGCTCATTTCTTTTTATCACTGAATACTATTCCATTGTCTGGACATACCACAGTTTGTCCATTTGCCTGATGAAGCACATCTTGGTCATTTCCAAGTGATCAATTGGAATTCATTCGGAAATTATGAATAAAGCTGCTATAAACATCCATGTGCAGGTTTTTACGTAGACATTAGTTTTCAACTCCTTTGGGTAAATACCAAGGAGCACGATTACTGGATGGTGCATATTTAGGTGTGTAAGAAGCTGCCAAACTGCCTTTCAAAGTGGCTGTACCAGTTTGCATTACCACCAGCAATGAAATAGAGTTTCTGTTGCTTTACATCCTGGCCAGTATTTTGTGTTGTCAGTGTTTTAGATTTTGGCCATTCTAATGGAGTTTCGTACTTGTTCCCAGTTTACATATGATGTGTAGCATCTTTTCATATCTGTTTGCTATCTGTATGTATTCTTTGGTGAGGTGTCTGTTAAGGGCTTTGGCTCATTTTTAAATCAAGTTGTTTTCTTCTTGTTGAGTTTTAAGAGTTCTTTGTATATTTAGGATAAACATCCTTCATCACATGTGCCTTTTTCTCCAAGTCTTTGTCTTGTCTTGTCTTCCAGTTTTCTTGATATTATCTTTGGCAGAGCAGTTTTTGACTTTAACGAAGTCAAGCTTACCAGTTCTTTCATGAGCTGTGTTTTTGGCATTGTATCTAAGAAGGCATCACTGTACCAAGGTCATCTAGGTTTTCCCTTATGTTATCTTCTAGGAATCTTATATCTATGAATATAAACATGTAGATCTATGATCCATTTTGAGTTAGTTTTTTGTGAAGGGTGTAAGGTCTGTGTCTGGATTCATTTTTTTTTTTTGCATGTGGATATGCAGCATCTTCTGTTGAACAGGTTATCTATGCTCCATTGTATTGCCTTTCCTTCTTTGTCAAAGATCAGATGACTGTATTTATGTGAGTCTATTTTTGGAATCTCTATCCTATTCCATTGATCTGTTTATTCTTTCACCAACACTCCATCCTGTTTTGATTACTGTAGTTTTAGGGTAGGTCTTAAAGTTGGGTAGTGCCAGCCCTTCAGCTTTGTTCTTCTTCAATATTGTGTTGGTTATTCTTAGCACATTATTTTTAACAAGTTTCAATTTCTGATTTTTAAGGACATATCAGCAGACATAGGAATGATAGTGGACATTTTGACACTGAAGGAAGACACAGGAAAACTAAAGCGTAGCCACAAACTGGATTGCCATACTCTACAATGGTGGAAATTCATAAGTGTAACATTGAGTCCCCCAGAAAAGTTGTGTTGTATCTTCTTTTTAAGAAACAAGGTGGGGAGCTAAAGACCCAGTAAAAGTGTTGTATGTATAATTTACTTATTATAAGGAACTGGCTCATAAAATTATGCAGGGCGATAAGTCCCAAGATCTGTAAGTTGGAGATCCAGGAGCCTGAAGGCCTGAGAGCCAGTAAGGCCAATAATATGGTCCCAATCCAAAAGCTGGTGTGTTCTCCAGAAAAATTCCAGGTGGATTGAAAGTTAAATACTTAAAAATAAAAATAAATACACTCCCACATATGTGGACAGACTAGTACTAGTGGGAGTCACTTTTCAACTGTTGATGGAATAGAAATGAAAAAGAGATGGACAGGTTCATTACTTAGATAGTTTTAGCTCTGATGGTGGGAATACCAATAAAGCTGAGGTTTAAAAATTCAGAAGAATGGAGAAAATGCTTGCCCATAAAAACAGAAGTCTAACAACTAGAAAGTATGAAGAGTTCATATGAAAAAAAATCTGGTATGTTCGAGACCTGCGAGGAGCCAATGTTTCAGTTTGAAGACAGGGAAAACTATGTCCCCGTCTGAAGGCTGGGTAGGAGAGATTTTTACTCTGAGAGAGAAATCTTTTTGTTCTATATAGACTTTCAACTGATTGGATGAGATCCACTCACATTTATCTCCTCCAGAAACACCCTCATAGAAATACCCAGAATGATGTTTGACCAAATATCTGGGCATCCCATGGCCCAGTCAAGTTGACACATAAAGTTGACCATTTCAGCCATCCTTCCAGTCAGTCATATTAAGATATCTTCCTATCTCTGGACAGCAGGTGGCTGTTGAGAAGGGCCAGGGAAAGGAGGCTGGTGGTATTGTCATAGGCCCAAGAATCCAGGGCAAAAACAATAAATCAAGCCCTGATAGAAGAATGCCTGGTTCTGGGAAATAGGTAGATTAGCTTCTAAATTATGTACAGAATTCATCCATTCATTTTCTTCATTCTAGTCTCAACTCACATACTGCTTCCTCAGGGGGACTGTCCCTAGACACTGTCTAAAGTAGTCCTTTAAGCTGCTCTCATTTATTTAAAAAAAATTATTGAGGGCCTACCCCTTGAAAGTCACTGGAAACTGAACAATGACTGTGAATAACAAACATGATTCCTGCTTTCATACATATCACACACTAGTGGGGGCAGATATAAGCTAAAAAAAACAACAACAAAGAATGTAATTTCTGATAGTGATAAATACTATAAGAAATAAAATAAAGTAATGCGGTAGAGTGTTGACTTGGGCATAGTAGTGATTGTACTAGCTACACTGGTCAGAAAAGAAAGACCTTTCTAGATCACATTCAGCTTAGATTTGAATGATGAGAAGGACATATTCATTCAGAGACCTGGGTGTAGAGCCCCTTGGGCCAGAGATAACAACTCAACAGGGAGAACCGCTTGGCCTGTTCCAGGCATTGACAGAAGCTGATGTGACTGGAACAGAGGGAACAAAGGTTAGAGAGGTAGGAAGTGGCTGGCAAAATGGTCGGCAGGACCACATCTTCATGGAAGGTCATCTGGGCCTTGGTTTGGAGATTGCATTTTACCCTAATGGAAATGGGTTTTAAGCAGAGGAGTGATACAGACTGATTCATACTTTAGGAAATCCCTGACCTCTGGGTGGGACGTAGATTGCGGGAGCAGGAATAGAAGTAAGAAGACCAGACATTTATAAGGCTGCTGCCAGTGACTTGCTGAGAGATTATGAGAGTTGGACTGTGGTAGTAGCAGTGGAGACAGTGGTCAGTGGTCAGATTTGGCTGTTTTGTAGGCAAAGAATTCGAGACTGGCTGATTGATTGGATGTGGGAACAGGGAAATTAGGGATTCAGAGGTGATCGCTATTTTCTTAATGGCACTTATTTTTGTTGGAAATTATCTTATTTCATTGTGTACTTCTTTGCTTTCTGTCCCCTGCAAGTGAGAGAAGCAACCTTGCTTATCTTATCAGATACTGCCTAATCCTTAGTATCTAGAACAGGACCCATTGCCTTAAATGAATACATATATAAATACTGATTGAGCAGTTTGTATGGAATAGGCCTGTCCTAAGACTGAGATACAGAGGAGAACAAGACAGAGAGAACCTTTGCAGACATGTAGCCTGCATTCTGGTGGAGGAGACAGACAATAAACATGTAAATTAAGTTGTTTCAGATTTTGGTAAGTGCTGTATTGAAAAAAGGATCAATAGCGTGGTGCAGGAAAGATCTCTAGTTTCTCTGCATATGTTCTGCATAAGTTCATTAGATTGTAACTTCTGTGAAAGCAAGGACTAGGTCCTATATTCTTTGTATAGTGCTAAGCAGATAGTATGTACCCACAAGCCCTGGGATAGTCATGCCCAGAAGCCATCCTTGGTTCCTGGTGGGCCTTAGTTCCCTTTTTTGTTGTCTGTGCGATGTGACCAGCTAGAGAAGTTGGCTAACTCCCTCCTTTTTCTTGTAGGTCAACAACACCTAGACCCATGGGCCTGTGCCTGGACAGACCTATAATTTAACTGATCTCCTGGCTTTGGGTTGTTAATAAGAATGGGAAGCCCACCTATGGATTTGCCAAGCCACACATGGCCTTGCCGCAAATTTGTCAGCAGATAGCGCCTCAAGGCCACTAGGGAAGAATTAAATCTGTAAGGGAATAAACTTAGGCCAATAAAGAGGGAGTGCCAGAAAGCAGTGGCCAAAGGGATCCGAGGAGCATCTGCATGTTTATCAAAAAACAAAACAAAAAAGTCCCACCCCTTCCTCCTCTACTTAAGAAACATATTTAGACCTTTTCTTATGAAGTCATTTCTTCCACAGTATCTGCTTTGAACAGAAAATTTTCAAAAGAGCTTTATCTGCCCTCAAGCAGTCTTTTCCTGGGATAAGGAATTACCCTTAGGCACAATTAGGGGAAAATTTTTACCTGGGTTGTTGGTCCTCTATCAAAATGAAAAGTGAAAAATGAAAAATCTTTCTGAACTAGAGTAAGCATGGAATGCTCCAGTAGCACAGTATTGTGCAGTTGTCCTTTTACACACTACTGTGATGCGTTTTAGCCAGAACAGACTTTTTGGTTGTCAGATAGTCAATAAATATTTATTACATGCTTCCTGAATAGTGGTTCTCCACTGGGAACTGTTCCTCAAGGTTTGCCTTTGTGTTACTTTTCTTGTCCGCATGTTCCCCATAACTCAAGATCGCTGACCCATTTAGCACCTTTAGGAGGAAAGGAAAGTGAGGCTGATCGGAAAGCAGACTAAGAAGAGAGGAGCCATGAAAATGTTTATGCCGTGAAAAACAGCTTAGCATAAGGCTAAGGAGACAGTAGAGAATTCATAATTCAAAGTGGATTGTTTCAGTGAATGATGCCCTGCAATTTGAAGGTCTGTTTCTTTGTTGATAAGCACCATAGTCAGAAGTCTCTTTATTTTGACTTAGGTCAAAACAAGTGTAGAGCATTGACCACGGGAGGACACTCTGCTAGGAGTGAGGTAGGATACTGAGATCCATCCAGTCTTCGGGGGCCTCAGTGTTGAGTGCAGAGATGTGTACATGAAGACTGCATGTCAAGGAAGACTACACTAAGATTCGTAAGAGAGATATGAAGTCTTGTGGGAACACAGGGGAGGGAGATACTTCTTGGAGGAATCCAGGCCTGGCTGGGGATCCTTCCACACACTTTATCCCAGCTCCTAATTTTGAGTGTTCCTCTTGGATTATTAGTTTTCTCTAGCTTGTGGCAGGCCTCATCAAGCCTGGTATGTGTGTCTGTGTTTGCTTTTATCAGATGATCTTCTACCTACTTTGAGTTTACCCTTTGTTTCCAATTCCTTGCTTAACTTCAGAGTCCTTTGCACAACAGGGTCAAATATTCGGAAAGTTACTCCTTTGTTTCCTACCCAAATGAAGATCACTGATGCAAAATTGTATGAGCAAAATGGATATGACTAAAGTCACCACTACTGGCTAGTTCAAAAGAAGAAACCTCCCACTCCCTCTACTCTTACCAGCTTCTTTCCTTCTCTCCTATCAAGACAAATAGGTTGCTAGTGCACTAATTTCCCAGCTGTTGTAATCAAGTGCCTCCTTTCCTGTGATGCAGAAAGCCGTGTGTATCTCTCTACTTCCAAGGTGACTGAAACATTTAACTGGTTTTGAGAATTACTTACTTTTTAAAATAGGCAGTTTTGAGCAATACACATAAATATTTTGCTTGACTCCCCCTCCCCCACCGCCGACCACTGTATCCAAGTCAGTATTCTTAGATATAATCACTGATGTGAGTTTTTAAGAAATCACAGATTTCTTTTCCATGCATGGACATGTATGTGTACAAATGTTATGTAAATGTGTAGTTTTATGTTTTTTCTATCAACTCAGTGTAGAAATCTTTTTACATCAGTACATGTAGCACTAATTCATTGCTTTTATTTTTCATTTTTTCCCTCTTGATATGATATATGTTTTTCTAACTCTTTCTATGCCTTATAATTTTTGCATGAATGCCAGACATTGTTTTCAAAAGCTGTGGAAGCTTCATAGGTTTACCTTTCCTCTGCTACACAGATTAAGTTGAGGGACTGAGTACCTTAATCCAAGCATATATTATGTTGCTGCAAAATAGGTTAAAATTTCATTAAGACTCAGTCTACTTTCACTTTGCCCTATTTTTGTAGTATGGCCCTTCAGGGCTTTCGGTCAAAAGCCTGGTAGATCTTTGAATCCTTAGCACTGAGAGACCGCAGAATTTCTGGTCTGCTTTTGAGAAATTTCAGCTTAGTTCTTATAGTTTTCTGCAGGCAGCTTCAGAACTTGACAAAAAAAACTTGCCGGGGAGACCAACTCTGTGGTCAGGGCCCCTCACATTTCCAATTTTGTCACTGAAGTTCAAATGGCTGCCAGAGGATCTGCTAGTTTCTCAGTCCCAGCAGCTGCCCTCTGCCCAGGCCTATTCTGATTCTGTCTCCCTGATCCTCTAGAGTGAGCCAACTCAGGAGTGACAAATGGTCCCTGTAGGTAGCTGCATATACTTAGGCCACCTCTGAAATCTTTTCATTCTGGAATTTTACTTTTTCATAGTCCTCTTTGCTTTAGTAACTCTAATGTTTTTAATATAACTATTTTTGTAGTTTATTTGACTTTTCTTATTGTTTTAGTGGGAATGTTGGCCTGCCATGAACAACTCTATATCCAGAAGTAGAACTTTCTCTTATTGTTTTTAGCTTCTGCAGATTATTTCATTGCATGATGTATTATCTTCTGTAGTTTATTTAGCCATTCCCCTGTTTATGGACATGCTGAGTATTTTAATTTTTCACTTTTACAATCTTGGAACTAAAATTCAAGTACATGCATGTTTGTGCACTTATTTACTTATGGCAATTACTAATACCTGGAATTTCTGGATTGAAAAATATGGATTTTTAGTTTTAATAGAGATTGCTGAATTGTTCTACAAAAATGAGTTACATTTAAATCTCAGGGTGGAGGCTTTCTCTCTACTGGACCAATGCTTTTTAGGTCAGTATCTGATCTAATAGCTTGAACCTAGTACCAAATAGTTTTCCTAGGAACATGCAGAGGCCTATTAACTCTTTTAGAGAGGCTGAGCACACTGAGGGTTTACCTGCTATGTTGCCCTTGCCACTGTGACCCCAGTGGTCTCCTGAGGATACATTCGGTACTTTTACAATGTGTTAGATGATCATGTGCTAGATTATAAGAGTTCAAAAAATTCTCTAAGACACCAAGGGAGTGATGTAAGCACTGAGGAGTCATTCAGTAGAAAAAAACAAATCACTAAGAATAGCATATTTTCAATACAAGAGATCTCACTCTCCCTCTCGCTCTCCCTCTCTCTCTCTCTTCCTCTCAATTTCCCAGTTGAAAAGCTTAGCTATGATTGCTCTGAGAGAATACTGGCCACTGCTTCATAGCTGTGGGACCTGCTCTTTGTTCGTATGACTGATTTTCCCGTGCATGCTATAACATCAGTCCTTTGGATTGTTTGCTCAGTATGTTTGAATACCTTTTGAGATCCTCTCAAGGTCTTTGGCCCAGTAGCCATTTCTTTTCCTGTTAGGGCATGGAGAGTAGTAGTAGGGAGGTAGTCTTTTCTAGGCACTTATTATTGTCAAGCAGTAGGAATGATTGGTGCTGTGAACTTGGGGTGCGCAAATGTGTTCAGCCTATAGGAGCTCCTTCTATTCATAGGGAAATCTGCTGAGAGTTATCTTGGGTCTCCTTTCACTCCAGGATAGATTTAACCTCTTGGCTGAATAGGTAGGAGGTAGGATAAATCTCAGGCCTCTGGACACTAAACCTAAAATTCTAAAAGAAAATTTCTTACTCTTTTTCCCCTTTGCAGTTGCTTAGTTTTAGGCAACATCCATACACTCCCTTTTGCACTGAGACAAAAAAAAAATGTAATGCTTATTTTCCATTCTAATAAATGGATCATCAATGTGCATTTTCTGGTAATAAATACGTGTTTACTTTGAATTAAAATATTTGATATTTTATTAGATATAAATAAATAAATATCCAGTATAATATTGGATATAATGATGTCAGTTTAATTCTTTGAAGTATAGTGAGGGAGGGGTCAGAAGGAAAGCAGACTCCTCAGGACTCATTCATTTATTCACTCTTCATTAAACAGTTATGAAATCCCTACCAAGCATGAGATCTCGGGCTTTGGACTGGTGATAGGAAATGAATAAGGCTGTGATATTTTTGTTGGTACTCTGACATGAAAATTGTTTAGATTGAATTCTAAGCCAGCATGAGCCTTTTAGAATTTAGAAAATAGAAACCAAACAAAAATACTCCAGTTAGGAGCAAAATTGTATAACCAGTTGTGTGAGAAAGTACTCTTCTTTTTACCAGTATTTTAGAATCTTATGACTAAGACTAAGCAGAAAATTGGGAAGAACAGTAAAGGGGCAAGAAGTTAATGGAATGGGGACAGAGCTGAGAGGACAAAATTTGAACTGAAGGAGGAAAAGCAACAAGGGTTGAGGAAGGTTGTTTAGGTCACTAGGATTACAAGATCTTCTATTTCCTAATCAGTACATTGTGACCCTGAGGATGTAAAGACATGATGAGGATATCACTGGGGTGTGATAAATTCTTTCCATTCTCACTTCCCTTTGCTAATTTTGGCATCAGAGTTGTCATAGAGAATATGCTCAACAGGGTATGGAGATACATCTTAAACAGGTGTGCCTATTCTTAAGCAAACTTGATATGTTCAAATTCCGATTTATTTACTTAACACAAATTAGATGATTATCCCGAATGCCTGGTACCCAGTAGTCCCTACACTGGGGATGCACATGACAAACACATTGGTCCAGCACTCTGGGCGTGAGAAGCCTTGAGGATGGGCAAGCTGGGATATACCCAACCATGTTGTAAAATAGTATATGATTAAGACTTTAAAGAAATGCAAACAAAATATTGTGGATGTTCAGATAGGACAGTACTTCTGGTTGTTGAGGAATTGAGTAGAGGGAGGCAAATAAATTAGAGAAGTTTTCATGAAGGGAAGTGTATTTTAACTGATCACGGGAGAAGATTTGAATGTCAACAACTGATGAATATCAACAGAGATGGAGGATGTGGACATTACTGGTGAGGAAACAGCAGGAACAAAGCCATAAAGAAGGAGAACTTGTCTGATGACTACCCGTGTGTAATGGGGTAGGAGTAGGGGTGGAGGATGCAGAGAAGCAATGTACTCTGGGGTCACACAGTATAGCTTCATATCCCTTCTTATAAATATGGACTAGACCCATGCTATCTGACCTTTCTGAGTCTCAGACTCCCCATCTTTAAAATGAGGATAATATTATTATAATAATATTTATTTTGCTTTTTTTGTGTGGTTTGATTTTTTTTTTTTTGGTGAAGATTGGTTATAATCTATGTAAACTTTCTGGCTCTTAATAAATAGCAAATATTATGGCAAATAGGTTGTCTCAATTTTGGGCATTGGTATTAGATAAGACAAAAAAAGTAGTGTATAATCAACTTTTGGATGGCTTTAAGGAGCTAGTTTAAAAATACAGACTTTAATTTATATGTAGGGATAGGGGAGCCATTGAAAATTTTTGACCAGGGAATGATGTGATTTAAGTTTACAATTTAAAATTTTGTACTGATAGCAATGCTGATGCTAGATTCATTGTAGAATAAAATATCAAAGAACAATTAGATAATGGAGAATGGTGTCAGACACTGCTAATCACACCCGAGTATGTGTTCTTTCTTCCTTCACAGTAATAAAATCCCTGATTTTTAGTTGTAAACTTGGCCGTCTAGAGTAAAAACTGTATTTCCCAACTTTCCTTGTGGCTAGGTGTAGCTATGAGACTGTGTTCTGGCCAGAAGTATCATGCAACATGCCTAGAAGTTGGCTGGAACACAACCTTTCCTTCCATCACTTTTCTTATGTCACTTACATAATCTGCTATCTTGGTCTTGGTCTAGTTCTGGCTGCTCATTTGGATCCATGGATTGTCATTACAGCCCTAGACTGAATTTCACCAACTTCTCCATGAGAGAGGATTAAACTATCTTGAAGCCACTGAGACTTTGAGATACTGTTACTTGCAGTAGAATCTAATCCTAGCCAACTCAGAGATAGGAATGGGAATATGAACGGGAGCTTAGTTTCTAGGATTTCAAGCTAATATCAATAAAGGAAGCAAGCAGGAAGATGATCCTTTTGGCTTGGGGTCCAATCCAGGCAGAGATGTTAGATGATTAGCAACCAGTGTTAGGGGCCTGGAAGAGAGGTCGGAGTGGGGGATTATAGACTTGGAGTGGGAAACAGGCCTCTAAATAGCTCTGATAACTGACCTTATTGGAGGGGATGAAATTTCCAAGGGAGTAGAGTGTAGAAAGAGTGTGAAAAAATAAGTGCAAAAAACCGAAGCCTGACCCTCGGTGAGGTCTCTACCCATGGAGGAGGAAGAAGCAAGAGAGATAGTGAGGTGAGGTAGAGATGCATGGCGATTGTGAGGGGTCAAAGAAAGAAGGATTGAGACTGAATTGGAGAAGCTTATTTCTTTTGCACCTGGCAGGAAATGTGCAAGAAGAAAAGGAATTTCCAGGTTTCCCATAATTAAGAATGTATGGATTATACGTGTTTGTTAATGGATAAAATGTTATTGTATTGAATTTTTCAGGAAGGACTTTGATTCCAGACCATAGAGTTATTTTCTGCTGTTAAGAGCTTTGGTTAGGCTCTTCTTGGTGAGCAGGTGCATACCAAAGTATCTCAATGAGAGAATTACCGAAGAATTCCACAGAGGAGGGATGGTCTTGGTTAGAAAGTCACTTAATGGTTTTAAAGCTGTGAGTAGATGATCATGCTGCTTAAACAACAGGCCATGAAGATTGAGAACTCATGAATGGTTTTGGTATTAGCATCAAATAAAATTAATAAGAAATTAGATTTGACACGTTATAATAGCATGCATAATTATCTTTGGACTTGGTGATGACAGGTCATCTAGTAATGGGCCATAAGTGGTAATACTCAGTATTACTTTTGCCTGAACATATGCCAGAAATTTATGGGGAGAGCTGTAAGAGGGAATAATGAGAAATATGAGGGAAAGGAAGGTTTGCGCTAAGAGGAAGGATGGGGAGGAGGAGGGCACTGTTCCTTCCTCTCCCGCTTCCTAACTAGCTTATTCTAGAGCTGGAGGCCTAAAGTGACTTGCCCCCAGTTGAGCACCTAGGATGTCAACCAGCACCAGTCCTCACCCTCCAGGGCCAGCAAATCTGCCAGCAGTATTCTCTCATTTGGAAAAGATGAAAGATATCGCTATCTGTGGTTCCCTGATTTCCTGAGATGTCTTCAAGACTTTATGCATGGGTCAACCCAAAACTTTTCTGCTCCCTGCCAACAGGAGAGGAAGAGGCTGCAGACCTTCAGTGATTATAGTTATCCACACTCATCAGGAGTTTAAAGGGGCAGGTCTGTGTTTATAAAGGTTACAGGTATCTTGGACAGGGTGTTGACCTGAGCAGCAGTATACAAAAACAGTTACGTCTTCCATGTTTTCAAAGATGAAACAATGCAGAGTGTAGGACCATAAGAAACCCCAAAGAGTCACAAACCATGATAACAAAATAACATTTACTGTCATATCTTCCAAACCGAGAGGAGTGCTTAAAATATTTGCTGGATGAATTTTGGGTAAATATTCTTATTTCCATAATATTTAAAACTTCATCCTAAATGTAACCTGTGCTCTGTGTTTTCAAACATAAGGAAAGGAACACTAATAGCAAATTGGAGCAATGGGATGGGGGATGAGGCATAGCATGGGGAGAGGAGTGAGAGATAGCATGTGTTCTCCATAAAATATTCATTGTAGGTACTGGCAAAATCTTGGTTCACATTTCAGTTCCTTTAATACTTTTTTTTAATGCCTATTTTTGAGAGAGAGAGAGAGAGAGAGAGAGAGAGAGAGAGAATATGCATGTGAGCAGGGAAGGGGCAGAAAGAGGGAGACAGAGGATTAGAAGCGGGCTTTGTGCTGACAGCAGGGAATCCAATATGGTTACCATGAGATCATGACCTGAGCCAAAGTTCGATGCTTAACTGGACTGAACCACCCAGGGGTCCCAGATTTTGGTTCCTTTGATTGCTAATTGTGTGATATAGGGCAAATTACCTAAATTTGAGCCAGAAGTGTCTTAATTTTTAAAATATGAGTAACAATGCCTACCTTTTATGATTTTGTAAAAGTAAAGAAGTTTTATGAGAATCTTCTTAGTAAATTCTAAGTGACAATGCAAATGTTGGACGTTATTATTGATACTAATAGCAATAGTAATAACAATTGTAGCAGTGCCAGGGAGCGGGGTCTGTGGAGGAAGGCACGAGTGGAATGCTTCTGTGGAATATATGGGCTTTGGGCCTCTGGATGTATAGGAAGGGGGGTGGCTCCAAACAGTAGAATAATAATGATGGCTGCTATTTTAAATTACAGTGTGCCAGGCATCCTGTATAAGCTGTTTTACAGACTCACCAACACTCTGAGCTAGATATTATCTCCATTTACAAATGAGAAATCTGAGGCTGAGCCTGGTTATGAAAGCTACTCTATAGATCATACTGTTATTGTCAAAAATGGATTTGACCCCTGGTTTCTCTAGTTCATATGGTGACTATACCTCTCCAGAATTCAACAGAGAATCAACACTTCCTTCAGTGACAGCTGAGTCACGTTGAATACTTCAAAAGGCCAGCCCTCCTACTCAGACCCTGTGAGTCAGCCTGGACTAGAGAGGCAGGTATGGAGAGTAAGGCACCATGGTAAACTGGCTCTGTCTTGGGGGAGAACAGAGGAGGAGGCTTTGCTTAGCTTTGACTTAGTTTTGAGCAGCACATAGATGATGTGCTGAGATACCCAGGTGTCTCTTTCCTTGACAAGTGCATGCAAAAGGAGCCCAGTGGGACCCTTTCTGGTGTTTGTGGTCGATATGCTACCTGTGGAGGGTGGCCATTTATTGAATTCCTATTCCACTCAACTTCAGTTCATTTGACTTTGGAGGAGCTGCAACATGCCCTTGCCTCTTAATCTGGGCTTTCTCTGGAGTTGCTGTGTGACTGATACTTTGTCAGACTTAGTTAGAAATTCAGATGATATCGATTTTAAATATATCCATGGAGTTTGAGAACAGTTACTGCACAGACGAGAAAGAGAGGTTAAATTTTTCCTAAACTTAAGTTGTCTGTGTTAAACTCATCATCTACTAGTAATGGACATCATTATGGAAATAATAACATATCTTATTCATCTATCTGTCAAACATTTATTAAAAGCCTACCATGTATTAGTGTGCATACAAAGTGCTAGGCATATAGAGATAAATATATGAACAATGCTTGTTCTAGAGTAGGATGGAGAGCCTGAGGGTGGTATTCGGGTTTGTCGGGGAAATACGTGCTCAGCAAGCTTTTGCAAATGTGTGAAATTTTTTTTTCCTTAGAGGACAGAAATTGCATTTGTTTTGCTCACAGAAATAGCATATCTTCACAGAATCTAGCACAGAAAATGGCTTAAGAACCCAAGACGTTTTGTGAGTTGACTTAATATTTCAAATATTATATTATTATAACGTATTATTGATGTTTCCACCTACATGATCAAGTGGCCAGAATGAGTTCATTCAACCCTCAAGTCCTTTTTGCCCCTTTTAGTGAGCTGGAAATTTTGGTTGCCAAAGTCAACCTGGTAGCCAAATGTTTAAATTTTGGTAATTAATGATTGCACTTAGTCACATGTTTGATAAGTGATTTATTTTTAATAAAAGCAGAAGGTTCATGACAAGCTCAGCAAATCTGTTGGCAGTTTTAAGGCATTATACCAGGTTGCTTAGGAAAGATTCCCAGCAAATGATACCTATTAGATTATATAATATTCTTGCAAGGCAACTAAGAAATTAATTTTTAAAATTATGTCTATTTTGCTATTTAAAAGTGGAAATTACCTGAAAAGGGAAAAAATTGTGGGGAATTGATTAGATATTTGATGATTTTTTTTTGTAATTCAAAGGAGTAGTAGATTTTGATTTCTCCCAAAAGTTAAACCGTAGTTCTAAAAGTGGAAATAATAGTTTCCATTTGATTACTAAATATTTTAGAGTTGGCTTACCCATTTTTTGATGATTTTAGTTACCCCTTCCTTTTAAAATTCAAACTCTAAATTTAAGGCTATACCTCAATAGAGTGTTTATGAAGTGGGTTAAAGCTTAGGGAATGTTCCAGTGCAATCTAAAACCACACCAAGTACCAGAGGTTTTATGTTTGAAAAGTATTCTAATCAGTGATGGATTTGGAATTATTGCCAGGTGATTCTTGAATCTTTAGGCCTAGGCCTTATGAATACATTATCCAGATGTTTATAAAATGCCATTCTACTAATGTCCTGTTTATACTTTGACTTTGTGGTAAAGAAATACATTTGCCTACTTCAAAGTACCAGATGAAACTATTTTACATCAACTAAATATTATACTTGAGCTGTTCAACAGCCCTTCACCCTCACTCCCTCTGCCTTAAAGGGACTTATTCCCTATCATCACCTATTTTCTCTATGACATATGACAGGAATTCAGCCTGTTTTGTGGAATTTTGTGTGAATACTAAGTCCTTGGTAATGTTTCTTATTCCTTTACTAGCTTTTCTACTTTCCCCCAAATGTATTGTCTCTTGGAAATAAAAGTTTCATTTCTCAATTTTTAAAGCCAGATTATTAATTGAAACTATTCAATATGAATGCAGGAACACCCACTAATTCCTCAAAACCCAGCAGCAGAATCTAATCCTTTGAAAAATCTGTCTGCCTTACTTATCACTATTAATCAGTTTAAGATGACTTAGAAAGGTATATTGGGAGAAAGAAATAGAAAAAAAAGAGGAGAATGAAACAATATTAAAGCTGACATTTTATATTCAGGTTGGGAAGGTAAAAAAGAAAAAAAAAACCTTCTTTTACTTTTTCATATATTTTTTGAGTAGTTTTGCCACATAAATTTACATATATACTATTGGGCTCGGCGTATATACACAATTTTGAGACACGTTTTAACCATTTTATGTGTCATCACATATTCTTCAAAATATGGTGATTAATGGCTACAGAGGTATTCGTGATGACTTTACCATCCTTTATTTGATCTTTCCTATTTTTCTATGGTGCCTAATCTCAGTCCCATGGTGATTCACATCCACCCTTGGTCTTCACTGAGGCCCTCTCGGCTCACTATTATTAATTAGTCCTGGTCACCAAACAATTCTGGCTCTTCATTTTCTACACATAAAAGAGCACTGCGCTTTCTGGCACCATTGGGTTTTGGTGAGACGTGTGACTTTTTCTAGCCAAGGAGATGTAAGCAGAGCATTAATTATTGACGAGAGATCTTCCAGAGTGCTTTGCCCCCTGCCACAGTAAGCAGCAGCGTCTGGAGAGCTGGCTACTCCATGAGCCTAATCCCAGAGTGAGGGAGAGGCCGAGGTGAGCACCCGAAGAACTGGGATGGATAGGTAATGTGAGCATAAAATAAAACTATCTTGGGAGTTCCAGTCAAAGATGGCAAAAAGGAGGCTCCTAAACTCATCTTCTTCCACATACACACCGAATCAGCAGCTACTCATGGAGCAGTTCCTTCTGAAAGAAATTCAAAAACTAGCTTAGTGACTCCTACAGATCAGACAAACAAGAAAACACCCTCACTGAAATGGGTAGGAAAGACTAAGACACACTCTGCCTATAGACGTCAACTCTAGTAGAGTGATATGTGGTTGGAAGGTATTTCACAACACCCAGCTTTTTCCTGAGGAGCAAAGTGTTTGTACCCAACACCTTTTGTACCCAGCTTTTAAGACTTCCACCTGAGGGACAGGCCCTCATAACATCTGCCACTGAAAGCCAACATGACTTCTGTACAGGAGACAAAGAAAAGCAAAGACAAATTCTGAAAGGGCTTGTGAGGACTCACTGTGGCTATCCACCTCAGCCTCAGCACAGCGGGAGTAGATAGAAATACTTACATCTCAGTATTTCCCTGAGAATCCTATTTGCATATTTTAAAAGCTCCTGCCTGATCCGGGCTTCTAAAGTATATGTCTAGGGGTTGACTGCAATCCTCCCCAGAGACTGATGAAGCAGGAAACACCGTCTTTGTGTTCTTCCTCTGGCCTACTCCACATCGCTGTTGTCTCCCTGGAAGCTGCATATGCACACATCTGGCACCTCAGCTTTTGTCGCTGCCACCCAGAGGATACACCCTGGGATTGCCTGGCTCTAGTGGCCAGTAGGACCTGATTTTTTTTTAATTAGAAAAAAATGAATCCCAGTACAGCTAACATACAATGTTGTATTAACTTCAGGTGTACAATATTGTGATTCAACAAGTTTACACATTACTCAGTGCTCATCATAAGAGTATTCTTAATCCCTTTCACCTATTTCACTTAACACCCTTCCTACCTCCCCTCTGGTAACCATCTGTTAAGTCTCTATAATTAAGAGTCTGTTTTTTGGTTTGTCTCTTTTTTTCTTTGTCCATTTGTTTTGCTTCTTAAATTTCACATGAGTGAAATCGTATGGTGTCTGTCTTTTTCTGACTGACTTATTTCACTTACCATTGTACTCTCTAGCTCTATCTGTATTTTTGCAGATGGCAAGATTTTATTCTTTTTTATGCTGAGTAATATTCCATTGTATAGATATACCGCATCTTTATCCATTCATCTATTGATGAACACTTGGGCTGCTTCCACAATTTGGCTATTGTAAATAATTTTGCAGTAAACACAAGGGTACATATATTTTTCCAAATTAGTTTTTTTTTCTTCTTTTTATTCTTCGGTTAAAAATCCAGTAGTTGGAACACTGGATCATAGGGTAATTCTCTTCTTAATTTTTTGAGGAAACTCCGTACTGTTTTGCACAGTGGCTGCACCAGTTTGCATTCCCACCAATAGTGCAGAAGGGTTCCTTTTTCTCTATATCCTTACCAAGACTTGTTTTTTGTGTTTTTGATTTTGGCCATTCTGATAGGTGTGAAGTGATATCTCATTGTGGTTTTGATTTTCATTTCCCTGATGATTAGTGATGTTGAGCATCTTTTCATTTGTCTGTTGGCCATCTGTATGTCTTCTTTGGAGAAGTGTCTTCTCACGTCCTCTCCCATTTTTTATTTGGATTCTTTGGGGTATTTTTGCTGTTGAGCTCTGTAAAATCTTTATATGTTTTGGATATTACCCTTTATTGGATATGTCATTTACAAATATCTGCTCCCATTCAGTAGGTTGTCTTTTGGTTTTGTTGTTTCCTTTGCTGTGGAGAAGCTTTTTATTTTGATGTAATCCCATTTTTTTTGCTTTTATTTCCCTTATCTTAAGAGACATATCTAGAAAAATGTTGCTATGGCCAGTGTCAGAGATATTACTGCCTATGCTCTCTGCTAGGATTTTTATAATTTCAGGTCTCACATTTAGGCCCTCAATCCATTTTGAATTTATTTTTGTGCATGGTGTAAGAAAATAGTCCAATTTCATTCTTTTGAATGTAGCTGTCCAGTCTTCCCAATATCATTTGTTGAAGAGATTCATTTTCCCATTGCATATTCTAGCATTGTTTGTCAAAGATTAATTGACCATTTAATTTTGCATCTAGTTCTGGATTCTATTCTGTTCCATTGATCTATGTATCTATTTTTGTGCCAATACCATACTGTTTTGATTACTACACCTTTGCAATATAACTTGAAATCTGGAATTGTGATACTTCCAGCTTTGTTCTTCTTTTTAAGATTGCTTTGGCTATTTGGGGTCTTTTGTGGTTCCATACAGACTTTAAGATTATTTCTTCTAGTTCTGTGAAAAATGCTGTTGGTGTGATAGGCTGTGATTGATAGGGATTGCATTAAATTTGGAAACTGCTTTTACATTTTAACAATATTTGTTCTTTATTTTTGTAATGTTCATTATTTATTTTGAGAGAGAGAGAGAGAGCGCCAGCATGCATGAGCCAGGGAGGGTCAGAGACAGAGAGACAGAGAATCCCACAGAGTCCAACGTGGGCTCAATCCCATGACCTTGGGATCACGACCTGAGCCTAAATCAAAGTCACATGCTCATCTGATTGAGTCACTCAGGTGCCCCAACAATATTTGTTCTTTCAATCCATGAGCATGAAATTATTTTTTTTAATTTTTTAAATGTTTATTTTTGAGAGAGACTGTGTGTGTGTGTGTGTGTGTGTGTGTGTGTGTGTGTGTGTGAGTGTGTGTGAGCAGGGGAGGGGAAAAGAGAGAGGGAGACACAGAATGCAAAGCAGACTTGAGGTTTTGAGCTGTCAGCACAGAGCCCGATGTGGGAGTCAAACTCACTAACGGTGAGATCATGACCTGAGCGGAATTTGGACACTTAACCCACTGAGCCACCCAGGTGCCCTGCATGTAATATTTTTCCATTTGTTTGTATCGTCTTTAATTTCTTTCATTGGTGTTTTATAGTTCTCAGAGTATAGGCCTTTCACCTCCTTGGTTAAGTTTATTCCTAGATATTTTATTATTTTTGGTGCTGTTTATAAATAGAATTGTTTTCTTACTTTTTCTTTCTTCTGCTTTATTATTAGTGTATAGAAATGCAATGAATTTCTGTATATCAATTTTATATCCTGCAACCTTACTGAATGCATTGATCAGCTCTAGTAGTTTTTTGGTGGGTCTTTAGAGTTTTCTATATCTAGGATCATGTCATGTGCAAATAGTGGAAATTTTATTTATTTTTTACTAGTTTGGTTACGTTTTATTTCTTTTTATTGTCTAATTGCTGTAGCTAAAACTTCCGGTACTATGTTTAATAAGAACATAGTGAGAGTGGACATCCTTGTCTTGTTCCTGACCTCAGGAAAAGCTCTCAGATTTTCACCATTGAGTATGATGTTGACTTTGTCAAATGCTTTTCTGCATGTGTTGATAATTATATGGTTTTAACCCTTTCTTTTGGTGTTGTGATGTATCACATTGATTGATTTGCAAATATTGACCACGTGCACCTTTGTATCCCAGGAATAAATCCCACTTGATCATGGCAAATGATTTTTTTCATGTATTGTTGGTTTCAATTTTCAAATATTTTATTGAGGATTTTCACATCTATATTTATCAGAGATATTGGCATGTAGTTCTTTTTCTGGTAGTGTCTTTATTTGGTTTTGGTATCAGGGTAATGCTGGCCTCATAGAATGAATTTGGAAGCTTTCCTTCCTCTTCTATTTTTTGGAATAATTTGAGAAGAATACATATTAACTGTTCTTTAAATTTTTGGTTGAATTCACTTGTGAAGTCTTCTGGTCCTGGACTTTCGTTTGCTGTGAGTTTTTGATTTCTGAGTCAATTTCATTGCTGGTAATTCGTCTGTTCAAATTTTCTATTTCTTCTTTTTTCTTTATTCTGAGAGAGACAGAGAGGGAGAGAGAGACAATCCCAAGCAGGCTCCCTGCTGTCAGCACAGAGCCTGCCACAGGGCTTAATCCCACAAATTGTGGGATCATGACCTCAGCCCAGATCAAGAGTTGGACGCTCAACTGACTGAGACACCCAGGTGCCCCTCTAGTTCCTCTTGATGCAATTTTTGGAGGCTATATGTTTCTAGGAATTTATTCATTTTTTCTAGATTGTCCAATTTGTTGACATATAATTTTCATATTTTCTCATAATCCTTTATATTTCTGTGGTGTTGGTTGTTATTTATCTTCTTTATATATATATATATATATATATATATATATATATATATAAAATAAAGAAAAAACTACATATATTTATATCTATATAAAATATAGATATATTTTAAGTTTATTTATTTATTTTGAAAGAGAGGGGGGAGAGGCAGAGACAGAGGTCAAAAGAGAATCTCAAGCAGGCTCCACACTGTCTGCCATGGAGCTTGATCGTATGACTGAGATCATTACCTGAGCCCAGATCAAGAGTTGGACATTCAACTGACTGAGCCACCCAAGTGCCCTCCTATTTCATTTAGGATTTTGTTTATTTGAGTCCTCTGTCTTTCTTTCTATTTTTTTTCCTGATGAGTCTGGCTAAAGGTCTATCTACTTTGTTGATCTTTTCAAAGAAAAGCTCCTGGTTTCTGGATCTGTTCTGTTGTTTGTTTGTTTTTAGCTTCTATTTTTGCAGGACCTGCTTTTGCCACAGAACTTTGGCAAACAAAGAAACAGTTCTTACCCAGTGATCTCCTCAGGGCTAAATACATAGATAGCAGATACAAAAACTTATCTACTGGTCTTTCCCAGGAGTAAGTCTATTTGAGTATTTGAAAAGCTACTGTCTGAGAGCCTAAATTCCGATCAACCTGCATATAGATGATAACTGAGATCTTCCTTTTGGAATATTGACAAGTCTTAGCACATCCTCAACTACTGTGAGCCACTATGAATAAAGATGGCAGCGTGGACATTCACAAAGTTTTGAGAGACAACCAAAAGTTCAGCCCAGGCTAAATGATAAGATTCACCTCCTACATGAGACCACTCCCTCAAAACTGGGAGAGGTAGCTCTTTGATCTAAAGTGCAGAAACCTATGAAGAGTGGTAAGAAAAATGAAGAAACAGAATATATTCCAAACAAAAGAACAAGATAAAACAGACCTTAATGAAATGTTGATGTATAATTTACCTGATACTGAATTGAAAACAATGGTCATTAAGATGCTTATGTGAGGTCTGGAGAACAATGCATGAACAAAGTGAGAATTTCAACACAAAGATAGAGAATATAAGAAAATACCAAACAGAAGTCACAGATACAGAAGGTAGAATATCTGCACTGAAAATTTTAAAGAGAAGTTTAATATCAGATAGGTCAAGCAGGAAAAAGGGTCAGGGAACTTGAAGACATGGTAGTGGAATTCATTCAGTCAGAGATGCAAAAAAAAAAAAAAAGTGAATGAAAAAGACTTAAGATGGATTAAAGGACTTATGGGATACTATCAAGAGGACCAGTATTCTCATTATAGAGGTCCCAGATGCAGAAGAAAGAGAGAAAGGTGCATAAAGCTTATTCAAAGAAATAATGGCTGAAAATTCCCTAACCAGAGGAAGGAAACGGACATTTGGATCCAGGAAGCCCAGAGAGTTGCTCTGTAGAATAAGAATCCAAAGAGACCCACAATGAGACACATTATAATTAACAGATAAAAAGTTAAAGTCAAGAAAAAAACAGCTTGTTATGTATAAGGCAACACCAATAAGACTATCAGCAGACTTTTCAGCAGAATCTTTGCAGGCAATAAGGGAATAATGTATAATTAGAATTTGTGAGGAGAGAATTTAAATGTTCTCACCAAACCAACCAAAACCAAAACAAAAAAATGATGAGTATGTGAGGTAATGGATGTGTTAATTAACTAGATGAAGAGAATACTTTCACATTTGTCAATTATATCTCAAAGAAGCTGAAATAAAAAAAAACATGTTATTTAAGGAATGGAATCATAGGGGCTGTTTGTTATCATAGTATAATTTCACCCATCTTGGCTGATGCACTGATCATATTTAAATGAATCTGGGGAATCTGGCTTAGACCTTGTAGTCATCAAGTGGTCCCACACTCACCTTCATTTTCATGAATTATGTGCCAGATCATGATATGCACCCTCAGATTCTCAAACAATGGGGAATATTTCCCCCTACCCATCTATTTTCAAAGTGTTTCTTTAGCTGACTTCAGGCATATTTGATAACTCATATCACATACAAATATAAGCATTCATACTTCATTCCCACAATATTTATGATTGATTAGCCTTGTCCATATTTTTCTGTTGCTCTGACAAATATCAATAGCATCTTTAAGATAAAGGCTTTTTAAAGTCCAAACTTTATAGTTGTATAAAGAGAAGAAAATTCAAAAGAGAAAAAATGCTGTCATTTCTCCTGCCATCTAAACTTATTTCTGTGATCCTATATTTCTTTCTTTTCTTTGTGCATATAACTTTATATTGCTTGTCATAGTTTACAAAGAATTTGTCATTTTCTCTATATTGTCAAAAATTTCATATTGTTTTATAGATTTCGTAATTAACATTTTAATGGCTACAAATACTCCACTGAAATTGAATAACATAATTTATTCCACAATTTCCTTATTGAGCTTTTAGGCTGCTCCTATTTTTAAAAAGAGTTGCTGTTAGAATAAATCATTTTAAACAAATATGCTAGACCACATACATCTAATCAACATTACTGTGTAAGTACCTTCTAAGTCTAAACATATATTCTAACACAGGTGTCATTGATGTAAACATCTCTGATACTTCTTTTTTGAGATTGTCTTTAAAGCCAATTGATAAAGCTACACATTTAACAGTCATTTCCCAGCAAACTAGTTTCCAACAAAGCAGGAAAGAGTATCTAGTGGAAAAAAGACAGTCTCTTCAGCAAATGGTGCTGGGAAAACTGGGCAATGACATGAAGAAGAATGAAACTAGACCACTTTCTTACACCATACACAAAAATAAATTCAAAATGGATGAAAGACCTAAATATGAAACAGGAAACCATCAAAATCCTAGAGGAAAAAACAGGCAGTAACCTCTTTGACCTTGGCCACAGCAATTTCTTACTAGACATGTCTCCCAAGGCAAGGGAAATAAAAGCAAAAATGAACTCTTGGGATCTCATCAAGAAAAAAAGCTTCTATACAGTGAAGGAAACAATCAACAAAACTAAAAAGCAACCAACGGAATGAGAGAAGATATTTGCAAATAACATATCTAATAACGGGTTATTATCCAAAGTCTATAAAGAGGTTATCAAACTCACCACCCCCCAAATAATAATAATCCAGTGAAGAAGTGTGCAGAAGACATGAATAGATACTTTACTAAAGAAGACATCCAGATGGCTAACAGACACATGAAAAGATGGTAACATTACTCATCATCAGAGAAATACAAATCAAAACCAAAATGAGATACCACCTCACACCTGTCAGAATGGCTAAAATTAACAACTCAGGAAACAACAGATGTTGGTGAGGATGCAAAGAAATGGGAACCCTTTTGCCCTGTTGGTGGGAATGGAAACTGGTGCAACCACTCTGGAGAACAATATAGAGATTCCTCAAAAAATTATAAATAGAATTACCCTATGACCCAGCAATTGCACAACTAGGTATTTACTCAAAGGATACTAGTGTGGTGTTTCAAAAGGGCACATGCACCCCAGTGTTCATAGTAGCGCTATCAACAATAGCCAAATTATGGAAAGAGCCCAAATGTGAATTGATAAAGAAGATGTGGTACTTATATACAATGGAATATTACTTGGTGATCAAAATGAATGAAATCTTGCCATTTGAAACAACATGTATGGAATTAAGGTGTATTATGCTAAGTGAAATAAGTAAGTCAGAGAGACAAATATCATAACGATTTCACTCCTATGTGGAATCTAAGAAACAAAGCAGCCAGACATAGGAGAAAGGAAGGAAAACCAAGATAAAAACAGAGGGAGGCAAACCATAAGAGACTCTTAAGTACAGACAATAAACTGAGGGTTGCTGGAAGGGAGGTAGGGAGGTGGGTCGAGGGATGGGCTAAATGGGTGATGGGCATAAAGAGGGCACTTGTTGGGATGAGCACTGGCTGTTGTATGTAAGTGATGAATCACTGGGTTCTACCCCTGAAACCAATACTACACTGTATGTTTACTTACATATTTATTTAACTTGAATTTAAATAAATAAATTTTTAAAAAGTTATTTTAGTCTTTTGTATCTTGGTTTTGGACTCTACATCATTTGTTCTTTTGTTCATATTTTGGCTGTCTCCAAAAATCAATTCTAATTTTAAAGTACCTAATTTTACCTCCATTTTGACCATTTGGAAGGCTGCCAAAATGTTCTGAAGGCAATTTTAGAGGGAAAAGTTCCAAAAATATTTAGAGCAATGGGCAATTACTGCAATAACTGTGCAGCCTCCTGCAGTGATAGCTTTGGAGAGCTAACACTCCTTTTGTTATGTGGATTTGGGTAGGTCTGTTACTATATTCATTAAGTCCATAACTCTGTAGTCAACTCTTCATGAGAAGACTATCATCCCAAATAATCTCGCTTCCTTGAAAGCAGGGGTGATTCTTTCACAGAACCTGTATTCATGCCTTACAGATAGTACATACCTGTTATATATTTGTCATAGGTCTCTAGCAATGAATAATCTGTCTAGAATACACTTTTTCCATTGGCAAGCACCTACTTTTGAATAAACTCTTCTGGTGAAGGCTTGAACTCTCTAACACTGGGACCAACAACATCTGCATCACCTGGGAATTTGTTAGAAATGCATATTACTTGGCCCCACTCTGCAACTCCTGAATCAGAAATTCTGGATGTTAGACACAATGATCTGTGCTTTATCAAAACCTCCATGTGATTCTGATACATAATACATGATCAAGAAATAGTAAAGTTTGGAAAAAACTAGAAATAAAGTTCCTGGAGATAATAGTATGATGGGAAAAAGTTGATGTCAGAGGCCATAGGTTATAAAACTCAGTGTGTCCTGAGTACATATTCTGGACTAAAAATTGTGCTATAACACTGGGTACGTAAAAGCAAAAGAAAAAGATAATGTCTTTGTTTTCATAGAGTTGGTAGTCTAGGATAGGTAAAGGATGAGTAATAGATTAAAATATATAAATAGATACAATGCTCTGTGATACTTCAGTATAGAAGCATATGTAAATATGGGTGGTGATGATCATAAGTACCATTTATAAGCCACAAGTTATCTGTCAGGCAGAGTGCAGTGCTTTCCATCACAATATATCATTTTCTCAGTCTGGCCAGTAGAAGGAATATAAAGATTAAGAGGTTCTATGTGGCTTGAATAGGTTCCCTTGAATATGGAAAGAAAATCTTAGTCTCAACATTCACTCTTCCTTGCCCAGAGCACTTGAGCCATTCATGAAAACTCTGCGTTTATCAGTTCCCTTCAGAAATGGGTATATGGGCACCTATCTCAGAATTGATTTGCAGATTAAATAAGGTAATGTATGAAGTTGCTTAGCTCAGTATGTCCTAAATATTCAATAGATAGTAATGTCTTTATTTCTGTTGACAGTAATCATCATTACCACTACCAATATCATCAAAATCGTTATTATTTTTATTAGAGTGGTAAGTGGCAATATAATATAGATTCTATATGAGTTAAGAAGACAGACTGAAGCCAGACTGCCAGAATTCAATTCTGGCTTTGTCAGCCTCTAGCCATGAGACCATGGCTTATCCTCTCTGTACTTCAATTTCCTTAACTCTAAGGTGGGGGCCTTCAGTGCTTACTTCATAGGGTTGTAGTGACTGGTAAATGAATTAATGCATGTCAAACACCCGGAACATGACCAGCCCTGTAGTGTATGCTCAGCAAGTGCTGGCTGGTATTATCATTAATTTGGGGGGGAATGTGCCATGGACTGCTCTCTCAGAGAGTTTAACTTCTCTCTATGGTATGTTGTGATTTTGATGGAAAGGTTTAGTTTTAGGGGCCTTTGGAATAAAAATATCACTATTCCTTAATTCTGTAGGCATTAAGATTCCACTACTTAAGTAAAAGCCTTTTTGTGGTGCCTAAAAATAAGGGGGGGGGGGAATAATACCAAAATAAAGCTTAAAAAAGGCCAAGGGGAAGAAAATTTTAAATCAAAGGGCAGGACATCCATTTTTACTTTATGGAAATGTATTATTTAAGCAAATTTACTGATAATGATGCACAGATGCTGTTTGTAGACACGATTTTCTTCCTTTGAAGTAACTGAGTGCTGATTTCCTATCTGTGCCAGCAGTGTTTTCTGAATTAATTCTGTGCCCCTCTATATCATTGTGGGAAAGAGAGCTTATACAACTCTTCTGAAGATTAGAAGACTAAAAGGTACCTATTGCCTCAGAGGCTGAGAAGATGTACGCAAATGTGAATAAACAGTTAAAACACTACCAGGTGCACAGGAAGAGTCCTTGAACACAAACACGATTGACATCAAGAAAATATTAGCTTTGTAATTCTGCCTGGATGGCACATTGATGGACCAGCACTGCAGAAGGATTCAGCTGCAAGCATTTCATGTAATTGATGGTGGAAGAAAAGAAAATTTCAACAGATATTTTGCTGTTAATTTGCCACAGGTGCTCAAATGCCTGTGACCTAGTATGTCAAGGATTCAAAATGCTACTGTGATAGCTTCAGGCTTTGCTTCCAGGTTATTTTACAGACTGTGGCATACATTTTTAAGAATTTAATTCTGTTTATTGGTAATGTTGCAGTTCATGATTACAATCTAACAGGATGAGTGTAGTTTCTCAATCAAGTGGATATTAACTTAATTTATATCACTCAGATTCATGTTCAATTTTTTTATCATGTGCATTCTGTCTTCAGTTCTTTTATTTTAACTTAACATTATTTCATCTACATGTTTCCAGATACTGCTTTTGCCCATTTACTTTCCATGCCAGTCTTTCATTTTCTTGCTACCTCTAATGGATTGTTTCTAGATTTTCACATTTATACACAGAGATGCAGGGAGCATCTTAATATAAAATTTTTTTCTTATTTTATAATACTGCCAACGAGTTTGTTCTCCAAAGCAGAAGAAACAAAGTAAGAGTTTTTATAGTTCTTGCTACCTATTGGGAGATCGCATTCTAGAAATATTAAACTAATTTAACAGTACCATCAGCATGGAATATGGTATTTATCTTTTGTGACTGCCTTATTTCACTTAGCATAATGCCCTCAATGTTTCATGTTGTAGCATAGGTCAGAATTTCCTTCCTTTTTTTAAAATTTTTTTTAACGTTTATTTATTTTTGAGACAGAGAGAGACAGAGCATGAACAGGGGAGGGGCAGAGAAAGAGGGAGACACAGAATCTGAAACAGGCTCCAGGCTCTGAGCTGTCAGCACAGAGCCGGACGCGGGGCTCGAACTCATGGACCGTGAGGTCATGACCTGAGCCGAAGTCGGATGCTTAACCAACCAAGCCACCCAGGCGCCCCGAGAATTTCCTTCCTTTTTTTAAGGCTGAATAATATTCCATTGCATATATATACCACAATTTTTTATCCATTTGTCTATTGATGAACACTGGGGTAACTTCCATATTTCAGCTATTGTGAATAATGCTGTTATGAACATGGGTGTTTTCCTAATAGGTGTGAGGTGGTATCTCATTAGTTTTGATTTGCATTTCCCTAATGATTAGTGATGTTGAGCATCTTCTCATGGGCTTATTGACCACTTGTATATTTTCTTTGTTGAAATATCTATTGAAGTCTTTTCCACTGTTGAATTGGGTTGTCTGGTTTCTGTCATTCAGTTTTGGGAGTTCTGTATTTATTCTGAATGTTAATTCCTTATCAGGGCTATGATTTGCAAGCATTTTCTCCCATTGTGTATATTGCCTTTTTACCTGTTGATGTTGCCTTTTGATGCACGAAATTTTCTAATATTCATGAAATCTAATTTGTCTATTTTGTTGCCTGTACCTTTGATGTCATTTCCAAGAAATCAACGCCAAATCTAATGTCATGAAGCTTTTGCCCTATATTTTTCTTCTAGGAGTTTTATAGTTCTAGATCTTTTATTTAAATCTTTGATCCATTTTGAGTTAATTTTTCTGTATGATGTTAAATAAGAGTCCTACTTCATTCTTTTGCATGTGGATATCCAGTTTTCCCAGCACCATTTGTTGAAAAGTCTGTCCCATTGAAAGGTCTTTGCACCTGTCAAAACCCCATATATTTGAGGGTTTGTTTCTGGGCTCTCTATTCTATACCATTGGTCTATATGTCTGTGTTTATGCAAGTACAACACTATTTTGCTTGTGGTAGCTTTGTAGTAAGTTTTTGAATTAGGAAGTGTGAGTCTTCCAGATTTGTTCTTCTCTTTCAAGATTACTTTGGCTATTAAAGATCTATTGAGGTGCCATATAGATTTCAGGATGGGTTTTTCTATTTCTGCAAAACACATATTTGGTATTTTGATAAGGATTGCATTGAAGCTGTTGAGTGCTTTGGGGAGTATTGACATCTTAACAGTATAAGTCTTCTATCGCTTCTCGGCCTTTTGGCTAAGATCAAGTGTAGTAACAATATAAGTCTTCTAATCCATGAACGTGGTATTTGTTTTTGTTTATTTGTATTTTCTTTAATTGCTTTCAGCAGTGTTTTGTAGTTTTCATTGTATAAGTTGTTCACCTTCTTGGTTAAGTTAATTCCTAAGTATTTTAGTCTTTTGATATTATTGTAAATGGAATTGTTTTTGTAATTTCCTTTTCAGATTGTTTGTTGTTCATGTATAGAAATGCATCTGATTTTTATGTGTTGGCTTTGTATCTTGTTACTTTGGTGAAATCACTTATTAGTCCTAACAGGTTTTTGTGTGGAATCTTTACTGTTTTCTACATATAGATCACATCATCTGTGAACACATGTAATTTTATTTTTCCTTTTCTAATTTAGATGCCTTCTTTTTCTTGCATGATTTCTCTGACAAGAACTTTCAGTACTGTGTTGAACAGAAGTTGCAAAAGTTAGCATCCTTGCCTTGTTCCTGATTTTAGAGGAAAATCTTTCAGTTTTTCACCATTGAGTATAAAGTCCATCATGTCCAGGGCTTTTCCTTGTTAGGAGATTTTTAATTACTGATTCAGTTTCCTTACTAGTTAAAGATGTATTCAGATTTTCTATTTTTTTATGATTTAGAGTTGATAGGTTTCATGTTCCTAGAAATTCGGCCATTTCATTTAGGTTTTCCAGTTTGTTAGCATATAATTGTTCATATACTCTCTTATATCCTTTATTTCTGTGGAATCAGTAAGGAATGTCCCCAGTTTTATTGCTGACTTTAGTAATGTGACTGTTCTCTCTCTATTTTTTAGTCCATCTAGCTAAAGGTTTTTCAATTTTGTTGATCTTTTCCAAGGACCAACTTTTGGCTTCATTGATTTTCTCTGTTGCTTTTCTATTCTCTGTTTCATTTATCTCTGCTCTAATCTTTGTTTCCTTTCTTTCACTAGCTTTGAGTTTAGTTTGTTCTTCTTTTTCTATTTCTAGTTACTTAAGTTGTAAAGTTTGATTGATTTGAGATCTTTCCTGTTTTTTAATGTAAGCATTTATTGCTATAAACTTCTCTTAGCAGTGCTTTGCTGCATTCTGTATGTTTTGGTATGTTGTGGTTTTGTTTTCATTCATTTCTAAATATTTTATAATTTCCCTCATGATTTCTTCTTTGATCCATTGGCTGGTTAGGAGTGTGCAGTTTAATTTCCACAAATTTGTGACTTTTCATTTACCTTCTTTATCTAACTTCATTCTGTTGTGACCAGGGAAGATACTTTGCATGAAACATATCTTTTTATTGATCTATTTTATTATTATTTTAAAGTTTATTTATTTATTTTGAGACAGACAGAGAGAGCACAAGCAGAGGAGGGGCAGAGAGGGGGGCTGGACACAGGATCCAAAGCGGGGTCTGTGCTGACAGCAGAGCGCCTGATGCGGGGCTGGAACTCAGCTGAAACCAAGAGTCAGACACTTAACTGCGCCACCCAGGTGCCCCAATACATATCTTTTTAAATCTGTAGAGACACAGTTTGTGGCCTAAGGTGGTCTATCCTGGAAAATATTCCATGTCCTTGAGAAGAGTGTGTATGCTGTTGTTGGATACAGTGGTCTGTGAGATCTAGTAGGTTTATTGTGTTAAGTCCTGTTTCCTTACTTATCTTCTGTCTGGCTGTTCTGTGAAAAGGAGGTATATACAAAATGACTTCTAAAGGCTGAAGGAGACATAAAAGTGAAGAAAAAAATAAAGAAGTCCAGCTTGATTAGAAATGGTTTATTAAGGGGACTCGTGGACAGAAGTGTGTTTTAGGTGGGTACAAGGCGAGCAGATCTCTGTAACTCCATCTCCCTTAGGACCTGCTTTTATAGCCCTAGAGTCTGAGAGTACATGCTGAGGGACTATCCAAGAGAAGAATGTTTAAGAACAGGTATGTGCCACAGGTTTCTCTATCCACTATTGAGAATTGAATATTGAAGTGTCAAATTGTTGTTCTAGAACTATCTATTTCTACGTTCAATTCTGTCAGTTTTGGTTCATATATATTGATGGTCTATCATTAGGTACATAAATGTTTATAATTGTGAATATCTTCTTGCTGTATTGACACTTTTATTAATATATATAATGTTCTTCTTTGTCTCTTATAAACTTTTTGATTTAAAGTCCATTTTGTCTGGTATCAGTATAGCCACCCCTATTGTTTTTTAGTTAATATTTGCATGGAATATCTTTTTTCATCCTTTCATTTTCAAAATATTTCTGTCTTTAGCTGTAAAGTGAGTCTCTTTTAGATTGCATATAGTTGGATCATTTAAAAATCCATTTGCCAATCTCTGTCTTTTGATTAGAGATTTTAATCTATTTACATTTAAAGGAATTACTGCTAAGCAGGGTCTTATTTCTTTCATTTTGCTATTTGCTCCCTTTATGCCTTTCAGCTCTTTTTTTGTCCTTCATTTGCTGCATTACTGTCTTTTTTTTGTGTTTAGCTGATTTTTTGTAGTGGAATATTTACATTTCTTTTTCATTTGCTTTTGTTTATATTCTAGAGCTATTTCTTTGTGGTTACCATGGGGATTACATTGAATATCCTAAAGTTATAGTACTCTAATTTGAATTTATGCCAGCTTAACTTCAATAACATCTAAAAACTCTGCTCCTTTTCAGCTCTACCCCCATGCTTTTTGGTCATTGATATCACAAAATTACATCTTAATATGTTATGTGTCCCAAAACATAAACTATGATTATTTTAAATGTATTGGTCTCTTAAATCATTTAGGAAACACAAAAATGAAGCTACAAACCATTGTTACAATTAAAAATAGCTTTTATAATTGCCCATTTATTTCTCTTTATTGAGATCTTTATTTCTTTACATGGCTTCAAGTTACTGTCCAGTATCCTTTCATCCTCTAGGACTCCCTTGAGCATTTCTTACAGGGCAGGTTTACTTCACTATCTTCCCAGAATCCTTTATAATGGTTTCTTCCAGTAACTTTAATTTTGGATTTATATATTTGATTTGAAGCTGTATATTTTTGAAAAGAAAGGTTTAATATTAATATTTATAATTTTTAAATATGCAGTGCACCATTTATTTTGGTCTTGCAAATGTTGGGAATATATTTGGATACAAATAAAAAGAAATTTGACTCATTGTGGCTGTTTTAGTCAGTCTTCTTTAAGAAAAAGAGAACCAATAGGATACACACACACACACACACACACACACACACACACACACACAGTTTTATTATGAGGAATTGGCCTACATGATTATGGAGGCTGTGAAATCACAAGATCCATAGCCAGCAAGCTGGCTGAATCAGTTAAGCTATATTCACAAAGTTATACAACCATCCATCACTATCCAATTTTAGAATATTGTCATCATCCCAAAAGGAAACCCCATAGCATTCACTGCCCATTTTCCTCTCTCCTGACCAGCTCTAGGCAACCTAAATTTTACTTTTTACCTCTACCAATTTACCTATTCTAGACACTTCATATAAGTAGAATTTTACAGTATGTGGTCTTTTTTTACTTCTTTCACTTAAGACAATGTTTTCAAGTTTCATCCATGTTGTATCATGTATAAAAACATAATTTTTTATTACTGAATAAGATTCCATTGTATGGACATACAATTTGTCCGTTCATGAGCTAATGGACATAAGGTTGTTTTTTACCTTTGACTATTATTAATAATGCTGCTATGAATGTTTGTGTGCAAGTCTTTGTGTGAACATATATTATAAATTCTCTTGAATATAGACCTAGTAGTACATGTTTCACTTTTTAAGGGACTGTCAAATTGTTTTTCAAAGTGGCTATACCATTTTACATTCCCATCAGCAATGTACAAGCATTCAAATTTTTCTACATCCTTGCCAATACTTGTTTTTATCTTTTTGATCATAGCCATCCTAGTGGGTATGAAGTGACATTTCATAGTGGTTTTTTTTCATAGTGGTTCTAATTTGCATTTTCCTGCTGTCTAATGATATTAAGCATCTTGTTACATGCTTATAATCTGTTTGTATACTTTACTTGAAGAATGTCTATTCATATTCTACCCATTTTTTAATTGGATAGCCATTTTATTTTTGAGATCTTAAGAGGTCTTTGGATATTTTAGATACAAGTGTCTTATCAGGTATATGATTTGCAAAGTTTTTCTCCCATTCTTTATGTTGTCTTTTCTCTTTCTGCTGGTATCTTTTGAAATCCAGAAGTTTACAATTCTGATAATTCAATTTATCTATTTTTTTCTTTTCTTGCTTGTGATTTGGGTATTGTATCTAAGAAACAATTACTTACCCAAGGTCATGAAGTTTTATAGTTTTAGCTCCTACATTTAGGTCTGTGATTAATTTTTTAATTAATTTTTGTATATGTTGTGATACGTGAATACAACTTTATTCTCTTACATGTGGTTATTTGGTTGGTCCCAGCACTGTTTCTCTGAAAATATTTTTCTATATCCACTGAATTGTCTTGGCACCTTTGTTGAAAATGAATTGACCATTCTTTTAAAGGTTTATTTTTGGACTTTAAATTCTATTCTATTGATCTACCTATCCTTATACCAGTACCACACTCTCTTGCTACTATAGTTGTTTTTTTTTTTTTTTATCATGAAGGAGTGTTAGATTTTGTCAAATGCTTTTTCAGCATCTGTTGGGCTGATCATGTGGTTTTTGTCCTTTTATATTATGTGATAAATTACATTCATTGATTTTTGGATGTTAATCCAACCTGCATTTCTGTGATAAATCTCTCTTGGTCATGATGTATAATCCTTTTCATTTGTTGCTGGTGTCAGTTTGCTTGCATTTTGTTGGATAGTTTGGGGTTTTGTTTTGTTTTGTTTTGTTTTGCATTTATGTTTATAAAAGATGTTGGTCTAGTTTTCTTTTCTTCTGATATCTTTATCTGGTTTTGATATCAGTAATAGTGACCTTGTAGAACAAGTTGAAAAATGTTCCCTTATCTTATAGTTTTTGGAATAGTTTATAAAGAATTGGTGGGGTGCCTGGGTGGCGCAGTCGGTTAAGCGTCCGACTTCAGCCAGGTCACGATCTCGCGGTCCGGGAGTTCGAGCCCCGCGTCAGGCTCTGGGCTGATGGCTCAGAGCCTGGAGCCTGTTTCCGATTCTGTGTCTCCCTCTCTCTCTGCCCCTCCCCCGTTCATGCTCTGTCTCTCTCTGTCCCAAAAATAAATAAACGTTGAAAAAAAAATTAAAAAAAAAAAGAATTGGTATTAATTTTTAAATGTAATTGTTTTGAGTTTTTATGGCTTCCTTTATAGCATACCCTTTGCTATTGTTAAATTGCAAGCAGGGTTATAAATGGAGACAGAAAGATATTGTTTAATGCTGATCATTTCCCTATAGAACAATTGATGGCAAAGGTACAGTACTCCAAATAAAAGTGTTGAGTCTTTATTCTGCCTACTTCTACTATACTACAGTGCTGGATACTGCACCACTGGGGGACGCTCTTAATTGCAGAAACAAATTATAAAGCTTTTATATTTTGAATTCAGAACCATAGTTAGAAGATGCCTTTCAGTGCTATTTTCTTCAGTGGAGCCATGTTAGGTACATGCCTAACTTACTGTCCCCACTTTAAGAACTCCTACCTGTAGCTTACTGGTACAAATTTGTTTAGAACTATCATTTAAACAAAAATGAGCAAGGATGAGAGAGAGAGAGAGAGAGAGAGAGAGAGAGAGAAGCGGGGGGGGGGGGGGCAGGGACCAAGAAATAGACTCTTAACTCTAGAGAACAAACTTTGGTTTGATGGTTACTGGAAGAGGTAGGTGGAGGGAGGGGTTAAATAGGTGATGGGGATTAAGGAAAGTACTTGTTGTGATGAGCACTGGGTGTTGTATGGAAGTGTTGAATCACTGTATTATATACCTAAAACCAATATTACACTGTATGTTAACTAACTGGAATTTAAATAAAAACTTTAAAAAAAAAGACTGTTGTGAAGTGTTATACTTCTTAAGTAAGAAAGTCTGAGAACAGGAAAGTTTGTTGAATCCCAGACATCATGTAAGGTAATCCAAACAATAAATATTTAGATTGTCTTCCTACGTGTTTCCAAGTACCTTTGGTCATTAGTCACTGTCAACTCAATGGGAAAAATTAACACTGAAGAAATAATAATAGATAATGTTTACTAAATAATTACGATGTGCCAAACACTGTTTTAAGTTCTTTACATATACTATATCTTTTGTCTTCATAGCAATCTTATGGTGCTAATATTAGTGCTAATATGGTGCTAATATTAGTCAATACTAATATTATTCTCCACTTTACAGATGTGAAAACTCAGAAACAGAGAGGTCATCTAAGTTGCTTCATGTCGTGTGGGTAGAAAATGGTAGAGCCAGGATTTTACCTAGGTTATGTGACCCCATAGGCCATCTTGAACCAGGAGTTAGGGTAGATTAGGCATATTCCAGAGCAGGGATTCAATTCAGGGTTTCTGTATTACAATTTTTGAGTTTATAAGACCTTTGTTCCTCTCTTGATGAAGACTAACATTTTCAGTCAACATTTAAGAAATGTTCATAAAGGAAGTGCTAAGATGGTTCTAAGGATTTGAAATTAAACAGTCTCTCTCTACAGGGATGATGTAATAGACAAGTTAACAAAATAAATATTTAGCATTTACTGAGTGCTGTGTTTCATGCATGGCAAGTTGACTCACTTGTATAAATTCACTGAATCTGCAAAATAACTCTATGAATTAAGGATGTATTATTATTATCACTTTTATTTATAAATGAAGCCACTGAAACAAATATATATAACTTGCTCAAGGTCAATTAGCAGTAAGTGCCATAGCCCAGGTTTGAACCTGGATGGTCTTGCTCCAAAATCTCTGTTCTTAATCATTTTGCTGTGCAGTTACTCTAAGGAAGTAAATAGTCATCTGACATTGTCACAACAATGCAGTCGCACCAAGAAAGCAGTGATAAGACTGGAACATTGTGTTTATGCATGTGGAGGTTGGAATCACTTCTGTAGGAGAGAAATGTGTTGTGGCTGAGAGGAGGAGAAAGGCTTTTTCTGCAAATGAGACAACCTGAGACAACCATGGAAATAAGGAAAGAAAAATTACTTTTAAAAGGGAGGCCATTAGCTTGTGCTTTACCAGAAGATGGGAATGCACTGATAGGGTGTGGTGCACACTTTGGAGCTGTGCCTGCTTGGTCGTGAGGGAGCTGTGGTTTGGGAGGGTTTAGAGTTGTGCCTCACGAGCGGAAAGGGTCAGTTTGAAAGAACAATTTTAGAAAGTGAGTTTGATAAACTCAATTAGCATGTATAGAGGTTGAACCAACAATAGATGAATAGAAACATCAATTATAAGTGTTTTTAGTAATCTAAGAAGCACCTGGAAATTAGCAGGAAAAACTTGACCATAGGGGCAATATTTCTTTCTTAGTGCCAAAATTGTAATAGTTGTCTCTTTCTTGTGGCAGTAACATCAGGGAGCAGGGTTTATTCGGCACTTTTCTTCATGGACACACAAGCATGTCCCATTGTCCTAGTTTTCCTGCAAGGTGCCCTACTGTCTCTGTGTGTATGAGTGAGAAGAAAACGTGCCCAGAGCTGTCAGTGACCAGAAAGCTGGATGTGTGGGGGCAGTTTTCCTCCAGATGTGTGGGTCCTCTGGTCTGCAGCCTTGAGGGACTTGAGAGCTTTCTTGGTCTCCTTGAACACTTGCATTCACTCACCTCTTGGTCATGAAGGCACTGTTAATGTTCTTTTGAATTTGAGGATACTTGCAACTTTAAAGGATCATCACATTATCAAAATAAATGTCATGTAATGTTTTCAATGAGATGATTGTAAAGTTGAGGTTTCTAAGTTATTTTTTACCAAAAGGAAAAATTATATTCAAAAGCAAATAATCCAGTATTGCCCACCCATCATATTTATCATATGCAAATGGAAATCAGTGAGAATCAAATGTCAAATACAGACACTTAAAAAATACTTTTGGGAATATCTTTTCCCAATGTTCATAGCAGCACTCTCAACAATAGCCAAATTATGGAAAGAGCCTAAATGTCCATCAACTGATGAATGGATAAAGAAATTGTGGTTTATATACACAATGGAATATTACGTGGCAATGAGAAAAAATGAAATATGGCCTTTTGTAGCAACGTGGATGGAGCTGGAGAGTGTGATGCTAAGTGAAATAAGCCATACAGAGAAAGACAGATACCATATGGTTTCACTCTTATGTGGATCCTGAGAAACTTAACAGGAACCCATGGGGGAGGGGAAGGAAAAAAAAAAAAGAGGTTAGAATGGGAGAGAGCCAAAGCATAAGAGACTGTTAAAAACTGAGAACAAACTGAGGGTTGATGGGGGGTGGGAGGGAGGAGAGGGTGGGTGATGGGTATTGAGGAGGGCACCTTTTGGGATGAGCACTGGGTGTTGTATGGAAACCAATTTGTCAATAAATTTCATAAATAAAATAAAATAAAATAAAATAAAATAAAATAAAATAAAATAAAATGGTAAACAGTAAAAAAAAAATACTTTTGGTCCGTTTTTACTTTTAAGATGACCTGGTGCCTTCTTTTTCTCAAGTCCTCACACAGGTATTCAGGAATACCAAGATGGTGTGCCAAAAATCCCAACAGCCTGTATTACAGTGGAAGATGCAGAAATGATGTCAAGAATGGCTTCTCGTGGGAACAGAATTGTTATTCAGCTGAAGATGGGGGCAAAGAACTATCCAGATGCTGATTCCTTCAACACTGTAGCAGAGATCATTGGCAGCAAGTACCCAGAGCAGGTGAGTCAAGGAAATGGATGGGCTGTCTTGGAGTAGGGTTTCATGGTCAAATGTCAGTTTTTAGAGATGGTTGGGGAAAGAGAGAACCTGAATCTGCAGAGATGGTCCTTATAAACTCATTAATGGCAGGATATTTGTATATATTTTTCCAACCAAAAGTTCTACAACATATTGAAGGGTGGAATAGGATCCATGGTGTGGAAACTCAGCCTCTGAATAGCTGAGGGCACTACTTGTATATATGTGTTGTGTTTATTCCAACTGGAGCCAGGTTAGTATTTGAGATCATACCAATAGCTAATAGTTACTGTGCCTATTGTATGTATGGATTATGTTATTTGATTCTTTCAACATTTAGTAAAGTTGGATTTATTTTCATTATTTTATAGGTGAGGAAACTAATGCAGAAGGTAGCTCAGGTGCCTAACGTCCACACAGCTAGTAAGTGGCTGGGAAATGACTGAAACCTAGGACCTTATAAATGTTAAACCAGGTTTTATTTTATTTTATTTAAAAAAAATTTTTAAGTCTATTTGTTTATTTAGAGAGAGAGAGAGTGTGAGTGGGGGAGGAGTTGAGAGAGAAAGAGAGAGAGAGAGAGAGAGAGAGAGAATCCCAAGTAGGCTCCACACTGTCAGTGCAGAGCCCGACATGGGGCTTGAACTCAGGAACTGTGAACCAAAATCAAGAGTCAGACGTTTAACTGACTGAGCCACCCAGGCACCTCTAAACCAAGTCTTAGACCGCAGTAATTTCCAAAAGTATTTATTTTTCCTTGCAGCACTTGAAAATCAAATAGTACTAGAGGCAGATCCATACTCTATGCTAGCTGAAGGTTAAATAAGTTTGGCAAGTTACTTATTCTGTGAGTCTTAGAGAACTTCCCCTCAAAGACAGAATGGTATAGGTAACTTACCAGGATTATCATGAGAACTCGATTAGCCTAGCACGTCAAATAGCCAGCACCGTGTTTGGCACAACATGGCACTCATTGAATGTAAGTTTACCTCATATGGCATCAAATGTACAAAAAGAGAAAAAAAAACCAGTTTTGATAAGGTGTCTGGTATAAATTTCCTCTATTAATAGCTACTGAAATTCTAAAGTAGCGCTTAAAGGAAGTTATTCCAGAATTTCAGACTTATTTTTGCTTAAGGAGATCAATGGGATGAAGGAAGAAGTGAATAGTGATAGAGAAACAAACCTTCCATACATATCTTAACTCAGGACCTCTCCCAGACTTAAGGGCTTTGCTCCAGTAAAGGTTGGTTTTATGTTCGGGACCCTTTTCTTCCTTCCCAAATCACTTCCAAGACACGGGCATGCATCAGCTTTGGGGTTGTAGCCACAGGGATGATTGAAAAGCAAGATCTCGGTGGTACCATAGGGAGTCAAATAGCTGTAGAGAAACTCTAGTTTCAAACATTGAAAAAGCAAACAAACAAGTTCCTTGCCCTTTAGGGAACTGGTAACAACAGAAGAATCCAGAGTCTATATTCCAGCTACTAAGTAGTCAGACCCCTTAATGTGTAACCTTACCAGGTGTTTTCCCCAGTCAGTAGTTCCAGGATCTACTGGAAAAAGTGTTGCCATTTTTAAGGCTGTTAGTACAGGGCAGGAGGGGTTTAGGATTATCTGTGATCAGTTGTCTGGGCGAGCAGGCTACTCTGGCCCCTAGCCTGGGTAGCAAGATGAGTGAGTTATGGGGACCCTTAGTCTGAAACAGCCAGGAGGTATCAAGGTCTGAGTTAAATCATTAAAGTAGAAGAGTTTCTGGGCATCTTCGAGCTGGGAATGCTCAGTCTGGCTACTCCTCAGTCGGGCATGATTTTTTTTTTTTAAATCAGCTTTATGGAAGTAAAATTACATAAATTTACCAAAGTTAAGTTACAATTCAGTGAGCTTTGAAAAATGTATGCAGTAATGTAACCACTGCAATAATCATAATATAGAATATTTTCATCGCTCCAAACACTGCCTTGTGCCCCTTTGCTGTCCATCTCCTCCTCCACTCCCCTGCCCCATGGTAACCACCGATCTGCTTTTGAGAACTATAGTTTTTTCTTCTCTGGAATTTCCAAGGAGTGGAATCACAGAATCTGTAGTCTTTCCTCTGTGGCTTCTTTCAGCCAGCATACTGCTTTTGAGATTATCCACATTGTTTTACCAATTGTCCATTCGTTTCTATTGCTCCTGAGTGATATTTTAATTGCATGCATATACCACAATTTGTTTATCCACTCAGCAGTTGTTGCACATTTGGGTGGTTTCTAGTTTTTGACTATTATGAGTAAAACTTATGTGACTATTCTTATACAGTCTTTCCGTGTACGCGTGTCTTCATTTCTCCTTGGGTAAATGCCTAGGAGTGGAATTGCTGGGCCAGCCTGAATATGAAGCAATCTGGTCGCCATCAAGTTGCCTCCATCTCTTAATTCTGTGCGGTAGACTGTTTAGGTGGGTAGATTCCAGAGAAGTGGGTTATAAGTACACTGTTACCAAGATATACAAGGTAGAAGATTAACAGAAGCTCTTCCATAAAGAAGTTACGCTATTACTTCCACGGAAGGAATGTGGATGAGTGTAGTGAAGTCCATGTGACTGTTTTGGGGGGGGGGGTGGCGGTGGGAATCTGCCTTATAGTCTGCCCAAAACTGCAGGGGATGCCCAGGTTGTGAAGGGAAGCAGTAAGCATGTATCATTCCCCCCCCGCCCCCCCAGGCATCAGTGAGTTAAGGAACCTGAGTAAGCACAGTCTATCCCTGATAAATGCTATCTCTTCCAAGAAGCTTCCTTTGGTAACCTTCACCTCATCCCGGCACTGTGTGCTGTTATGATATCATTGTTACGGTGTCATCTTCCCGCCAGAGCTTGCAAATACCCTGAGCAGACACAATGTTTACTTTTTTTTTTTTCCCTTGCTTTTCACTAATGCCTATCTCAGGACTTGGCATGTAGTAGCTTCTCGAAAACATATTTTGTTTCAGTAAAATGAAAAGAGGAAATGAAGGAGAAAATGTTTGGAGAACTTTCTTAATCCTTTAATATCTAGAAGTTCTCCTGCCGCATTCAGAACACTGATTATCCATTGGCATATTGGACATCACTCCTAAATGCAGCTCTGTATGTCCAAACCTGAACAACTCAACTCCCTCATGCCTGATCATTTGCCTTAGGTTCTCATCTCTGTGAAAGGAACCATATTTACCTGTCAGCCCATTTAGAGAATGTCACAGTATTTTTCATTGTCTCCTCTTTATCACTGTTCTACAGCCTGGTACCACATCCTTTTAAGTCTACTTTCTGCATATTAAAAAAAAATCTGTCCGTCTTGCCTTTACTGTAATGATTGTCCTAATTTAGGCCCTTGCTCTTCCCCCCATGATTTTTTTCTTCTAATATCTCCTCTATTTCTGTATTTTTGCAGTGTAGCTCAGAGCTATCTTACAACACTGATCTCCACATGGTGTTTCCCTGCTGTCAGGCCCCCTCTCCTGTTCCTATAAGATAAAGGTTATGATAAAGATAAATACTCAGTTATGAGTAATCAGAGGTGAGCAGAAGACAAAGGAAAAGAGACAAAGAGGGAAGAATTTGGGCAGGTTAAAAGGAAGGCAGTTATAGGTAAGAGGAAATTATGTAGTCCTGTTCATAAATGAGCAGAAAATGACAATGAAGGAGGGGAAGGAAATTTATAATGGAGACTCAAATGCCAACTAAGACCTATTTTTTTCATTGACTGGTGAAGGAGTCTAGCTCTCCTAAACTCTGGCAAACTTTCCTAAAATCACTCAGTACCAGTGATTTAATTATCAGTACAGTAGCCCCACCTTATCTGCAGTGTCACTTGCCACAGTTTCAGGTACCTTTGGTCAGCCGAGGTCAGAAGCAGATGATCAGAAGGTCACGAGTAGCCTAGGGCTACATCACATACCTGTGTCATTCTCCTTACTTCATCCCATCACATAGGCATTTTATTATTGTACATCATCACAGGAAGAGTGAATATAGTACAATAAGATATTTTGAGAGGAACACAGAGACATTCACATAACATTTATTACAATATATTATTATAATTGCTCTATTTATTACTGTTGTTAATACCCTACTGTGCCTAATTTATAAGTTAAACTTTGTCATAGGTATGTATGTATAGGAAAAAAATATAGTATATATACGATTCGATGCTGTCTGTGGTTTCAGGCATCCACTGGGAATCTTGGAATGTGTTCCCGATGGATGAGGGGGGATTGCTGTAATGGCGACAGTGATATAAATGTTGATGGTGCTGGTTTAGGTTGACTAACGTGTCTCTGACACATGCTGAGCAAATTAGTTGCAATGGAATTATCTCTAAAAAGGAGAGGGTTTATTGCAGCTATTATTCTGCTTTCAGGTCAGACATCCTGGGTGGCTTGAAGAAGTGCCTCTTCAGTGCGAACACCCAGCACAGCCCTTTAAGTCTCATTTTTTTGTTCACAGCACCTTAATGAAAGAAAAACAATTAACACATAAAGAATCCTTCTGATCTGGCCCAGGAACCATGGACAAGGTGTGGTGCCTTTCTGCTCTAGAAAAGCACATATGTGATTGATGAAGCATTAATACTTTACAAAACCCTACTGCATAGTAGGGCCATAAGCCTGTACTGAATTAACCAACCACAGGCTTTTAAAAAATGCCAGTAATACAGATAGTTTATTGGGTTTCAATATATGAAAATGGCAGAGTAGGGCTATTATACACATTACTTCTACCGTCTTCCTAAACAACCCACAGTGGCATGTTTTGGCTCCTCCAAGCCTAGAATTCTCTCTGCACTTTGACCTCCTCAGAAACTGCTCTTCTGTGGTTAGGGCATATTGTGGAGAATTCAGCAGACCTTGAACACACTGAGGAGGTACATTTCATGGGCAGAAAACAGTCTTCTAGAAGCTCTGACCTTAGGTCTCTGAACTCCTTTCTCTCAGACAGCTTTATTCCTAGGAAACCATGGTACCTTTGAGGCCCACCCATAGTTGAGAAGGAGGATGCGAGAGTGAGAACAAGAGCATTTTGACTTCTGAGCTGATACTTCCAGGTGCTAAATTAGCAATATTATGTCTATTTCCATTCATTAAGGAACTAATTTGCATTGGAAAATTCATAGAAAACTTGTTGCCATCCATGAATAAGTTTTATTTTTGTATTAAATCAATAGAGGTTATCCTAACGCTTACAATAGTCTTGGACAGAAACAGAGACGGAGAGGTAGGGGTCTTAGCATCTAATACCAATCCCTGATTTTCAGATGAGAACATCAAATCCCAGAGTGACTTGTCCCAGTGGACACAACAAATGTGTGATAGGAGCACACCTGGAATGTGACTCCAGATTTCCTGACTCCCATTTCTTTCGGCCCTAAGGATATCCCATTGTGCCTGGCCCTACCTCAACGGGATAGAATCTGCACAGGCAGAGCCGTCCCTACCAAGTCATTACACAGGAGAGATTTTGTCTTCCTTTCATGCCTTTTCTCCTGACATCTCTTTCCTATATACAAAGAGCTCTCATAAATCTCACCCCTAGTTGTCTCAGAGTTTTCTGAGAACTCTCATGAAGGTTGTCACCTGGGAAAACCACCAAGTGATATGTCTGTTCTTCTGTGCATCATCTCTCAGGCAAGTCTTGCTTGAGTCTCATCCCTCTTTAGCTCCTTGTCACTTTGGAACAGGATCTGATGGATGAAATCACTTCTGTGGTCTTAATGACTCTTTATGACATGCTGTTCCCCTGTGCCCCTGTTCATATCCCTTTACTCCCCCCAATCAGGTAATAAGGTGTTTCTGTTTTAACAGAGGACCACAGACAAAGCCAACATAGGTCTACTACCAGGCACGTCATTTAAAAAATTAACAACTTTTTAAAAAACATTCTTTAAGTTTATTTGTTTATTTTGAGAGAGAGAGAGAGAGAGAGAGAGAGAGAGAGAGAGAGAGAAAATGAATGAAGGAGGGGCAAAGAGAGAGGGAGAGAGAGGATCTTAAGCCCTGACACGGGGCTTCTTGAACTCACGAATTGTGAGATCATGACCTGAGCCGAAATCCAGACTTGGACACTCAGCCAAATGAGCCACCCGGGTGGCCCCAACAACTTTTTATTTTGTAGTAATTTTAGACTCACAAGCAGTTGCAAAAATAGTGCTGAGAGCCCAGGTGTACCCTTTGACCACCTTCCCCAATAACAACATTTTACATAACCATAGTACATTTACCCAGTGAGGAAACTGTACTCTTGAGAGCAAGTTGCTTTCTTGTAAAGCAGGGGCTTCCCTGTGGGCATCCTCTGTGTAGTGCCCAGTGTAGGGGGGACCCTCCTCTGATATCAGCCCAAATAGTCCTTTCCCGCCCTTACTTTGTGATGCTTCCAGGGTATCTCACTCAAACAAACAAGCAAACACAGGAGGAGAGTTGTTCTCAAACTGACCTGATAAGAGGGCATGTTACCGGAAATGAGGGATTTAGTGCACCTGTAGGAGAGACTCTCCCGTGATAACAGATTGCCCTGTGTTGACTCTGGAAGCTGGCCTACTTCCTTTGCTCCTCAGTGATTTCCTAGACCTTATTTTGAGGTTTTTCCTAGTAAATGCAATATTTTAAAAATGTTAATATATTCCAGAAGTCTTCTGAGGGAATTATGTGGAAAAGAAAAATGTTTCAGATTTTTTTTTTTGGCTGATGATATCTAAACCCATTTTGATAAAGCCTTGATGAGTGAAATTGTTTTTTTATACATACCTTTTTCCTACAGTAGTTATTTTCATGGATTCAAAGAACAATTTCAGTTTTCCTATAAAGTATTATTTCAAATATAATGCAGCACTATGGAGGCTAGTGGGAAACATTGAGATGAAAGCTCTAGTTTGTTAGCTGGAGAGCTCACTTTTTCTTTGTGTGTATGTGTAGGGGAGTAGGATTTCTCAACATCTACACTATTGACATTTTGGGTCAAATAATTCTTTGTTGTGGGGGTCTACCCTGTGCGTTGTAGAATATTTAGCAGCATCCCTGGCCTCTCCCCCACACCCTATAACCATGACTGTCAAAATGTCTTCAGACATTACCAAATGTCTAGGACAGAAGTCACCCCAGATTGAGAATCATTGGTGTGGAGTAATGGAAGGAACACTACATGAGTGTTGCCAGGCCTTTGTTCTGGTTTTATTTCTGCCGCAAATAAGCTGAGTGACCTCGGCCCACTCAGTCCTTCAGCTATAGAATGAGGAACTTCATCTGGAAAAACTCAAAGGTAATTTCCAGCCCTAAAATTCCATTATTAAAAAAGAAAATACTTGGAGATTATCATCAGACTAATAGTACACAGTGTATGGGGCCCTTTTATTATTTGACAGTGTTGGTAGGTGTTTTGTTTGTTTAATATTCTATGTTCAAATACAGTTAGCAACTCTTCTATTAAAAAAAAGTTAAATAAACTCTTTTTTTTGTGTGGCACTTCTTAAACCTTTACTATGCTAGTGTACTCTGGGAATTTTTAAGAGGTAGTTTTGTAATATTCCCTAAACTTTTTGAGAAACAGTAGGATAGGGGCATAAGATCTCTTGGGGAGCTTATGTTTTGATGTTTTTTAATATTCACTTTAAAAAACTATTTGTTCATTAATACAAAACAAATTTATTGAGTATCTGGTATGCGTCAGACATGAGGGTTGTAGCAGGAGTGTGAGGTGGGCAGTATAGCACTGTAGTTAGAAACATGGCCAGTAGAATTCAAATCCTACCTCTTCTATTTTCTTGATCGGTCGTTTTGCCTCTCTGACCCTCATTAAATCCTGGCCTTCCCTGGAGAGGGGAAAGCTTATTGAAAAGCAAGGGGTTGAGAAATAGGAAGGGCAAATTGGAGGGACAGAGCACAGCCCTGGCATGTCATGTGCAAGGCTATGGCTTTGTCCTGTTGGCAGTAGGAAGTCACTGAAGGGTTTTAGCAGTAGCTTTGCCTTTTAGTACCCTCTGGCCACTGTATACGTTAGCAGGGGCAAATACTGAAATTCAGGCAGAAGATAATAGGACTGGAACTGAGCCAGTTGACATAGTGTTGAGAAAGAGGAGAAGGATTCAGGGAATACTTAGGAAATAAAATTGGCAGAGATTGTTAAAGTTTGGATATAGAAGAGACAAAGAAGGAAACGTCCAGTTTGGGTGACTAAGGGGAATTCATTCATTAATTCTACAAGAATTTATTGAGCTCCTGCTGTGTGCTGGCTGTATCACATTGCCCTCACAGCACTTGGGGCAGAAGAGACAAGCCGGTGAACAGGTAACCACTATAGAAGGAGATAAGTGCTATAATATGGCAGCTACATGGTACAGTGAGGGCTCATTGCAGTGGTGAACATCCTGGTCAAGGAAGCCTTTCTGGAGAGGTCCAACTTATTCCTACAACACAAGTAGTTTACCACGAGGAGTTAACCAAGCCAAAGGTGCTGGGGTGCTGGGATGGGGAATGCTCCAGAAGAGGAGTAGTATGTATATAAGCCCAAAGAGTAGCGTTTTTCTTTTCTTTTTTTTTTTTTTAAGGAATGTGATGTGACTCCCTTTAATTTCCAAATCCATCTGATAATGAACCCTGTGTTCATGGGGTTATGCTGTAAAAGAACCTAAAGGAAAACACATGGCCTATTTCATGTATATGTTTTTTAACATAAATTATCGAAAAGCTCAGCAGTCCCTTTGGAAACAGCTTTAACACTGATGCTGTCAAGACCCTTGTTGAAGGAATAAACAAAACCTGACTGACCTGGTGAACAAAATCATGCCCTACAGAATTGACTAGTTAGATGCTGTATAGCAAATGCAATTTTGCCTTTCATCCAAATACGTAGTCTGATGATTTGTAAAACCTTAATGGGTACAGCAAGTTATTTTGCCTGGGTGGGAGCCTTTTTACTAACTTAAGCAGCTGTTTAAACTTTCATAAGCAAAGTAATTATTAAATCTTTCATGAACATATTGGGTGGAACATTTGTTCACATCTTAACCTTGAGTTGGAAAGTTTTAGGGGGTGGGGTTAAAGAGTTTGAAGCTGGCAAATTTCATTCTTTTTTTTTTTTTTCTTATTATAAACTTTTTATGGCGTAGAACCAGCCAACCTAAATCATGGAAGGAAAAATACATGTGTGGCAAGCATGAGGCATTTCATTGTTTATTTTTCAAATTTCTGAAATGTGCTCAGAGCTGTGCATGCCTCTGGGCTCATAAAGACAGCAAATGGAAATAGCTCAAGCCAGACAGGCTGTTTTAGATAGATAGCCACCCAGGTAGACAAGGCAAACCTTGGAAAGTGTTCTTTCCTGGACTCAATAAGTCATCCTAGTGGCCAAAATGGTACTTGCAAGTAGGAGGATGCCATCTTTCATGGGTTTGAGCACCTTTCTTTTATTAGTGATGGAGCCATTTAATAATAATCACAAGATGAATAGTAATCCACATTTATGGAGTGCTTACCATGTGATGCTTCTCATGCATTTTCTCCTTTAGTCTTCACCGTGACCTTGTCAAGTAAGCAATGCTGTTATCCTGTGTGGCAGAGCTAGGAGTAAACACAAGTTTATTCTATCCTGGAACCTGTACTCTTTGACGACTCATCATCCTGGACTTCTTCGTCTTTTTCTATTCCAGGTTGTGAGGTACTGCTATCTAAAGAGTTTCGTGTTTTACCCTAAATGGAAAGAAAACCAGCATAACTGTCCACATTATAATCAACAGCAACAAATGCTTGTTGAATACGTATTCTGTGTAGAACTTGTGTTACAAATTTGGGAAATATTCTGAGCAAAGAGGAGAGACAATAAAGGGACCCTTGCGTGGTGGCTAAGTAAAGTAGGCAGTGAATTCTGGAAATCAGAATCTACAGGATTGACTCAGGGCCTGCAGCGTTGCATCCTGGCTGGCTCAGTACAAACGCACTGTACAGTATTTTACAGTTGGCTGAGTGCTCTCACCTATATTATCTCATTTAATTCTGACAACAGGGCTGATGTTACAGTTTCCACTTGAAATTTCTTTTTAATGTTTGTTTGTTTATTTATTTATTTATTTATTTATTTATTTATTTATTTAGATGGAGAGAGAGAGAGAGAGAGAGAGAGAGAGAGAGAGAGAGAGGAATAGCCTAAGTTGGGGAGGGGCAGAGAGAGAGGGAGAGAGAGAATTCAAGCAGGCTCCATGCTGCCAGCACAGAGCCCAATGTGGGGCTCAAACTCATGAAACTGTGAGATTATGACCTGAGCCCAAATCAAGAGTTGGACACTTAACCCACTGAGCCACCCAGGCCCCCCTACAGTTTCCACTTTAAAGATGCAGAAGCTGAGATTCAAAGTCAATTATTCATGCTGAGACACACATCTAATAAGCAGGAGTTAAGATTCAAAGTTTGATTCCTCTATAACTTGCTGTAGTCACTGCCTCGAGCCCTGTAGTTTAAAATAGCATAGAAAAAATGCTTTAAGGATGCTGTAAAACACAACCTTAAACATGAGCCACCCAGCTTCTCTCCTTCCAAATTCTTAACACCCACAAAACTCTGTGAGGTGATAAATATTTATTATTTTAAGCCACTAGGTTTTGGAGTGAACTAATACAGTAATCAAAGAACACAAGACAGATAAGCAGGAGTTTAACAGATGGTCAAGGAATTTATTGGGACATGTCTGGGCAAAGAAAAAAAAAACGCATGCAAAAAAGTATAAAAGTGTGCCACAGCAAGGTACATTTTAGGAATTGCAAATAAAAGACAAAGACTCACAACTCAAAAATCATAGCATTTGGGGTGTGAGGGTCTCACTAAGAACTTACTCTATTATCTGATGATGTAGCAACTAATGTTCCTAAGAGTGATGAATCTGTGAGAAATTAAGTTCCAATTGGGTGATTTAAGAAGATAGGAAAGCAATCAAAACATTGAAATATTTACTTCAAAATTAAAACAAAAAATGTACTGTATAAATCCTTAGTGAAAGGGGAGTCCAGGTTATCCAAAATAGCCACCTCCCTGTGTTGTTACTTCACTGAACTGTCTGGGTCTGTGTTTTGAAAACTTTAAGCTTAAAAGTAGGGCCAAGAAATAGCTAATGAAGAACACCTGGATTTTCCCCAGGATTTTCACTCTACAGTTCTGCTGCAACAATCAGGTAGAAATTAACATTTTATAACCAATTATGTGTTTTGCTTGGCATCCTGTTAACCAACTGAATTTTTAAAAAAGAGAATTGCCCAAATTGACTTGTTATTCTATGCCATATCTCATTCATTGACTATTTATTGAGTGCTACCCATGAGTTACCCACTGTGACAGGCCCATAAACCAAACCTTTATATTTGTGTTGCAGAAATCTCTCAGTTCCAACTCCACTGTTTTCTAGAGTTAGTAGCAGCTCCAGGTTTATTGTTTACGTTGGATTTTAATATAAAATTAATACCTACTTATTTGAAAAAGAGAAAAATTAAAAGAATTCTAACTCAGAAACACATTAACTCAGACAAGTGCTGTTGACATCTTGCTGAGTTTCCTTCCCTGTATTTTCCTTCCCTGTAATATTTTTATATAGTTATATTTTATAGATAGTGTCAGATCTGATTTTTGTTTCACATCAGGCAAACTATCCCTTGGAATAGAAATTTTAGTATCTGTAAGTTATTCTGACAGATATTCAGTAATCTGCTTAACCTGTTATTAGATTTTTTTATTGTACATGAATCTTTCAGTAAAAATGATGTTACATCTAAATAAATATGTGGCCAGGGGATTTTGAAGTTGTCCTTTGAACTGTTTATGGGCTTTGCTAAAATGGAGTATTTTTAAATAATGATCCCTATGAAGCTTAGGAAGAGGTTAACATGGTTTCTGTCCCTGCCAAAAGAACTGCCTTTGGAACATTCTAAGAACACTGTGCGGCCATGTGCCGAATGTGCCGTCATAGTTATGCTGTTAGTTAAATTAAACATGAATGATTGGATGGAGAACGTTATTATTCTGTGCACATTCTTGACTCTTAATTTAAGGTTAAACTAACTTAATTTAATGTCATGTGAATTTTTAGCAGCAATTATGGCCAGTTAATGCATATTCTTCCTTAGTCATGCCTCATCTCTTTGCAAAATTACAATATTTCATTCCAAATTTATTCTGACCACATTTAAGTAGGCCTTTCTCCCATTTTTCCTCAGTGTTTATATCAGAAGCCCTTTGAGTTTATACTATAAACTACCACTTGTGTATTTTTATAATAAGCCTCTAAGAAGTAGTCCTGGAGATGAGCACACAAGACTCAATGCCAATCAGAGACCCAGACCTTGTTCCTTCTTCAGCCTTCAGGGGACATTGTGTAGATGATAGAGATACCATCTTAATATTCTATTCTGGTCTTTCTCCTCTCCATATGTCTGGAATTCCACCACCCAACCAATATTCCTTAAGTATGCCTCAAAGCAGAAGTATGCGTCTCTCAACCTTCTACTTAAAACAGGCAGTGTCTCTCCACTTATGCTAACACAATAGCCAACACTCTTTAAACCTGGCACTTAAAGCCTTACATCTACAAGATATTTTAAGGGTCATGCCTTTTCCCACAGGTAATCTATGTGCTATAAGCACAGAAGATTCTCTGTTCTATATGTTTTGTGTCACTTCACTATTTCTTTGCCTTCTCCATAGTGATGCCCTTTTCTGTATCTACCTGTTGAAATCTGGCCTACTCTTTGTTCATCTGTTCACTGTTTAATTGAATGATTCAATAACATTAATTCATCTAATAAATATTTACTGAGCTCTAGTTGCATGCCGACATTGTTCAAGGGCAAGCTCAAATGCCATCTTCCCTAAGAAGCCTTTCCTGATCACGTCAGCCATATGCATGGTTTCTCTCTTTAGGAACTTCCACTGGTCTTTTTTTATACTTCTCTTTTGTTGCTAATCTATACCTCATTGCCATGTATATAGTAGCCACTCAAAAATGCTTTTCTATTCTTTAAAATGTTTATTTATTTTGAGAGAGAGAGCAAGAGAGAGCAGGGGAGGGGCATAAAGAGAGGGAGAGAGAGAGAATACCAAGCAGGGTCCATGATCCATGCTGTCGGTGAAGAGCCCAACGCCAGGCTCAATCCTACAAACCATAAGAACCATGAGGTCATGACCTAGGCTGAAATCAAAAGTTGGACACTTAACTAACTGAGCCACCCAGGCGCCTCCAAAATGCTCTCCAATTTCAAGAAAAAAATGAATGAATACGTGAATAAATTAATGATCAAAAGAAAAGTTTTGCCTTCTCTACCAGTGGAAGCTAATGATTAAAATAAAATGATTAAACTGGTCTAGAAAGTTAACATTTTTCTGGGTTTTGAGTCTATGAAACACCCTCGATATGATTTCTAACAGAGAAGGGAATGTATAGAATCCCCATCTTCTGATTTACAGATGGTTTTTTTTTTACCAGCATTCTACCACATTCTACACTATCTAGATATTACTAGCCGTATTACACTTTGTCATTGCTTTTTGTTATAAGACTTTAAGGACTATATGGAATAGAGAGATTCTACTTCCAGAGTGCCAATAACCTACTTTAGTGTTCAAAAAGACAAATATATTAACCTGAGTAGTGAGAAAAGCAGCAGATTAAGTAATTTTTGAAAAACCATTTATTTTGAACAATAAGAACTAGGAACTTTGATTAGTTCCCAATAGAAATGAGCTGTCAAAACAATAATCATATCTATCAGCCCATGTTTACCACGTGTCAGGGATTTTGCTGTCCAGTTTGTCATTTAATCCCCCCAAACAACTCCATGAATGAGGTTCTTTTGTTTTCCTCATCGTACGCTAGGGAACTAGAAGTTTAGAGAGTCGGGCAAATTGTTCATGCCCACTGGATAACAAAAGTGGGTGGTGGGTAGAGTAAACCTGTGAGTTCAAGCTCTGTGCTCTTCTTTATCTACCCATGAAGTTGGAAATGTGTGGGCTGTGACAGTGACACTGTACGTTGCATAACCTCTCGGTTACCTTGAATGATTTCCATTTACATAGTTGTTCTTGTACTAGCTCTAGGGAGCTAGACTGGTTTTTTTTTTTTCATTTGTTTTGTTTTGTTTTCAGGAAACTATTGAAACCACAGAAAGGGAGAATCTTAAAAAAATGTCCCATTTTGAGTGATTAGAAGTTCCCTTTTAATCTGTGCACCATTCTGTAGCAGAATAGGTGTGACTCTCCTTCTGGAGATGATTGATCATTCTTTTAAAATCTGGAGTTACTTTGAATTCCTTTATTTTTATATTTAGGGCAGAGAAGCAAGGAAAAGGTAAGGAGCCTCTAGTGAAGGAACCAGAACTTGAGAAAGGTGTTTTTGTCTGCCCAGGATCCCTTCCTTTGGGAACAGCCCCTCTCTAGCACTTGTGCTTTGGTAAACTGCCAACTCCCACTACTAAGAACTGGAGTCCTGAGCAGAAACACACAGACTGAGCAGGTTGAGGCTGAGTCATCATCTTGTTGCCTTGCACAGTTCAGGATCTCTGAGCTTCGGATTTACCTTCTGAAAAATGAGGTTTGTATTTTGCCTCACTGAGTTGTTTGAGGATTCAGTGAGATGTTGTTCATGAAAGCTTTGGCACGGAGTTGTTATTCAGTGGAAGATAGTTACCACACTTCAAGATTCTGAGGACAATTATTTGTTCCCTAAAGAAAAGTCAAAAGTAGACTCTTTCTACTATGGAGGCATAACATGAAGAATTATTAATGGTACTTGAGAAGAATACCCAGACATTCGAATGATGAATTAGCAAAAGATAATCAGGGTGATTGTGAACTGTGGGATGATGCACTGCTACTTAATCATAACACTGCTATTAAAACTCACAATACTTCATTCTTTAAAAAATCAATGGTATGAAAGAAACTCAAGCCTCTTGGGAGTGAGGGATTTGAAGGGGGATGTGGAGGGAGTAAGAAGGATGATAGTCTATAAAAGAGTAGCCATCCAGTCATCCAGTGGCCAAATCCTTCCTTTAATGAATAGAGTTATGGCAGTGCTCCAGCATATTAATAAATGCTCCACTATGGGTGGTGAGAACTTCAAAAGTGAAACAGTGCATATTGGATTTTATAATAAGAATATAGAGAATTATAAATGAGATGACCAGGAGGCATCTGTGTTAAGGAAACTTAGGATCAAGACTTTGTATATTCTAGTCGATTAAAGGTTGTGGGCAAAATTAGGGTGCTGTAGTGGAAAAAGAAAGGATCCTGCTGGCTGGTAGAACATTGATGTGAAGTTATGGGGGAGTTTTGATCAAGCATGTATCTTTGATCTTCTGTATGGGGTCTGGAGAGAGTATTAGCAGCCGTAGGTACAGCTACATGAGTTAAAATGTGACTTTTTGTTATGTTTTTTTCAAGTTTGAACAATCACAAATTTATCAGCAGTTGTACAAAAAGTAGGTTGGAATTTGGAATGCATTTCTACATGGACATGAGATTGAAAATGACAGTTTATCTTGCAGTGTTAGGTATACTAGAATAATGTATGATGATAAGAGAAAGCCAGTGTGAGGGACACAGGGTGATGGATGAAGAGACTAGGGACTTTGGGCCAATTCTTGGCAAAAAAAAAAAAAAAAAAAGATAATGTTGTCTTTGGTGACCCTATCTTTTTTCCTTTTAAAGTTCCTTGTACTTTTCCTTGCCAACAGAACCTCTTGTTTCAAAAAACCTGATGATATATTTATTATACCAATGATACAATTGAAAAAGATGAGGCTCAGAGCGGTTTATGTAACTTGCTCATGTCCATATAATAACTAAACAGGAAAAGTCAGTTTCATAATCAAATATGTTTGGCTCTAAAACTCATGAACTCCGGCATTTTTTTCTCGGGATGTCTGAGTTAATGGTGCCACCATTAACAAAGTAAAGTAATATACAAGGAATATGGGTTGAAGTGGGATATAGGCAAAGGAAAGCTGAGTTTAGTTTTAGATATGTTGATTTTGAGCTACCTTGGGGTAGCTGTGTACTGATGTCTGGTCACAGGAGAAATTCTGGTTTGTTGCCCAAAGGTGGGTATGGGTAGAGCTGGAGTGTTTATTTTGCTGCAGGATAGTGGAGGACATATAGGTGGCTACATAGACAGATACCTAGATAGGTATGTAAGAAGATAGATAGATAGATAGATAGATAGATAGATAGATAGATAGATAAAGTTTATTGGTGAGTTGGGTGTTTGGAAGTTGGGAAATGCCGGTAGTCACTAGTCAGTATTCCTATTGCTTTAGCAACTTTTATTTCCTCATGAAGCTATGGCAAATAGAACTTTCATATTTATTTTTTTGTGCCTAAGGGCTGATAGTTCTGCCTATGAATGATGCATAAGTGACAGTTTCGTGTTATGAGCATTACTGTGACTCTTGGAATCATCGAATCTCAAGGTTGGAAGGGAACTTAATATTCTCTCTTGGATTTGCTGTATATTCAGACTTTGCTTTACACCTGCATGAAGTCTTTACTGACACACCCAGTCCTTCAGATAGCATTCCCTATATGAAAGATATTACTTTTGAGGCAAAAATATTCCTACCTATATGTAGATATTCCCCAGTTGTTCCTAGATTCAGCCATGGAAGACAAATCTCATTAATTCTTCCAGGTGAGAGCTCATTGCACATTTGGAAATAGCCTTTGTGTATCTCCTGATTTTCTCTTTACTGAGCTGAGTTTCTCCTCCCATCTCTGCAGTGGTTCCTTCTGGGGAAGAACTCATTGGCCCAGGTTCTGGAAATGCACTCAGCAGATGGCCTCCATTGTCCTCTCCTTCAGGGATTGTTTCACTGGCAGAGAGCCACGCATACAAGGTCACACCCAGTCCTGGTGTGGTCCACGTCCAATGACTGATTCATAGGGGGGTATAACAGCCCAGTTATTGCAGTCCAATATGTGACAACTCTGATAAGCCATTTTAGTTCAGAGCTGCCAGTGGGGTTAGCTGAGGCCATTGTTGGACTGCATTACAACTTGACTTCTCTTTCTATTCCTTCTTGCATACTTGCCCTCCCTTTCTTAGGGTTCACCCCAAAGGCATACAACTGTGCATGCCAAACTCTGGTGCAGTCTGATTTCTGGGAACCCAATATGTAATGCATGGCTACAAGTCTTCTCATGAGCCATTCATGAGAAGGGGTAATCTTCTATATGATCATGATATATTTGGCCTTGAAGAATATTTTAAATTAATTTTCATTGTTAGGAATCCAATGTGTAACCTGACACAGTAGAGAATTTTTCAGTGGTTGTGTCTTAGTTTAGGTTCCCCTTCAAAAGCAGAGCCTGAGACAAAAATTACATGTGAGTAGTTTATTTTTGAGAAATTATTCCAAGGAACAGATGTGGAAGACTGGAAACAGCAAACAAGGGAAAGCTAATCCAAGAGTTTGTTATTGAGCTACTCACCACTGTAAGCAACTGGGATTCACTCCCAGTGTGACTCTCTGAGAAGCCAGGTAGATCTGTCTACCAGATAATAAAAGAGGAGAGAATTTACCCATTAGTTCCTGATTCCTATTGGTCAAGTTTTGCATTATGAGGTGGTAAGTCCCTTGCCTCTCTAGGTTTGTGCGTGGCTCAAAACAGCTGAGTGAGTACCTGTCACTTTCCCAGGAAGCAGGCACTGAAAGCCCTGGGCAGAAAGTGAGAAATGCCAGATGTATCTGAGGCAAAATGCTGTTGGGTTACACCTGTTCACAGCTGGTTGCTGCGGCAATTGTGGACCTAAAAACTTGGGCTGGGAAGGTGTAAGACAGGACAAGAAAGAACCAATATAGGGCAATAGCTGTAAGCAACAACATTGTGTTTCCGGGGCCTTCTTTGTATATGGCTTTTATAAAGGACAGAGTGCATTGGACTGCATTTTCTCCTAACAAGTCCATAGAACTACTGCCAGCCTTCTCTTCTTTGATCATAGAGGTAGAGAAACTTCCCCATGCATTGGAAGTAGTGAAGTGGTATGCTCACTTATCAATAAAATACTTATCTAAAAGATCTGTATGCTGAAAACTATAGACAGCTGATGAAGAAAATTGAAGAAGATATAAAGAAATGGAAAAACATTCCGTGCTCATGGATTGGAAGAATAAATATTGTTAAAATGTCAATACTACCCAAAGTTATCTATATATTCAGTGCAATCCCAATCAAAATTGCTCCAGCATGCTTCTCAAAGCTAGAACAAGCAATCCTAAAATTTGTATGGAACCACAAAAGACCCCGAATAGCCAAAGTAATATTGAAGAAGAAGACCAAAGTGGGAGGCATCACAATCCCAGACTTTAGCCTCTACTACAAAGCTGTAATCATCAAGACAGCATGGTATTGGCACAAAAACAGACACATAGACCAATGGAATAGAATAGAGACTGCAGAATTGGACCCAAAAAAGTATGGCCAACTAATCTTTAACAAAGCAGGAAAGAATATCCAATGGAAAAAAAGACAGTGTCTTTAACAAATGGTGCTGGGAGAACTGGACAGCAACATGCAGAAGAATGAAACTGACCACTTTGTTACACCATTCACAAAAATAAACTCAAAATGGTTAAAGGACCTGAGTGTGAGGCAGGAAACCTCAAAACCCTAGAGGAGAAAGCAGGAAAAAGCCTCTCTGACCTCAGCCACAGCAATTTCTTACTTGACATATCTCCAAAGGCAAGGGAATTAAAAGCAAAAATGAACTATTGGGACCTCATCAAGATAAAAAACTTCTGCACTGCAAAGGAAACAATCAACAAAACTAAAAGGCAACCGACAGAATGGGAAAAGATATTTGCAAATGACATATCAGACAAAGGGCTAGTATCCAAAATCTATAAAGAACTCACCAAACTCCACACCCAAAAAACAAATAATCCAGTGAAGAAATGGGCAGAAAACATGAATAGACACTTCTCTAAAGAAGACATCCAGATGGCCAACAGGCACATGAAAAGATGCTCAACATCGCTTCTCATCAGGGAAATACAAATCAAAACCACACTCAGATACCACCTCACACCAGTCAGAGTGGCTAAAATGAACAAATCAGGAGACTATAGATGCTGGAGAGGATGTGGAGAAACGGGAACCCTCTTGCACTATTGGTGGGAATGCAAACTGGGGCAGCCACTCTGGAAAACAGTGTGGAGGTTCCTCAAAAAATTAAAAATACATCTACCCCATGACCCAGCAATAGCACTGCTAGGAATTTACCCAAGGGATATAGGAGTGCTGATGCATAGGGGCACGTGTACCCCAATGTTTATAGCAACACTTTCAACAATAGCCAAATTATGGAAAGAGCATAAATGTTCATCAACTGATGAACGGATAAAGAAATTGTGGCTTATATACACAATGGAATACTACTTGGCAATGAGAAAGAATGAAGTATGGCCTTTTGTAGCAATGTGGATGGAACTGGAGAGTGTCATGCTAAGTGAAATAAGTCATACAGAGAAAGACAGATACCATATGTTTTCGCTCTTATGTGGATCCTGAGAAACTTAACAGAAGACCATGGGGGAGGGGAAGGAAAAAAAAGAGAGGGAAGGAGCCAAATCATAAGAGACTCTTAAAAACTGAGAATAGGGGCGCCTGGGTGGTGCAGTCGGTTGAGCATCCGACTTCAGCCAGGTCACGATCTTGCGGTCCGCGAGTTCGAGCCCCGCGTCGGGCTCTGGGCTGATGGCTCAGAGCCTGGAGCCTGTTTCTGATTCTGTGTCTCCCTCTCTCTCTGCCCCTCCCCCGTTCATGCTCTGTCTCTCTCTGTCCCAAAAATAAATAAACGTTGAAAAAAAATTAAAAAAAAAACCTGAGAATAAACTGAGAGTTGATGGGGGTGGGAGGGAGGGGAAAGTGGGTGATGGGCATTGAGGAGGGCACCTGTTGGGATGAGCACTGGTTGTTGTATGGAAACCAATTTGACAATAAATTTCATTTAAAAAATAAAATAAAAAAATAAAATACTCATCTTGGCTAGCTAGACTTATCAACAGTAAAATATCACAGAGAGAAATTGCAGAAACCTCTATAAAAGGTCCACACATTCCTTGTGCCTTTCTGCCAATAGCGGACATTTATTGCCAAGTATTTTGACAATGGTTTGCCTAAGAGTTCCTTTGCTGTCTTTGAATTAGTTTCTCTGTGCCCACTGCATTTTGAATGTCACAGAGATTTGACTCTGGTGGTGTTAAGCCATGCAGCAGTTTATTGTTAAATTGGGGTGAGGAGTAAAGGAATTGGAAAGTAGCTTGGAATCCAAACGAAAGATCATCTTTCATTGCATGGACCAAAACACTGTTTTAGTGTCATATCCTGTATGGGTACTACTGTCTCGTAGGTGTGGATTAGCCACTAGTGATTCTGCCCTGAAATGGTCAGTGCCAGTAATCTCCATCCTTTTATGGTCAGTTTTTCATTGGCAGCTTCCTAATGAGCCCGTCTTTGGGGTGCCGAGTGGCAGAGCTATGGGGTTTCTGCAAGAGATTTGAGAGATGTAGTCAGATAGCCAATTACCATTTTTATTTACTTTGGGAGAGCTTGAGTCCTGACACCTGCCTAAGACGGTCCTGGTAGTATTTGCACTGTCTAAAAAAACATGTCATAAATTTCATACTTGTCATCCCAGGAATGGCAGAAACTGAAATGAGCAGACCAGGACTGAGAGGCTGGTGACAAAGGAGGGGCCTGGTGAGAGGTGCACATCAATGAGACCAGATGTCCAAGCTATGGGAGGAGGAAGGTCAGTTAAGGCAAAGAGGGATAAAAGGAGCTAAGTTCCTAAAATTCATCTGAGAATCAGGAGGCTAGTAAGGAGTCAGAGTGGGAAGAAGGATGTGGGCCCCAAGCAGAGCACTTAGGAAGTCGATGTCAGACTGTGGAACAGATGCCTGGGAATAGCAAATATTTATTATGTGTCACCGATTACGTGTCACATGCTGTTCTAATCATTGTGTGTGTGTAAGCAATTTAATTCTCACATTAAGCTTATGAGGTAGATGCTATTATTATCATCAAACCTCTTTATCACTTGAGGCAACTGAGGCACTAGGGGTCGGATGACTTGTCCAATGTCACAAAGCTTGTACGTGGTTGAGCCTGGCTTCAAACCAGGCAGTCTTCTACCAAAGTTCATGCTCTTCTGAATATTGCATATTGCTTACATACCCGCTTCTGAGGAAGAAGCTTCTTATACATTATACATCTCCTAGACAGAAGGCCAAGATCCGTTCAGAATATGTTGGGGAGGGAGGGAGATGAGTTTATCATATATGCTACCTCAGATCCATCTGGGCCACCTGCATCTTGCATTTGCAGCCCAGAGAACGTCCCAGAGGACCTGCCTGGGGAGATCCCTTGCCTGTCACTGTGCTGCTTGGCCAGCCAGCCCCCCGCTTGGAGTTTCTGGCCCTTCCTGTCATTTCAGGACTTGGATGACATACCCAATCATGGCATCTGGGACAAGGCACCATGAACATTGGAAGAAGCTGGATAATACATTCCAGAAGTGCAGGAGAGTTAACTCTCTTTTACTGTGGGATGAAATTTGACAGAGGAAAGCAGGGGACAGGCTGGAAGTGGCCACATAAATCCTTTCATCTTTTCCCTGTCTCGTGAATGACTCTGAGGCACAGGCTTTCCTTCTTGTGGTCATACTTCACTTCGCATTGCTTGACATCCTTCCTAATCTCCCTTTCCTTGTTTCTAACCTGTGCTGCTCTGGGTTTACTCCACCTCCCTCACCGAAAAATCATTAAAGCTAAGCTAAGAAAGTGGGCCTGGGCTAAAAAGTAGAAACAAATAGAGTAGCAGGCAATGTCTCAGTGATACTTCTTTGTTGAATGACAAAAGGACATTGATTCTTTGAAAAACACATTTAGAATAAAGTGGAAGTTGATACTATGACTAATGGGTAAGTTTCAATACTTGAAAAGAAGTTAATTTTACCACAATGTGAACACTTACAAAGGAGGAAGTAATTTTAGGGGTGAGGAACATTGCCAGAGTATTATCTCCCTGATTAGCTGATTGGAGATCACATTTGCTTTACTGACTATCATGCCTTCCCCTTCTCCTCTCCCTGTTACAAGTAGCAAAAATAGCCACCATTCCCTAAACACTTACGTATATGCTGGACACCACACTAAATGGTGTGTACTCTCTCATTTAGTCCCCTGAGGTAGAAAACAGGCCTGATGAAGTGACCATCAAACAGCTAATGAGTGCTAGATCCAGAGTTCAAACCCAGATCTGCGAAACTCTGAGGACTACACTCATAGCTGATGCCTTCTGCTATCTTCTACCAAGTTCTTTATCAAAGGAAGTTATTTGGAGCAAGGAGGTGCCACATGGAGAGAAAATATGGCATGAGAGCATCTTATTCCCTTTGTTCTAATTTACTCCAAAAGCAACTTCTGATGGAGCCAGCTGCTGGTGTTTGGAGTGTCCTTACATCCTTGCCCACTTCTGGGTAGCAGACTGTTGATACTTGTAAGCCAAGAATGCCTTCCATTGTAAAGCAATAAAAGGACCCTCTGGCTCCTTCATCATGCTTTTATGTATTGGATTGGCATGAATAAGTCCCCTAAGTCAACCCGGCAGAGCCAAACCCTGAACAGGATGATCTTACAGAGATCACCCAGCCCATAGCAGCCAGCAGACTTCTTCCTCAATGCCTTCCTTGGTAGGTGTCCTTGGGGAGCCAATTTTTCTTTAAAATTATTCCTTTGAATCTAAAGCTCTTATCTCCCAACTTTCTCTCCTTGCTGCGTTCTCAGAATTTTGTGTTCATGCATAATTAGGACCACATTTGCCATGGAAGGAAGCCATGGTATAGGAGATCCATGAAAGGAGAATACAAATTGCCTTTCTTATTTCACTTTGCGCTGTCTCATACCACTTTTTACCCTACCAGTAATGTTTTCGTGGTTGTCTTTATTTAGTTTTCCTTTGATTTTGTTATTTGTTGCTTAAATGATGGAGACAAAGGCCCTTGTTGAAAGTCATGAGTTCTGGGACCTGACTGCAGCTGTAGCTTACAGCTGAGTGTGACCTTGATCTTTCATCTAGTTCTTTGGGGATTTCAGTTCATTCAACTGCAAAATGGGAGAGTTGGGTGAGATCATTTAGTCCCAAACCATGCTGATCATCAGAATCATCTCAGATGCTTGTTTAAAGCATAGGAAAGTTAAAGGATAGGAATGTGGAAGCAGCTTAAGAACAGCTAATCAACGTTGAGCTGGCTATCAAATTGTCTCCCCATTACTGGTACCTATCTGAGAATGGGTCTGTGAGGAAGTAGGGGATCACAAGCGGCTTGGTCCAAAAGGTGGGCCTTGGATCCGAGTTCCCCAGACAGGGCTGAGTTGAAGAAGAGAAACAAGGCTTTCCCCCAGCTAGGACAATATTATAGTTGCCAACTGGTTTCTTTCTTTGGGGGTTTATTTGGCTTTGTTTTCCCTTTATATGCTGTGAAGTTCCTTTTGAAAAAATAATCCAAATCAAAGAAAAGAAAAAAATTGTTTATACCCAAGCCTGAATAGAACTATACAGTAGCTACCAGAAGCTAGGTTGTGTTGATAAAAGACTAAAATAAAAATCCAGGGCTTCAGGACAGATAAAAGGTTAAAATTCTGGGGCACCTGAGTGGCTCAGTTGGTTGAGTATCTGACTCTTGATTTTGACCCCCCGGTTTGGGATTGAGCCCCCAAATTGGGAATGGAGACTGCTTAGGATTCTCTCTCTCTCTCTCTCTCTCTCTCTCTCTCTCTTTCTGCTCCTGTCCCCCACACATGTATTCTCTCTCTCTCAAAAAAAAAAAAAAAGTTTAAATTCTGGGGGAAGATTGTTAGGAGGGAGTCATGATTAGATCAAATGTTCTAAGTGAATTTTTTTTCATAAGCTAGTAAGAGGCTACTGAGCAGGCCTGAATGAAGTATGTTCATTGTCTAGAACAATATTTTGTTTATTTTGCATGAAAATCAGGAGTCAGGTGTCACAAATGAAGACTCCTGCCAAGCCCCTAGCTCTTTTTGATTCCGCAGGTATGGAGGGGACACCTGGGCTCCTCATTTCACATGAGCATTTAGGAACCACACTTTGAGAATGCTATCCTATGTGCTGAGATGAAGGATGGTGAACTCTGTCCCAGACTAGAGCTTTGTATGCCTTGGGAATTTTATCAACTCCTCTGAGTGTTAGATTCCCTTCATGTAATATGAATAGTGTTACTTTCCCCTACCAAAATTGCACGCCTCAGAAAAAGTTTTCAAAATAAACTGTGTGAATAAAAGAGATGGTGTTAATTACTTACCATAGAAATCTACATGAATTAAAGTCCACGTCCTGGGCTTCTATAAACCTACTTTCCACCCCTTCCCTCCCATGCTTAGTACAGGAATATGACTATAGACGGTTCTATCATATATAGTATACATAATATAGTGTATAGTATACAGTATTGCATTTGCTTAGGAGCCTTTGAAAGATTTCTAGAATATCAAAATAAGAATACTGTTATTCGTTATGTCTCTGTGCCTATTAGAAAATAGGAGCTGCCAGAATAATGTAGAAGGAGAATTTGCCAAGACAGATTGATAGAAGGAACTCACTAGATAGAAAAATAAATACTGACCAATAAATTATATTCATAATATATTTTATGTTTATCATATATTTTATTTCCATTTGAGGAATGTATTAAAGTCCAGTTGCTATAACAAAGAATCCAACAATATAGTGGCTCAAATAACAGAGACACTTATTTATTCCTCATGTAGCAGACATGAGTGGTATATATCTCTTGAGTAGCTCAGCCCCGCCATGGTCATTTAGGGTCCAGTTTCCTTCTATCTTGTTGCTCTGTTATCACCTAGGGCATTGTCATCACTGCATTGCAGAAGCTGGATTGTCACCTGGGAAAGGGAAAGAGAATGTGAAACATCTTAAGACTCAGACCTGAAAGTGGCACATATCACTTCCATTTACAAGGTATTGGTGAGCTTAAAAAACACCACCATGCCTAAGTGAAGGGCAGGCTGGGAAATGTAGCCTAGCTGAATAGCAATAAACCCAGCTACACCTCTATTATTAATGCTGTAGACAAAGAGGAGAACAGAATTGGTAACTAACTAGCAGTCTCTGCCACAGGAAAGGTATAGGGAACTTTGAAAGTGGAGCCAATCACCTTTCATGGCTTCACTAATTAGCCAGAGCTGCTGTTATGCTGTGGAGTATTATATTTCCTTTGATGTGCTGTTCCCAGCCTGTCTAAAATGTCATTCCTAGTATCCACCTAAGCCTGTGAGTGATTCTGGGCAATGTGAATGTTGGCATTCCCTTTTCTTAATTGTAGGGTTCTCCTCCTGTATCCTATGCAGGCCATGAGAAAAGACTTATTGAGTCCTGGCCTACAGTTAATAAATGTGCCATTGGTTGAAATATATAGGCAAAGTATCAGTATGAATTGTCTTCCATTTGCTGTTCTGACAGTTGTGATATAATGAATCTCAAGTGTGACTATTGTCACATAATCAGAGGTCCTGAACATTAAGAATGTTTTCTTAAGAATCATCCAGGCAGAAAATGAGTTCACAGATTTTCAGCATTTTTGCTGATAATTCTCAAGGCTCCACCTGGTCCTGCACTGTCTTTATTCTGTACTCTTTATTTGAGATCTCCCTCTCCCTCTCCCTCTCCCTCTCCCTCTCCCTCTCCCTCTCCCTCTCCCTCTCCCTCTCCCTCTCCCTCTGCCTCTGCCTCTGCCTCTGCCTCTGCCTCTGCCTCTGCCTCTGCCTCTGCCTCTGCCTCTCCCTCTGCCTCTGCCTCTGCCTCTCCCTCTGCCTTTCCCTCTCCCTCTCCCTCTTCTTCTCTCTCTCCTTCTCCTTCTCTCTTTCCCTCTCTCTCGGGGATGGGGGAAAGTCAGGGAGAGAAAGTTCTACCATGACAATGCATTTCTGAATTTTGCAAGTTTGTTATTTTGTGATACGTAGCACTATTCAAACAAGAAGATCTTGTAATTAGCTGCCTTGGGATGTTCTAAAGGTGAAGCCACTCTGCTGCCATGCATCTTGCGAGATTAGTGACTTAGGCTGGAAGCTGACAGATGACAGACACTTTTAAAGGGGATACAAACAGATTGATACAAGAGCTCCTGCCTGGATGGTTGGTTTTAGAATGACCTCCCTGCTGTGGGAATTGTGTCCCTGTGAGAGACTGTGATGTGACTCCAGTGAGATGAAATTACTTCAGAGAATCTGAAGGCAGGTTGAGGGCTGAGATTGTTCAGGAAGTTCAGATTACTAAAGGTAGAAACACTCATGTGTATAAGTGGGGAATGGGAGATAGATTACTTTTTTCTAACAACTAGTTGACATTGTCATTAAAGTGTGTCTTACCAGAAGAATTATGCAGCCATTTCTCTTTTGAGTTTTACACATGCACACACCACATATGCACGTATATTTTTGCGGAGGGGTGTTTGGTTTTATTTTTGTAACACAATTTAATATAATAGCCTCTTATATTCTCCAGGAAATCTAGGCCGCTGGCCATGTTCCCACAGTATTCTGAAATTATTCTGGAATTCTTCCCTCTACCCTCAGCCTGTCCCATCACCCAAGTGATTTTGGCGATTCTCTAGAGACTTACCAACATAGCTTGGTGACTGTTCCATCTTGGATTTTATGTTTTGCCAGTTGTGATAGCAATTTATAATAAAAGCAAGATGTGACCTGTTTTGTGTCCAGCAACGCATGTGTCCAGGATTCTGCCTGTGATGTGTGATGTGCCTTCAGAGAGAGGACAGCTGTGATGTGAATGGATTTGTGAGGTAAAAAAGGGCTTTAATTTCTCTTCCTCTTTTCCCATGGATATAAAACTTTGTTATGGTAAACTAAACCTCTGATATCATATACAACTGCTGGCATTCTAGATTGTTTTAATGGCCACTCCTTATTGCTTAATCCTAAGCATTACCATCTGTTTCTTTCTTAATTATAAATGCAGCAGGAATTCTCAATGACATCAGAAATGGTGGAAATAAAATGGAATTAGAGGCCTTGTACTTGACACCAAGCAGGCTTCCTCTAATGCTTTTCTTCTGTTAAAGGCATTGGCTGGTCAGAGAGGACAATTCCTCAGCGGTTTTCTCTCTCCTCTGCTCGATGTGCTTACCATGAGAGTATCATGCTATAAATTCAGCATTTATTTTAGTGAGAGAATTTTAGTGAGAGACCGAGTTGTGTTTTTCTGTCCATGGAGCTGAGGATGTGTGGGTAGATCTTTCTCACAGTATTAGAAGCCAGTGGTGTGAATGTCTTGCTGTTATTGGCATGTGTTTTTGTGAGAAGAGAGATGAATGGTAATAGCCCGATGACATGAGTCATGTCCATCCCCCAGAGAAGAGCTGGGAGTGGACATCTAAGTGATTGTGATCAGCCCACTAGTAACCAGTGTGCCTATCCCTGAATAACAAGGGAACGTTTGTGGAGGGAGGTCATGTAGAAACTGAAGGAATATTTCATTCTGCCTTGTTTAGGCTTTTGTTTTTCATTAAGTGGAAAAAGTTACATGATTTTAGACTCCTAGCATTTTAGAATTAAAAGAAACCCCTAGGACTTGTCTAGATCAAAGCCATGGTCACACTTCTTCCTTTGTCTGGTACTTGACCAGGTTGAGTAGGAGCTGGGGAGTCAGCAGAACAGGGTTTGAATTGTGAGCCACCTGTGTGTGCTTTGCATGCTTTTCCCTGAGTTCCCAGTGTCTCGGTTCTTTTCCTGGATGACAGTGGACATCAAAACACTTCTTGTGAAGCCTACCGTTTGGCTTAAATGAGAGAAAACATGTAAATCCTAGCCTACTTGTGGCCCATGGTTTCCTTCCCTTCCCTCCTCTCACATTTATGACAGATGAAGTGTTGGTCAAAGAGGTTAAATACCTTGGCCAGTGTTGTACATCCAGTTAATGGTAGACCTGGAACTGGAAGTAATGTCTTCCAAGACCAGCGTATTCCAAGATTTTTCCTCACTAGGTCATATCTAGACCTGTTGCCTTTCTCTCTCCTTGGTACCCATTGAACTTTTGCACAGTAATAACCCTAGTAATTATCATTTGTATACTACTATTTAAGTGTAAAATACTTTTTTAAAAGGTATATCCCCATTTAATGTGCAGTTGGTGAAATCATATTAAAATTGTATCATTACTCCTGTTTTACAGTTGGGGAAACCGATACTCTGAAAGGTCGAGTATCTCTTTGAGGTCGCGCTGAAGACTGAGTGAGCACCAGGTCTGGAGGCTCTAGTGCGTGGGTTTCACTCTGTCCTAAGTGGAGTCTTAGTGTTATGCCACCACATGTAAGAGAGGACAGAGAGATGAAGCATAAAGCGGTCAACATTATAATCTATAGTTCAGTAGCTGCAGTTGGGATGTTTTAGGAGAAGGATGCTACCAGAAAAGCAAAACAGTTTTCTTGAATTATATTAGTATTTTAGTGACCCACGTGCTTTCTAGCCACCAGAAGGATCTCAATGGGTAAGGAAAGAAGTAGAGCAAGAGACAGCAGGTTTCCCCTGAGAGGAGTTGCAAAACCAAACCAAAATAAAGCATACGTGCAACAACCAGGAAAGGCCCTTGCTCCAACATGCAAATGAGTAGTTTGCTGCTTCAAAACTGCAGCTCATAAATGAGGAGACCATCTGAGTCATTTGTTCCTTCCAAGTCTTGGTTCAGGCCAGTAAGGGTCAAGCTGGTGCATGCTCTCAAATGGGCATCTGAGGGCTGAGCAAGAGAAGAGCCTCTGGGCCTTGTGCTGGCCCTTTTGTCCCAGTGCCCTCTCCATACCGGGAGTCCCCTTTACACTTTCCCAGCCTCTAGGCCATGTGTTTTGTCTGTCGGTCCCTCTGCGGTCGGTGATACTTGGAGATAAGGACAGCACAGTGAATTTCACTTACATCCGGTCTCCCTTGAGTAATGCCATGCTCCTCTGGTCATGCTGTCAGTGAGCCACCGGGGCCACTATATAATAAGCAGGCTTACTGAAAAGCAGTCCTTTCTGGCAGTGAAACTAAATCTTTTAATCTCAGAAACCTTCTATTGACCATGTGTAGAAAGCCATGCAAATTTAAAAAATGTAAATATTGACATTCTGAGGTTTTCCTACGTAACCCGATTTAGTCTGCCTTTCCCATTATTGCTGCTATTTCTGGGGACATTTTACTGACTCCAGGTTTGTAAAGCAGCATTATTCAGAAGGTACTATCACGGGCGGTAGAGTCAGCCAGACCTGGGGAGGAGTCCTGGCTCTGCAGCTTAAGCACGTCAGCTCACATAAGATCTCCGAGCCTCGCTTTCCCTATTTGTTAAGTGACGGTGATGGCACCCACCCACCGCCGGTGCTGTGAGGATCAAATGAGTGACCGCGTGGGATGTTCTGTAATTCAAAGACAGCATTTCGCCTGATCTCACTCCCCAGAACCAGACGAGCACTTCATTTGTGATGTTTTTTCCTCATTAGGAGGCTTTATCTAGACAGAGGTCATTCAGGATTCTTTTAACATGTGAGACACATCCATTTTATTGAAAGAAATAAAAAATATTATTTTTAACACTTTGTACCTTGCTTTAGAAGTCAAGTCTTATAACATCAGTAAGTTTTCACCTCGGGTTACTTTCATTTCTTATCCTCTCACTATGAGCAAGCCAGCAAGAAAGGCATTCTTTCTGTTATCTTGCCTACGAATGTGAAAATACCCTCCATGTGCCAAGTACATCTCTGTGAGTATATTTGTTTTAATCCAGCCTTTTTTATGTCAACAAATCTCAAAGTTCCAGTGTATTAATAATGACTAGAAATGCTTATTAAAAAGTACATTAAGAGATAAGGCTATTTTTGAGGACTCGGGGGCATATATAAACAGGCTATTATATTTTTGTAATTGTATTAAATCAGGCATGTGCCAGCCAAATTCGTGACTTTATATAGGTTTTTTTTTAAAGCTTTATAGAATTAATGCTAAAATAAAGGAATGTGAATTCCTTTGCCAGTTCTTTGAAGGAAACAGTAGAATCTGACCTACCTCAAAGGAGTAGTAAGAGCAACAACCCAGTTATGTTGCTTCAGGCTTAGAATCTTTAAATAGTCTGGAAGGTCAACTCTGCCTTAGCTGCATAGAATGATTCCATATGCTCTCCTCTGAAACGTCCTCTTTGTGTCTGTAAATGGGGCTGTTTTGAGCCCAGTGTGAGGAGAAGCGGTGGAACAGAAGCTTCTCTGATGAGGAGAATGCGCAAGACACCACACACAGACGCCTCATCAGATCGTGACATCCTCAATCCTGGCAAGGCCAGGACTGACTGTTCTCTCCCCTGCTTTCTCCTTGCTCCTCTCCCCCCCCACCCCCCGCCCCACCACACGTACCGATATGCGTACACCCTTCTTGTCTTCGAAATGAGAAGCTTAAGAAATGGTGTTCTTTAGGAAAAGGTACCATCGCTCTCTGCTATGAAGAAAACTCTGTATGCAACCCTTTGATTCTACTGAATACGCAGAAGCACAGAGCAGGGCAATCCGGCAACCACATGTAGCTCCAGATGTATCTTGCATATGGGCCATTGTCCGCACTGCTGGTGGGGCTGACAGTATTTTTAAAAATGGTCATAACACATATGGTCTCTTGTTTTTTGCTCTGGCTTCTGAAGTCTTGCTGATCCAACCACATCATCCTTATGCTGTTTCCAGAAGAGCAAATCTCTGTCTGCTCTCAAGTTGTGAATTCCATGTGCTTCCCTAGCACAGGGCCGTGGATAAGCTAATCCAAAGGACAGTGAGGGGCAAGGAGCTCTGCCATAGCTGTCTTCTTGCAAGGAGGAGGGGCAAGCATGAGGTGTCACCAGAGGAAATTAAATGGATTGGACTGTCTCAATTTAGTGTCTTGGACCCTCACTCATTATAAGCTTTCCAGCTGTAGGGGATGATACTTTCCAATTCCCTTTCTAGCCAAGGCTCCACGTTGTGATTCAGGATGGAGAGTAAATTGTTTGTATTTTGTAAATGCCCTACTTCCCATCTCTTATCAGGTCTAGCTAGTTTTGTTGTTTGTTTTGGTTGTCTAGCTAGTTATAAATTATTACTCAGTCTGCAGTCTTGCTGGTTGCCGAAAACTTCACAAACACACACACACACACACACACCCCAACACACCAACAGACACACAAATGATATATATACTTTTTTTTTTTTTACAAATAATTACTTATTTTTGGGGGGAGAGTGCAAGCAAGGGAGGGGCAGAGGAGGGGCAGAGGATCCAAAGTGGGCTCTGTGCCGACAGGCTGACAGCAGTGAGCCCAGTGTGGGGCTTGAACTCACGAACTGCGAGATCATGGCCTGAGCTGAAGTCGGACGCTCAACCGACTGAGCCACCCAGGTGCCCCCACACAAATGATATTTTATGTTCATTTATTTCTCAGTCATTACTTTGCTGTTTACCAACCCACATGATTACCTTGAACACCACTGAAAAGAAATTGCAAAATAATGCCGCCTAAACACATGCTAAGTTTACAAAATGATTCTAAATGGCTTTTAAAGAAAATAATTGCGTTCAAGCTTCTCTACATAATTGTGCCACATGTGTGTTAGGAGACTGTGGTGGAGTACGTTGGGGCACATGGCCAAAACAATCTAGCTGTTTTTCAATAGACAGATTATATTATTGCTGCTTATACTTTCACTTGTAAATTGATTTAACAAACATTTATTGAGTACCTTCAACGTGTCATAATGAAACTTTGTCTCTCTTTGGGTTTGAGTCTTTGATTTGTTTTTGTTTTGATTCATTTTGCAAAAGGAGGCAGCATCCCAAGGACTTGATAGCTAGGAGAAGGCAGTGGTAGTTACTCACTGTAGCCTAGATGTGAAAAAAAGTAGCCTTGATCCATTCCTGGAATGCCTCCATCACAGAGCCATTGATAGCGATGGCAGCAAGATTGTGGAAAAACCAGAACAGGTCCCTGGACATTGCTTCAGGCTTCTGTGTGTGGTGCTTACAGCAAGTATGGGTAGTAGGAAATTAATAGATATAAGTACCATGAGGGGGGCTGGCATTTTATCTATCCTGTGAACAGGTTTAGGAAATATAATTGACTTGTGCTCAGAAATCTGAAATACAATTTTTGTGATAGTAATTTTCCCCGCAGCGTTGGCATTTTCCTTTCCATTAAACTTCTTAGTTTTTAGTGAGGGTACTACAGCCCTGGTCCTGCTTTGTCATTTTGGGATGATTTATTTTAAAATTACAGTAAGGGATTTTTGGTCAGAATTCCACCAGGCTAATTTCAAACCGAGTTTGCTGACTCCAACTAGCCATAAATGGTCCCCACCTCCAGCATATAGAGCAGGAAGTGGCATGCTTGGATGCCAGGAATAAGGCAATTGCTCAGATGGAATAACACTTGGCAGTTTGGAGGAATTTGTTGATGTAAGCCTAAATCGTAGGTTAGAGACTGACTTGTGGGATGCATTTCTGCCAATTATGGTCCATTGTGCAGTCAAAAATGGGAAAAATTACTTACTGCAGCTGGTTCTTTGGCACTGAAATCACTGATGGAATAATCAGAGGAAATTTTTTAAGTTATCAGAAAAGATGGATTGTGAAACAGGATGCTGGTTTTGCGGGTTATCTGCTTTACCTGTCTCACATGACATAAAAGAGGAAAGGAACTACAGAGCCCGGGAACTGTTGATCAATCCTTAGCACTGACTTGCCCAGTGATAACTAATGCCTGCAAATGCCCTTTTCCTTCTGCCACTGCAGGGGCCTATGATTTTTTGAGAGTTGGAGCTTTAAGGGGTGCCTGGGTGACTCAGTCAGTTAAGCATCAAACTCTTGGTTTTGGTTCCGGTCCTGATCTCACAGTTCATGGGTTCAAGCCCCACATCAGGCTCTGCACTGGGAGCATGGAGTCTGCTTGGGATTCTCTCTCTCTCTCTCTCTCTCTCTCTCTCTCTCTCTCTCTCTCTGACACTTCCCTGCTTGCTCTGTCTCTCTCTCAAAATAAATAAACACCCCCCCAAAAAAAGCTTTGGGGCCTTAAGAGTACACTTGTCCTGATGAGCACTGGTGATATATGAATTGTTGAATCACTGTATTATACACCTGAAACTAATATGACACTGGGTGTTAGCTACACTGGAATTAAAAACAAAACAAAACAAAAGTTGGGACCCTAGGAAGGTTCTTTTTCAGTCTGTCTCTTATGTCTAAGGGTCTTTGCATCATGGGAGAGGTATGGACAAGCTCGCTGAGTCTAACTTCCTGCTGTAGGATCATGCACATTATATATATTGAACTCTTCAGTTGAAATGCTGAACACCAAAATAACTATAGCTGATTACTGTAAGCATGCTTATGACTGATGTATTTTTTTCTTTTTCATTCGTGGATTTGTATATATTCTAAAAAAAATCACTCTAAAAATAAGATTTGCAAAAGAGGAAATAAGAGAAAACACATCACCCACCCACATAGACCAAATGGGCTACTCTCTTCATTGATGAATTCTAAGTCATTTGAGTTTCTCCATACTTGTCTCATTTAAGCTTCTTTCCCAGAAGACTTCACAGTGGTTTGACTCTGTGTCCTCCATCATTGTGCTGTCAGGACTGAGGACAGATCTTCAGAATTCGTCTCTTGAGGATCCCATCTTTCTGTTGTATAACTTGCTGCCTCTGTCCCCTGTGCTTGGGTTGAAATATCCTGCTCACCTCAACCTTTCCTTTGGATTGTAAGTTCGCTGAAGGGACAACTGCGGGGGACAGCTGATATTTTGGCCTCCCCACCACCTGCTTCCTCTTCTTCTGGAAATAACACACTACTTAGGAGAACTTACTCTTTTCCACTTTGCATGCAGGCTAAGTAGCATCCCAATTAAGATATTTCTCTTTCCTCTACCTGGAGGTAGTCACAAGATTCAAATGAGTCCACACAGAGTTTTGTGGTACAGGAGGCTGGTTTTCTTGGGTTATCTGCTTTACCTGCTGTTCTGAGAATTTGGGCTTTGAGCAGAATTCTCCGGAATGGAAAAGTACTAGAGCTGATTCCTTTCACTGGAGTTCTCTGAAGAGAAGACAGGAGACCCCTACTGCCTGCTTCCCATTCTTTATGAAGACTGTTTGGGTAGCGTTACCTTGCATTCTGTGAGCTGCCTCAAATCTTGCCAAGAAATCCCTTCATTTTGTCCCTATCTGCCAAAATTGACTGTTGTTTGCTGACAAACTATCCTGATACAGGTTCCATCTTCTAGTGCCCATGTATATGTCATGACGGGGTACAACAGCTTGAAAGCATTGTGAAGGTTGTTGCCTACAGTTTCAAAAGTTCTAGAATTCCGTGGGATCACGCATATGAATGAAATTAAATAATATTCTCCCATGTACCACTTCATTTCTGCTGAGAGTTTTAGAAATTCGTGAGTTTAAAATGGAGAGTAAGAGTAGAAATTGTGTAAATTTACAATATTTTTTAAAGTAAACTTATTTCAGAACAGTTTTGAATTTACAGAATTATTGTGAAAATAGTGCAGAGTTACCACAGCCCATAGCCAGTTATTACTAACATCTTACAATGACTGTGGTACATTTGTCATAATTGATGAACCAATATTGATGTTGACCCAAACTTTATTCACATTTCTTCAGTTTTTCCCTAATGTCCCATTCCTATCCAGGACCCTGTGTAGGAATCTGCACAACATTTGGAAGTCTCATCTCTTGGACTCGTCGTGGTATGATGATTTCTCAAACTTCCCTTGTTTGTGATGGCCTTTATAGTTTTGAGGATTACCAATTGTATAGAATGGAATTTGTCTGATATTTTTCTAATGATTAGACTGGATGATGTATTTTTGGGAGGAAGACCAGAGAGGTAAATTGCCCTTCTTATCACATCACATCAAGGGTACATGCTTTCAGTGTGACTTAACACTGTTGATATTGACCTTGAAAATCTGGCCGAGGTCATGTTTGTCAGTTTTCTTTACTGTAATTCCCCTCACTCTTTATGTACTGTATTCTTTGGAATACATTCTGTTAAAACCACACTTAAAAAGAGTTGGTGAGCAATGCTCCATCTCCTTAAGGGTAGAGTATCTCAAAGTATTTGTCATTATTCTGCACAGAAGATTTGACTATTTCCCCCTGTCTATCTATCTACCTACCTACCTAATTACTTATTCAGTCATTTATTTAAATTAGTATGGATGCATGGGTATTTATTCTATATTTTAGGTTATAATCCAATACTACTTTACTTTGTTGCTCAAATTGTTCTACTTTGGCTATTGGGAGCTCTTTTTTTTTTATATGAAATTTATTGACAAATTGGTTTCCATACAACACCCAGTGCTCATCCCAAAAGGTGCCCTCCTCAATACCCATCACCCACCCTCCCCTCCCTCCCACCCCCCATCAACCCTCAGTTCTCAGTTTTTAACAGTCTCTTATGCTTTGGCTGTCTCCCATTCTAACCTCTTTTTTTTTTTTTTTTCCTTCCCCTCCTCCATGGGTTTCTGTTGAGTTTCTCAGGATCCACATAAGAGTGAAACCATATGGTATCTGTCTTTCTCTGTATGGCTTATTTCACTTAGCATCACACTCTCCAGTTCCATCCACGTTGCTACAAAAGGCCATATTTCATTTTTTCTCATTGCCACGTAGTACTCCATTGTGTATATAAACCACAATTTCTTTATCCATTCATCAGTTGATGGACATTTAGGCTCTTTCCATAATTTGGCTATTGTTGAGAGTGCTGCTATGAACATTGGGGTACAAGTGGCCCTATGCATCAGTACTCCTGTATCCCTTGGATAAATTCCTAGCAGTGCTATTGCTGGGTCATAGGGTAGGTCTATTTTTAATTTTCTGAGGAACCTCCACACTGCTTTCCAGAGTGGCTGCACCAATTTGCATTCCCACCAACAGTGCAAGAGGGTTCCCATTTCTCCACATCCTCTCCAGCATCTGTAGTCTCCTGATTTGTTCATTTTGGCCACTCTGACTGGCATGAGGTGATACCTGAGTGTGGTTTTGATTTGTATTTCCCTGGTAAGGAGCGACGCTGAACATCTTTTCATGTGCCTGTTGGCCATCCGGATGTCTTCTTTAGAGAAGTGTCTATTCATGTTTTCTGCCCATTTCTTCACTGGGTTATTTGTTTTTCGGGTGTGGAGTTTGGTGAGCTCTTTATAGATTTTGGATACTAGCCCTTTGTCCGATATGTCATTTGCAAATATCTTTTCCCATTCCGTTGGTTGCCTTTTAGTTTTGTTGGTTGTTTCCTTTGTTGTGCAGAAGCTTTTTATCTTCATAAGGTCCCAGTAATTCACTTTTGCTTTTAATTCCCTTGCCTTTGGGGATGTGTCGAGTAAGAGATTGCTACGGCTGAGGTCAGAGAGGTCTTTTCCTGCTTTCTCCTCTAAGGTTTTGATGGTTTCCTGTCTCACATTCAGGTCCTTTATCCATTTTGAGTTTATTTTTGTGAATAGTGTGAGAAAGTGGTCTAGTTTCAACCTTCTGCATGTTGCTGTCCAGTTCTCCCAGCACCATTTGTTAAAGAGACTGTCTTTTTTCCATTGGATGTTCTTTCCTGCTTTGTCAAAGATGAGTTGGCCATACGTTTGTGGGTCTAGTTCTGGGGTTTCTATTCTATTCCATTGGTCTATGTGTCTGTTTTTGTGCCATTTGGCAGCTCTTTAAATTGGCTCCTGTGTCCCTTTCACATACTCCCATCATTGTGGTATTTTTTGTTTTTTGTTTTCATTTAAGCACTTTCTTGCTTTCTGGAACTAGAAGGTACTCTAGGCTTATCTTGCATATTTCCTGCCCTCATTCTAGAATCAGCCATTTCTCCAAGGAGCCCTAGTTTTTTAATTGGAGAATGGCATTCAAACCCAAGATCTGGCACTAAGTATGCTTATTATTACTGGGGTGTCATTGTTTGTAGATCTTCTCAGCTGACAGAGCAAGGAGGTATGGGTTTGTACAATAACCCACTTGTGTACATGTATCTATGAATAACACTATAGTAACCCTCTATGT